>NW_027507791.1:40658818-41306318 GCF_037356315.1 Lithobates pipiens | reverse complement strand
CTAAGGCCCAATATTTCTGCCCCTGTATAAATGGGGTGTGTAATTACAATTTTTGATATAATATTTCACATCAGGGCCCATTCCGGTGCCCAACAAGAGTATCTGTGAGGGCTTACAGTATTCTGGTACCACCAACACCTAAGGTCCAATTTTCCTCAGAGTGTATAGGGCAGGCTGTATATTATATAGAGGCGGTCCTCTATTTTCAAACATCCGATTTACAAACGACTCCTACTTACAAACAGAGGGAGACAACAGGAAGTGAGAGGAAATCTACCCCTAGGAAGGGAAATTCTTTCCTGTTAGCCCTTGTACACACGGTCGGAGATTCTGACGGAATGTGTCCTATCGGACCGTTTTGTCGGATAATCCGACTGTGTGTGGTCTCCATTGGACTGTTCCCATTTGAAAATCCGACGGACCAAGTTTTCCAACTTGTCCATAAAATTTTCCGACAAAATGCTTTGATCGGACATACTCCGATCATGTGTAGCCTACTCCGACGGACAAAGTGCCACGCATGCTAAGATCCAATTCCTAGACCAAAACTATTGGCTACTAGCCTGAACGTAGTCCCGTCGTAACGAAATAACGTCATCACGTTATGTACAATCGGATTTTCCGACAACTTTGTCCGACCGTGTGTATGCAACAGTTTTGGACAAAATCCATTGGACAAAATCCATCGGACAAAATCCATCGGACAAAATCCAACGGATTTGGTTGTCAGAATGTCCGACCGTGTGTACAAGGGCTAAGAGTTCCAGAGGCGAGTTCCAGAGGTTCAGCCGGACTGGTAACCAGTTGTGGTCAGAGTTAAAGGGGAAGCAGTCGCCACTAAGGGACCATGCACCTTATTACCAGAGGCTACCTTAAGAAAGCTCAAAGAAGTGAAGATCTCTATTGACTGTTACAAGTTAAGTTGCCATAGGAGACAGCGGTTTTACCAATACAGTGGTTGCATCCAGCTGGAGGCCCTCAACCTGTAAAGCTGTCTGCCTATTCTGTCTCGGAGTCTGCCAATTACCACTGCATCTGCCTAAGGGTGTCCTGGCCCTAACCCTCTTTCCTCCAGTTCTTGTTAAGAGACAATAAATCTCTTTTGTTCGCTTTCAAAAAGTGACTGGCGCCCAATCATTTCAACTTGCACTACGCCCACCATGCCTAATAACCCACTTTACAATGAAGGATGTCAGCTCTCCCTGACTCTGGAGGTCACCAATAGGCCATCAATGGATGCATTCAGTCATTGTTGCGTCATATATTTAGTCCTATTTCCCCAAAATTGATCATATATACTATAAAAAAAAACAGACAGTGACTGATCTCTGATTACCAGGAGTGGTGGCTCTTCCCTTGCCCCTAATAAACCCTTTGGTTTTTCTCTCTGCCATCTTCTTGCTCTCTCTTAGTTCTTCTACAGCAGAAGTCCGGTCATGCTATGGAACACCTAGAAACAGAGATACATTGCAATTAATAGCCATTATCTTCAGATTCCCAAGAAGAAGTAAGATGTCTGAGGATCCACTTCCTACTGCAGACTGAAATCTTTGTAGAAATTTATATTTCATAACAGTATGTCCAAAATGAAAATCCAGAGATAGATAAACAGTTTTATAAAACACACAAATAATAAAGCGCTGCATTCATGAATACGTCAATATATACATTTTTAAATGCAAGCTTTGCAACCTTGGACTGTACAAACTCCAAAATATCGCATACAGTATCTGACAAAAGTGAGTACACCCCTCACATTTTTGTAAATATTTTATTCTACCTTTTCATGTGACAACACTGAAGAAATTATACTTTGCTACAATGTAAAGTATTGAGTGTACAGCTTGTATAACAGTGTACATTTACTGTCCCCTCAAAATAACTCAACACACAGCCATTAATGTCTGAACCACTGGCAACAAAAGTACACCCCTAAGTACACCCCACAATAAGAGTACACTCCTAAGTGAAAATGTCCAAATTGGGCCCAATTATAAATTTTCCCTCCCCGATGTTATGTGACTCGTTAGTGTTACAAGGTCTCAGGTGTGAATGGGGAGCAGGTGTGTTAAGTTTGGTGTTATCGCTCTCACTCTCTCATACTGGTCACTGGAAGTTCAACATGGTACCTCATGGCAAAGAACTCTCTGAGGGTCTGAAAAAAAGAATTGCTGCTCTACATAAAGATGGTCTAGGCTATAAGAAGATTGCCAAGACCCCAAAACTGAGCTGCAGCATGTTGGCCAAGACCATACAGCAGTTTAGCAGGACAGGTTCCACTCAGAACAGGCCTCGTCATGGTCGACTAAAGAAGTTGAGGTCACATGCTCAGCGTCATATCCAGAGGTTATCTTTGGGAAATAGACGTATGAGTGCTGCCAGAATTGCTGCAGAGGTTGAAGGGGTGGGGGGGGGGGGGTCAGCCTGTCAGTGCTCAGAACATCAAATTGCATCAAATTGGTCTGCATGACTGTCGTCCCAGAAGGAAGCCTATTCTAAAGATGATGCCCGCAAACAGTTTGCTGAAGACAAGCAGACTAAGGACATGGATTTCTGTGGTCTGATGAGACCAAGATAAACTTATTTTGTTCAGGTGGATTAAGCATGTGTGTCAGCAACCAGGTGAGGAGGACAAAGACAAGTGTGTCTTGCCTACAGTCAAGCATGGTGGTGGGAGTGTCATGGTCTGGGGCTGCATGAGTGCTTCTGGCACTGGGGGGCTACAGATCATTGAGGGAACCATGAATGCCAACATGTACTGTGGCATACTGAAGAAAAGCATGATCCCCTCCCTTCAGAGACTGGGCTGCAGGGCAGTATTCCAACATGATAACCACCCCAAACACACCTCCAAGATGACCACTGCCTAAAGAAGCTGAGGGTAAAGGTGGTGGACTGGCCAAGCACATCTCCAGACCTAAACCCTATTGATCATCTGTGGGACATCCTCAAATGGAAGGTGGAGGAGCGCAAGGTCTCTAACATCCACCAGCTCCGTGATGTCGCCATGGAGGAGTGGAAGAGAACTCCAGTGGTGACCTGTGAAGCTCTGGTGACCTCCATACCCAAGAGGGTTAAGGCAGTGCTGGAAAATAAATGTGGTCACACAAGATATTGACATTTTGAACCAATTTGGACATTTTCACTTAGGGGTGTACTCACTTTGTTGCCAGCTGTTTAGACATCAATGGCTGTGTGTTGAGTTATTTTGAGGGGGCAGGAAATTTACACTGTTATACAAGCTGTACACTCACTACTTTACATTGTAGACAAGTGTCATTTCTTCTGTGTTGTCACATGAAAAGTAATTAGACATATGCAGAAAGCAAAAATTTGTTTCATTTTTATACGTTATTTAGATAAATTTGTTTCATTCGTTTTCAGAATTCGATTGGGTTATTAATTTTCGAACCAATTCAAATTTTTTAAATTCCAAAATTTTTGGATTAAAAATAAAAAATTTAAAAGAATAGAAAATAACAGAATAGAATTTACAAAAATAGAATAAGAATAGAAAATAACAGAATAGAATTTACAAAAATAGAATAAAAAATAATACAACACAAAATAAAAGAATATAATATAATAGAGTAAAAAAGAATAAAATATGATAGAAAATAAAAGATCAGAATAGAAAGGAATAGAATAGAATAAAACATGAATAGAATAAAATAGAAAGAGTATAACCATCTTCTTAAAGTGGTTGTAAACCCTTTACAACCACTTTAACCTACAGGTAAACCTAGATTACCTGTAGGTGCTTGAAATATCTCCCAGACCTGCACGGTCTAGGAGATATTTGCAAATCACCATACGGCGATTTCTTCTGTGCATGCGCCAGAGTTAGAAAGGGCACACTGGGGGGGCGTGGCTTGGCGCTGTTCCGAGATGGCCGCTTGACTCTGGAGCTCCCGTCCAAGAGACCCTGCTACAGACAACCAGGCAAGTTAGCGGTGATAATTCCCACGCATTTTGAGCCCCTCGACACTATACCATGTCAGCGGCACGATCCCGGTCGCCACCGGAGCCCGACGCTCCCCCCGCCAGACAAATCCCGGAGATATTCCGGTCTCGGCCTACTGGCGGTGCCCGAGCCGCGGCCTCGAGTAGGCCGCGATCCCACAGCAGGAGCCCGATCCGCGCTAGGCCCGAACCGGACGCCAGAGATCAACCACCGATCAGCCTAGAGGATCTGCGCAGTGTCGCAGCAGACATTAAACATACCCTATCTGCAGCCATATCAGATCTTCGGACTGATATCCAATCTATGACGCTGCGAGTAGAGGATATTGAAGCGACACAGGCTCGCCATGATTCCTCCCTCTGCCAATTACAACAGCTCACTGAGTCTCATGCCATCCACCTCAGAGACGTTAACAGGCACATGGAGGACCTAGACAACCGGGGGAGACGTCGAAACCTACGAGTGCGAGGTATTCCTGAGTCCCTGGACCCTACTCTCCTAACCCAGCGGGTAGTTAATATCTTTAATGACCTACTCGAAAGACCCCCAGACAATCCCATTGTATTTGAGCGTATTCACAGGGCTCTACGCCCCAGGGGCCGCGACACTGACCCCCCGAGAGATGTTGTCTGCTGCTTGACAGACTTCCCCTTGAAAGAGGAAATTCTTCGCAAGGCCAGAGACAGAAACCAAATCGTTCACAGAGGAGTAAATATTAAAATATTCCAGGACCTGTCTAACATCACACTCCAACGCAGAAGGGAACTCCGACCGTTACTGGAAATTTTGAGGAACAGGGCCATCCCTTATCGCTGGAAATATCCCTTTTGCCTTTCTGTTTCCCATCAAGGTCACACGGAGAATTTGAGAGTTCCGGAAGATCTCGACCATTTTTGTGCTGCTCTAGACCTGCCCCACGTGGACCTACCAGACTGGTATAGCGACTTCAGATTTCCTACACTTCACAGGGCGACTTCAATGGAAGGTGTAGATGAAGCAGGCAACTACGCCCTTGGCAGACGTCGCAGGCCCATGCACCAACCTCCTCTCCACCGCCCTCCGCAGAGGAATGCTACCCCACCGAGAAATGGCAGTCCCACGGCTTCACCTGCTCATCGCAGACCCCGCCATACTTAAGGTACATTTCTTTTGCTCTGTTCACTGTTTGGCACCTGTTGTTACGAATGCGGGCCGTCGTTTGGCGGCCTCTTTGCTGAAACAGAACTTACCCCTTCCTGGAGACAACGGTACTTACCGATCCTACCCACCCAGCACGAACATCAGCCGGAGCCACTTCTACACCGTGCAGCCTCCTTGAGACTCTCCATTGCTGCCCTTGTTCGAGCACCGAGATAATCACCATATTCATTTCCTCCCTGCGAAAGCTTATCTCCTCGTGGGCTGGGAATGCCCACTCGTACATACTCTACGAACCCGAGATTGCTGACCTATGACTTTTTACCTCATGGCTCTTTGCACCCTCCCTTACCAGGAACCCTCTACAGTGTCCCGCATAACTGAGGTGTACACCGGGCTGCCTTAGACATTGGTCCTCTCCCCCTTATCATCCCGTCCGTCGCAGTCCTGGAATGGCTATTATAGCACGTCCTGACCTACCTCGGACATTGACCCTGGTTGCAGCCTTCTCATCCAGCCTCCCCCCTCCCCCGCCCTTCTCCCCCCCTCCCTTGCCCTTCTCCCCCTCTCCCTTGCCCTTCTCCCCCCAACCCCCCCCCACCCTCTCTTCCTCTCCCTCCCTTGATTACCTATCTGGTTTATCTTTTTATTTATATGCATATAGACTCCGCAGCTCGCTCTTGACCTGATTCATGCCGCTTTATTGTCTACTGAGGAGCCGGGAGTGTGATGTCGGGTAAGAACAACCCTTAGCCCCACGGGGCAATTGCACATATCTGATTATTACTTATTTTGTACCCGATACCCAGCTTTACACATTGGGGCATGGAACGCCCGTATCTCACTTTATACGATGGAGGGGAGGCGCTGGTTCCACTCCCAAAGGCTGTTAACAAGAACAGGTGATTCTCAAGAATTTTGGGGGGTGGGGGGGGGGGAGCACACTTCCATGACCCCATCCTCACTTTATTTGTGAGGGGGGGCCATGGAGAGGGGGTAGCGACTGAGGGAGGTTCACGCCTTCTCATCTGGGAAGCACTCCCTTACGGCAACATCGCCGTAGCCTGACTAGTTAACCTAACTCCCCCAACGTCTCGAGTTGGGACAGCCCCCATATATAGGACCCCTCTTCCACACTACACCTGCTGCCTAGTTAATTTTCGATCGGCTACCCTGCCACCCCCGGCTCCGGTTGTAGCAAGTACCTACTGATGTTGTTGTATGATTTTATTATGTCTCCCAGATATGGCATTTCATGTTATTTACTGTTACTTACTGTTGCCTTTTGTGCCTACTCTTACCCCTGTTTCACATGTTAAAGCATTCTATTGTGCCATCTTGTATTTTTACCTTGGATCATTTTTTTTTTTTGTCTAACGGTTTAAGATTATGATTGCTTTCCGCCTATATACTATGTCCGGAAGCATTCCATCCCCAGACTCCACCCTGTCTCGCTGCCCCTGACCTTTTCGACCTATACCAGGCCTATACCTACATCTGACTCTACAGACGTTGTCCACATGCTTATCATCCTGACGTACCCGACCCTCCTCTCTCGCTAGCCGGACCCAGGGACTCAGATGTCCCCGAGACACCCCGCCAGGACTTCACCCACCCTTTCACCTATAGCTCATGACTACTTCCCTGTAAACCCTCCCTAGGCCTACAACTTATCCGACAACGAACCCCCTAAGCCACTGTTCCCACCCGGAATGTGCCCTGTTTCACCCTATCTAGACATTCGCCTTGCCCATTTTAATCCCCGGACTCCAGGACTACACCAATGACCACCGACCCGTACCACACCCTTTTCAGATCCCCATTATCATTTCTCTCAGCTATTACTGCTGGCTCTCCTTAGAACTCGTGCCATGTACCACCCTTACTTGCCTCCACTCGCTCACTTCGGTCTCGCAGTGACGGGACCCCTTTCCAACTCGTGTAACTCCGTCCGCCACCCCCAAACAACAGACGCCGGTAGTCACTGTTGACCCAACCGGTGCCCTTATCGGTCCTCCGAGGGTTGCTGGTTCAACCCAACCACCGGTCTTATTCCTTACCCCCTCTACCTACCTTTCCACATACCTGAGCCTCTCTTCTGTATACCAGTCTCTAGCCGCCTTTCTTCCCCCCCTTTTCTCTTTCCTCTTTCTCCTTCTCTAGCTGCTTTTCCCCCTTCCCAGGGCCTCCCCTTTCAGAGCATTGTACACAACTTTTGCCTCCGACCTCTGACGAAATGTCCCCCTCTTCACAACGCGTAGCAAGCTTGTCCTTGAAGCTTGTCTCCCTAAACGCAAAGGGATTAAACACCCCGGAGAAACGTCATCAGACACGACTGATGATGCAGAAACTGAAAGCAGATGTTGTTTTCCTGCAGGAGACCCATTTTTGCTCTAAATCTACCCCCAAATTGTCCAACCACACCTTCCCAGTGGAATTTCACGCAACATGCCCCACCTCTAAAAGCAAAGGAGTCTCCATACTCCTCTCCAAACACTTTGACTTCCAGATTATAGACACTCTAGCAGATGCGAATGGCAGATTCTTATTTCTCAAGGGTACATTTAAACAGAGGAAGATTACGTTAGCGAACATATACAGCCCTAACACCTCCCAAGTAACCTTTTTTCGAAATACATTACACCAACTTAGCTCTTTCTCTGAAGGGATGCTGATTCTTGGAGGCGACTTTAACGCCCCCTTAGACCCCCTACTAGACACGCCCTCCGGGACCTCCTGCTTACCGTTCCGTGCACTCAAACAGATCAAGAAAAGCCTCCATCATCTATTTTTACACGACGTATGGCGAACGCTTCACCCTAGAGATAAAGATTTCACCTTCTACTCTGCCCCTCACAACAGGTACTCACGAATTGACTACCTCATGGTCTCCCAGCAGGACTTACACCACTTAACCAAAGCCTCTATAGAACCCATGACGATCTCTGACCACCACCCTATCACGGCGCTATTTACTTTTCCTGAAAAGCTTGAACGAACCCCTATATGGAGACTAGATGCGAATATCCTAACAGACGAACTTAGAGTTAAGGAAATTAGAGACTGTCTATCTCACTACTTCTTAGACAATGACACCCCAGACGTCTCCCCCCTCACGCAATGGGAGGCACACAAATGCGTGATTAGAGGCAAGTTTATCTCCCTTGCCTCTGCCCGCAAGAAAGAAAGAGCAGCCGCATTGACAACCCTATTTGCGAAACTCAGATCCCTTGAAACAAAACATAAGAGAACACTAGCAGAGGACACCCATTCCGAACTAATAGATACCCGCAACCAGATCCAAGACATATTAGGCTACCAGACGAGGAAATCCTTTGCCCTCTCACAGAATTTCTTTTATGAACATGCTAACAAATCAGGCCGCTTGCTGGCGCGCATGCTTAAATCAAAAAAGGCCAAACAGACGGTACACCGTATTCACTCTCCTACCGGCTCCACCCTTGAAACGAATGCAGAAATAGCACGGGAATTCGAGCGCTATTATACCTCCCTATACAATCTTAATTCCGACTGCCCGTGCCCTCCAGACCCCCAAAAACGTCTACACGACTTCCGTACGTACCTTTCCAGGCTTCCTCTTCAAAAAGTTACCCCCGACGCCCTCCAGTCATTGGAAACACCAATTTCTGCGGCAGAATGGCTTCAAGCTGTCAAACAAATGAAACCGGGCAAGAGTCCTGGACCCGACGGCCTGACTTCAGCATATTACAAATTATTTTCCGAGACACTCCAATCCCCCTTTCTTAAGGCCTTCAATTCTGTCCCCACATCCAAATCCCTCCCCCGAGGAATCTTAGAGGCCCATATCACCGTTATACCCAAACCAGATAAGGACCCAACAATCACGAGCAGTTACAGACCGATCTCCCTACTCAATGTAGACGTCAAACTTTTTGCCAAAATATTAGCCAACAGACTCCTTCCATTCATTCCAACCCTCATTTCCCCAGACCAGGTAGGTTTTGTTCCCGGACGGGAAGCCAGGGACAACACCCTGAAATCTATTAATATTCACCACATGATAACACAAACTGACCAGCAGGCCTTCTTCCTGTCTCTTGATGCGGAGAAGGCGTTTGACAGAGTGGCGTGGGACTACATGGAAGCAGTGCTCCACAATCTGGGCCTTGGACCTCACATGATGTCCATGATCATGTCTCTATACTCTACCCCTTCTGCAAGGGTCCGGGTCAATGGTACTCTGTCAGACGCCTTCCCCATCGGAAACGGTACGAGGCAGGGTTGCCCCCTCTCCCCGATCCTATTCATTCTAACCCTAGAACCCCTCCTCCAAACCCTTTCACTGAATAATGATATTAAGGGCGTCCTTACCCCACTTAAAGAATGTAAGTATGCGGCATTCGCAGACGACATATTGATGTTCCTCACGAACCCTATCACTACGCTCCCAATTGTTCTATCAGAGTTTAAGAAATTTCAAGCCATCTCTAACCTTAAAATCAATTTTTCCAAGTCTTACGCCCTGAACATCTCTTTACCTGAGGAGATCCAAGCACAATGTGAAGCGAACTTCCCCTTCAGCTGGAAGAGCGACTCCATCACCTACCTGGGCACACAAATTTCTAGAAAGTTAACTGACCTATATGCTAACAACCACCTCCCCATCCTCCAAACTATTACGGACGATCTTAAACGTTGGAACAAACAATCTCTCTCTTGGTTCGGCAGAATCGCGGTCCTCAAGATGAATATCCTACCTCGCTTACTATATATTCTCCAAACGGTCCCTATACAAGTTCCCCAAACGTTCTTTAAAACATACAATTCCATCTGTTCGAAGTTCTTGTGGGGGGGCCGATCGCCTAGAATCTCCCTCCGGACCCTATCACGCCCTAAGCTCCTTGGGGGTCTGGGCTTCCCAAACCTACTCAACTATTATAGGGCAGTCCATTTAACTAGAATCGTTGACTGGAATGTTCGCGACCCTTACAAAGAATGGGTCTCTCTAGAGGCTTCCTTCTCCTCTCGCCCACTTGCCTCCTTGCCTTGGATGAAACCGTCTCATGTACCTATTACGGCCAACCTCCACCCACTTATACACCCGACACTGAAATGTTTCCACCACATCTGTTCCCACACGAACGTCTCGTCGATTCCGGGACCCCTAACCCCGATTAAATGCAACCCAGATTTTCCGCCTGGCATATCCCCAGACTTCTTGACTGACAATTGGCCAGGAGATACGCTGAACGCTAGCCACTTTTTTGAGAAAGGGTCACTCATCCCAGCCTCGACCATCGCTATTAACAAGGATAAACCACCCATCCCTCCTTGGACCTACCTATTGATCGCTCATTACCTACGCTCACTAGACACAAATTCGCAATGTTCAAGGGCACTTACTCCGTTCGAAATCCTGTGCACCCAATCCACCCCCCAAAGACATCTCATTGCGCTTACCCACTCCTTACTTTTTGAAGGGGAGCGTCCCGGTTCCACCTTAGCATGCAAACGTTGGGAGGAAGATCTCGCCATATCAATAAGTGATGACCAGTGGGATGCCATTTTTCAAACCATTCATAAGGGATCACTGAATGTCAGCACCCAAGAAAACGGCTATAAAATACAATCCCGTTGGTACCGTACACCCTCTTTACTAAGCAAATTTGCCCCCAACACCTCTGACACCTGCTGGAGGTGCAACCAAGACAAAGGTACACCACTTCACATTTGGTGGTCCTGCCCCTCGATACATAATTTCTGGAGAGAAGTATGCAGACTCGTTTCCCAAATTACCACCTATACCATTGACCCAACCCCGGCCCAATGCCTTCTCCACCTTTCGTCTCTACCGAGACGAACTTACCATGGCTCTCTAGCTATGCACATGCTCAACGCAGCCAAACAGTGCATACCTGTTCACTGGGGCACTTCCGAAATTCCCACCCTGAAAGAGTGGTTCTCCAGAATCAACAAAATAGCTGAAATGGAAGAACTGATTCATATATCCAGAGACACCCCTTCCAAATTTAGCACAAAATGGGCCTGTTGGAAACACTTTCAGACCACTGCCGATTACCTGGATGTGTGATGAGGGGGACATTTTGCATTTTGCATTTTACATTTTACAATTTACACTCTACTTCTTCCATTTTATGTTTTTTACATTCGTTACGCTTCACGATCCGCATTTGGCATTTTCCATCGTAGGCTTTCTACTCAGATTTCTTTACCCGGGTACCTGCTAATCTTGAGGTCGCCGAACTGCAAAAGCAAATAAGAAGTTGTCCTACATATCATTCTATATGCTTCCGGGGGCCTTGGGAAAGGGGACTCCAGACAGCTCCAATCTACCCTGTACCTTTGTTCCCCCTGTTTGCCTCTAGTTCCCATTACCCTCCTTCTCCCCCCCTCTCCTTTCTACCACTTTCTCTCTCTTCTCTTCTACACCCTCTACAACCTCTCCCTTCTGCCCCCCCCCCTCCCCTGTAAGACTCCTAATCCCAGATGTTTCGACCCAGGCACACACACCTATAGCTATATCCCACGAACACGAACCCCCAATACTCTACCAAAACAGACCCTACTCAGCCCGATCTGTCTGGATACTGCACGTGATGACCTAAGAAACTCATTATCTGACTTATCCTATCAGCTACCTCTGGACTCTCGTTGGTTTAGATTCATCTCCTCGCTCCTTGGACCCAGCCTGTATCCCCCAGATGGATTCCCTTACCTGACTAAGACAGCCATCCTCCTGGTCTCAAGTGGCGGACAATTCCGAACCCCTCTTATGCCCTTCTTAATGCCTACTTACCCCCCCCAACTAGGGTCTTTTTCTATGTATAGCCCTGTCATACTCATTACTTGTTTTTGTTTTTGATGTGTTATTTGTACGTATATTGACATCTGAACTCTCCAATTGTTGGGGATCCTTTTGTACATTTCCGCATTTATACTTTTGTGCCTTCTATTTTTCTTCAATAAAAATTGTCTTAAAAAAAAAAAAAAAGAAAGGGCACACTGTGCCGTTTCTAGCTTGGGTTATGCCATTACACACACAAATCCCCGTTCTGGCTCTCCTGCATGCGATCGCAGGTGGCCGGCCATGCACATCGTGTTCCCCCACTGTGCCGCGGGTGTGCGTGCCTTTGGCTGCTCTTAAAGGTGAAGACATTCCCGTAGGGCGATCCGCGGTAACGCGTGGCTTCGCCGACATATAGCGGCGTGAGCCGGACGGCAAGTGGCTAATGGACGTCGCCTCCGAATCGGATCCTCATCTTAATTGATGGGATGTCGATCTGACATTACATAAAGATTACCTAGGCATTTCTAAAGTTGCTGCAAGTTGCTTCAAGTCGCACTTAAGTCCCCTGGCAAAGTCACGTGACTTTCAGGTCATGGCTGTGTGAACTGAGCAGCGTACACACGAGCGGAATGTCCAACAGAAAAAGTCTGATGGAATCTTTTCATCGTATATTCCGATCGTGTGTGTGCCTCATCAGACTTTTTTTTTTTTCGAAAATTCTGACGGACCTAGAAATAGAACATGTTCTAATTTAAAATAAATATTTCCGACGGAACCAATTCCTAACGGGAAAACCGCTCGTCTGTATGCTGTTCCGACGGACCAAAAAACAACGCATGCTCTGAAGCGAGTACGAGACGGAAGCTATTGGCTACTGGCTATTGAACTTGCTTTTTCTAGTCCCGTCGTACATGTTGTACGACACCGCGTTTCTTGACCGTCGGACTTTGGTGGGATCGTGTGTAGGCAAGACAGTTTCAGAGGAACTCCATCGGAACTCCGTCGGGAAAAAACCTTCAAAGTTTATTCCGATGGGAAAACCGGTCGCGTGTACGCGGCTTTAGGTTTTAAGACCACTTAAATTATAATTATACTTCTGCAACAGTTCAATTTAAAGGTCAAATGAAAAAGTCAGCTTTTCCTTCCCAGCAGAGCTCATACTTTATATGAGGGTGAAAGGTACAAAAACTACAAAGCATGTCATAAAAGTACTGGGACAGGAAAATGAATTGAAGTAGAAGAAAACAGATTGTAGTTTAGTAAGCCTGCGCTTATATATATATATATATATATATATATATATATATACAGAGTGATTCTATACCATACAGATCCCTCTTATTACACATCTGGATGATCCACCATGAATCATGTAATACCCCATCAGTTATATAAGGTAACATTTAGCCTTACCTTCCAGCTCAGACTTATTGCTTAGTAGACATTCGGGCTGCAGAATACAGTAACCTTGGAGAAGTTTGTGTGCATTGGAGGCATTGATTATGATGCATTCAGCTTCAAACAGGAAAGACTACATTCTTCTTGTTCTGTAGATCTACCAAAGATCCTCCTTCAATTTATTATCACAGTTCTGACTCCTCCTTATCTCCTTCCTTCCAACCATTAAAAACTTTACGTACCTCTTTCACTGCCCCATGTAGTCCCTCAAGAGTACCGTTGGTGCTTCTTTGACCAGAAGTTAAATTTTATGAAGATGTATTGGATGTATTTTAATATGTATTGTCATAAGAGTCCCCCCAGTTTTCGTTCTCCCCCAGCCCGCTGTAAAGAGCTGACTGGGGCAGACTGAGGCTCGTTGAGACCTGTTAGGTAGTGGTAAACTTCCTGTTGTTTGGAGAGAGGTGTTTGCAGAGTGGGGGTATGTCCGCCAGCGAAAGGGCCCCCGTGCATTACACAGACGGTCGTCTGAGGGGATATGTTTGCTCTGCAAAGATCGGTTATGGGCCAATGTATGCTCATTGTCTCTGCTGTGTCTGATCAGCACATGTCGGGATTCGCAGCATGCATCTGCAGATAACCTTCCATTCACAAGGAAGAGTAGCATAATCCAGGTATACATTGTTTTCTGAAACAATGTATATTCATAGTTTCATAGTTAGTTAGGTTGAATAAAGACATCAGTCCACCCAGTTCAACCTGAGTGTCTACAATTGTCCCTATCCCTGTACATTACACACTTACATTGGTCCCTACCCTCAAGGAACCCACAATCCAAGGTCCCCATTCACATACTAGGGCCAATTTTGGACAGAAGCCAATTAACCTACTTGCATGTCTTTGGAGTGTGGGAGGAAACCGGAGTACCCGGAGGAAACCCATGCAGGCACAGGGAGAACATGCAAACTCCAGGCAGGTAGAGTTGTGGTTGAGATTTGAACCAGTGACCCTTCTTACTGCTAGGTGAGAGTGCTAACCACTACACCACTGTGCCGCCCAATTAAGGATTTCTATCAACAGAATTGTAGTCATCATTCATTGGTTATTGTATAAATTCATTTTTTTTCTGTGTCATGTCTTTATTTGGTCATTAACATCCTGTGTTGTTAATTTTCCTGTGAGGTCACAAACTGTATAGGAGGATTTTAGCTGTCGGAGGAAAACCCTCCAGAGTGTGGCTTCCTGTTTATGTGTAAATAAAAGAACCAGGCTGACTACCCGCAGGGGAAGTCGTGCTGTTGGAACTGAGAACGTAAGAATGTCTGTTTATTTGGATGAGTGGGTTGAAAGGTAAGGTATTATATAATTTAGACAAAATGTTATTATTTTTAGAAACAGGAGCTTTGGCTGTGTGCTCTGCGTACAGCCAAATTTCGCTGACAGGCTAACAAAGTGGTGGGACTACTTGTAACGACACCCCGAGTATGAAAGGGGTTAAAGCCGTTTAGGGCATTCCATTTCCGAATACTCCAATCAGCTGAACAATTCTCCCCCAAGTACGAGACAAGGCTCTGTCTTGAGGGTCAAACAGGAATGACTTTTATTGAAAAGACTACAAGTCTTTACATACAGTAAAAAGAGGAGGTGTATACCACCTGCTCATATTATTCTGAAAATACACCTGTGACCAGATACCTAATTAACATGAGCTCATTAACTAACCCCTTTAAAGAGTAAGTAAACCCTGATGGATTTACTTCCACTTTGTTTCCCTGTAAAGGTAGAGCATAATGAGCTACTTTGCATCGCAAAGTAACCCATTATGTGTCACTTACCTGACACAGGAGCCAGCGATGTCACCCCTGTCCCCGCTTCTACGGAGCATCCATCTTCTTTCCCGTTATCGTGGCTCTGGCACTGTGATTGGCCGGAGCCGTGAATCACTCCCACGCATGCGCACGGCAGCCTCCACTAACGGCATATCGCCATTAGCAGCGGCATGCTCAGTGCGCCTGCGCGCCGCTGTCTATGGCGCATGCACCTGCGCGCCGCTGTCTACTGCGCATGCGCTGTAGACAACGGTGCCCGTCTACGCCTGTCTTTTTGGCAAATATTTGCAATATGGCAAATTTTGCAAATATCTCCTAAACCGTGTAGGTTTAGGAGATATTTCTTGGACCTACAGGTAAGCCTTAATCTAGGTCAAAGTGGTTTATAAGGCTTTACAACCACTTTAAGCAGCATGGTCATTGTTATGATAAATCACGATTTCACTACAGGTCAGACTTGTTGTCACCGAGCTTCACACAGTAGATGATACATTATCATAAGTTTAAACATAGGACATTCTCACAACAGCCGGAGCTCCTCTAGGAGTCGGCCCGTCTCCTACATTGTACAGAGGCCAATGTGATCAGCTCTTTCAATTAACATGTTGAGTTCAGAATCAAACAAACCAAGAATAGTCTTTACATATATCCTGGGAGATATATGATAATATAAGATAAATATTATTTTCCCATTTTAGGTAATCCAATATATTTTCTCAGTCACCCTGTGCCCAAAAGTGACTCCCGTCACACTACTGAACTCACAATGACCAACACTGAAAGAAGCCAAGGATATCCAAGCTGCCATAGGACAGAAATTGTACAGCCTGAGGTGAAGTACACAAGCATAGCCTGAGCTGAAGGAACACGACACTGCTGGGTGTAATGCCGCGTACACGCGATCGGACACTCCACCAACAAAACCAGGGATTTTTTCGATGTTGGCTCAAACTCGTCTTGCATACACACGGTCACACAAATGTTGTCCGGAAATTGCAAATGCCAAGAACGCGTTGACGTACAACATGTATGACGAGCCAAGAAAAATGAAGTTCAATAGCCGTGCGGCTCTTCTGCTTGATTCCGAGCATGCGTGGAATTTTGTGCGTATGAAATGTGTACACACGCTTGGAATTTCCAACAATAACCAGCTCTCAAACTTTTGTTGTTGGAAATTCCGACAGCAAACGTCCGATGGAGCCTACAGAATTTTCCGACAACAAGCTCCCATCGAACATTTGCTGTCGCAAATTCGTGTGTACACAGCATAAGAGTAATGGCGCGTACACACGACCGGACTTTCCGTCGGAATGAACTCTGACGGACTTTTCGATGGACTTTTCGATGGAGTTCCGCTGAAACACCACCAAAGTCCAATCGTTTAACTCGATGACATATGATGGGACTAGAAAAAGGAAGTTCTTTGGGTGGTATTTGATCACCTCTGTGGTTTTTAAACAAAAAAAAACACAGCGAGCCCCATTCACAAAGCGCTGTGCGACTCACGCATGCACAGTAGGAAATGGGCAGTAAAGACGCAAGGCTCCACTGCCTGTTCCGATGCCGGGACCCGAGAGCCGAGGGATGGGTCGGCCTCGGGATGGGTCGGCCTCGGATGGCCAAAATCGCGGGCGCCCTGGACAGGTAAGTCTGCTTATTAAAAGTCAGCAGCTACAGCTGGCCCTCCCTTTTAATAAATAAATCCATAGCTTATCTTAACATACAATTGGAGGCATTTTTCTTTTTTTTTCCACCATTGTATTGCCTATATTATACCGGAGTATATTAGGATAGCTACATGGAGAAAAATAGAGATTGAGGAGAAGCTGCTAGCGCCATGGTCTATGTATCAGAGTCTGACTAGGTTCTATCTGGAGGCTGCAGAAAGACCAACTTACCTGGTGATATCTGATGATGCTGATTTCTTCACATTTATGAGGTCAGAGTTCTGTGAGACCACTGCCATAAGGAGACCACCTGTGGAGTTGCTCATGAACTTTGTTTTCCATTTCTTCACTAAGCCAACTTTCATATTTTCACTGTTTTGAACTTTACTCTCCTTGAAGGACAAGGATAATTCATTGTCCCCCCATTCATTGTTCTCGTATTTTCCTCATTTGTAGTTCACCCACTTAGTGGAGTGACCTATATGTGGTGCACATCTCTTTGGAGATATTTCACTTTGCACTTTACATTGGTGCACTTTATATCATTTATTTGCACTTTATTTGCACTTTATGTACTTACACATTGAGGAATTGTATACTGTAGTGTTTATATAGTGTTTTGGGTGATTTTATATGACTGTGCAAGATCATTTTATTATTTACTTTTAGCTTGGTGTATTGTGAACACTTTTAGGTTTTGCTGCTGGTTTTACACAATAATAATCACGCATTTCTGTATAATAGACACATTTTTTATTTACTCATAGTAGCGCGGAGGACACTTTCAATCATAAATAGTATACAGATATGTGTAATAATGATGAGACCTGTGTAAAAAATAAAGTGATGGTCAAGTGAACAACTAGAATGACAATTTAACTTTTTTTTTTGGCGAGCAAATATTTTAACATTTTAATATTTAATTTAATAACTATTAATATTAATTTAATATTTAATATTAATTAATATTTGTTTGTCACACATATAGATCAATGGATATTAAATATATATAAAAAAACACATTATGTTTTTATTGCTATTGGGACATCGCAAAACTGGAGATAGTAAATTGTATTCATCGCCACGCTTCATGTCAGATACCATTGGTCCATCTGGTGTTTTAATACATTTTATATAGACGGCTGTTTTAAATTTCTCAGAGGTAGTGCTGTGATATGGGCCTGGGATAGAGGTGAAATGTAAACTGTGAAGCTGGAGATGGCATGAGTGATGATGTTATTGTGCTACCGTTTTGACCGCACAGAACACATTTGTGGGTAATTTGCTGGTGGTAGTCCATAGAGGTGAGAATTGTCTCTGATATCGTGGAACACTGTAATGTGTGGAGGTTCCTGTATGCAGAGGTTGAACAGATTGGACAGGAAAATTTGGATTTTGAGGGTCATATGGAGCAGAGTAATGGTAACATAGCTGGTCATGTTAGGAACAGGTGTCTTTTGCCAAAATGATAAAATGACTTGTATTAATTGGAACCTCATTTTGGCCACCATATCCGACTGCACCTTTTTCATTTGAGGAACTAGACTCTTAGCAAATTTATGGCACTCCATCTGCCCCCACTCCAGTGTGCCCATAAGCCCTTGTACACACGGGTCGGACATTCTGACAACCAAATCCGTTGGATTTTGTCCGACGGATTTTGTCCGAAACTGTTGCACACACACAGTCGGACAAAGTTGTCGGAAAATGTACATAAGGTGATGACGTTATTTCGTTACGACGGGACTACGTTTAGGCTAGTAGCCAATAGCTTTGGTCTAGGAATTTGATCTGAGCATGCATGGCACTTTGTCCGTTGGAGTAGACTACACATGATCGGAGTATGTCCAATCGGAGCATTTTGTCGGAAAATTTTATGGACAACTTGGAAAACTTGGTCCGTCGGAGTATCAGTAACAGTCCGATGGAGACCACACACAGTCGGATTATCCGACAAAACGGTCCTATAAGACAAATTCCGTCGGAATCTCCGACTGTGTGTACAAGGGCTAAGTTTTGTGACAAGGGAAGAAAAATCAGCCAGTCCTGTGAAGACCTCTTTTTGTGAGTGCTTGTGATTTGGGTCCATGTGTTGGTTTACTTGGTAAACAGGCCTGTTCTTCTTCTTCATGAACAAAAAGCTGGGATTCCTCCATATTTTGTTCTGGTTCATCCCTGTTTTGAGTTTCAATGTCACTCAGACCTTCTTGAACCAAATTACTCTCTGTACCGCGGTCCACATAACATATAATATTAGAAGGAATGTGGTCTATCTATATATTGTACAGTGCTGTAGACTTTGCCTGTACATAAGCCATTTTAATGCAAACGGGTTGTCTGTTGTCCGAGGACGGTAAAAAAAGTTCTGCTAGCCACGTCTTTGCAGCGCTGTAGGAGTGGTGTATACACCACTCCTAAAGTGCCCCTGCCCATTGCAATCAATGCAACGGCACTTTTTAAGCCTTTTTTTACCTTTTTTCGGCCACTAGGGGGGTTAAAAGGGCACCGCTAGAGGCCGAATAGCGCCGCAAAAAGAAAAAACCTTAAAAACAGCGGCGCTTTACCCCCGACTCCTAGTGCTTCTCAGTGTGAAAGCAGCCTAAGGGATGGCATTGCTAATGGGGAAAGGGAGGATGTGGAATCCTCGTGGCTGGAACTTCAAAAGGAAGAAACAAACAAGAAATGAATTATGGGTGTATGCTACAGGCCCCCTTATCTGAAGGATGAAGAAGGAACTGATCTTCTCTCATTGTTAGAAATGGCGGTGAGGCAGGGCAATGTTATGAACAAGAGGGCCATTCATTATTTGGATATACCCTGTAGACTGGCCAGGCAGAACTACTCACTCATTTAAAGTGGAGTTCCAGGCTTTTTATGTTCATTAAAAGTCAGCAGCTACAAAAAGTGTAGTTGCTGACTTTTAATAAACGGACATTTACCAGTTCCATGGTCCAGCGATGTGGCTGAATGGAGCACCCCCCTCCGCTCCGCCGGCTCCTCCAGTGCCACTCTGGGCACCCGGACATGACAGCTTTTGGCTTCACGGCCGGGCACGCATGGCGCATGCGCGAGTAGCGTTGCACTTCCGGAGTGGACAGGCGATCTCCTGGGACCTGTCACGTGTCCCAGGAGATTGCCTTGGTGGTCCCTGGGTGAAAGGAGGAAGTGGGACAGGAAGTCCCCCTCCTAACAAAGCCCCCACTCCCCCCCAAAAAAATGTGGCATGTAAGGCGGCGAGGAGTGCTTAAAGTGGAGGTTCCATTTTTGGGTGGAACTCTGCTTTAAGGAAAAAACAGGGAGGGGAAGGCGCCAACCTGAGTGTAGTATTAAAATGACGGAGAAACACTGTGATCCATTCCAGCCAGCTGCTCAATCCTTTCCAGCTATCCGAAACAGTGGTGGGACCCACAGAGCCATGTGGAATGCCAGGATTGCACTTTACTTTGACCAGCGTGCATCTTCTATCATCTTGTAAGTGTTTTTAATTTTATCCTATAAAATTCATCATTTTAATACTACAATGTCGGCGCCCCCCCTCCCTGTTTTTTCCTTACATGTCCTGCAGAGTTCTGGACACACTCTAAAGGATGGGTGCCTTTCTTTTTAGCTCTTAATATCCCTTTCTTTCCCAACCACCCAACCTATGGATACCTCACCATCCAGCTATTACAGCCACAGACTATCTATATCCCTAAGGATTACTCCATTTGGAGCGCCGGATAAACACTGACTATACTGCTAACTCACTCATTTAAGGCTCATGATTTCTTGAATGTCTTGCAGGACAATTTCTGGTACAATGTTTTTTATTGAGCTATGAAAAGAGGGAAACCAGATAACAAATTCCCATGCAGGGGATATGGACATTAAACATAAGATATACATAAACATTACGTAAATGTACATAATAAAACATATGTTATGAAGGTATAGATTATAAACTGACACCAACCCACCAGACGCGGTGCGCTATGCCCGAGCTTTGGGACCCAGTTGTTAAGGCAGACAAGAGGGAAGGGGAGTTGTCCGCAGAATGGGGGGAGGAAAAAATATTAAAAAAACAAAAACATAACATACACAACAATGTGGTGGTGGATGGGGGGTCGTTGGACAGGGTAGGTGTAGAACAGAGCGGGGGGCAAGCGGCCCAGAAACGGGACATGCAGGACAATTTAATGTGTTAGTTGTTGCACGCCCCAATTATAATTACTGCTCTGCTGGACATACTAATTACAAGCAACACACATCTCAATTTGCAAATGTGGAAGTAAAGGATAACTTAGGAAACAGTGATCACAGAGTAATTACTTTCTCCATAAATCATGGGAATAAAAGAACAAGAACAGTGCATTTCAAAAGTGCTAACTTTACTAAACTGCATTTCTATACTACACTGCATAAAATTGGATCAAATTCTAGAAAAAAAGAACACAGAGGAAAACGGAAGTGCTTTAAGAACGTATTAAAGAAGTATTAAACCCAAAAGCAAACATTTATTAAAATGAAGCTTACCAATTCTTAAATGTACTGGCTGCAATTGTTAGCCTTTTTTTAGACTTTATTTCCCTTATTTTCATGATAATCCAGCCAGGAAGTCTTATTTTTGAACAGAACAAGCTCTCTTGCAAATGTAGCAGTTAGGGTGTTGAATCAAACCATTTACGACTGACTTATGGTGCATACAATGATCAGTCTCTATTTATTCATGTAAAACCTTCATCCCAAAAGAAAACAAAACTGTTGCTATAACTGCTCATCTAACTGTAGTGTTAGCTATAGTATGGTTTCAGTTTGCTAATATATCTAAATCTGCTAGTACATCCAACACTCCTCTCCCCCAGGATGACAATGCTGCTGTCCAAAGGTGATCCCCTGTGCACCGTCATCCAGAGTGAGGGCACTCTAATACAAGAGGTGTGTTCCTAGTCAGATCACCAGGTGAAGACAGAGGAGACAAATACTAAAAAAAGAAAAAAAACGAATACAGCTACTACATCTAATGGTTGCAAATGTGTAACATCACATTTGTGGTTTTGGGCTTAATGCCGCTTTAAATGATGGCATTTTCAATGGGCAACAAATATAAAAGAACTAAATTCTAGTGTAAAAAGGCATATTCATTAGAAAAAAAAATGGCCTTTAAAAATATAAGGCCAAGGGGGACTCTGTCGGCATTCCAGTACTGCAAAGTCACAATTAGAAATGTAAAAGTGTGATCAGCGCTGCTAAAATAGACCATGAGAGACACATAGTGGAGGAGAGTAAAAAATCCCTTAAAAAATTTAAAAATATATATAAATAGTATAAAAAATATAAATAGTAAAAAGTTGAGGTCAGGGCATTTTGAAACATGGAAAATACCCTTGTGGCTTAGAGAAGCCAGAGTTAAAAAAAGACTTGAACAACTAAATTTGAATAAATCACCAGGACAAGATGGCTTACACCCCAGAGTTCTCAAAGAAGTTAGCCCTGTTATAGCCAGACAGTTATTTCTAATCTTATGGACTATAGTTTCCATATATATATCTCAGCCATTTTTTTCATATTGGTACCACCTTTGTTTTTTCGACAATCCGCTGGTAACATGTTAGACTGGCATGTGCCATTAACCCATGCTCTGCAGTATTAACCACTTCAGCCCCCCGGCCATTTGGCTGGCCAAAGACCAGAGCGCTTTTTTGCGATTCGGCACTGCGTCAATTTAACTGACAATTGCGTGGTCGTACGACATGGCTCCTAAGCAAAACTGACATCCTTTTTTTTCCACAAACAGAGCTTTCTTTTGATGGTATTTAATCCCCTCTGCCGTTTTTATTTTTTGCGCTATAAACAAAAAAAAGTGAACGTTTTGAAAAAAAAACAAGTTTTTTTACTTTTTGCTATAGTAAATATCCCCCAAAAATATATAAAAAAATAATTTTTTTCCTCAGTTTAGGCCGATGCGTATTCTTCTACATATTTTTGTTAAAAAAAAATCTCAATGAGCGTATATTGATTGGTTTGAGCAAAAGTTATAGCGTCTACAAAATAAGGGATAGTTTTATGGCATTTTTATTAATATTTTATTTTTTTACTAGTAATGGCGGCAATCATTTTTATCATGACTGCAACATTATGGCGGACACATCGTACAATTTTGGGACATTTATACAGCAATCAGTGCGATTAAAAATGCATTGATTACTGTGTAAATGTGACTGGCAGTGAAGGGGTTAACTAGGTGGCAGTGTAGGGGTTAAGTATGTCCTAGGGAGTGATTCTAACTGTGGGGGGGAGGGGCTACGTGTGACACATCACTGATCACTGCTCCCGAATGCAGGGAGCGGTGATCAGTGACAGAGTCACTAGGCAGAACGGGGAAATGCTTGTTTACATTAGCATTTCCCCGTTCTTCCTCTCTGTGAGACAATCGCGGGTAACCCCGTGGACATCGAGTCCGCGGGACCCGCTATCCTACTCGTGGAGCTCGCGGCGGTTGTGCGCATGCGATGGCACGGTGGCACGGTGGCAAATTTAAAGGGATATACAGGTACGCCCATTTGCTCAGCTGTGCCATTCTGTCAATGTAAATATACAGGCGGCGGTCGGCAAGCGGCTAAAGACTGAAAAATATTGAACATTCTTTGTATCTTATATGTATTAGCAGCTCAACTATGATGATTCATTCTCCTCTTGGGCCATTTCTGAATTTCATTCTCCTCATCCAGAGCAAAGTTCTGGCTCGATTCACATCTGTGGCAAAGCTTCTTCCTCTGAAGTCACTATGTAAAAACCTTCAGTCCTGTCCCGGGGCATTCCAACGTTTTAAATCTTCTCTTAGCTTCACCTGACAAGCTATTGTCTTCGATCCTAGAATAGAGGATATAACTGGTCATCACATCTCAGAAGAATGCTCTCACACCATATCCTTCACTCTCTGGGAGGGACCCTCTCCCAAATGTCTGATTGTTGAACTTTCTGTATACCTCCAGCAGTCAATCAAGCTGAAAATAAGACCTACCCCAAAAATAAGACCTAGCGTTACTTTCCAGCATGACTGGAATATAAGCACTACCCTGAAAATAAGAGAAAAGAGGAATAATTTGAGGACCAACAGTAACTGCCAACTTGAGCTGTCAAGATTTTTTTTTAAAGACTCTCCTATGGAAATTGTTGGGCTTTGCAGATAAACCCAAAAAATTGTAAATATTGCAACATATCAGTCCCCAGATTTGGTGGCTGCATTAGTTTTTTTTTTTCCATTTTCAACAATTACAGAAAATGCCTGTTGGTCTTGCCAGAGATGCCATGTTCTTAGCTCCTATGACAAAACAACCAACGATACTTTTCTTCCAAGAAATTGTGTATTAAAAAAATATGACCCAAGCTGGCCTTATATATGTAATTCATAAACATATATAATTATGTCTGTATCCTATTTATTGCCCATATACATTTATGTCAAATTCGAACAATGTATATAAAACTACAAATATCAGTCACCAATTTATAATTGTACTTAATTCTGAGAATAATAAAACATTTTATTTATAAACTGACTGTATCCATATATAGTGAAAACAAGTCATCACAGATGGTGCACCTCCCAATGTAATGACCCATCGGCCTCCAAATTCAAATAATGAGAGTACTGTTTTGCTCTTAGGCCTCTTCCATATAAGAACTTTAAGGCAACAAAAGCAGGAAATTGAGGTCTCCCCCAAAATTCATTAGCTAATAAATGTTTCAAAAATACTTTTAAGTGATATGAGCTTCTGTAATTGTTACAACTACAAAATACCTGAGCACTTGGGTTTTTAAGGCACCAGATATTAAAGCGATTGTAAACCCTTTTAAAAAAAATCCTGAAAAAAAAAATCCTGCAAGACAAAGACATAATGAGGTAGTATGCATAGCATACTAGCTCATTATGAATAACTTAACTGAGAACAAAGCCCCCGAAGCGGTCCTCCATCTTCCTCTTTGCCGCTGCCATGGATCCCGGAGCGACTTCCGGGTCTTGCGGCTCCGGCGCTGTGATTGGCCGGAGCCGCGATGACGTCACTCCCGCACATGCGCATGGGAGCAGACACTCGCGGGATATCGCCGCGATCTGCGGCCTGCCCCAGTGCACCTGCATGCACCGTAGACAGCGGTGGCTGTCTTCAGGTAAATATCTCCTAAACCGTATAGGTTTTGGAGATATTTCTTGGACCTACAGGTAAGCCTTAATCTAGGCTTACCTGTAGGTCAAAGTTGGTTGTAAGGGTTTACAACCACTTTAATTAAATCTCAACCATGTATCAGCATGCATAATTTTATTTCTACATAACATATAAAAATGTACATAAAACACCCAATAATCATTGAAATTGGTATACCTAAAGAAAATATCTAAACCTCTACAGCTTCTAGCAGCTATACTGGCAAAGCAGTTGCATTTGTGTTTAAAACTGTCATTCATCTATTTCTTCAATGCTGTGCTGCCACCCTGTGGTCACTGTTTATATTGACTTTTTTGCCAGAGCTTCCATCAGATCACTGAAATTAGGACCTTGCAGACAGTTCCAGGACAGGTCCATTGTCCTCAGTGTCTGGTTATTTCTTATTGAATGTAAATATTATTGTATCAGTCAGTCCTGTCATACTCCCTGTAATTCCTCTATCCGACTTGTTGTCAGAGCTTCCATCAGATCCCTGAAATGAGGACCCTCCAGATTGTTCCAGGACAGGCTCAGCATCCTCAATGGTTATTTCTTTTTCCAAATGCTATTTGGGGTCATGTTACCGGCAGAAAATGAATTTCTCCCCAGGAATGAATGTAACTATTTTCTACATGAATGGAGCTCATTTCCCTTTTATTGAAATCATTTATATTAGATCACTTTATAAAACTCCAGGAAATAGAATTTTTAAGAAAAATGTTATAATGGAGGAGACCCCCCCAATATTGTCATCCATGTGTAGAGACCAGGATATCTTCATACACAGGATGACCACAGATAGTTTTTTTTTTTCATTCAGCCATTTGTTGAACTTGCCCATTCAACAAATGTCAACGATTGACTTCTGCTAAACAAAGACACTCACACACTGATCAAAATTTGGCTGATCCCTGCTAAATTGGCCAAATTTAAATCCATTTATTGCCAGATTTGAACAACAGTCTAGGATTGGCTACTTGGGGAGTCCAAAAAATTAGACCAATTTTGCTTACATTATTAATTATTAGCAAGATTCTAAGATTTAAACAACTGAATGTTTAACTGCTCTAGAATATTATTGTTTCAGTCAGTCCTGTTATACTCACTGTAATTTCTCTATCTGGCTTGTTTTCAGAGCTTCCTTTAGATCACTGAAATGAAGACCTTGCAGATCATTCTCAGACAGGTCCAGTGTCCTCAGTGTCTCGTTATTTCTTATTCCAGATGCCAGGTGGGGGCAGGAACTGTCTGTCAGTTTATTTCTATACAAACTGGAGAAGAGAAGAATGTTGTAAGAGGACCACTACCCATTTTTTCTTAATGGGACCTTCTACCATATTGTGCTATACGCCTGGTTATTGTCTTACTCTCTACATCTCTGGCCATAGGCCTTAATATGTATGTATAAAGGAATGTCCACACATAAAATGCATTTCCAGCACTTTACTGTAACTTTGCAAGGAATTGTGGGACATTTGGCATCACATTTGACACACTAGCAAAATTATTTGGTGTAAAATATCACACATAAGCGTAGACATTCTGTAGCTGTCATTTATGCACAGAACAATAGTTTGTAAACCATCTTTCCCTTTATACCTCCTCTGCTTGGGAGCACCACAGAGTTGGGACCACTTCCCCGTGTACATGAAGTCCACAGCATTCAGCTTCCATCACAGAGTAAGGATAAGGTTCTTTCTTTAGCATACCAATTTCTCCCAATATCTATAGCTGTGCCCAGCTGGGCATGCTCCCAGGATGGTACACTCATCCCCAGGTGTCACTAGTACTCACATACAAGGACTTAGGCCTGGCCTAAAAGGCCTTAGGCATCCCATTCAAAACCCACAGAAAGAAAACACAAAAAGAGTCAAGAGTCAAGTCAGCTGTGCCTTCTGAGTTCTGTACCTAAGGTTTCAGGCTTCTTATGGACCCTGGAACAGTAGCCAACTACATCAAATATCTCTGGGGTGTTTGGTTACCTTGCCCCAACTCAACCCAGCTCCTCCCATACTGGAATATATATGGGCACTGACTCCACCAATTACATCACTGAAAAGGGAATTTCCTAGAAAGGGACTTAACACCCAATTACAAAATTCCCTCTACTATACTATATTGGAAACAGAGACATCTAGTGCCAGACAAGCTAACTGCAACTGCCAACACTGTTACCAAAAGAAAAGAAAAATTTCCCAGGAATGAATGTAACTATTCTCTACATGAATAAAGCTAATTTCTCTTTATTGGAATCATTTTTATTAGACCATGAATTGAACAAAGGGCTGGATGGCCGCACTCTGTTGACACCTTTATTGAAGACAGCTTAAAAATGATTCTGGTACAAAAACATCAGAGGCACAGGATCAATGAAAAGCTGACATGTTTCACACCACTATGGGGTGCTTAGTCATAGCTAGAGCTACACCCACACAAACTATTTAGTCAATTTGTATCCAATCAGGCCGGGCTATGCACTACTTGGCTGACAGTAGATATAAAAACTGCACATTCAGACTGTACCATGTGTGGTGAGCTTTAGACAAAGTCTATTTTATAGATTATACCAGAGTGTAATACGATTTAAACAACTGCATTTTAAACTGTCCTAGAATATTATTGTCTCAGTCAGTCCTGTTATACTCACCGTAATTCCTCTATCTGGCTTGTTGGCAGAGCTTCCATCAGATCCCTGAAATGAGGACCCTCCAGATTGTTCCCAGACAGGCTCAGCTTCCTCAGTGTCTGGTTATTTCTTATTCCAGATGCCAGGTGGGGGCAAGAACTGTCTTTCAGGTTATTCTTATTCAATCTGTAGAAGAAGACAAGGATGTTACCAGAATAAAATGAATCCCTCCCCAAGAATGAATGTAACTATTCTCTACATAAATGAAGCTCATTTCTCTTTATTGACTGGCCATAGGGCCCAAGGCAGCTGAGCTGCTCCATGAGCCAGTGCCGCTCACCCAGCCCCTCGTAGCCACCAGTTCAGTTTAGCTGTCGGGGCCACGTGACCCATGACCATGAGTGGGGAGTTAGAGGAGACACCTGCTGCACACACCACAGAGCTGGACAAGAGAGAATGTGAGTGTGGTCCCCCCGTGCTCCTGGATAGGAGAAGTGGTGTGGGCAGCTGCATATAGAAGAATCAATCTCTCCATTTTCCTTTCCTGAAAGCCTGCTGTAGGTAGAGGAGTAGAAGCGGGCTTTCAGAGGCTGCAGGAGGAAAATGGAGTGACTGATTCTTCTATATGCAGCCACTCGCACCGTTCCTGCTATCCAGCTTCCTTCTGCCACCACCCCCAGTGCTTTCTGACCCCTCGGTGCTCTCAAACATCCCCCTGTGCTCTCTGGCCCCCCCAGTGCTCTCCGACATCCCCCTGTTCTCTCTGACCCACCTGTGCTCTCCAGCCCCCCATGCCCTTCGGCCCCCAGTGCTCTCCAGCCCCCCTTGCTCTTTGGCTCCAAGTGCTCTCCAGCCTCCCTCTGCTTTCTGGCCCCCAAGTGCCTTCCAGCCTCCCCCAGTACTCTCTGACATCCCCCTGTGCTCTCCAGCCCCCGTGCTCTCGGGGGCCCCACAGTGCTCTCTGACATCCCTGTGCTCTCCAGCGCCCCTATGGTCTCCACCTCCCCCCTGTGCCCTCTGGCCCTGAAGTGCTTTCCAACTCCCCCAGTGCTCTCTGACATCCCTCTGCCATGCTCTCCAGCCCCCCCAGTCCACTCCAACAGCCCCCTGTGCTCTGCACCACCCCGCTATGCTCTCTGGCCTGATATGATTTCCAATTCCTGCAGTGCTCTCCAACATCCCTGGGCTCTTTGGGCCCCCCAGTTCTCTCCATCCTTCCAGTCCTCTCCAGCCCACCCTCAGTGCTTTCCAACCTACACCCAGTGTGCTCTGACACCCCCCTGTGCTCTCAGGCCTCCCTCAGTGCTTTCCATCATCCCTGCAATCTCCAGCCCCCCTATGCTCTCCAGTCGCCCTGTTCTCTCTGCCTCCCCCATGCTCTCTGGCCCCCAAAGTGCTTTCCAACTCCTCCAGTGCTCTCTGACATCCCCCTGTGCTCTCCAGCCCCCTCATTGTGCTTTCCAGCCCCCCAGTGCACTCCAACATCCCCCTGTGCTCTCTGGCCCAGAGTGCTTTCCAACTCACCTAGTACTCTATGACATCCCCCTGTGCTCTTCGCCCCCCAGTGCTCTCTGCCCCCCCACCACCCACCAGTGCTCTCTGGCCCCCAAGTGCTTTCCAACCTCCCCCAGTGCTCTCTGACATTCCCCTGTGCTCTCCAGCCCTCCCCCTGTGCTCTTGGGCCTCCCCAGTGCTCTCCGACATCCCTGCACTCTCCAGGCCCCCTTTGCTCTCTGCCCCCCAGTGCTCTCCAGTCCTCCTGTGCTCTCTGCCTCTCTGCTGCGCTCTCTGGCCCAAAAGTGCTTTCCAACTCCTCCAGTGCTCTCCGACATCCTCCTTTGCTCTCCAGCCCCCCCACTGTGCTCTTCAGCCCCCAGTACACTCCAACATACCCCTGTGCTCTCTGCCTCCCCCTTTGCCCTCTGGCCCCCGAAGTGCTTTCCAACTCCCCCAGTGCTCCTTGATATCCCCCTGTGCTCTCCAGCCCCCCACCATTCTATCCAGGCCTCCAGTGCACTCCAACATCCCCCTCAGCTCTCCAGCCTCCCAGTTCTCTCAAGCCCCCTGTGTTCTCCACCCCACCCTATGCTCTCTTCCACCCTGTGTTCTGTGCCCCCCAGTGCTCTCTGTCCTACCCTGTGTTCTCCGCTTCCTTCCCCATGTTCTCCGTCTCTCTCCTGTACTCTCTGCCTCCCCTATGCTCTCTTTCTCCCATGCTCTCCATCCCCAAGTGCTCCCCACCTCCCTCCTGTGTTCTCAGCCTCTCCCACTCTGTTCTGTCTGCCTTCCCATTTGCTCTCCAGCCCCCCCAGTGCTCCCTGCCCCATCCCCATGCTCTCCACTCCATTTGGTGTTCTCCACTTCTCCCTGTGTTCTTCACCTCTACCCCATGCTCTCCAACCCTCCAGTGCTCTTTGACTCCCCCAGTGCTCTCCAACCCCCCTGTGCTCTCCAGCCCCCACTCATGCTCTCCACCTCCCCCGTGCTCTACACCCCCTATGCTGTCCAGCCCCCCCTGTGCTCTCTGCTTCTTCACTGTACTCTCCCTCCCCCCATGTTTTTTGCATCCCCCCGTGCTCTCCCACTACCCCTATGCTCCTCTGTGGTATCCACCCCACCCCATGTTCTCTAATTTCCTCCCTGTGCTCTCCAGCCCCCCCCCCCATGTTCTTTCAAATTAGCACACCACTCAAAGTAATCACCATTATGTGTTCCACCTCCATTGCACAAACAGAGGATGCTGGCCTTGCATGTAGCAGATGATCTGGTTTGTAGAAATATCTGGATGGCCGCATTCCATCAAAATCACCATACAGCAAACAAGGGAAGGAGATACAGCATACAATACAGCTAACATGTTTCACACCATACCCAGTGCTTAATCATAGCTGAAATTATAAGCTAACACACAGCAATATATACATAACCCCCATGCTCTTTCCCATCACCCATTGCCCCCCTGCAGCTCTGGTGGGTTCCGCTGGCTGCTGCGGGGGATCCATCAGGAAAGAGAATGGAAAGGGGCCAGTTAACATGTCATGGGCTGCTCAGTCTAAAATGCTGGGGCCTATTTTTTGTCTCAGTCTGAGCCTGATTGGAATAATTTATATTAGATCACTTTATAAAACTTCAAGCAATAGAATTTTATAAGAAAAAATTTATAATGGAGTAGACACCACAATAATGTCATCCATGTGTAGAGACGGTGATATCTCCACACACAGATGCTCAGGGGGTGTGCCAACTCCCCCTACTGCCCAAGCCCCCCCCTCAGTGCTGCTGGATTTCCTCCTCTCCCCTAAGCTGCTGTAGGGGAAGTTTCAGGATGGAGAGTAGGGGCAAGGGCTAGTGTTTGGCGCATGATTATTATAAGCAGAAAGTGTGAGGCCAGAATCAGCATTGCTAGTGATTGGATAGGAGGATCCTTATTTGATATTATGCTTATCTCTGCTGATACAAGGTCTGTACACATAGGAAGTAATGTGGAGATCCCAACACTAAATAGTGGATGTCTGTGCTACATACAGTAAAAGAAATATGTATGAGGTTCTGCTCTCTATATACATGACCTCCTATAATCTGATCTATTTTATTAAATACCAGACTAAATATAAATGTAAATGTATAAAGCTCTTTAACCACTTCAACACATGGCACTTTCACCCCCTTCCTGGCCAGTCCAATTTTCAACTTTCAGCACTGTTGCAATTTGAATGAAAATTGTGTGTTTATGCAACACTGTACCCAAACAAATTTTTTATCATTTTTTCCCCACAAATAGAGCTTTCTTTTGGTGGTATTTGATCACCACTGGAGTTTTTATTTTTGTGTTCCAAATAAAAAAGGCAGAACATTTTGTAAATATTTTTTTTCTTAGTTTCTGTTACAAAAGTTTGTAAATAAGTACGTTTTCTCCTATATTGATGAGCACTGATGAGGCTGCACTGACAGGCATTGATGAGGTGGCACTGTTGAGGTGGCACTGATCAGCACTGATGGTGAGGCACTTATATGCAGCACCTATGGGCACTGATAGTCGGCACTGATAGGCGGCACTGATAAGCAACACTGATGAACACTGATAGGTGGCACTGATATGCAGCACTGATAGGTGGCACTGATGGGCAATCATAGGCGGCACTGATGGGCACTCATAGGTGGCACTGATGGGCACTCATAGGTGGCACTGATGGATGGCACTTATAGGCGGCACTTAATAGGAAGCAGTGACAGGCATCACTGATGGGCACAGAGTGCCATCCTAATGGGCACTAATTGGTATTCCTGGTGGGCTCACCTGGTGGCCTCCAGTGGGCATCCCTGGTGGTCTCTAGTGGGCATCCTCAATGGGTCTGCACTGATAATAAATGGGCCCCCCTGTCAGGAGAGCAGCCGATTGGCTCTCATCTACTCGCACCTGTCAGTGAAAGTAGAGAAAAAGTCAATAAACATATCTTCCTGGTTACCATGTGATCAGCTGTGATTGGATACAGCTGAACACATGGTAAAAGGCCTACGTCATAGGCAGTTTACCAGGATCTGAGATGCAGTGTGTCAGACTGACGCAACACACCACCAATCGCCGTACTGTGTGCCCCCATCCAGTCAGGATAATGAAACCACTTTCCGGCCATCATTCTGCAATATGGCAGGGGTAAGTGGTTAAAAAAGTTTAGTTTATAGCTGATAACAGTATGATAAGATTTAGACAACAGTCTGGGATTGGCTACTTACGAAATCCAAAAATGAGATTGATTTTGCCTAAAATATCAGATTTTATAATGTTTGGAATGTTAAGGTGTCCCAGAATATTATTGTCTCAGTCAGTCCTGTTATACTCACTGTAATTCCTTTATTTGACTTGTTGTCAGAGCTTCCATCAGATCCCTGAAATGAGGACCCTCCAGATTGTTCTCAGACAGGTCCAGTGTCCTCAGTGTCTGGTTATTTTTTATTCCAGATGCCAGGTGGGGGCAGGAACTGTCTGTCAGGTCATTATAACGCAATCTGTAGAAGAGAAGAATTTTACCAGAAGAAAATTAATTTCTCCCCAGGAATGAATGTAACTATTCCCTACATCACTGATCTCCAAACTGGGGCCAGACGTGGCCCTTTTCTTGCCTTTATCCAGCCCTTGAAGCTAGACCCCCCAATATTGTCATCCATGTGTAGAGACGGTGATATCTCCATACACAGGATGACCACAGAACACCACTGACATGACTCGTATTGTGCTATAATCTCCTTGTGTATAGAGCATGAATGGTATCAACAGACAGGCCCTGGAAGTCAAAAATAGTGTTTAGGACACTTTTTAGAATTACAATGAAGCCTCCCCACCACAAATGTCAGTATGGGTGACAGATCAAAATCTTATATATATTAAGATATATACGTAACTTCTGTACAGTGTGGAGGTGCACTGAGACTGTCCATACAGACATTGTAACATAATTTACAAGGTGAGAGAAGACCTGATAGGGAATGTAGATGACAGCCTCCTTTACAGCTGGTGGCCAAAGAGGGAGTAGCAGCACCGAATATGCCACTCTGATACACTACAGACAGGGACAGGCACTCTGCATGTCTCTGTATGCCAATTTCGAGTAGGTCTTAATTACCCCAGTTTCGTTATCTACAAACTAGAGGTAGTTATTTTTGAATTTGGTGCATTAATGGCATAATTTTTTTAAAGTGTCACTGTTAAGAAATATCTGAATCTTCTGCATATGTTGGTAAAGTTACCGAAATAGGCAGTAAAGATTTCTGAATTTGGCATAGGCCATTTGAAAGGGCCATAGCGCCAAAACACTGTCCTTATTTCTTTATTGCATTCCCCCCAGTGTCCGGCTGAAGTCAGCATTGCTGGTGATTGGACAGAGTGATTTTTTAGCTGATATTCTATTTAAGCCTGATACACACTAACAGTTTATTTTTTGTGCAACCCAGCGATTGCAACTCCAGTCGGAGCTGCTGTACTAGCCATGCAAGGTAAGTTCAGCGATCTCCCCCATCAAGCTATTGTGTTCTGACAGGGGGACAGCCTCCCTGCCAGAACACTCCGATCAGCGCTCTCTGGCATTGGCTGAGAGCACTGATTGGGAGTCAATCGGCTACTACTTTTCCAGCATGCACATCCAATAGACTGACATACACACAGGCCGAATCTCAGACGTTTTCTTTTTTGAACTGGTCGTTGCCGCCCGACATTCGGCCCATGTGTACAGGGTTTTACAGTATCTCTGCTGATAAAATCTCTTTATTCACAGGGGAAATTTCTAACATAACAGTGGATGGTCATATCAGGTTAAAAAAAAGTATGTAGGAGGCTCTAATTGCTTATTGCAGCAAAATGAGATTCCCCCATGTATGACTGTCTATTCTATTTTATCAGATATCCAAATAAACTGGATATGAGACTAACTAAATTCAAAGAAAATGCTATTTTGTTGTGCTATTAAGTTCCAAAAACAAAATCATTTTAGTGATTAGTTATTTATGGAGTCAAAGGATCCATTTTATTGATAATGTCATCTTTTTTATAAGTTTAGAATGTAAATTGCCAGAGAATATTATTGTCTCAGTCAGTCCTGTTATACTCACTGTAATTCCTCTATCCGGCTTGTTGTCAGAGCTTCCATCAGATCCCTGAAATGAGGACCCTCAAGATTGTTACCAGACAGGTCCAGTCTCCTCAATGTCTGATTATTTCTTATTACAGATGCCAGGTGGGGGCAGGAAATGTCTGTCAGGAGATTAGAGGATAATCTGTAGAAGAAGAGAAGAATGGTCAGACGGATTCATTCCGTCGGATATTATGATCATGTGTAGGCTTCACCTGACATCTTTTCTTCGAAAATTCAGACGGACCTAGAAATAGAACATGTTTCAAATCTGTCAGATGGAATCAATTTCTATAGGGAAAACCATTCATCTGTTTGCTAGTCCGACGGACCAAATTCGACGCAAGGGCAGCTATTGGCTACTGGCTATTGAACTTCCTTTTCTAGTCCCGTTGTACGCCATCACATTCAAAACGAACTGAATTTGGTCCGTTCATGTGTGGGCAAGTCCATTCGGTCGTAACTCTGTCGGAACTCTGTCGGGAAGACTGTCTGACCTTTTCTGCTGGAAAGTGTGGTCGTGTGTACACGGCATTAGAGTTGCCTGAGTCTGAAAAAAGATTCTACCCCAGAGTAATCTCAACCCAGGGAACAGAGGGTCAAGATAATAGTATGAAATCCACAAAGACTTACATATGACTCACTGAGAAACAGTTCAGAAAAGATTATCCTGATTGTGCATCAGCCCTGTAACACTTCAGAGCCACTCAAACCAGGGCCAAAGATGAGGGCCCTTGCTTCATCCCAACACACCTTGGTGGCAGACTCCATTACCTGGTGTGTTTCATATGAAATGTTATAAAATTTGTTTAGTTTCTTCTTAACTTTTTTGCACTTAGTTCCTTTGCTGCCTTTTACCTCTTTGGAGGACCAAAGATTCTTTGATGGGGAGATTATGTAGCTAGACTGTAGCTGTAAGTGCTTGTCAGGCTTCAATGTACAGTAGAAAAATGGCAACTGATCACACAGAGGACTCACTGTGACCAAAATGAAACCAGGTAATACAAGATGGTTTTAGCTCTGCTTCCAACCTCCAGGAGAGGTCTACGTATATGTATTGGATAGCTGCACTGAATGAAAGGATAAGTAGAGGCAATGGATGGGATGTCTGTGTCAGACACATACTGTAACAGAATAAACGTGGTCAAAACATAGCCAGTAATCAGAGCAGTTAGTCGGTAGAAGCCAGTAAAATAGAAATCCAGAGATCAGCGTAGTCAGAAGCAGCAAACGGAATCAGGAACCAGAAGGGGAATCAGCCAGGCAAAAGTCTTCAACAGGAAAACACAGCAGAGTATCCGGATATGTTGACCAAGGCAAAATCACAGGAGATCTGATCCAGGCAGTTTAAATAGCCAGCAAGGCTGACTGACGAGCAGGAAATGACCAACCACTGAGTAAGCCTGAGCTATGAGAAGGAAGGGCTGAGGCACATCCCTTTCACACAGTACATAGAACAAGCACAACTGTGAATGAGTTACAGGCTGCTGCTCCCTCCCCATCACCATTTTAACTCTTGGTGTCAGGAGAAGCTGCCAGAAGTAAGCCATACTAATACAGTAACCAGGCAGCAGAGAGAAATGACACTCAGTGATTTGGAGAAAGACAAGGACACAGTCTACATAGGAGGATGTGCATTTTTCATATTTGATGTCTGAGGTTTACAACCGATGTAAGCCAAATAGGGGGCGTAATATATCTGAGGGACCTCTCCTGTGAGTGGAGATAGAGCTGAAGCCATCTTAAATTACCAGGTTTAGTCTTGGTCATAGTGATTTGGGCATCTTGTGTGTGATTGGTCACCATTTTTCTGTAGCACTGCTACAGTATATGTCTGACACAGACATCCCATCCACTGCCTCTACTTATCCATTCATTCAGTGTAGCTATCCAATACATATACCTACATAAATACTTATAGGGTTCACATACAGTATTATAGAATATAAGCAGCAGCAATAATCACTAATTTATCTGGGGAAGCTGATAATTCCAATATGACACAAGGTTATTCCTTACCTTAAATTCTTGAAGTTGTTTAGAGTCGGTATTAGTTTCATCAATTTTTCACTCTGAATGCTACATGAATGTAGATTTACTTCTTCTGTCTCTCTGCAGGATTGAAGGATAAAAGACAGCACAGAGCAGTCCGGAGGGGTGAGGGAGACTTCAGAAAAATCAACTTTTTTTGTTCCAATACATTGTGATGCCAGAGCCTTATTCCTACTCTCATAGAGATAATAGAATATATTAAGAAGACCTCGCTTGTCTTTTATATATTTGTCAGGTCTTTGGTTTGAAATTTTAATTTTCTCCTGGATCCAGGTGATGACATAGCTGGCAGCCTCAGTAGACAATTCTCCCACATGAGACTTTAACAAGGATCTAGTAGAAGAGTCTGAGAGACCACAGAGGAAACGGAGGAATATTTCAGCACGCCCGCCTTTGTAAAATTCAGCCTTCTCAAGTGTTTCCTGTAATCTGCCAGGATCATAGTTAGTAAAATGAACTAAAGCAGCAAAAAACTCCTGAAGAATGAGATGTAAGAAGGTGTAATCCACATCAGGAGGCTGACCAGATTCCATCATCAAAGATGAAAAGAGATGTTTATCATTTCTCACACTGAATGACTCCAGATGACGCTCATCAAATACAATCCTGTGATTCATGACTCCATGTTCCGCCATCCACCCAACAGATGACAGCAGTTCCCAGTCAGTGTAACCACCATCTTTATTCTGGCTGTGATTGGTCAGAATGTTGGAGACATAAGTCACAAAGAGTTGTGTCACTGTTTTGGATAATGATGTCTTCAGCTGATCGGTGATTGTTGGTTGGGATCTGAAACTCATTGATAACACTGTACAGATGATCCAGCAGTATGATGGGATATAACATAAAGTGTACAGTGTGTCATTCTCCTGTACATAATGAAAAGCCTTCTCTGACAATTCCTCATTTCCAAAGAAATTTTTAAAGAAGATCAGTCTGTCTCCATGGAGAAATCCCATGATCTCAGCTATTCTCTGGAAAACACCGGTATCAACTGATGTCAGTCTGGTTGGGCGGCTGGTTATCAGTACAGAGCAACCCTTAAGAAGACTCTGCCTTACCAAACTGACCACAATATCAACACATCCTGTCCTGTAAGCAAAGAGTCTACTTGATCTGAAATCTATTTGGTGAATACTTTCATCTAAACCATCAAATATAAACAGAAGTCTTTTTGGATCATGTAAAATATCTCCAATCTGATTCTTCAGATATGGATATTGATGAAGAATCATCTCCTCCAAGCTGACCTCTTCCAGTTTATTAAGGTCCCAGAATCTGAAGAGGAAGACAAAAGCAAATCTCTGGTAGTGTTTTCCGGTCACCCAGTCATAGACAAACTTCTGCATCATTGTGGTCTTCCCTATTCCCGGCACTCCGCTCACCATTACTGCATGTGGTACACATTGTGACTGGGGATTCCATCGGAACAGCCTGTTGAGGGGAATGTGTTCCAGTCCATTTTGTGTTTCCTTCAAGCATTCCTCATGTTGTACCCCAGTCTGTATTATCTCATTCTGTGGTCGCTGCCTGAACTGATTAGTGGAGACTACAATCAGGTTCACATAATGCTCATTGATGAGGAATCTTTGTGGTTCCAGGGTAGTTCCTGGGGGTCTATGCTCCACTAGAGTCTCAGTCTTCTCCATCAGACATTTTTTGTGCTTTTCCTGAATATCTGGGAATGTAATGGAAATATTTTATGACTTGGGTTAAAGTAGAAACTTGAAATGTTGATATTATTATTATTCTTTTCTGTACTGTTCATATATTAACATAGATTTTATCTCTGTTTTTAATCTTATATTTTAATATTACAGAAAATTATGTGTCCATTTTACATTCAGATATTATGTAACTATATCATGTTTTTTACTAATTAGGCTGAGATGGCTGATTGAACTTCTGATGGAATGATGTTCCATATATGGTGGATGTGCCCTAAAGTTAGATGGTACTGGATATGAGTTCATTCCCTGATAATCACGAAGACCATGACTAAGATTATTAGAAACCCCAGAACTGCACTGCTCAATGAACCTATAGCTGGAGTTTCAAGATCTACCCAGACCCTAATCTATTTTATGTTCCTGGTAGGCCAAAATTAGTATTGCGATTGCCTGGAAGAGTCCAGTGGTGGACTTTACGTTGACGAAATGTAAACTCTCATGGATCATGATCAACGAGAAGATGGCTTTTTATGTGATACCTCTAACAGGTTTGAGCAAATCCGGAGCCCATGGATTAGTTACTTGCAGAGTAAATCCTAATAACAAATCCTTTCTCTTTGCTGGGATACATAGGCCTGTCACATGGGTGGAATATGACTCTCTCTTTGCTCTTCCTCTCTTATTTCCCTTTCCTTTATCCTGTTCTTCTCTCCTCATTTTGCTGAATTGGTTAAGGTTTAATGCTTGTTGAACTTGGAGGTGGGGTACAGGAACTTTAGGATACTCAAGAATTTGGTGCACAAAATATTCAGAGGATGCTCTCTCTTTCTCTTTTCAGGGACATACCCTCCTCCCTCTTTGCAGTGACTAAAAAACACAGCTGCTTCTGAGTAGAGTTGGGCCGAACATCCCCCTGGTTCGGTTTGTGGCAGAACTCTAGAACAGCCCTCAAATTTTCCACTTATTGACTTGCATTTTGCGAGTGGAAAACGAGGACTGGCGAGCGCGGGCTGTTATTTTTGTAAAACTCAATTCTGCATAAAATTTTAAGTATTATTTCATGAGATAACTAATGAGGGCATGTTTAGGGTCAGAATTAGGGGCAGGGTAAGGGTTGAGTATGGCAACTGGTGGCAAGTAACCCTTAACCACTTGCCGACCGCCGCACGACGATATACGTCGGCAGAATGGCACGGGCAGGCATATGGGCGTATATATAAGTCCCTGCCTGCCCGCGGGTGGGGGGCCAGATCGGGCCCCCCCCCGGTGCCTGCGGCGGTCGGCATTTCTTCGAGAGCGATCCGGGATGAGGGGGCGGCCATTCATTCATGGCCACCCCCTCGCGATCGCTCTCGACGAATGGAAATCCCCCGTGACATCACTTCCTCTCCTGTAATGTAAACACAGGAGAGGAAGTGATGTATTCTCTCCTCCGTGTCGGTATTTTCTGTTCCGACACGGAGGAGAGCGGATCGGTGAGTTGCACCAACACTCTACACACACAGTAGAACATGCCAGGCACACTCACACCCCCCCTTTACCCCCCGATCACCCCCCCAATTACCCCTGCCCCCCCAGTCACAGTGACACCAATGTCATTTTTTTTTTTTTTTTTTGCATTGGTGTCATTTGTGACTGTAATAACTGTTAGGGCAGTTAGAGTTAGCCCCCTTTAGTTCTAATGTACCCCCCTAACCCCCCCAATAAAGGTTTAACCCCGTGATCACCCCCCGTCGCCAGTGTCACTAAGGCTGGGTTCACATTGCAGCGGTTTATGAGAACGAATGTGATTCGCACCGCACTGCAGTGTAAATCACATCCGATCTCTGTGCGATTCGAGTTCAGCCATTCGCCGCACCCGCCACACCCGCCGCAAATTCGCACGGGACCCTTTTTTTGGCCCGCAGCAGAATCGGATCGCATGGGTGTTCACACCATGCGATCCGAGTTTGCAGATCGCACTGCGATATGCGAACTGATCTGGGGGTGTCAGTAACATTTCACTGACACTCCCAGCAGTTCGCATAGGGCAGTGTGAACTGCCGCCGGGAGGCATGCGATGCGGGAACCCGCCGCGGATTCGCGGCGTTTCCGCATCGCTCCAGTGTGAACCCAGCCTAATAAGCGATCATTTTTCTGATCGCCGTATTAGTGTCACAGGTGACGCTAGTTAGGCAGGTAGGTATTTAGGTTCGCCGCAGCTTTTTATAGCGCCAGGGACCCCCATATACTACCGCATAAAGCCCCCTGATTGCCCCCTAGTTAACCCTTTCACCAGTGATCACCATATAACTGTTACAGGTGACGCTGGTTGGTTAGTTATTTTTTTATAGTTTCAGGGCACCCGCCATTTATTACCTAATAAAGGTTTAACCCCCTGATCACCCGGCGGGTGTCATTTGTGACTAATAACTGTTAGGGCAGTTAGGGTTAGCCCCCTTTAGTTCTAAGGTACCCCCCTAACCCCCCCAATAAAGGTTTAACCCCGTGATCACCCCCCGTCGCCAGTGTCACTAAGGCTGGGTTCAGATTGCAGCGGTTTGAGAACGGATGTGATTCGCACCGCACTGCAGTGCAAATCACATCCGATCTCTGTGCGATTCGAGTTCAGCCATTCGCCGCACCCGCCACACCCGCCGCACCCGCCGCAAATTCGCACGGGACCCTTTTTTTGGCCCGCAGCAGAATCGGATCGCATGGGTGTTCACACCATGCGATCCGAGTTTGCAGATCGCACTGCGATATGCGAACTGATCTGGGGGTGTCAGTAACATTTCACTGACACTCCCAGCAGTTCGCATAGGGCAGTGTGAACTGCCGCCGGGAGGCATGCGATGCGGGAACCCGCCGCGCATTCGTGGCGTTCCCGCATCGCTCCAGTGTGAACCCAGCCTAATAAGCGATCGTTTTTCTGATCGCTGTATTAGTGTCACAGGTGACGCTAGTTAGGCAGGTAGGTATTTAGGTTCGCTGCAGCTTTTTATAGCGCCAGGGACCCCCATATACTACCGCATAAAGCCCCCTGATTGCCCCCTAGTTAACCCTTTCACCAGTGATCACCATATAACTGTTACAGGTGACGCTGGTTGGTTAGTTATTTTTTTATAGTTTCAGGGCACCCGCCATTTATTACCTAGTCTCACTAGTGTACCCCTAAATTTAGGGGTGTCTACTTTCCAAAATGGGGTCATTTGGGGGGGGGTTTGTGCCATCTTGGCATTTTATGGCCTTCAAAACTGTAACGCCCTTAGAAAGCCTGAAGGCGGTGCTTGGTTTTCGGGGCCCCGTACGCGGCTAGGCTCCCAAAAAGTCCCACATATGTGGTATCCCCGTACTCAGGAGAAGCAGCAGAATTTATTTTGGGGTGTCATTTCACATATGCCCATGGCATGCGTGAGCAATATATCATTTAGTGACAACTTTGTGAAAAAAAAAAAAAAAAAAAAGTTTGTAATTTTCCCGCAACTTGTGGCAAAATATAAAATATTCCATGGACTCAACATGCCTCTCAGCAAATAGCTTGGGGTGTCTACTTTCTAAAATGGGGTCATTTGTGGGGGTTTTGTGCCATCTTGGCATTTTATGGCCTTCAAAACTGTAATAGGTAGTGAGGAGTGAAGTCAAATATTTACGCCCTTAGAAAGCCTGAAGGCGGTGCTTGGTTTTCGGGGCCCCGTACGCGGCTAGGCTCCCAAAAAGTCCCACATATGTGGTATCCCCGTACTCAGGAGAAGCAGCAGAATTTATTTTGGGGTGTCATTTCACATATGCCCATGGCATGTGTGAGCAATATATCATTTAGTGACAACTTTGTGAAAAAAAAAAAAAAAAAAAAAAAGTTTGTAATTTTCCCGCAACTTGTGGCAAAATATAAAATATTCCATGAACTCAACATGCCTCTCAGCAAATAGCTTGGGGTGTCTACTTTCTAAAATGGGGTCATTTGTGGGGGTTTTGTGCCATCTTGGCATTTTATGGCCTTCAAAACTGTAATAGGTAGTGAGAAGTGAACTCAAAAATTTACGCCCTTAGAAAGCCTGAAGGCGGTGCTTGGTTTTCGGGGCCCCGTACGCGGCTAGGCTCCCAAAAAGTCCCACATATGTGGTATCCCCGTACTCAGGAGAAGCAGCAGAATTTATTTTGGGGTGTCATTTCACATACGCCCATAGCATGTCTGAGCAATATATCATTTAGTGACAACTTTGTGTAAAAAAAAAAAAAAATTTTTTTTTTTGTCATTATTCAATCGCTTGAGGCAAAAAAATAAAATATTCAATGGGCTCAACATGCCTCTTATCAATTTCCTTAGGGGGTCTACTTTCCAAAATGGGGTCATTTGGGGGGGTTTTGTACTGCCCTGCCATTTTAGCACCTCAAGAAATGAGATAGGCAGTCGTAAACTAAAAGCTGCGTAAATTCCAGAAAACGTACCTTAGTTTGTAGATGTGACAACTTTTGCGCAAACCAATAAATATACAATTATTGACTTTTTTTTTTACCAAAGACATGTGGCTGAATACATTTTGGCCTAAATGTATGACTAAAATTGAGTTTATTGGATTTTTCTAATAACAAAAAGTAGAAAATATCATTTTTTTTCAAAATTTGCGGTCTTTTTACGTTTATATCGCAAAAAATAAAAATCGCAGAGGCAATCAAATACCATCAAAAGAAAGCTCTATTTGTGGGAAGAAAAGGACGCAAATTTTGTTTGGGTACAACATTGCATGACCGCGCAATTACCAGTTAAAGCAGCGCAGTGCCAAAGTGTAAAAAGACCTCTGGTCATTTACCAGCAAAATGGTCCGGTCTGAAAGTGGTTAAGAGAGTTGTAAACCCTCGTGTTTTTTCACCTTAATGCATCCTATGCAACTGGCAAGTGGCAGCTCCAAATCTCCTCTATCAATCTGGAACAAATCAGCATAATCTCCAACCTTGTGATCACTATGAATAATCTGACATGGTGAATACATTTTTTTTTTTTTTTTACAAATACTGATAGTTGAAGCTGAAAGGCTGCAGAAATGTATTTCTATAAATCCATTTTACTGCAATGAGCTTCTGAGATGTTGAGATGTTCAAGAATTCAGATTCTGGGAGGGCCAAGAGACAAGCCAGGGATCCACATGTCATACCCAGATGAACGTATATCATTTTTAATACTTTTTCAGATTCAGAAGCCCTCAGTGTAGTAGATGGTATAAATGTGTAATTGTACGCTCTAACAAGCAATGCCCTCTGATTCCTCTTGTACCAAAATGGTATTGTAACTGTACTGTCTGCCTTCATTTTGTAAATAAATCCTGTATAGCAATAATAGTATAAATTATTATTATTTCAATATCAGCTCAGCACTTAAAATAAAGTGAGTCCTGTGCTTTATCAGATACATTATGTGTTTTATTTACCTCTCAGCTTCGGAGTCAGTGAGTGTCCAAGTTCATGCAGGAGAATCTGATCTACCAGACCCTCACCTATAGAGAGGAATATAAGATGATGGGTCTGAGTCATGTATGATTGAAGCTGACCTTTCACATACACCAAAATACACATTCAATTTCTATCTAAACAAATGAATATAACTTAAAGTGGTTGTACCTCCTTACATAAACCCTGTGAATTGACTATCCTTATGCAGCGCCCTCTAGTGTGCTATTAGTGTGAGCGTAGTAAAATTTATGTTGCCTCATGCTTTACCCTGTGAGTCTTAATTGGGTCATGGATTTACTTTAGGTCAGGGCTGGATGACTCATGCAGACAAGTCTCTGGTGCCTTCCTCCTTGGTTCTGTAATGTTGGAGAATGTTCTGGAAGATTGATGGTGGAGTCTAGGAGGGTTGTTCTGAATTGGCCAATCCCCAGGTGTTGGGTCTGGCAGGGTGGTCAGGCCAGCCCTTAATTATGCATGAGTCATGCTGGCAAGGAGATGGAGGTGGAAGATGGAGATGGAGAGCTGAGGGGACTGTCGGTGGCCCTTGAGGCGAACCCCCTAGTCTGGGGGAGCGGGGTGGTCTGCCTTGGGCATGGGAATTTACGCTTGCCTGGAAAGGTACTGACCACAGAAGCAACTTGGAAGGAGTCTTTCCTGAGAGGCAGCAGGAGCAAGGAAGACAATGTGAGTACTACAGTATGGACAGGGACTTACAAGGGGAGAGATTGCCACACATAGCAGGTCCCTCTGGAAGATATTGGTGTGCTTAAATCTTCCCTAATCTTGCCCTGGAAGATCTCTGGAGTCAGTCAGGTAGACTGGGTGAAGAGTCAGTCGGGTAGACAGGTGAAGAAGCAGCATGGTCTTTGTCCTGTACCAGTGAATGAATCTAATTCCTTCTCCTCCAATTACAAGGTTCCCACCATGATGGTATAGGGCATACCAATGAAGAGATGTATATAGCGTAATACTGTTTAGTTTATTGAAATTTTTAAAAACGAATGCACTCACAGCAATGAAAAATCTTGGGGCATGTAAATAATGATTGACTGCTGCTGTGGCATGCATTCCAGCCATCAGATTAAGGTCTCTATCTCGTCTATCTATATCTATATATATAAATAACATTATATATTATCATTACATCAGGGTTCCCAAAGCCCTCTTCATTACAGTCCCCAGAGAGCTTGTCACATTACTTGCCACGAGATGCAACTTGTCACTTGCCACATCACCTGCCACCAGATGTGGATTGTTACATACATAGAGGCTAGGGTATATAGAAGACAGGCTAGGGTATATAGAAGAGAGGATAGTGTATACAGAGGCTGTGTATAGAGAGAGGCTAGTGTATATAGAGAGGCTAGGGTATACAGAGAGGCTAGAGGCTAGGGTATACAGCGAGGCTGGGTATAGAGAGAGGCTAGTGTATACAGAAGGGCTAGGGTATACAGAGAGGCTGGGTATACAAAGAGGCTAGTGCATACAGCGAGGCTGTGTATACAGAGAGGCTAGGGTATACAGAGATGCTAGTGTATACAGAGAGGGTGGGTATACAGAGAGGCTAGTGTATATACAGAGAAGCTGGGCATACAGAGAGGCTGGGTATGCAGAGAGGCTAGTGTATATACAGAGAAGCTGGGTATACAGAGAGGCTGGGTATACAGAGAGGCTAGGTATACAGATAGGCTGGGTATACAGAGAGGCTGGGTATACAGAGAGGCTAGGTATATAGAGAAGATAGGTGTACAGAGAGGTTGGGTATACAGAGAGGCTAGGTATAAAGAGAGGCTGGGTATACAGAAAGGCTAGGTATACAGAGAGGCTAGTGTATATACAGAGAAGCTGGGTTTACAGAGAGGCTAGGTATACAGAGAGGCTGAGTATGCAAAGAGGCTGGGTATACAGAGAGGCTAGTGTATATACAGAGAAGCTAGGGTATACAGAGAGGCTGAGTAAACAAAGAGGCTGGGTATACAGAGAGGCTAGTGTATATACAGAGAGGCTGGGAATACAGAGAGGCTAGTAATACAGAGAGGGTAGGTATACAGAAAGGCTAGTATATATACAGAGAGGCTGGGTATACAGAGAGTCTATATATACAGAGAGGCTGGGTATACAGATAGGCTGGGTATACAGATAGGCTGGGTATACAGAGAGGCAGGGTATACAGAGAGGCTGGGTATACAGATAGGCTGGGTATACAGATAGGCTGGGAATACAGAGAGGCTTGGTATACAAAGAGGCTGGGTATACAAAGAGGCTGGGTATACAGAGAGGCTATGTATACAGGGAGGCTATGTATACAGAGAGGCTGGGTATACAAATAGGCTGGGAATACAGAGGGGCTAGGTATACAGAGAGGCTAGGTATACAGAGATATACTAACTTATGAGTGTCCCTACAGTGGAGGCGCATGCATTCTACTCTCACCTATCCATCAGAATGCATGCGCCTCCCCTGTGGGGACACTCATAATTTAGTGTTAGGTACCACAGATACCAGGGTGCCTTGACGAGGCTTACGCATGCATTTGCAAATGTGTGCAGACTAAACCCCTGCTTTTAATGCATACTGTTAGACAGGTTATTTGGTTGTCTGCGGGCTGGTCGGTAAGTTAAGCTTGGTTTTTCTCTATACACTATACAGATAGGCTGGGTATACAGAGAAGTTAGTGTATATACAGAAAGGCTGGGTGTATAGAGAAGTTAGTGTATATACAGGAAGGCTGGGTATACAGAGAGGCTAGGTATACAGAGAGGCTAGGGTATACAGAGCGGCTGGGTATACAGAGAGGTTAGTGCATATACAGAGAGGCGTGGTATACAGACAGGCTAGATATTCAGACAGGCTGGGTATACAAATAGGCTGGGTATATAGAAGATAGGCTAGGGTATTACAGAGTTCTAATAAATAGTATTACAGAGTTTCTCCCCTCCCCCTCCTCCATGGTCTGCACTCACCTGCTCAGGAGCTTGTGTGAGTAAGTTCCTCCCAACTCTAAGATATGATCGGAGTATGGGAAGAGACTCCCTCTCACACTGATCTCCTGGCTGTGGATGTCAGGGAAGCACGGAATGCAGACTCAGTGAGAGTGCCACAGCTATGTGGGAAGCACCGTCAGGCAGCCCGCTACACTCTCATGGTAAGGTCAGCCCTGGACTCGAGGCCATGGGCCCCAGATTCGGGGCTCTAGCCTCAATAGCCACCCCCTAGTGATGCCACTGCTTGGTGTCAGTCATTATTTTATGTTGACTGAAAACACAAAGTCTGTTACCTGTGTGTCTGATTTCATCAAAAACCGCCAAAAAGTTAGGATGAGGATGATCTTTCTGTAGCGCACAGAGACATCCCCAGAGTCCAATCACAGCTTCTCTTCCACGATCCTGAATATCTTGTAACAAGGTGCGAGAGAAGGAAGATGGGTCTTTTTCCATTGACTCGTATTTCTGGAGACGATAAGTTATTATTATTCCATTATTGCAGTTAGAAATGTCACTTAGATATATATATATATATATATATATATATATATATATATATATATATATATTCTTTTAACTACTTGCCGCCCGCGCTATAGCCGAAAGCTATAATCTTTAATTGCCGGGAGGGCATCCTACGTCCCTGCACTCTGTGATCGCAGAGTCTATGAGACTTGGCTGATCACAGATCTAAAAGACCCCAAACCCCTCCTCTGCACTTGAATGTATTCCAAACGCCCAGTTCGAAGTTTTTGAATACTTTGGAATTTTTTAAAACTGGCGTCGTTGGCTGCCGAGTAAACCCGAAGTGACGTTGTGACTTCGCTTCTGAGTTACTACATCCGAGACCCGATCAAAGCCCATATCAGCTATGTTAATGTGCCAGCTGGTGGTTTTCAGGGGGGAGGGGAGAGCACGGGCGAGCCGCAGAAGGTGGCGGGGGTAACCTTCTGCTGCTTGTAGTAACAGCCGAGTGGCTGCTTAGCTCCATCAGTTTTACTAGAAAGCTGACTGTCAGCTCTAAAAAACGGTAGCCTGAAGCTGCATATCACCCGATACAACCACTTGAAGCAGATTGATGTACAGGTACGCGATTTTGCAACAAGTGGTTAAAAAATTTTTATATCAAGAAAAAAAAAAAGCATGTGATCTGCAGGTCAAGCAAAGACATACTGATCATTTGGCTGCCTTCTTATACCTTTGTAGGCTCCTGAAGAGCACAGGCTATGTGTTTTTGAAATTTAATGTTACACCTGTACTGCAGTTTGGTTTAGGTAAAATTATTCTAAATTTTAACCTCAGCATCAGTCTGACTGGACTATAGGGTGTTCGGCCTGGCCATAGGGGGCGCTGTCTCTTCTAGCAAGCATGGAAACACAGTCTGGTTGGGTGCTTTAAGGTTACTTTCTCTCGGGAGCCAGCTCAGTGGGAGTGTCACTCTTACTGTGCTTTCTGGGAGAGGGTATTTAAGATGCAAATGTCACGTGGTTTGGGGTTCCGGTACAGAAGTATATTCTGACTCCATTGTCCTGGTCCTCCTGACCAGCCCCCAGGAGGCCTGTGGCCTGTGGTGCGGATCCACCTGACTTTACGTCTCAGGGCTGGCTAGCCCGAGGTAAGGAAACTAAGGAAGGGATTCGGAAGTGGTCCGGTGCCATCTCAAGTTGTAGAGAGGACCAGCAACTTTGTAGTTATCCAGGGGTGGACTCTTCAGAAGAAGGCCACGCAAGGGTTGGCTTCTTAGCAAGAGACTGGTAAAGCTGAAGGACCTAAGTGAATCTAATCTCGCGTGGTATCGCCGGACCGGCTGCAAGATACTGGTACCACATGAGTGTTCTATAAGTTTTCTAGTTTCCTTGTTCATGTTCTACAACAAAGTCCGTGGCAGGGACTTGTTCTTGACTCGAGCACCCTGTTGGCTGCTAGGCCTTAAGAGAGAGGGACTATCCAACTAGAGTGAACATCCAGCTGTGAATGGCTATTCTCTGGATTTATTCAAAGTAAGAGAGTTCTTTATTACTGACTTTGACACTTAACCCTTGTACACACGGTCGGAGATTCCGACGGAATGTGTCCGATCAGACCGTTTTGTCAGATATTCCAACTGTGTGTGGTCTCCATCGGACAAATTTTCTAACTTGTTGGTAAAATTTTCCGACAAAATGCTCCGATCGGACATACTCCGATCATGTGTAGAGAATTCCGATCGGACAAAGTGCCACGCATGCTCAGATCAAATTCCTACACCAAAGCTATTGGCTACTAGCCTGAATGTAGTCCCGTCGTAATGAAATAACGTCATCACGTTCTGTACGATCAGATTTCCTGACAACTTCGTCCGACCGTGTGTATACAACAGTTTCGGCCGAAATCCGTCGGACAAAATCCGACGGATTTGGTTGTCGGAATCTCCGACCGTGTGTACAAGGGCTAAGAGTACCTGGACTTTTCACCTAACCCTCTGATCCTATACTAAGAGACTGTTGTTAACTACTAGTTTGCAAATAAAAATCCCTTTTAGCGGATCTGTCGTCAGTCTCTAAAGTTTCTGGGCCATCTACCTACTTTCTGGAAAAAGGTAACGTTAAGCCCATTAAAACCAGAAGCTCCTTTGGGAGTCAGTGCTACACCTTTTTGCATATTTTTTATTTTGAGGGCATGACTTTTTTTTTTTAATCTTTTATTTTCTAGACAGTACAAAATATAAATGTTGCCAGGCCAAGTGAGGACATGTGGGACACAAATTGCAGTTACCTTCATAGCTTTCATACATTTTGATACAAATTTTGGAAAACATTTACAGCAAAATTTGCTGCTCTTGTCCAATTAACATGAAACGGTATCATGTCTAAAGCCTCGTACACACCATTGGATTTTCCGCCAACAAAACCGTGGAATTTTGTCAGAAGGGAATTGGCCCAAACTATTCTTCCATACACACGGTCACACAATTGTTGGCCAGCGTAGTGACGTACTACGTGGTTTTTCAGCTCTTTAGCGCCACCCTTTGGGCTCCTTCTGCTAATTTCATGTTAGCAAAAGTTTGGTGAGTGTTGATTCGTACTTTTCAGTTTGCGCTTTTCATTTAGCGCTTTTCGGTTCGCGATTTTCATTTCATGCTTTTCAGTTCGTTTCTGAACACCTGGTCGTCAACCAGATATGTTGCGGAATCGGAGGAGATAACGTGTTATTTATTATTGGCCTTGGAATTATTGCTTCGACATAATTTTTTGGTTGAATAACAATGATTTGATTTGCTATATTTTCTATATTTTTGGATGCATAGAATGCACTTTTTGGTTAATTTCTATTGGCAGATAGCATAGTCTAATTTTATTTGTTTTCTTTTTTTAATGCACAATAAAAAAAATTGTGTAGAATAATACTTGGCTATGTGTTTTACTTCAAATGACAGTTTGGGAGTAGGCAGTTACATTTAAAAAAATACAATGTAAAATTAACAAGGGACACCAACATCTTTGATCTTAACTACTTCCCACCCGGCCAATGTACATATACGGCCGGGTGGGAGCCGCCTCCTTCTGACTAGACGTTCAGGAACGTCCTTCAGAAGGAGGGGGAGCGCGCGCACGCATGCCCATGCAGAGGCGCGATCTCGATGCGCTCGTGTCACCCGGACACAGGGCGCATCTCGGATTGGTAGGAGGGCTCTGTGATTGGCCCTCCTGATCACATGACGGCCGTGTCCAATCACAGCCGTCATTTGATCAAAACAAACAACCGGTTGCTAGGCAATCGGCTCTCCTCTCCTCACACGGAAGTCGTCGCTGAGGAGAGGAGAGCAGATCGCTGCAGGCGGTGATCGGTGAGCATGAGCATGAGCTGTTTTTACAGCTTTTTACTCACTGATCACTAGTCTAGTGTAAACACACAGTGTAAACACACATGTCCCCACACATGTCCCCAAATAATAAAAAGACATGTCCCCAAATAAAAAAAACATATGTCCCACTAAATTCACATGTCCCAATAATTATCTGCACACATATGTACGTGATCGCCTGCACACATATGTACATGATCATTTGCGTACATATGTCCGTGATCACACAAACCAATTATTATACACTTAACGGAATTTTTTTTTACCAAAAACATGTAGCAGAATACATTTTGGCTTAAATTTATGACAAAATTTGATTTGATTGGATTTCTTTTAAAATAGAAAAAATAAAATATTGTTTTTTTTTTCCAAATTTCTGCTTTTTTTGCGCTTATATTGCAAAAAAATAAAAAAATGGAGTCGTGAATAAATACCACCAAAATAAAGCTCTATTTGTGCCAACAAAATGATAAAAATTTGCATTTGGGTACAGCGTAGCATGACCGCGCAATTGTCATTGAAATTGTAAGAGCGATGAAAGCTGAAAATTGGGCTGGGAAGGAAGGGGGCGAAAGTGCCCTGTATTGTAGTGGTTAAAAACTACAGGATAACGGTGTTGTGGTAACTTGCCCAAAGAAAAAAAAAAGAAAAAAAGCATCATAATATTATTCTTGATATCACTAGAAAATAAAAGCCTTTGAAAATGCATTTGTAATAACTCCATCAGTATCACCAGCAAAGCAGTCTCATTATTATCCCATTATAGAAGAAGAGAGAAGAAGAGAATTGTGCGCTGCATTTGGAGATTTCCTAATTTGGCATCTCACGAATGTTAATTCTCCATTAGGAACGACGGACTTGTGTACACACGCTTGGAAAAATACGACAACACACATGTAGCTGGATAGCCGCATAATTCGGAGCGCGGCTATCCAGCTACATCTTTTCTACTTCAGGTCCTGTTGCAAACAGAGCCAGCACCCTGTGGGATTGTGGAGACAGCTGTTTTGGGAGAAGTCATTACCTTAATTCTTTGTAACACACATTTGTCAGCGGAAAATCTCAAAACCTGCTAGCCAACATTTGTTGGTGGAAAGTCCCACAACAATTGTTCGATGGAGCATACAAACAGTCAGATTTACCGACAATAGCCTGTCATCGAACATTTCCCTTTTGGAAAGTCCGATCGTTTGTACGGGGGTTTAACATGTATATGAAGATATTGATGTGAGGCATTTATGATGGGAAAAGAAACAATGTAACACCGCGGATAATGTTTGCTGTTTTATTAATACACCCCTATAGTGTATAGTTGTATTCTGGTGGGAACAATTGTGCAAATAGCTTTAAAAGTTTTATGTGGGATGTAATGAAGTTTTGATATGGTCACATTTATCTTGTGAACTTATTATAAAATCAATTGTTTATGATCAGTATGCAGAGATATGATGTACAATTATAAAGGATTGGGGAAATCCAGGTTTATTACTATTGGCTCCCATACTATACATATTTTGCTGTAGGGAATTTAGAAATATCTTACGTCTGTTTCTAAAAAATTCCGAGATTTTAGTTCTACCAGGACGGCATGAGGATCCATGTTCTCCAGGATGTAGATCAGATCATCTCTGTAATACTCGTATATCCTCCTCAGTGGTGGGTCCTCATATCCAGACAGCTGACGGATGAACTTCTTGATGTCCTCTAGAAGAACACACAGAATACATTTTATGGCCTTCCTCTAAACAGGATTTATAAATGCTGTAAATTAACTTCCATCACAAATGTTTATCCCAATGCCAGTGTTCTGGCAGATAATGTCCTGCCATCATATAGTGTCCGCCCGTAGTGCGCATGTGCAGTATGCGCAGTACACAGCGGACACTATCGGATGCATGCGCAGTACACAGCGGACACTATCGGATGGGGGACCTTATATGATAGGACACCGGTGTTCTGACGAGAAGGGTCCCCCCCATCGGATAGTGTCCACCCTGTGCTGCGCTTGCGCAGTACGGGGGACAAAGGGCGGCGCCGAAAGTCTACGAAGATGAACAGCTGTTCATCAGCTCTACACGGTGCCTGCATACTTAATACTACATTCTGTCATAAGCTCCCAATGCTTGTAGGGGTGGATTCTCAAATGGGCATGTCTTTGCGTGAAGGGATTAAGATGAACTACCCGCCCTTATCACCGCCCCAGCTCTGACCATTGTGTAGGCACACCGCCCCTTGCAGAGTTGTACGAGCATCAGGAGCGCGGGTGAGTGTGTGGCAGAGCCTTTTTAAGGCCCTGGCTCACAGTTTTGGCATGGATTTTGCCAGTTGGCAGCGTAGGGAGAGGACTAGTAGCAGGGAAAGGTTCCTGGCGAGGGGGAAACGCTTAGGGCTCACAACCTCTCCGGACACTTTTCTGTTTGGGCACAAGACTGGGCCGCATTCTTTCCCTCGCAAAAGGCGCTGCCAGTTCATCTGAATCCTGCCCTCTGCATGCTTTTGAAACTGTGAGTGTTCCTGGCTGGGGTGCCTACTCTCCGGATTATCTGTGAACCGTCTCTGCATAATTTCAATACAAGTTTTATGTATGCTGCACACCACCACACCATGCTGCAAGTCAATTATGTTTGACACTACAAGGTGCTGCTCTCCCGGGTGGAATAAAGTCCATTATCATGTATGCCAGCTGATTGGCTGCAGCCATTGATCAATCACTTGTGAAACAGGGAGGGCAAAATACAGATCAGAGTTCAGACAGTCCCTGCTGAACCAGCAATTTCAACCCATCTGTACCCAGCCTTACATTATATCCATCTTCAGTGGCAGCTGGTATTTTTCTTTTGGGTGGTGGCAAACGATCCACCCCCCCCACCGGTCAGTCGGTTCATGGACCGCACCCATCACCCACCCCCGTCGGTCAGTCCGTAGGACAGGGCCCTCGCACTTACGACATCTCGCAAGCAGCACTCTGAGTGGCATCGGCTTCTCTGTGGGCTGATCTCTGCTGTGTCTCCTCCCTCTTCCTCCTGGCGGCCAATCCAATTGGAACTCCTTTCAGCCAATTGGTTGACGGGTCTCAAGACCCACTTCCTGATTGGCCGGGAGGAGAATCATTGTTACAACAGCGAATATTCATTTGCTATTGTCGCACAACTGGATGGGCTCGGAGAGCAGTGCTCTGAGCCCATCATTTTGTGAAGCCTATTAGAGCCTCTGGCTCTAATCAAGTGCTTCAAACACCCCCATTGGAATGCATGCGTCCAGCGCCCTGCATGTAGATTAGGGGGCTGGATGCATAGATGGGGGGGGGGCGCCCCTCCCCCCAATGGATGGGCTGCCACTGTCCAGATTTCTCCCATAGTGCCTAGGTGATGATGATTTCATCATCCTTCTGCCGCGTACACACGATCGGAAATGCCGCCAGCAAAAGACTGGCATGAGAGCAGGTTCTAAATTTTTCGGGCAGAAAAAGTTCATATCGGAAATTCCGATTGTAGCAATTTCCGACGCGCAAAATTCCTACTCATGCTCGGAAACAATTCAACGCATTGCTCTGAAGCATTGAACTTCATTTTCTTGGCTCGTCGTTGTGTTGTACGTCACCGCGTTCTTGATGGTCGAAATTTCAGAGAATTTTTGTGTGACCATGTGTATGCAAGACACGCTTGAGTGGAATTCCGTTGGAAAAACCATACAAGATTCATCTTTGCCTTTGTAGACAAAAATCCTTGCACCGGCCCCTGCAAACATCAATAACCTGTTAGGGTTTTGGCTATACATAAACTCTAAAAAAAAGTCTGTCTAAGCAGAGCCAATCATATTACCCCATGTGCACTGATGTCAGATATACATTGACTTGTCGTGTACTGTAATATCTCTCAGACCATTGATCCCCAGGAGCTATCTACCCCCAAATCATCAGCGCACCAGTATCAATGAAGTCCTCCGACAGGGCTCTGTCCTCAGAATTGTTCGGAGACAAGAGAAACAGTAAGGGCCGTTTCAACCAGACGGACTTGATCTAACCGTCCATTTCCCTCTATGGAGAGGTGGGTGTCAATGGACATGTGCCACTTTACACCCGCTGACATCCAATCCAATCTTGCCCATAAAAGGACAGCAGGCTGTGTCTGTGCCTGATGAGTGAATGAACGGGAAGTACTCGTGCTGAGAGGCTTCCTGTTCATTCACAAACTGAAGCATAGTAAATACTTACTTAGTCAGCTATGAATAAACACAGTGAGTGAGCGTGTGCACTATGTTCATGAAAAGTTGGGGCCAGTAAAGGATATATTGACTAGCCCCTTCCCCTGCTCTTCATCCTAAAACATCCTCGCAGCAGAAGTGGGTGGAGAGGAGAGGAGGGAAGCATGCAGCACTGCGACAAAGGAGGAAGCCTGAGCAATAGGGAAAATCGGCACTGCTCAGAGTGATTAAGTTGTGCCCAGGCACACCCCCTGGTATATATATATATATATATATATATATATATATATATATATCTCAATGTATAAAAGGCAAACAGCAACTGTTCTCTGATTACCAGGATTGATGGCTCTTCGATTACTCCCCAAAAGCCCATGGAAGGCTTTTCTAATGAACTTTGCCATCTTCTTGTTCTCTCTTCGTTCTTTCGTTCTTCTACAGCAGAATTCCAGTCATGCCATCAAACACCTAGACACAGAGATACAATGCAGTTATTAGCCATTATGTTCAGATTCCCCAGAAGAAACAAGATGTCTAAGGATCCACGTCCTGCTGCAGACTGAAATCTTTGTAGAACTTTATTTTTCATAATGGTATGTCCAAAACGAAACTCCAGAGGAAGATAAATAGACTTCAGCGTGACTGTTGGGCTTATGGGGACATCTCCAGTCCCTGTCATTTAAATTACAACCAAATGTTTTACTATCCTATCTACATATCATTTATTAATACATGACGGGATGGGATTGGCATGGGCCACCGTGATGTAATGTCTCCTCTTCGTTTTTATACTCTCTTGGATGCGTATATGTACTTTTCTAGTGAGCAGGATGTAAGTACCGTATTTATCGGCGTATAACACGCACTTTTTTCCCCTTAAATTCTAAGCCTCTGGGCGGCTTTCAGCCGCCTTCGGCTCTTCAAGGCGACATTTTCGGCCGCCTTCGGCCGTTCTCGGCAGCTTTCGCCTGCCTTCGGCCGTTCTCTGAAGCTTTTGGCCGCCTTCGGCTCTTCTAGGCAGCCGAAAGCTTCCGAGAACGGCCGAAGGCGGCCGAAAGCTGCCCGAGAAGAGCTGAAGGCGGCCGGACGCCCACCGAAAACTACCGCACGCCGCCTAGATACACATCCGGCTCTGTATCTCGGCGGCACCATTTTTAAAAAATAAAATAGACACGGCTGCAATGGGGGACAAGACTTCAATGGGGGACAAGACTGCATAAGGCTGCAATGGGGGACAAGACTGCACTGGTGGACAAGGCTGCATAAGGCTGCAATGGTGGACAAGGCTGCATAAGGCTGCAATGGTGGACAAGGCTGCATAAGACTGCAATGGTGGACAAGGCTGCAATGGTGGACAAGGCTGCAGATGACACTGATGGGCATATAAATGTAAGGTTTTTTTTTTCCCTTAAACTTCCCTCCTAAAAAAATTTTTCCTTAAAATTCCCTCCTAAAACTTGGGGTGCGTGTTATACGCCGGCGCGTGTTATACGCCAATAAATACGGTATATGGTCTGAATTATTCTATGACCATGTAGCAAATTTTTGTTAGGTTTTGATAACCGAGTGCTGTATATTTAATATTCCATAGATATTGTGTTTCCTGAAAAAAAAACCCTGATGAAGGAGAGTACAACTCATCTCTGAAACGTTGTTGGGTTTGGAACTACATGTTTGCTATTCACTTTTGTTTGTACTTTGCTGTGCATCCTTGATTTTTGTATGTGTAAATTATATACTATTTCTATGTACAATAAATTATATACTTTTTCTGTACATTCTTTTTGCCTCAATAGTACCTTTAAATTCCCATTTACAAAGGGGGTTCCTCTATGAGCCCCCCATGTTGAGGTCATGTGGCCTGGTGTGGTTCAGGTGGGGGGCGCACTCGCTCACCCCCCTTTTTCTGACCTGCTGGGCTGAGTGCTTGGATAGGGGTTTGGTATGTATTTTGGAAGGGACCCCATGCCACGAAAAAAAACAGCATGGGGTCTCCTCAAAATCCATACCAGACCAAAAGGTCTGGTATGGTCTTTGGGGGGACCCCACTCCATTTGGTTTTTAATTTTGGCATGGGGTTCCCCCCTTAAGATGCATACCAGACTCAAAGGGCCTGGTATAGATTTGGGGCATATACTTTTTCTATACATTATTTTTTCCTCAACAGTACCTTTAAAGTCACATTTACAAAGGAGGTTCCTCTATGACTATTTGTTGGGATGTGGTACATATTTCTAGCAGTTTTTTATTTAGATGGTCCTTTCTCAACATGGGGAGCTGGGTGTTTTGGGACAGGGGGGCAGACGTTGATGGGGGACAAAGGCCTCTTCCCGACAACCCTGGGTGGTGGTTGTGGGAGTCTGTGGGCAGGGGGCTTATTGGAATCTGGAAGCCCCCTTTAAGAAAGGGGGCCCCCAGATGCCGGGCCCCCATGTGAATGAGTATGATGTACATTGTATCCCCTGCCCATTCACCAAAAAAATGCAGTGTAGTGTTGCAAAAAAAGAGACAGATTTTGACAAGTCCTTTATTAAAAATGAAAAATATCCCTCCGTTGGAGCTCCAATGTCAATCACAAGGTCTTCTTTCTCCGCCTCGCCTACCAATGTCTTCTATCTCCGCTTCCTTCAACAACATCTTCTTCCTTCTCTGGCCTGCTAAATATAAAAAAAATGGTCCTCCTCCGATGCTGGCTCCTGTCAGCTTCAGTGTCTGACAGTTCTTATATATCTATTAGGTGTGACGTCACCTGGAGACCCCGCCCCGCCCGTCACCTTCAGTGTGTTAAAGGGGGCTTCCAGATTCCAATAAGCCCCTTGCCAACAAACCCCCACAATCACTGTCCAGGGTTGTTGGGAAAAGGCTCTTGTCTCCATCAACATGGGAACAAGGTGCTTTGGGGTGGGGGGGGTGGAGCCCCCCCTGCCCCAAAGCACTCACCCCCCATGTTGAGGGCATGTGTCCTGGTATAGTTCAGGAGGAGGGGTCGCTCACTGGTCCCCCTCTTTCCTGACCTGCCAGGCTGCATGCTCAAATAAGGACCTGGTATGGATTTTGGGGGGGTCCCACATTTTTTTGTGTGGGGTTTCCCATGCAAATCCATACCAGGCCAAACGGGCTGCTATGGCCTTTAGGGGACCCCACGCCATTTTAAAAAAAATTGGCGTTAAGTTCCCCCTCAAGATCCATACCAGACTCATAGGGCTTGGTATGGATTTGGGGGCCTCATGCCGTTTTTGAGGGGATTTGCATACACTTGATCTAAGAGCACAAGTCAGATCAGTTAAGCTGATGATCCAACTTGGATGCAATGTCTATTTAAATCAATGGGCTGAAATCGCGCCCAAGTCAGACCAAAGTAGTGCAGGAACCTTTTTAAAAGTCTGACCAACTCTAGTCGGACCAGTTAAGATGGCTCTCATAGGGAACCATTGAATTGTCATGCAACTTGTGCACTCAAAGTCGGAGCACATGTGGGACCAGTGTGAACCGGCCCTAAAACCTGGAAGCTGATTGGTTTCTATGCAGAGCTGCACCAGATTTTGCATGCTCCAGTTTTAGTAAATCAATACCATTGATTTTTAAATGCAAGCAATTAAAAGTAAAAAAAAAAAAAAAAACTAAAAACACCAACTGTTTTAAAAGGTCCCATGTACACATTGATGTGGCTACGCTGAAAAAAGCCAATTGCGATTGTAGGCAGAGGCGGTCTGTACTCTCAACTGTGGATGGCACTCGATTGAAATAACATTGCAGAAGGGGAAGGAAGTTGTGGGGAACTTGGTTCCTCTATTGCCATGTACACACCACCGGACTTTCCGGCAGAAAAGGTCTGACGGAATCATTCCGTCGGATATTATGATCATGTGTAGGCTTCATCTGACTTTTTTCTTCAAAAATTCAGACAGACCTAGAAAGAGAACATGTTTCAAATCTGTCCAACGGAATCAATTTCTATCGGGAAAACCGTTCATCTGTATGCTGGTCCAATGGGCCGAATACGACGCAAGGGCGTCTATTAGCTACTGGCTATTGAACTTCCTTTTCTAACCCCGTTAAAAAAAAAACGGACTTTGGTCCGTTTGCGTGTGGGCAAGTCCGTTCGGTCGGAACTCTGTCTGAAATCCATCGGGAAGACTGTCTGACCTTTTCTGCTGGAAAGTCCAGTCGTGTGTACGTGGCATTTGACTTCCTGCAGTCACAGATGGACAGCTATCCAATTGGCTGCTGGTGCCTCATTTGTCATTGGTGGCCATCTTGGGTTAGGCAAAGTCTCCCGTGTTTGGCATGCTTTATGCGAGTGGCTATTGTAGACATAGGATCCCTATCTGATAGGGACAAATGCTTAGAGGTAGAGAAAGGATTCAAAGGAGTAGGGACAGTGTAGGGATTACCTCTCTTCAGGAAGCTTCTCCTTTGACCATGGACCAGGTAGGCTGCAGTCCTCTCCTTGCTGCAGAAGCTGTCAGCATCTTCAAGTCTTCTATTGATGTACCAGGCCTGTCAGAGACAGATAAGTACAAAGTGAATTTAGGGGAGCAGGAAGAAAAGATTCCTTATAAACGTCTGGGGAACCTTCCAATGTGGAGGGTGCTCCTACTGTCAGTTCATAAATACCAATGAAAACATCTGACTACCCAATGGTACTATCTTTCATGCACATCACTATGTCAATTGCATAACCATGGGTATTGTATTTTTTCTAACTTGCGAATGTGGATGTTTTTATGTTGGAAAAAACAAACAAGAGTTTTGGAGGAGAATATACAGACATGTTCTAAGCATGAAGACATGCAACCCCGATATTCGCTTGGGTAGACAGGTTCCTCTGGTGCATGAACCAGTGGAACATAAAATTACTTTTTTGACTTTAGATCGAGTTCTTCCCAACAAAATAGGGGATGACTGGAGTAAGATCTATTACAACACTAAAATGGATATATAAATTGAAAACAACTTCTCCCCCAGGCTTAAATTTTTCTGTCAGCTTTAAGCCCTTCCTAGAGGGAATCACATAAGTGCATTTTTATAGCACTGATCACTGTATAAATGTCAATGCTCCCAAAAAAGTGTCAAAAGTATCCAAATCTCTCTGCCGCAATGTCGCAGTCACACTAAAAATTTCAAATCGCCGCCATTTCTAGTAAAAAAAAAAGGTTAATAAAAATGCCATAAATCTATCCCCTATTTTGTACGACCTCGCAATTGTCCGTTAACCACTTCAGCCCCGGACCATTTTGGTGGCCAAAGACCAGAGCACTTTTAGCGATTCGGCACTGCGTCACTTTAATTGACAATTGCGCGGTTGTGCGATGTGGCTCCCAAACAAAATTGATGTCCTTTTTTTCCCACAAACAGAGCTTTCTTTTGGTGGTATTTGATCACCCCTGCGTTTTTTATTTTTTTGCGCTATAAACAAAAATAGAGCGACAAATTTGAAAAAAACTCATTATTTTTTTACTTTTTGTTATAATAAATATCCCCCAAAACTATATAAAAAAAAACATTTTTTTCCCCTTTAGGCCGATACGTATTCTTCTACATATTTTTGGTTAAAAAAAAATCGCAATAAGCGATTATTGATTGGTTTGCGCAAAAGTTATAGCGTTTACAAAATAGGGGATAGTTTTATGGCATTTTTATTAATAATTATTTTTTTTTACTAGTAATGGCGGCAATCAGCGATTTTTATTGTGATTGCGACATTATGGCGGACACATTGGACATTTTTGACACATTTTTGAGACCATTGTCATTTATACAGCAATCAGTGCTATACAAATGCAGTGATTCCTGTGTAAATGACACTGGCAGTGAAGGGGTTTACCAGTGGGTGGCAGTGTAGGGGTTAAATGTTCCCAGGGGCGTGTTACTAACTGTGGGGGGGGGGGGGCTGGGCTTTGTTTTAGTGAACGCTGATCTCTGCTCCAATCACATGGAGCAGAGATCAGCGTCACTTGTTGCTAGGCAGAACGGGGAGATGCTGTTTACAACGGCATCTCCTCATTCAGCCGCTCCGTGAGACGATCGTGGGTGTGCCCGCAGCTTGCGGGTGTGCCCGCGGCTTGCGATGTCAGGGCGGCATTTAAAACTGGACGTGCCTGTACGCCAATATGCCTGCCCGTGCCATTCTGCCGACATACATTGGCGCGCGCCAGTCGGGAAGTGGTTAATGTGTTTCTGGATGCATTCCAGATCCTTTTTTTTCTTCTTTTTTCCAGATTTTTTTTCATGGTATTGGGGTCTGGTGAATTTTTGAAGAGTTTTATTATGTTCCAGTTCAGCCCAGTGTAGGATGCTGCCAAATGCAGCATGTTGCCCTTTTTTTTTTCTGGAACTGACCGCACTGATGTGAACGATGCCATTAGAACCCATATAACCTACTTTCCACGTGTTTTGATGCATACAAAAAAAATGCACTGGGCTGCATGTGGTGTGAACTGGTTGTTCTATTGTAAAAACTCATGCCGAATCGCATTTCAAAACGCAGCCTACTGGCGGTAATGGCCCTGCCCCAATCGGCGCGACGCCGGCTTTGCGGCGCCACACCGATTGCCCAAAAGTAGTTCCAGCACTTCTTTTGGCGACTCCAGGGGAAAGTTCAATAGACATCTGTGCTTGAACCCCTAACAGATGTCTTTCAAGTTGCTCCCGAAGATGACCTGAAACGCGTCTTTGAAATTGCGCGAGTTCAGATGATTTCAAATTCGCGTTCACTGTGAACGAGGGCTAAATATTGAAACGGAACTGGTTGTTCCGCTTGCTCGGTCACATGCATGATTAACAATATGTCCTCAACGAGAACAGTAAGATAATTTACCAGGGTTGGGCTGACATTGTCTGCTATGTACTCAAGGCAAATATAGACGGTTTACTGCAAGCACAGTTGCTATAGATAGGAAGGGAATTTCTGAAATGAAGGGAAGCTCTGCTGATTTCTATCTTCCAATCATGTTCAAGCCAACGTTTTTTTATTTTTTTTTTCCTTGCGCGTGATTGGGTATTTTTTGGTAAAATGAAGCTTTACCTCATTTAGTAAGCTCTGGAGCAACTGTATTCGCAGTGCACAGTCTGTTTACCTTTAGTAGATCAATTCCAGTGAGTTGTAGGAGGTGGCACTGCGGAGCAAAGTCCATATGAAGGGTTTTACTGATCCTGGACATGTTTAGATACGTCTGCTGCCAAAACGGGAGATTGATTGTGTGAGGATTTTGTAGACAACGGTTATTTTTATTTATTAGTTACCAAAATATCTAGTACAGTAAATTAAATAAAGTAACTACACTTTTACTTAGATTTAAATAACAAAAAATATTTGGCATGTGTTTCCTGTAAGATAAGTAGCACCGTCCATGTGTATTCCCATTGGCTTGTCATTATCCTACACCAGTGATCTCCAAGCTGCAGCCCGCAGACCGAATGCAGCCCTTTGCTTGGCTTTATCCGGCCCTCTGGGCACCATTCCTTCCACCGTCACCAATGATGGGGCACTATTCCTCCCACTGATACCAATGATGGAGCACCATTCCTTCCACCGTCACCAGTGATGGAGCACCATTCCTTCCACCGTCACCAATGATGGAGCACTATTTCTTCCACCGTCACCAATGATGGGCCACTATTCCTTCCACCATCACCAATGATGGAGCACCATTCCTTCCACCGTCACCAATGATGGAGCACCATTCCTTCCACCGTCACCAATGATGGGGCACTATTCCTTCCACCGTCACCAATGATGGGGCACTATTCCTCACACTGACACCAGTGATGGGGCACTATTCCTCACACTGACACCAATGATGGAGCACCATTCCTTCCACCGTCACCAATGATGGGGCACTATTCCTTCCACCGTCACCAATGATGGGGCACTATTCCTCACACTGACACCAGTGATGGGGCACTATTCCTCACACTGACACCAATGATGGAGCACCATTCCTTCCACCGTCACCAATGATGGAGCACCATTCCTTCCACCGTCACCAATGATGGGGCACTATTCCTTCCACCGTCACCAATGATGGAGCACCATTCCTTCCACCGTCACCAATGATGGAGCACCATTCCTTCCACCATCACCAATGATGGGGCACTATTCCTTCCACCGTCACCAATGATGGGGCACTATTCCTCACACTGACACCAGTGATGGGGCACTATTCCTCACACTGATACTAATGATGGGGCACTATTCCTCCCACTGATACCAATGATGGGGTACTATTCCTCCCAGTGATACCAATGATGGGGCACTATTCCTCCCACTGATACCAATGATAGGGGTACTATTCCTCCCACTGATACCAATGATGGGGCACTATTCCTCCCACTGATACCAATGATGGGGCACTATTCCTTCCACCGTCACCAATGATGGGGCACTATTCCTCCCACTGATACCAATGATGGAGCACTATTTCTCCCACTGATACCAATGATGGGGCACTATTCCTCCCACTGATACCAATGATGGGACACTATTCCTCCCACTGATACTAATGATGGGGCACTATTCCTCACACTGATACCAATAATGGGGCACTATTCCTCACACTGATACCAATGATGGCACACTATTCCTCCCACTGATACCAATGATGGGGCACTATTCCTCCCACTGATACCAATGATGGGGCACTATTCCTCCCACTGATACTAATGATGGGGGCACTATTCCTCATACTGATACCAATGATGGGGCACTATTCCTCCCACTGACACCAATGATGGGACACTATTCCTACCACTGATACTAATGATGGGGCACTATTCCTCCCACTGATACCAATGATGGGGCACTATTGCTCCCACTTATACCAATGATGGGGCACTATTCCTCACACTGATACCAATGATGGGGCACTATTCCTACCACTGACACCAATGATGGGACACTATTCCTCCCATTGATACTAATGATGGGGCACCATTCCTCCCACTGATACTAATGATGGGGCACTATTCCTCCCACTGATACCAATGATGGGGCACAATAAAAAAAATGCTAAAAATAATTATACAAACCAGCCCTGATAGCACATTGCTCTGCGCTTTTGGATGTGAATATGCAAAATCACATATGTTTGAGCCACGTCGCACGACCGCGCAAATGTCAGTTAAAGCGACGCAGTGCCGAAACGCAAAAAGTGCTCTGGTCTTTTGGCCAGCCAAATGGGCCGGGGCTTAAGTGGTTAATCAATGGCAGAGAGCGCTGATCAGTATATCCTGGTGGCAGGGTGGGGAGGGTGGGGGTGTCCCCCTTTCTGAACACAATAGCTCAGCGGTGGGGGGGGGGGTCACTGAACTAACATCGCATGGTTAGTACAGCAGCTCCCAACCGGAGCCGTCAGTTTTAGTTTTTTTCGTGCAACCCAAACAAACTGTAGTGCGTACCGGGGCTTATCTTATCTCTGGCTTTGAAGTGCACTTCCTCTCTAAACATAATAGATAAGAGTTCTGCAGGTACAGATATAAATACAGAGAGATTCAAGGATCTTATGGCCAACAAAATTTTCCTATTATACATCTGGGTGGTCCATCCTGCCTCTTGTATTACTCTCCCCCCTGTTATAGAGTTAAATGTAGTCTTACCTTTATGGAGAGCTCAGTGTTAGACGACACAGAACTATGGAGACTGTGGGTGAGGTCAGAGTGACTAACATACTTTTCATTGTCTTTGTCACTAAACAAACACAAAACCTCCAGTCAATTAATACAGCACAAAACAAAATAGAATATGCTGGATGCAGCGCTGCGACTCTGCAACTGACAATTACTGCGGTCGTGCGGCGCTGTACTCAAACTAAATTTACACCCCCCCCCCCCCACAAATAGAGCTTTCTTTTGGTGGTATTTGATCACCTCTGCGGTTTTAATTTGCTTTAAACCAAAAAAAAAAACACAATTTTGAAAAAAAAAATATTGTTTACTTTTCGCTATAAAACATATAAAAACTTAAAACAAACTTATTCATCAGTTTAGGCCAATATGTATTCTGCTACATATTCTTGGTAAAAAATAAAAATAAAAGTGTTAGACATGGGCGCTGTCAAAAAAAATTGTTCCGTTTCATTCCGTAAGAAAAAAAAAATTGTATTTTGGAAGTGGAATTCGTGTTCGAAATTCAATTCGGATTCATCCGAAATACGAATTTTTGTTAGATTCGTAAACTTTTTGTTAAAATAACAAAAGTTCATTATGATGAATTTATCATTGTGAGGGGTTACCACCATCCCTGTGCTGAGTTCCTGGGTCTGTACACCCGCTGTGCCCATTATGAGGGGTTCCCACCATCCCTGTGCTGAGTTCATGGGTCTGTACCCCTGCTGTGCCCATTATGAGGGGTTTCCATCATCCCTGTGCGGAGTTCCCAGATCTGTACACCTGCTGTGCCCATTATGAGGGGTTCCCACCATCCCTGTGCTGAGTTCCTGGGTCTGTACCCCTGCTGTGCCCATTATGAGGGGTTCCCACCATCCCTGTGCTGTGCTGACTTCCCCTGATTGGTGAACAACACCAGTCATGTTTCTGTTAATTTGGATCCGAAATTCATTAATGAAATTCTGTATGAAATTCATAAGCATAGAAGTTCCCATAGGGTTCTCACCATCCCTGTGCCGACTTCCTGGGGTTTTTAACTTTTAGGTTCGGTAACCTTTCGTAACAATTACGAATTTTCATTATGAATTTGGATCCGAAATTCGTAAACAAAATTTCGTATTTCGTACGGAATCCGTAGGCATAAAAATTCGTATTTTGGATTTGTACGAATTTCCGAAAATTCGGACGAATTTTGGTTTAGTGCAAAATGAATCGCACGTGTCTAATAAGTGTGTATTAATTGGTTTACGCAAAAGTTATAGTGAATAATGAAAGAAATTCATTAGAAACGCACTCTGTACTCGATCTAAATTATTTTATTCAGAACAGCCCAAAGTGTTGACAGAAAGCTGGTAGATGCACTTCACACACACCAAGTGCGCTTAATCATTACCTTTACCTTACATTTCTTTCATTATTGACTACATGCGGAGGCAAGCCGAGGCGGGCACCTGTCCAGATTATCAGGCTTCTAAATCTCACCTGGAACAGTGAGTCTTCTTGTTTGGACAAAAGATATAGCGTTTATAAAATCGGGGAAAGTTTATTTATTTTTACTTGTTTTTACTGGTAATGACAGGGATCAGTAATTTTTAGCGGGACTGTGACATTACGGCGGACTAATCTGACCCTAAGTGACACTTTTGCTATAAAAATTTACTGGTCGCTGTATAACTGTCACTGGCAGGGAAGGGTTTAACACTAGGGGGCGATCAAGGGGTTAAATGTTCCCTAGGGAGGTGTTTCTATGACCCCGTTCACACTAAGGCGCTTTACAGGCGCTATAGCACTAAAAACAGCGCCTGTAAAGCGCCTCTCCTCTCACCCCAATGAGAAAGCCAGAGGGCTTGCGGGCACTTTTAACCCTTTTTCGGCTAAGCAGTGCCCACCAGTGCCACCGATCAATGCCCACCAGTGTCACCTATTAGTGCTCATCAGTGATGCCAATCAGTGCCTCCTCATCAGTGCCACCTATCAGTGCTGCCTATCAGTGTCACCTACCAGTGTCCATTAGTGCCAATCAGTGGCACCTACCAGTGTCCATCAGTGCCCAACAGAGCCACCTATTAGTGCCACCTATCAATGCTGCCTCATCAGCGCACATCAATGAAGGAGAAAAATTACCTGTTTGCAAAATTTTATAACAAACTATGAAAACCTTTTTTTTGTTTGTTTGTTTAGCAAAAAATAAAAACCCCAGTGGTGATTAAATACCACCAAAAGTAAGCTCTAATTGTGTGAAAAAAATGATAAAAATTTCATATGAGTACAGTGTAGCATGACTGTGCAATTGTCATTCAAAGAGTGACAGTGCTTAACCACTTAAGGACCGCCTCACGCCGATGTACGTCAGCAGAATGGCACGGCTGGGCACAAGCACGTACCTGTACGTTGCTTTTTAAATGCCCAGCCATGGGTTGGGAGCACGGCGCCGGCGGCGCGCTCCTGGCCTGGTCTTGTGCTTCGTGACCGTGGCTGCGGTCTAGTGGACCCGATCGCCGCTGGTGTCCCGCGATCGGGTCACAGAGCTGGAGAACTAGGAGAGGTCTGTGTAAACAAACCTCTTCCCGTGCTTCCTACTGAGCCTGTCACTGATCGTCTCTTCCCTTTTATAGGGAAGGACGATCAGTGATGTCACATGCCAGGCCACGCCCCCTACAATAAAAAAAACACATAACATCATACATAACACTACACTGCCTCCTAGTGGTTAACTCCTTCACTGCCAGTGTCATTTACACAGGAATCAGTGCATTTAAATAACACTGATTGCTGTATAAATGACAATGGTCCCAAAAATGTGTCAAAAATGTCCGATTTGTCCGCCATAATGTCGCAGTCACAATAAAAATCGCTGATCACCGCCAATACTAGTAAAAAAAAAATATTAATAAAAATGCTATAAAACTATCCCCTATTTTCTAAACGCTATAACTTTTGCGCAAACCAATCAATAATCGCTAATTGCGTTTTTTTTTACCAAAAATATGTAGAAGAATACGTATCGGTCTAAACTGAGGAAAGAAAAAAAATTTTTTATATATTTTTTGGGGATATTTATTATAGCAAAAAGTAAAAAATATTGCATTTTTTTCAAAATTGTCGCTCTTTTTTTGTTTATAGTGCAAAAAATTAAAACCGCAGGAGGTGATCAAATACCACCAAAAGAAAGCTCTATTTGTGGGAAAAAAAGGACGCCAATTTTGTTTGGGAGCCACGTCGCACGACCGCGCAATTGTCAGTTAAAGCGACGCAGTGGCCGAATCGCCAAAAGGGGCCCGGTCCTTTGGCTGCAAATTGGTCCGGGGCTTAAGTGGTTAACGTCCTCCACTTTGTACATATTCCTTCTGTAACTCGATATACCTGGATGTGGCACTTTTATTTAGGCCAGTCAACACGATTAATGTTCCCTGATCATGATGTTCTCTCTCACACATGAGTAATACGTCACTATTGTGGCTTCTAACAACAGCTCATGGCATTGGACCAGGAGAGGACCCCTTAATCTGAAATTTATTTTATTTCTTACAGCATTATAAATACTTTGTTCTTTCTGTGTCACGTCATAATAAGACAACATGATATACTACTGTAAGCTTGAATTTGAGGTTTACATTTTTTGTAACTGACGATCGTACTTCTAGCCAAGGAAAAATAAAGTTTATTTTGTATATTTCTGCAATACAATCACATTTCCCATATTTTATCCCTTTAAACTGACTTAATATACAGAATGATAACTGTTGATGTGGTAAAAAAAAAGTATGTTCTTAACTTCCTCAGTGGTATGACAGCACAGTGCTTTACAAAGAAAATGTAAGAGAAGTTCATTGTACATGTCTCTTTTACAACCATGACAGTAGATAATTTATACAATTAAATTCTTGACCTTTTAGAAAAAAGTGTCCTTTACATATAGTTACATAGTTACATAGTGAGTAAGGTTGAATAAAGACACCAGTCCATCCAGTTCAACCTGAGTGAGTGTCTACAATTGTCTCTATCCCTGTACATTGCACACTCACATCAGTCCCTACCCTCAAGGAGCCCACGGGCGCCAGACACAGTGCACTATGGGAAGCACCACGTCTATGCAGTCACACGATTGTAGCATTTGATGGACACATTGGCAGCGTATGATGGGCAATTGGGCATATTGGCAGCATTTGATGGGCACACTGGCAGCATATGATGGGCAGTTGGGCACACTGGCAGAATTTGGTGGGCAGTTGGGCACACTGGCAGCATTTGATGGGCACACTGGCAGCACATAATGGGCAGTTGGGCACACTGGCAGAATTTGGTGGGCAGTTGGGCACACTGGCAGCATTTGATGGGCACACTGGCAGCACATAATGGGCAGTTGGGCACACTGGCAGCATTTGATGGGCACATGGCAGCATTTAATGGACACACTGGCAGCATATGATGGGCACACTCGCAGAATTTGATGGGTACACTGGCAGCGTTTGGGAACAGTGGCAGCGTTTGGCACAGTGGCTGCATTTGATGGCATAGCGGCTGCATTTGAAGGCAAAGTATTTGCGTTTGATGGCACAGTGGTTGCAATTGATGTTTTTTTTTAAATTGTTTTCAGTTTGTTTGCGCCCTCCCAAAAAGTTTGAGCACCAGCCACCACAGTCTGTGGTCTTTCCTTCTCCTCTTGGGTTGGTCTGCTTATTTCTTAATCTCATTGTCCTTCTCATCCAGAGTCCCAGCTCCTTTCACAGCAGCGGCACTTCTTCCTGCAGTCCTCATGTGACAAACAGTACTGGTCGGAGCTTTTCCAGGTTTTTTACTTCTATTTTTGCTTCCTCTGACATGGAACTTCCCAAGATCCTAGAATAGAGGTTATAAACAGGCATCAGATCACAGGAGATTGTTCTCATGATATTTTCCAGCATCCTCCAGAACAGCTATTACACCAACTTGTCACCTTCTTGTATGACTTTACATACTGAGAGGTGACACTGAACTATGGAGGCTGATGGAGATATTGCATTATAAAATAGCCATCCTCACTGGTCATTTATAAGATCTGTTCTATGAGGGTCCCACCAGCCACCAATCACATTCAGACTTCACTTTTCCACCTGCCATTCTCTAGGCAAGGATGACTTTGATTGGTGGCTATGAGATAACAAAGCTGAATATTATGTAGCACCCTTCTAGATAGGTGCAAGGATTCATTAGATTTAGTGCTGGCTCCAGGGGCGGACTGACAGCTCATGGGGCCCCCGGGCTATAGGAGATTATGGGGCCCCCAGGCAATAGGAGATTATGGGGCCCCCAGGCAATCAGCGATTATGGGGCCACACAGTATACACAAACACACACATATAGTATACAATCACACAGTATACACAGACATGTTTCTATTGGCTGAGAAGGTACTGGATAGGTGGGGCAGCTATAATCTCTGGATTTTTAGACCAAAAGGATGTCGATAAGGGACATTTCAAAGACAGATGTAAAAAAATCACACATTTTTACATACCGTCCCTGGTTTTACTGAGGCTGGTAACCCTGATGGGGCCCCTAGTGGCATGGGGCCCTCGGGCAGTGCCCGAGAGGCCCAATGGTCAGTCCGCCCCTGGCTGGCTCACTCTGTTCAGTGGAGTTTGGTGGGTTTTTGTTGTTAGGTAAATTCAGCTTGCCTCACTGTAACCAGTGCTACTGTAATTGCTGTGTTAGGTAAATTTAGTTGCGCTCACTGTAGTCAGTGCAGCTGCATGTGATTAGTTACATCTGCTCAATGTTTCAACTGCTGTTGGTTTTGACTGTTTCCTCAATTGATCTTTTTTATCACAACTTACAAAGCATTCCACAACACTACCCTCAGCTACATCACCAAACTCCAAACTGTTTCCTCTACTTTCCAGAGAACTGAAAAGAAAAAAAAGGCGCCTCTAAGTGCAGAACTAAAACTTTATATTTCTCAAAAGGATAAAACACTTAGAAAAGGGTGGATGGGTAGGAGCACATCATATTAGTAATATGGCAGTACAGACCCAAACTCAAAACCAGTAAATGTCATCTTATGAGCCAGAAGATACAGTACCTGGGACACATTGTGGAAGCAGAAAGGTCTCCCCCGACCCAGCTCAAAGTCCAGGCAGTACAGGACTCTCACTGAGCTGAGCTCCTTCCTAGACTTAGTAGGCAACTATCAGAGATGTATACCCTAATTTGTCCAGATAGCCGAGCCCCTGACCCAGCTCTTGTGTGGCCAAGCAACGCAACAGAAAGAATGGGGGCATCGCCTTCCATTCAGTCCCAATGGAAATAACCACAGCAGAAGGCTTTTGAAGCGCTCAAAAAGAACCTTACGTCATCTCCCCTATTGGCTAATGCTGATCTATCCAAACCCTTACTGGTGTACACTGTAGCCGTCATTTGGCTATAACATCGTCATGAATAGGTTAATAAGCAAGGTTAGGCCCAAATATACTAGAGAAAAAGAACTCAGACATGTTTTTTACTATAGTACAATAATTACTAATACTAATAATAACTGATGAAACCGGGCATACCATTCAGCCGGAAGGGGTCTTATGAACAGTTGCGAGATGGTGAGAGCGAATTCTTCAATGGAAAGGGGTGCTCTTCTCTTGCACAATTAGACAGGGGGAAGAGATACCTGAGCCAAATACAGTAGATGTTTTCTAAAGGTCTGTTAAGTGCTAATGTTGCGTTCCTTATCAGCAGTTGAGCCGATCATCCTTGGGCTGTGGGCAGAGCTGGTACAAGGAGGGGGTGGAAGAGGTGGATACCCTGGGTGGTACAATTTATTGGGGTGGGAGGGACACAGTGAAGTGAAGAGCCACCTCTGCTGACAACAATGCCGCTGCAGCGTTAAGCTTCGCCCAGGAGTGGTTTAAAATTTCCTGTGTACTTCACAGTCAGGCAGTGGAGAGAGAGGACGGAATGTGGCTGTGTCTTAGGGAGGAGGAGGGGCCATTGCTGTGTTATCCAGGGTAGGTGAGGGGGAGGTGAAGGGGAGGAGATTCCAGCAGCCAGAGCAAAATGTTTCCCACTGCTCTGGAGACACAGATAGCGCTCCCCGGCTATCACCCCTCCAGGGAGTGGTCTCCGCACACCTGGAGGAGGCCTCTGGCATGCAGTAGTGAGAATGAGAAGAGGAAGGTCCTGCAGATGATGCCCCATGAGCGCTGTATGGAGATGATTGAAAGAGAGGTAGGAAAGAAAAGGTGTCCGGACCGGGTCGCAGCTCTCTTGGGCTGTGAATCAGTGTGGGGGAGGGGGAACTGGGGCTCTAGCTGCAGGGAGAGTCACAGCTACCACCATGCCACAACCTCTTTCTGCAGCCAGCGACCAGCAACGCGAGAAAGAGCCAGCACCCCTCCAGCATCCCTCAGCCACAGACTGGCCTTTGTATCCACCCCCTGTCCCATCCCATCCATTCCACTCCCTTCTCAGTGTCACAAACAGTTAGGACAGCTCAGTCCCAGTGTGCTCATCTGTGATTGGCAGCCCTCGACCCCTCCCTCTGCCCTGACCTTACCCCCACCTATGCGGGACTCCACAGGATTTGACAAAGGTGCATACCTCGAAACATGTTTTCCTGGCAACCAGCGTGATTCCCTGATGTGTCCCAATCTGAGTGTCCACCTCCACAGACTCCCTGGTTCCGGCTACATCACTTCCCGTGATGTCTACTTCTAGTGACATGGATTTGCCTGCCTCCTTGCTGTGGCCAGCAAGAACATTCAAACATGGATTCCATAGTTCTAATCTGTAAACCCCATTCCCCAGCATGTCCTGCATGCCTGTGGTATGGGCTGGTCATCAACTGGTAACCACCATTTAACCCAATTGTTTTTTAACCGTTTGTGGAATAAACCAAGACTGTTTTAATGGCTACACTGCCCTCTGGGCTTCTGATATTACTGCCAGTTATCCCTTTGAGGTCTAATCACATTGTGTATGTATGACACCCACCACATGTAATTTAAGGAGCACCTTGTCAGTGTTATGTTCTCATAAAAGGGAAGCTAGCCTTATTAGACCTTTTCTAATTTAAAGATCCAGCACACAAGGCTAGAGTTTTATCTTTTAGCCACCTTGGTGGTGGAACACAGCACTTTTCAGCACCACTTTGATTCTAGAAGATTTTTGGAAGATGGACTTCTTTATTATTATTGTTACTAATTTATATAGCGCTGACAGTTTATGCAGCACTTTACAACATAAGGGCAGGCAGTACAATTACAATACAGTTTAATACAGTAGGAATCAGAGGGCCCTGCTCACTAGAGCTTACAAATCTTTATGAACCTTTATTGATTAATTTTTTTGATACCCGCATTATTTTATTTATTCATCTTAAAATTTTTGGCACTGATCTATCTTTCACTTTTTGAGGTTACCCTATTTAATTAATTCAAGCTACTTATCTAGTACTGTATTCTATTGTCAATATTTGTTTGGATTTTTGATTGGATTTGTTTGGATTTTTTTAATTTGAATGATTGTTTTTGATTTGTAATTGCTGATCACTCAATTTAAAAAGTTGGTTTTTGGTGGTTCTCCAGAACATGATTTTTGATATATCCAACTAAATCCTGTTGTGCGTAGATGGAGACACTGATATCACATACACAGTATTATCACACAGTGTCTGGAATGTAAAAGCTAAAACTATAATCTCAGTTAGTCCTGTTATACTTACTTTAATTTCTCTATCCGGCTTGTTGTCAGAGCTTCCATCAGTTCCCTGAAATGAGGACCCTCCAGATTGTTTATAGACAGGTTAAGTGTCCTCAGTGTCTGGTTATTTCTTATTCCAGATGCCAGGTGGGGGCAGGAACTGTCTGTCAGCTGATTTGCAGACAATCTATAGAAAAAGAGAAGAATGTTACCAGAAGAAAATTAATTTCTCCCCCAGGAATGAATGTAACGATTCTCTACATGAAAGGAATTAATTTCTCTTCATTGGAATCATATAACCAGTTCGTCTTCAGAGCTCTTTTTTTTCCCGCATACATTAAAAAGCTTAATTTTTTGCAATAATATTACTTAAACACCAGAACAGCGCTGCCGGTGTTCTATCAATTTCTCCAACCATGTTACTTCCAGTTTATTTAAATGCTTAGTAATTGGAGATTTTGACTAATTGGTGGTTGGACACAATACCGGCAACTGAATAGAGTCCAGGACAGGAATACTGAGCTGTGTTGACAGCACAGCTGCTAATGAGGACAAAGTTGTCGCCATTTTGTTGGCTAGCATCTGAGCAGAGTAAGATTCTCTGCTCAAAATATCCTGCACCGGACTCTATTCGGTTGCCGGTGTTGTGTCCAACCACCAATTCATTAAACTCCAATTACTGTTGGTTTAAAGAAACCAGAAGTCAAGTAGTTGGAGTTTCTGATGGGCTGGAGAATTTGACAGAACACCGGCTGTGTGAAAGTTATCGGCAGCTATGGTGCTGCCGCATCACTTTCACTTTGAAGTGCAGCTGGCTTAACGAAACACAGCTACTGCCGCCATCAGCTTGTGATTAAAAGTTCACTCTTTGCATGTACATAGTACCAAAGAGCTGAATTGGTTGTATTAGAATTAAGAGTACTAAGTGTCATTTCTATGTGCTGCTTCATTCCTCTGCTATCAGCATGAATCAGTTCTGACAAGTTTTCCTGACATCAAGAGAAAAATGGTGACAGGGGAGGGAGCTCCCGCAAATTGACAGCCTCAGCTCTGTTCCTGTGTGCTGTGTGAAGGGGGGTCTCCCTTCCCTCCAATCAGCTCTCAGAGCTCTTCTCATTGAGCACTGCAGAGTGTAACTTCAGTTCTCTGCCCCCTTTTTTTATGAATGTTCAGACAAGCTTTGTAATTCAGCACAGATGTGGAGAAGAGAAGGCTGCAGATTATTATTATTATTATTATTATTATTATTATTATTATTATATAGTTTGTGCAGCAGTTTACAATATAAAAGGAGATAATACAGCAACAATACAATACAAAAGGGTTAGGGGGGCCCTGCTCCTGGGAGCTTACAATCTAATAGGGAGGGGCTGGTGGAACAAAAGGTAGACAGATCTACAATATAGGACTTTTTTTACAATATTGTTTCTGATAAAATCAAAGAATCAAACTTAAAATAAATAAATGCTTGAAAGATATCACTCTGTGTGTAATGAATCTATATAATATATGAGTTTCACTTTTTGAAATGAATTACGGAAAAATTTGAACTTTTTCATGATATTCAAATTTTTTTGAGATGCTCCTGTATACCATAGTTTGTAGATGCTATAACTTTCACACAAACCAGTTAACACTTTGGTAGTTGAGTTTATGGGATATTTTTTATGACAGAAAGTAAAAATCCAAACAAATATTCACAATAGAAATATTAGTTTTTCTTTTAATATATAGTCTTTTTCTCCTTTATATCACAAAAAAAACTGTGGGAGACGTATATTTTATTGTAGTATCTTTGTAAAAGGCCAATCACAGCGGCTCTTTACCATGTGATCGCTCTATTTAATTACAGAGCGATCACTTTGTCAACAAACCGGCATCAAGTCTGGTTCAGCTCTCTCTTCACACCGATCGATAAAGCGATTGAGTAGGGGGGGGAGAGTCTCATCACAGTGCCCCTTCAGTGCCATCACAGTGTCCATCAGTACCATCACAGTGTTCATCCGTGTCACATCAGTTCCATCACAGTGCCACATGAGTGCCATCACAGTGCTCATCTGTGCCACATCAGTGCCATCACAGTGCTCATCTGTGCCATCACAGTGCCCATTAGTGCCATCACAGTGCCCATCAGTACCATCACAGTGCTCATCCGTGCCACATCAGTTCCATCACAGTGCCACATGAGTGCCATTACAGTGCTCATCTGTGCCACATCAGTGACATTACAGTGCTCATCCGTGCCATGTCAGTTCCATCACAGTGCCATCACAGTGCTCATCAGTGCCATCACTGTGCCTATTAGTGCCACCACAGTGCTCATCTGTACCACATCAGTGCCATCACAGTGCTCATCCTTTCCACATCAGTGCCAACACAGTGCTCATCAGTGCCATCACAGTGCTCATCAGTGCCACTGCAGTGCTCATTAGTGCTCCTACAGTGCCATCGGTGCCCTACAGTGCCTCACAAAAGTGTGTGTACAGGGCATTAGGCTCCCTTCACATGGGCATTATCAGGTGGCAAAACCTGGAAGTTGAGGCACATTTTTAATTCCCCTCAGTCGCCTGTCAAATCAAAGCAATGGCTGCCAGAAGGCCTCATAATAATTGTCACAGAAAAAAAGTTTCTCATCCCGCTGCAGTTAAGACATTATGGTCTTTATCAAGCCATTTCATAGGTCTTCTATTACATTTTACTGTGATTTAAACATCCACTGCTGAAGCCTTGAAGGAGGGGGAGGCCTTTCAATGAAACATACCTTAAATAAACGTTTCAAAAGACTTTAAAAGGATACGAATTATTGTAATAGGAAGAAAACAAAAGAGTTTATTTTGATTACATGCTTATAATTATATTGCATTTGCTGTGCTGCCTCCAGAAGTTATTGTGGAAAAGCAATTGCTTTTGTGTATATTTTTTTAAATTTACCTGCTCATTGTTATACAGCCCCTATGGTCACTGCTTTTATTGCACTAATTTGTTTTCTGTATCCTCCCCTCATGCGATGTAATTTCCTCCTTCATTGCAAGTCTATGCTATTGTTCCTGCAACACACATACTGAGGTGAGGAAGGAAATATTCCTTTATACCACTTCAAATACCAACATCTACATCATCATTTATTTTGCCTGATCCTTCTAAACTCTCTGATGAAGATTGTCTGCAGTGAGATTGTCTGTGCTTCACTCAGACCAGACATAGAGACCTCAGCAAGAGATAAGTCATTAATGTAATAGCTGGAGTCAGAATATTTACACGTTTTGGATGTAAACTGTCCCAGGGTGTTATTGTCTCATTCATTCCTGTTATACTCACTGTAATTCCTCTATCCGACTTGTTGTCAGAGCTTCCATCAGATCCCTGAAATGAGGACCCTCCAGATAGTTCCCAGACAGGTTCAGTGTCCTCAGTGTCTGGTTATTTCTTATTCCAGATGCCAGGTGGGGGCAGGACCTGTCTGTCAGGTGATTTTTATCCAAACTATAAAAGAAGAGAAGAATGTTACCAGAATAAAATTCATTTCTCCCTCAGGAATGAATGTAACCTATTCTCTACATGAATGGAACTAATTTCTCATTATTGGAATCATTTATATTAAATCACTTTACAAAACTCCAGAAAATAGAATTTTTAAATGTTATAATGGAGTAGACCCCCCAATATTGTCCTCCATGTGTAGAGATGGTGATCTCACCATACACAGGATGAGCCCAGAATACCACTGACATGACTCATATTGTGCTATAATCTCCTTGTGTATGGAGCATGAATGGCTTCAGTAGACAGTCTGAGGCCAGAATCAGCATTGCCAGTGATTGGATGGGATGATTTTTATCTGATATTCTATATATCTCTGCTGATAAGATCTCTGTACTCATAGGAAATAATGGGGACATCTCTGACACTAAATAGGCTAATGGGGAGATCCCCAACATTACCTGCTTGCTGAGCGCCTAACACATAGGTGCCACTGGCACCTATGTGTAACGTGGCAGAGCAGCTCTCCTGTGCTGGATCATGTATCTAATAATAATCCTTACGGTCTTTTCCCTCTTAGACATCCTTCAATAGTAAGTATGCTTCCCATCAATTTGGGCAGAAGCCAATTAATTTACCAGTGTGTCTTTCCCTTCATCAGTTAACATATCCATCAACTGACTATGATAAAACTCTTTTGTTAAAATCACAACCCCTCCCCCCTTATCAGCAGGTCTCACAATGATATCATTTCTTTTTTTCAATAACTCTATCCCTTCTTTAATATGACAAGGGTTTGCGTTCTTTTTCGGTATGATCTGACAGGATTTGAGTTCTTATTTAGGAAGTACTTTTTCATGTTCAACCTCATAATGTATTTATGTACCTCAATGAAGACATCAAACCTATTTATTGGGCGCTTTAGACCACGTTTCAAACCTAAGTTTAAAACATTGGTTTCTTTATGAGTTAGGGTGTTACTCAAATTGAATATGCCCCCTAATCCTGTTCCCTCTTTCTTTTTTTGGACCCTTTGTACTGCCCTACAGCCCCTGGCTCTTCTCTCCTGGGGCCAGGCTGTTGTGTTCTGTTCCGTTCCCAGTGGGATTGTTCTCTCCATTGTGGTTCCCTGTATACATATGTCTGTTGTGGGTATGTAGGGGGTCTCCCTCTGTGAGGACTTGAACCCCTCCCCTTCTTATGCCAACCCCTCCCTCTCCCTAAAAAAGAATGGGGTGACTGGTATCTTCCTCTATTATCATATTCACTTAGGGGTTCATATCTATTGTAGACAGGGAGGTGGTATTGGTCATTTGACGATGGTGGGTAATAATTGGGATTAGTATGACCCATCCTTCCTAGTCCCCACCTTAATTATTATCATTCCTAATAGGCGTGGAATGATTTGTTGGGCATACGAAGCCACTGCATCCCTTCTATTAACCTAGGTAGTAGATTATTGTGATCTACCTTTATTCTCATCTCTCTATGTTCACCACATTTTCATCATTAACCCTTACTTTTTGCCACAGATATATTGAGTTAGAAAGAAAGTCTCCTAAGTCTCTATGGAACTTTTTTGTTTTCTTTTTTTGTGTGTCCTTATCAGTTTTTTCTATTTTCTTAGCAGATCAGCTGTCAAAGAACTCTGCGCATGTGAAAGGCTAACAAATGTAGGTGCGAGATCTGCTGGATAGAATCTTTTAAAAAACAAAGGGATGAAGGCAAATCCTCAACTGGATCCTCCTCAGCACCTGCAGAGTCTTTCTTAACTAGGAGCTTTACTCAATCCTTAAGACTCTGACAGACACAGTGGCTGCCACCACCGGCTGTATAGTATCCCCCACCAAAGCAAAAGATACCTTCTGCAAGGTCTCTAATTTTTTATCTTCTGGATTCTTGAAGATCGGAACTTTCTCTACCAGACAAGTAAGATTCTTGTTAAGAGAAGAAACTGCAGCATCCACAGAGTGTATACATTGTCTTTTAGTAAATGTTTCTTCCATTGGAGGCATCAATCTCTTGATCCCTACAGGAACCATTAAGAATCTGGCAATGCTTGTCCAGAGTGCTGCACATAGGTGACCATCACCTTCTGACACTGGTGAAAAAATGGATGTTTTCCTTGGGAGGAAGCGTTTTAGAGGGTGGGACTTCCTGTCTTTGTTTTCCAGTGTACATTTCTCTATAGGTGGCACATAAACCAGGTAGCTATGTTTATTATGCCTGCTCTGTGTCTTGTGATGTACAAGAAAGAAAGCATGAACAGGCTCCTCCATCCACAGAAGCAAGGTAAATGGAGAAGTCTCCCTGCTGGGAAAATTTAGTCTGATCACAGAATCCAGCACTGTAAGGCCGTGTACACACGGGCGGACTGTTCGCTCAACTTTGTCCGCTGAACAGTGTTTCAGCGGACAGTCCGCCCGTGTGTGGGCTTTCAGCGGACAGTTTCAGCGGACAGTTTGACGGACAAAGTCTTTCGGAAATTCCGAAAAACTGTCCGCTGAAACTTTGTTTGAGCGAACAGTCCGCCCGTGTGTAGGCCACTTTCGAAATGAGCAAACTGTTCCCGCTCGGAGGAAAGTCTGCTCATTTCGAGCGCGTGTGAAGGTAGGCGGGGCCCGCGACGGAGACGTCGCGGGCTCCGCCGCCTGGAATGGACTTAAAGGGGAACCCCAACGCCGAAAAAAATCGGCGTGGGGTTCCCCCCAAAGTCCACAACAGACCCTTGTCCGAGCACGCTACCCAGCCGGCCTGGAAAGGGGGACGAGCGAGCGCGCCCCCCCTCCTGAGCCGTACCAGGCCGCGTTCCCTCAACATGGGGGGTGCCTTGGGGAAGGGGGGGCCGCGGCCCCCCCCCACCCCAAAGCACCTTGTCCCCATGTTGATGAGGACAAGGGCCTCTTCCCGACAACCCTGGCCGTTGGTTGTCGGGGTCTGCGGGCGGGGGGCTTATCGGAATCCGGGAGCCCCCTTTAATAAGGGGGCCCCCGGATACCGGCCCCCCACCCTATGTGAATGAGTATGGGGTACAATGTACCCCTACCCATTCACCTGTAAAATAAAAGTACCCAAAAAAAAACACAACACACGAGATAAAATATTTTATTGCACAGCTCCGGGGGTCTTCCGTCTTCGGGGGTCTTGTCCCCCTCTTCGGTTCTTCTGCCGGGCCACCGCGCCTTCTTATAGCTCTTTTGCAGGCGGTGGCCCGGTCTTCTGTCGCCGCCGCCTTCCGTTCTTCTGTCGCCGTCTTCCGTTCTTCTGCCGGGCCACCGCGCCTTCTTATAGCTCTTTTAGAGGCGGTGGCCCGGTCTTCTGTCACCGCTGTCGCCGTCGCCGCCTTCCGTTCTTCTTCTTCTCCAGGAGATGTTGACACGTCGCTCTCTCCGGCCGGAATGCCAGAGCCGCGCTGAGCGGTCACTTATATAGTGACAATGGGGCGGTGTCACATGGTATATGTCACATGGGTTGGTCACATGGGTTGATGTCACATGGGGACTATGACATCGTAAGGGGGCGGGGTCACCATGTGACCAACCCATGTGACATATACCATGTGACACCGCCCCATTGTCACTATATAAGTGACCGCTCAGCGCGGCTCTGGCATTCCGGCCGGAGCGAGCGACGTGTCAACATCTCCTGGAGAAGAAGAAGAAGAACAAGAAGAAGAAGAAGAACGGAAGGCGGCGACGGCGACAGCGGCGACAGAAGACCGGGCCACCGCCTCTAAAAGAGCTATAAGAAGGCGCGGTGGCCCGGCAGAAGAACGGAAGACGGTGACAGAAGAACGGAAGGCGGCGGCGGCGACAGAAGACCCGGGCCACCGCCTGCAAAAGAGCTATAAGAAGGCGCGGCGGCCCGGCAGAAGAACCGAAGAGGGGGACAAGACCCCCGAAGACGGAAGACCCCCGGAGCTGTGCAATAAAATATTTTATCTCGTGTGTTGTGTTTTTTTTTTTGGGTACTTTTATTTTACAGGTGAATGGGTAGGGGTACATTGTACCCCATACTCATTCACATAGGGTGGGGGGCAGGTATCCGGGGGCCCCCTTATTAAAGGGGGCTCCCGGATTCCGATAAGCCCCCCGCCCGCAGACCCCGACAACCAACGGCCAGGGTTGTCGGGAAGAGGCCCTTGTCCTCATCAACATGGGGACAAGGTGCTTTGGGGTGGGGGGGCCGCGTGCCCCCCCCTTCCCCAAGGCACCCCCCATGTTGAGGGCACGCGGCCTGGTACGGCTCAGGAGGGGGGGCGCGCTCGCTCGCCCCCCTTTCCTGGCCGGCCGGGTAGCGTGCTCGGACAAGGGTCTGTTGTGGACTTTGGGGGAACCCCCACGCCGATTTTTTTCGGCGTTGGGGTTCCCCTTTAAGTCCATTCCAGGCGGCGGAGCCCGCGACGTCTCCGTCGCGGGCCCCGCCTACCTTCACACGCGCTCGAAATGAGCGAACTGTTGCCTCGTGTGTGGGCTTTCAAAAGTTGCGCGGACTTAGTACGACGAACTAAGTCCGCTCAAAAAAAGTGCCGTGTGTGGGCGTGTTCGTTCATTCAAAAGTTTGAGCGGACTGTTTGACGAACTTAGTTTCGGCAAACAGTCCCCGCGTGTGTACGCGGCCTAAGAATACATGTATCAGTGGCTACAACCACTGACTAACAAAACTTTCCCAACTTGTCTGCTCGACAATCTATCAATCAAATTCTGTAGAAAAAGTACAGCCACATACTAATCAAAATTTTCCAAGTCCCTGGTGAACCAGCCGAATATAGATCAATCTATGGCCAGCTTTAGACAGTCTGAGATTGGCTACTTAGGGTGTCAGAATTTGATTCATTTATTTACAATATAATATTTTTAAACTATCCCAGAATATTATTGTCTCAGTCAGTCCTGTTATACTCACTGTAATTCCTCTATCCGGCTTGTTATCAGAGCTTCCATCAGATCCCTGAAATGAGGACCCTTCAGATTGTTATGTGACAGGATCAGTGTCTTCAGTGTTTGGTTATTTCTTATTCCAGATGCCAGATGGGGGCAGGAACTGTCTGTCAGGCTATTATTATCCAAACTGTAGAAGAAGAGAAGAATGTTACCATAAGAATTTGAATTTCTCCCCAGCAATGGATGTAACTATTCTCTACATGAATAGAACTAATTTCTGTTTATTAGAATCCTTTATATAATATCACTTTATAAAAACTCCAGGAAATAGAATGTTATAAGAAAAATGTTATAATGGAGTAGACGCCCCAATATTGTCATCCATGTGTAGAGACGGTGATATCTCCATACGCAGGATGACCACAGAATACCACTGGCATTCTGCTATAATCTCCTTGTGTATGGAGCATGAATGGTATCAGCAGGCAGTCGAGGGTGGAATCAGCATTGCTAGTGATTGGATGGGATTATTTGTATCTGATATTCTATTTATCTTTGCTGATAAGAGCTCTCTATTCATAGGAAGTAATGGGGAGATCCCCTGACACTAAGCAGTGGATATTTGTGTCAGATAAAATAAATTTGTATGAGACTATTGATTGCTCATAGTAGTAAGGTTTCAATACGTACGGCTTTCTAAAAGCTCATGTATTTTAACCACCTCCTGCTGGCCGCACACATATATGCAGCCTCTCTGCCGTTGGGCCTTAACGCAGAACGGCTGCCTTTTATGTGTCTATTGGTAAACAGTTTACTGCACTGAGGGTACGCTCCCATCACAGTAACTAAACTGTCATGGAAAGTTCCTGAAGCATACTTGTGATCAAGAGCATTCAATCATGTGACAACTTTGACAGGCAATCACAGTTGTCATATGATCATGTAGTCCAGTGCCCACGGGTTTTCAGTGTGTCTCTGCAACCCCTTCATCATGTACTTGATGAGAGAGAGCAGACGGTGGATGTATGCCAGATCTCCTCTCAACTGTGTGGATGGCTGCAGGCTGAGCACTTTTAGGCATTTGTAGGTTTTCCACCCTCGCCCCCATCTCAGAATCTCTATAGAGTCGGTGTTGAGTGGGCTCTACATATTTTCCCACTCACTCCCCACTCCCCACCTCCTTCCTAGGGATTGGGTCCAATGAGGGGAAAAGTCAGAGCCAATGAGCCAATGGAACAACTCAGAAGAGAAGGAAAGAGAGCCACAAGGACAGAGTCTGCCCCTCATGTCTGAGAGACACTGGGGATATTTTGCTAGACGAAAACAGGGCCTGCTGTGGCACATGCCACCACTGAATGAGACAAAAAGGACTGCACAGAGAGGTCTTGCTGCTGATACCTAACTGCCTACATCAGAGAGAGAATGGACCTGCTACTGAGGCTGCCAGAGACCGCATGTGTGTGATCCAGCATTGAGAGGCTGATCCTCTGGGACCTGATGACTGGATCCACTAACTGCCCAGTGTGTCAAACTGGAACTACACCTCGCAATATTGGTGAGAGGAGACATGGGCCCCATTGCAAGTCAGCCAGTGCTAACATTAAGGCACCAGGCACTTTGTCACCACCTTTAATGTGTACCCCACTTAGTATCACTTACGGATACCTGCATCTGGGGTGTCTCAACAGAGTGAACTGAAGAACATTACTGTTAAAGTTATTTTGGGTCTGATTTTTCTCAATAATAGTTACCTCAGATAAAGTTTGGACTTATATTGATGCAAATTAGCTATTTTCTCTTATCTCATAATTTGCATTATTAGTTCTGCAACTTGGAATTTTTTATTGCTTGATTCCAGGTTTTGCATTGTTTATCTGCTTTGATATAATACATTTGCTTAATGCATCATCTGGTAGTCTTTGGCCTAATTTCAATGCATTATTATACATCTGTGACTTACTAACATGTAAAAGTGTTTGTTACGCCAACACTATATATTCCAGATATGTGCCTGCTGTACCATGTACTTGTATGAGAAAGTCTCCTGTTCTCTTTGTATTGCTTCCTTTATGTGAAATCCCTGGTGTTCCTGTCAGTCTCTCTGCTCTCCTATTAAAAACTGACCACACTAAGCAGGAGAACACAACATGCTCCGTTATCTAGGTATGCTGGGAACTCAGTGTGCTCTCCCCTATTTCTTATTATGCAGCTGAATACAATAGGGCATGTGATCACTCATAAAAAAGGGAAAAAAGGTATTTATAATTGTATTTTTATATCTATACACAAATGTTTCATTTCTATTGTAAATTGAGTGGGTTGTTTTACAATGTGATCTTTACAGTCACTTTAAGTTATCCAGGTTCAAATGGTCCTCCACCTCTAACCGGGTGTTTTATTGGAGACCCATCACCGTCAGCGGATCTTTTGGGACTAATCGCTAAATTGGAACACCCACCTCTGTCTTCCGGCATCTTGATCCACTTAAAGGGCAACGGCAAGAAGGGGCTAATACCAGAGTAAAAGTCATTTTCACATTTCTAAATCTTTTAGAAAAAAATATTTTTTATAGCTGACAACCGAGTGGGATACGATTCTAATGTAGCGCACTACTCCCTTGGGAGCTGCAAAGTGTGGTCTTTACCTTTGTGTTAACTTGTTCCATTCATCCCATGCAAGAATTCACAGCTGCAGAAAGTCTTTGAAAACTTTAGAAACTTTTTTGCTTGAAACTTTAGTCATGTTCCAAGGAGGTAGAGGATATGGGTTACCTCTAATAATCTGGTTCCTAATTCTGATACTCTGTACTTTCCTTTGATGAACTGACCAGCATCCCTCTGAAAGATACTGTGGGTTATGGATATTAAAAGTCCCAGGCCTCGCCGCCTACCTTGACTCCTGCAATCCCCCCAGTGTCAGTCCTGGAAAGTGTCCTTGACGGATAAGCACTGCTGGAGTGCACTCCCTTTGCTCTCTCCCATCGACAGTCCATGATTGCCACAAAAGGTAGATCCCAGTTTCCTCCGTCCTCTTTTCAACTATTTCCTCCTCCGCATCGTTGGGTACATCCCAGGCTGGGAGGCCCAGTTTTCTCCTCCAGATTACATAGCGTCTGTGTGGGATATCCAGCACTGAGGTCTCTGAACCCTCAGGCCTTCAAACCCACTCCTGCTATCCAGCACTTGGGTCTCTGAACCCTCAGGCCTTCAAACCCACTCCTGCTATCCAGCACTGGGGTCTCTGAACCCCCGGGCCTTCAAGCCTGCTCCACTGCACACTACATCTCTCTTGCGTCTTCCTCTAGCTCTCAGGAACCTCTCAGGAAGCATGTGACCTCCAGCTTATATGCGAGTCCTGCCCCTGCCAACACAAATTAATGATCGGTCCAGAGCTCTCCATACAAGCTGCCTGCCACTCCAGTCACAAGTCCAGCCTCCCTTCCAGAACATTTCCACTAGAAGGTAAAGGTGATCTCTCTGAGCCAGAGTGTAGGTGGCCACACATCCCTCTATTCTTTCACTCCCACCTCCCAAAACAAGCAACCAGGCCTAAAAAGTGCAAGGCCATGGCCAAATTTACCTATCACTACCTATAAAAAAAAACTATCTAGCACCCACCAAAATGGGTGGGAGCTACACTAAGATTTATAAACATCTGGGATTGGCACATTTTGGAGTCTAAAAATGAAATTATTATTATTATTATTATACAGGCTTATAGAAAATACAGTTACAATATAATTAAATACAATAGGATTAAGAGGGCCCTGCTCAGAACAGCATACAATCTAATCAATCTATTTTTTTTTACATTCTAAAGCTGAGTACACAAGCATAGTTTTTCATATTCAGCAAGTGGGCTGAATGAAAAAAATAATAGATTAAGGTAGATGCAGGAATCCCTCCGCTGGGACATTGTATGCTGACAGTAAGGACTTGCTGCTGTCAAAATACACTGATTAGAGCTGAGTACAGCTGATTGGCTGCAAGTCGTTAATAGAAGAAGTTTTTTCAGCAGGACCATTCGACAGAAGCTGATATAATGATCAGTCTCTGTCTAACACAGATATAAATTTGTCTGGTCCCTGATGTTTAAGAATTTTTATAATGGTTCTAATGTTAATGTGTCCCAGAATATTATTGTCTCAGTCAATCCTGTTATACTCACTGTAATTCCTCTATCCGGCTTGTTGTCAGAGCTTCCATCAGATCCCTGAAATGAGGACCCTCCAGCTCATTTATAGACAGGTCCAATGTCCTCAGTGACTGGTTATTTCTTATTCCAGATGCCAGGTGGGGGCAGGAACTGTCTGTCAGGTGATTAATGGACAATCTGTAGAAGAAGAGAAGAAAGTTACCAGAAGAAAATAAATTTCTCCCCCCCCAGGAATAAATGTAACTATTCTCTACATGAATGAAACAATTTTTTCTTTATTGGAATCATTTATATTAGATCTTTTTTAAGAGCTTATAGGTTTGTTTCTCTGCACTCCCTGTGCTGAGGCTTTAAATACAAGGAGAGGAATTAGTTGGGGGTGAAATGAGGGAACTGAGAAGGTTCTGGAATGAGTCTGTTGGCTAAAGACTTTGTTTTCTCAGTCTAGGGTACCCGATAATAGAGATACTGCTCTATGGACTTGAAATGAATGTGAGGTTTGTGAGGTGGGATGTCTCATTACAGAAGAGAGAGAGAAAGAGCTAATCTAAGCACCACATTAGCCCCTAGTGTTCTTACTGCAAACAGTTAGGATTGGGCATTGCCTGCATTTTACATCCTACAGTAAAGTTATGAAGAAGCATGGCCTTGTGTTTCCAGAGAAACTGAGTAAACTGTTTGGGTGACAGGCATGTTTAAAGAGCAACGTTAGGATAAGCAGAGAAGGAAGAAGGAGCAGTCAGCTCTGCATGGGAGTAGTGGTGATGAAGGGTCCCCATGGCGGTGTGGTCTGAGATAACATTTGTGGTCATGGAAAACATTGTGTGGTTTATATTTGTATTCTTTGGCGCTAAGTTGTTCTGTTTTTTTTTTCAAAATTGTCCCAGAATATTATTGTTATTATTGTCTCAGTCAGTCCTGTTATACTCACACTAATTTCTCTATCCTGCTTGTTGTCAGAGCTTCCATCAGATCCCTGAAATGAGGACCTTCCAGATTATTCTCAGACAGGTCCAGTGTCCTCAGTGTCTGGTTATTTCTTATTCCAGATGCCAGGTGGGGGCAGAAACTGTCTGTTATGAAACTACACACCAATCTGTAGAAAAAGAGAAGAATGTTACCAAAAGAAAAGTAATTTCTCCCTCAGTGAATGAATGTAACTATTCTCTACATGAATGGAATTCATTTCTCTTTATTGGAATCATTTATATTAGATCACTTTATAAATCTCTAGGAGATCAAATTTTTATAAGAAAAATGTAATAATGGAGTACACCCCCCAATATTGTCCTCCATGTGTAGAGACGATGATATCTCTATACACAGGATGATCAGAGAATACCACTGACATGACTCGTATTGTGCTATAATCTCCTTGTGTGTGGAGCATGAATGGTATCAGTAGAAAGCGTGAGGCCGGAGTCAGCATTGCTAGTGATTATGGATGAGATAACATGACTGGATTTAATTTGAGACCAGATTCACAGAATGTACTAATTCAGAAAATCCAAACCTTTCTCTGAAGCCTATGAGGGAGGACAAATATTGATAATCAATTTGTTTCATTTTTTTGGTGAATAAACAAGATATTGTATAGAAAAAAAAAATTAAGGGAGGCCACGCAATAAAATGGAGGACCTGTACCAATTCCATAATTAAAATAATGAATGAATAGCAGGTGAAGGGCCTTTTCATGTGGCCTTTTTTTTACTAGTAATGGCGGTGATCATTGTTTTTTAGCGGCACTGCAACATTGCAGGGGACAGGTTGGACACCTAACTGATGACTGTTGACACTTTTTTGGGAACCAGTGACACTAATCAGTGCACTGTCACTGTACTAATGACACTGGCAGGTAAGGGGGTTAACACGAGGGGCGATAAAAGGGTTAAGTGTGTCTCTAGGAGGTGCTTGCTAACTGTGTAGGGGGATGGATTGCCTGGATGAAGACAGAGATCGGCGTTCCTGCTTAGCAGGAACACAAGATCTCTTCATCCCTGTCAGAACAGCAATCCACCTTGTTTACATCTCCCTCTGGTCAATCAGCACACGCCCCCCAATGTCTATTGCATGAAACTATTTACAGGTATGTCATTTCGCACAATAGAGCCAACCTCCTGCAGTATATGTGCTGTGGCTGGTAGGCAAGTGATTAAAGCAAGCTACTGAGCTGGGCAGAATCATCTTTTGAGAGAGCCTTTTCCCATTTTTTCACAGCTCTTACTGTGAAGAAACCTTTCCATATTTGGGGATTAAATCTCTTTTCCTACAGACAAAAAGCGTGTCCCTTTGTCCTCTGTGATGACTTTAACGTGGATATACTAGCACAATATTAAAGTCTTACCAAATGCAGCCCTACAGTGGCACACTGTCACTGCTGACAGGGCTTCTATCTTTACTCAATCTTTTATACAGGACCTGCGATGACGTGACTCCAAAGGGCTTTGGCTCTGATGAAGAGGACAAGTCCCTCGAAATATGTTAGCCTTTAGTTCTTTAGGAATTTATCTTCTTGTGATGTGTTAACATCATATGCAAGAACCTTGGTGATCAGCACGTGGATTTGTTCTTTTGAGTTTGTACAAACATTGATCTACATTTTCAGATTTTTTTTAAAAAGAAAGGATATCTAAGAATAATGCACTAGACTGGCACACCCCCTGTTTTTCATGGTTGATGTTTGCCTAGACTACCCCAGTCATAGGAGAGCAGAAAAATGTGGCATTTCCATTTGAGTCAAGATTGGAGCAAGGAATATTTTTCTTACATAGTATCACATTCAAACACAGGAGTTTTTTGTGTTTACTTGTATCCCCTGTATACATCATTGTCCCTATTACAGAGTCCGATCTTCCCATCAGAACCTCTACCATAAACAGCAGCATGGTGGAGGTGCACACCATTCACTCCTGAATGCTTGGGTTTGCCTGCATGCTGCTTGCTCTGGATCAGTGTCATGCATTGCCATGCTGGGGGCAGGACACTGTGCATCCTGGCATCCTGGTTACATTGGTTGTTGTAGTGCTGGTGGCTGGCTTGCACCAAGACACTGGATAATGCTGATCTAGCACAAATTGCTTCCCGTGTTCGCTGCACCCCAGGCAAACCCAAGGGAAACCCAAGTGGCACCCCAATTAAGAAACCCTGATCTAGTTGTGTCCAGGAACAATTTATTCTTCAGCATCAAAGTGGAATTTTAACATAAGTTAAATGGTTTCATTTAAATCTCATCTATCCTTCAATATTATATCTGAATTTAGTCTGTTATAATAAAAAAAACAAGCATTTCAAATAACTCCTCTTCTTAGTTCATCTCTCAGTGATTCCATCAGTAAATAAATTGAGAATTTCCTACTGGGGTCACACATAAAGCCAGCCACAAAGTGCTTACCCCAACTTGTTCATGCCCCGACTTAGTTGGGGTAGGCAGAACACTTTGGTGGGGGTGGGTCAGCCAGACCTCTTGACCTTTGACCTCTGGGGGTCACACCTGCTGACCTTTGACCTTTGGGGAGGTACATATTCCAATCCCTTAGTCCAAACCTTGTTCTTCTAGGGAAAATCCTAACCCCTACCCTAACCCCTAACCCTAACTGATTTTTTTACTACAATCACTGCCGGTGGCTTTAGTCACCTGGGGTTGAAGGAAATAAAATTGTATAATGTATGGCCAGCCTTAGACCCCATACACACTATTAGATTTTCTGCAGATTCTTGTCTTGAGATTTACCAAAACCATGTAGTGCAAGGGCCTGCCTGATTGCATACAAATTGAAACTCTTAAGGTTTGACCTCACATTATATGGATTTGGTAAATCTGAAGACAAAAATCGAATAGTGCGTATGGGGCTTAAGAGAGAAAATACAGGCAGTGCTGAGCTCTTGGAACACAGAGGTGAACACAGAGACCCCACAGACACTGGGCCAATGCTATCACTGCTATGTGACTCCCATAGATCAGATTCTGCTACCTCTACTCATTTGTTCATTGTGTGAAGTTATCCAACATGTTCACATAAATACAGTACATACAAGGTTTACATATAATAGAAAACAACAACTAATAATTAGTAATTCCTCTAAATCATTTGCAGATCATTCACATTTCTGTGGTAAATTGGATTATTCTTTACCTTAAACTCTTGATGCTATGTAGAGCCGGTATAAGTTTCCTCAATCCTTCACTTTGAATATTACATGAAGTTAGATTTACTTCTTCTGTCTCTCTGCAGGATTGAAGGATAAAAGACAGCACAGAGCAGTCCAGAGGATAGAGGTTGAAATCAGAAAAGTCAACTTTGTTTGATCCAAAACATTGTGACACCAGAGCCTTATTCCTGCTCTCATAGAGATAGTAGAATACATTAAGAAGCTCTCTCTTATCTTCTGTAGATTTGTCATATCTTTGGTCTGTGATTTTCTTCAGGATCCAGGTGATGACATGTCTGGCAGCCTGAGTAGACAATTCTCCTACGTGAGACTTTAACATGGATCTAGTAGAAGAGTCTGAGAGACCGCAGAGGAAACGGAGGAATATTTCAGCACGGCCGTCTTTGTAAGATTTAGCCTCATCAAGTGTTTTCTGTAATCTGTCAGGACTATAATTAATAAAATGGACTAAAGCAGCAAAAAACTCCTGAAGAGTGAGATGTAAGAAGGTGTAATCCACATCAGGAGGCCGACCAGATTCCATCATGAAAGATGAGAAGAGATGATTATCTTTTCTCACACTGAATAAGTCCAGATGACGCTCATCAAATACAATCATGTGATTCATGACTCCATGTTCTGCCATCCACCCAATAGAGGTCAGCAGTTCCCGGACAGTGTGACCACCATCTTTATTCTGGCTGTGATTGGCCAGAATGTTGGAGACAAAAGTCACAAAGAGTTGTGTCATGGTTTTGGGTAATGATGTCATCAGCTGATCAGTGATTGTTGGTTGGGATCTGAAGCACATTGATAACACTGTACAGATGATCCAGCAGTATGATGGGATATAACAGAAAGTGTACAGTGTGTCATTCTCCTGCACATAATGAAAAGCCTTCTCTGACAATTCCTCATTTCCAAAGAAATTATTAAAGAAGGTCAGTCTGCCTGCATGGAGAAATCCCATGATCTCAGCTATTCTCTGGAAAACACCGGTATCAACTGATGCCAGTCTGGTTGGGCGGCTGGTTATCAGTACAGAGCAACCCTTAAGAAGACTCTGCCTCACCAAACTGACCACAATATTACCACAATTTGTCCTGTAAGCAAAGAGTCTATTTAATCTGAAGTCTATTTGGTGAATACTTTCATCTAATCCATCAAATATAAACAGAAGTCTCTCTGGATCTTGTAAAATATTTGCAATCTGACTCTTCAGATATGGATATTGGTGAAGAATCATCTCCTCCAAGCTGACCTCTCCCAGTCTATTAAGGTCCCGGAATCTGAAGAAGAAGACAAAGGCAAATCTCTGGTAGTGTTTTCCGGTCACCCAGTCATAGACAAACTTCTGTATCATTGTGGTCTTCCCTATTCCTGGCACTCCGCTCACCATTACTGCATGTGGTACACATTGGGACTGGTGGTTCCATCGGAACAGCCTGTTGGGGGAAATGTGTTCCAGTCTACTTTGTGTTTCCTTCAAGAATTCCTCATGTTTTACCCCAGTCTGTATTAGCTCATTCTGGGGACATTGCCTGAACTGATCGGTGGAGACTACAATCAGCTTCACATAACGCTCATTGATGAGGAATCTTTGTGGTTCCAGGGTAGTTCCTGGAGGTCTATGCTCCTCTAGAGTCTCAGTCTTCTCCATCAGATATTGTTTGTGCTTTTCCTGAATATCTGGAAATATAATTGAAATAGTTTATGACTCAGGTTAAAGCAGTAATAAACAATGTAATTATTTTCTTCTGTAATTTTTATAATGTTAACAGATTTTATCACCACTTTAATCTTATATGTTAATGCAGAGCCCGCCTGCCCACCTTAGGACCAGATTCTGCATTTCAGCTGCCTCTGTTATACTCTGTGCAAAACGTTGGCATCTCCGGCTGTCACTTTTGTGTCCTTCACCCCCCCCAGCCATCCAAGTAGTATGTCCGGCAGTACTACTACTAAAAAGCTTTTCATAAAATATGTCACTGCGATCGGGAGCAGCCTATTGAAAATATTTTGTATCAATCTATAAAGATTCTGTTAAATAACATGTGTTCAACATTGATGCACAATGACCCAGATGTTAAAAATATATTATCCACTAAGAAATTCTTCAAATATACATTATTAAAAAATATTTAAGGAGGGCAATGTTAACCTCCTACCAACTGTGTAATGCATATGGGTGGCAGCAGGGAGTCTGTGGTGCACCTCTGTTCTGTGCTCACAGTCTTCTCATACATCCATTCAGTGCAGAGTTTATAAAGCTTGTCTTAGCTGTCAGAAAAAAGGGGCAGAGAGCTCAAAATACTCTCTGCAGAGCTCAGTGAGGAGAGCACTTTGAGTTGATTGGAGGGAAGGGATACACCCCTGTTCAAATAGGACACATGAATATAGATAAAGCTGTCAATCAAGCTCTCACATTTGGCACCTTTCAGGGGGGAGCAGATACCTGTATAATACAGGTATTTGCTCCCACTTTTGGTGAAAGATCGCCACAGTATCCACGGCGATCTACCCAATGTCTGTCCCCTCCTCGGTCCCCCTGCTGTCTTCTGGGAGACACACAGATCCTAGAAGACAGGAGGCACCATTCAGAATGTGCCGTGCGACACGCATGCACAGAAGGGAAACAGGCTGTGAAGTCGCAAGGCTTCACTTCCTGATTTCTTTACTTGACACATGGAGCCGAGGGATGGGTCGGCTTTGGGTGAGGACATTGCGGGCGCCCTGAACAGGTAAGTGTTCCAATTGTAAAAGTCAGCAGCTGCAGTATTTGTAGCTGCTGACTTTTATTTTTATTTTTTGCAGGCAGAACTCCGCTTTAAAGTGGGTGTAAACCCTCACATGTACCCAGTGAGGTGAACAGCCTCAGATGATGCACAGGGATGAAACAAATCTCCCTATATAAGTTTTACATGTATATCTGCTGTCTTCATCTGTATATATCCTTTAGAAAGTGCTCTTCGTGTTAAGAGATTTTCTCTTCCTGTTCAACACTGCAGTCAAGCCTGGGCATACAGCCAAGACAGCTGATTGGAGGAGAGGCACACTCTCCCTCTCCTTATTGGTAAAAGAAGGATGGAATATGCATAGCTCTGTTCTTAGATGGCCAGCTGACTGCTAATCTATTCATCCTGATACACACTTTAGGCTGCCATCTCGGAGGACTTGTCAAAAGTTATCAGGCTGATAACAGAGAAACTGAGCAGGAGACAGCTACAGGACACAGTGCTTTGAAGAGAGATAAGAATCTTCCCCCCACTCAGCTCCATACCACAAACCGAGAAGGATCTGATCACCTCCACCTCTACCAATGGCTCCGGTAATCGGCAGAGGGCACGGAGCAAGGCAGGCCCTCTCCCGCCACCAATAAAAGTGATCTTGCTTATCTGAAAGCAGACTGCCCGCTGAAGAAGAGGATACCGGGATTATGGCAGCTAGCTGCTGCCATAAAAATGATATATCTCTTCAAAGTGCTGACGTATAATGATGGTTAAGGTAAAAAAAAATTACTTTAAAGCTTAGAACCATGGCCCTTGCTGATTTGTCCTAGGTTCTTTTTTCAAGTGAGTGCATGGAAGCGAGACACACAGCAGCTCCCACAGCTTTGCAACACAATGGCCAGGCACTGACTGTTTTTTTTTAGGGCTTAATGCTCACTGAACTTGGATGGGGGGTAGGGAAACTTTAGGATACTCCAGAATTTGGTGCACAAAATAGTCAGAGGACTTTCTCTTTTCAGGGGCCCACTTCATCTTTGCAGAAACTAAAGGCACAATCGCTTCTGAGACTTTCCAGAAGGACACTAACACAGTCACACAAGGGGGTAAACCTCAAGCAGTCATTAGAATCTGGTTTCCATGTCTCTACTTACTGTGTCTCCAGATACTTTGATCTTTTCCAATATCAGCTAGACACTATCATGAATATCCAGGCCGGATTCTCAATTCAGTTCCAGCATAGCTGGAACCTCAGTGAAGCCTCTGCATGCTTTCAGCTGACTTTCCCAGTAGTGCAGTAGCCCTCCCAGGGTGGAATCTCCTCCTCCAGGAAAAAAAAACCCTGCCGCTCCTGACCTCAGACTATTTATGGGCTCTCTCCACCTTCTGTGCACACCTCCCCAGGGACTAGCTAGAGTGCCATAAATACTCAAGCTCAGGGTCTGCGTCTTCTAGCCGACTACATTCTAGAGCTCACTAGAAGGCAGAGAGAAGTAGTGGAGTCTGTAATCTGTGAGTCCCAGAACAGACAAAAAATAATCACACTCTACTCCACCTCACTAGGAACTCAACCTAGGACAGTAACACAGAAATTGGTATGTTACTCGCTGGCAAGTGACAGCTCCAAATCTCCTCTGTCAATCAGGAACAAATCAGCATAATCCCCAAACTGGCGATCACTATGAAGTCTCTAACATGGTGAAAATATTGGGGTTAATTTTCAAAAACTGAAGCTGGTGCAGAGGTGCATGGTAGCCAATCAGAGCCAAAAGACAGACCAGGGATGCGGTGTAATTGGTGCACCCATATCATCCATCACTGCTAATTTGCCAGAAGCCCTTGAGCAGATGGTATAAATGAAGTATAAATATTCCAACACCATCTCTATACCTTACACTTAGTATGTCCTGTGTTTTATCAGATACATTATGTGTTGTATTTACCTTTCAGCTTCCGAGTCAGTGAGTGTCCAAGTTCATCCAGCAGAATCTGATTCACCAGACCCTCACCTATAGAGAGGAATATAAGATGATGGATCTGAGTCATGTATGATTGAAGTTGACCTTTCACATACACCAAACCACACATTAGACTGATATCTAAACAAAGGAATATAACTTAAAGCTGAACTCTGGGATACACAAATTTTATCTCAATAGGAGAGACGTGTGCATTCTTCTTTGCAGGGAATGAAAGAGGAAGTAAACTCATCAGGGTTTACTTCCTCTTTAAACTTGTGCTGTGAGTGTAATGAACATACAACGATCAGCCATAACATTATAATCACCCACCATAAACCTTGAGGTATGGACTCCACTAGACCTCTGAAGGTATGCTATGGTATCTGCCACCAAGCCATCAGCAGTAGATCCTTTAAATCTTGTAAGCTGGGAGGTGGGGCCTCCATGGATTGGACTTGTTTTTTCCAGCACATACCACGGGTGTTTGATTGGATTGAGATCTGGAGAATTTGGAGAGCAACTCAACACCTTGAACTCATTGTGTTCCTCAAACCATTCATCAATTTCTCAGACCAGGCCACCTTTTTCCATTGCTCCATGGTCTAGTTTTAATGCTCACATGCCCATTGTAGGAGCTGTTGGCTGCTGCTTTGTGTGTTCTGACAACTTTCTAACTGCACCAGCATTCATTATTTAAGTGATTTGATCTGCAGGAGCTCTTCTATTGAATTGGACTACATAGTCCAGTCTTCACTCCCCTCCTCCATCAATGAGCTCTGGCCACCCATGAGCCAGTCACCAGTTTTCCTTCCTTGGACCACTTTTGGTCAGTCCTGACCACTGCAGACTGGGAACAACCCAAAAGAGCTACAGGTTTGAAATTGCTCTGACCCAGCGTCTATCTATTACAAAGTGTCCCTTGTCTAGGTCACTCAGATCCTTACACTCCATTTTTTCTGCTTTCAACACATCAACTTCAGGGACAACATGTTCAATTGCTGCCTAATATATCCCACAAAAGTTCAGGTGCCACTGTAATGATATAATCAATGTTATTAACTTTACCTGTCAATGGTCAGAATGTTGATGGCTTTTTGATGTATATCAGTGTTATATTAGACATTTTATAGCTTAAAGTGTAATAATATTCAACACTAATGCCCTGTACACACGATAGGATTTGCCTGTGGCCAATTATAGCTCAGGGGGTTTAGTACACGCTCCACACTATATAAGGCTGCCAGCGCGGCATGCAGGGAAAGAGCTAGATAGGCAGGACCAGTGTGTTCTTTTCTCAGGCATCTTAAAGTTAAGGTGGGTGTTGTGTGCCTCCAGCACAGTAAACACCTGCATCTACCCTTTATTGCTGGTGTTCTATAATAAAGGCATCTGCAGGAGTTAGTGGGTGTTGTGTGCCTCCAGCACAATATACACCTGTATCTACCCTTTATTGCTGGTGTTCTCTAATACAGGCATCTGCAGGAGTTAGTGGGTGTTGTGTGCCTCCAGCACAGTATACACCTATAGCTACCCTTTATTGCTGGTGTTCTCTAATACAGGCATCTGCAGGAGTTAAAGTGGGTGTTTTGTGCCTCCAGCACAGTATACACCTGAAAATACCCTTTATTGCTGGTGTTGTCTGTTGCATATGTTGCATATTGGCCTTTAAAATTAGCACTTTTGATTTTGAACGTTGGAGTCCCATAGACTTTAATAGGGTTCTAAAGTTCGTACGAATTTTAGGTCAGTTCGAAGGCTCTGGTACGAACCGAACCGGGGGGTGTTTGGCTCATCCCTACAGAAGAATAATGTGGTCACATGCTTTATATTCCACAATAAAAATCTGTAGAAATCCTCTCTATACTATTAAAAAGACACATTCCAAATTGATTTGTACAGAACTGGGAACAAGAGAAAATCTTTCAAAGAGGAAGAGGAGGAGAGCAAAGATAGTGGAGAGGAGTGCTGCCTTTATGGAGTTACAATTGCGATAATTGGTGTCAATCATTATTTTGCAATAATTTGTGTCAATCATTATTTTGCAATAATTCGTGTCAATCATTATTTTGCAATAATTCGTGTCAGTTATTATTTTGGGAGAATTGGTATCAATCATTATTTTGGGAGAATTGGTATCAATCATTATTTTGGGAGAATTGGTGTCAATCATTATTTTGGGAGAATTGGTATCAATCATTATTTTGCAATAATTGGTATCAATCATTATTTTGGGAGAATTGGTATCAATCATTATTTTGCAATAATTGGTGGCAGTCATTATTTTGGGAGAATTGGTATCAATCATTATTTTGGGAGAATTGGTGTCAATCATTATTTTGGGAGAATTGGTATCAATCATTATTTTGCAATAATTGGTATCAATCATTATTTTGGGAGAATTGGTGTCAATCATTATTTTGCGATAATTCGTGTCAATCATTATTTTGCAATAATTGGTGGCAGTCATTATTTTGGGAGAATTGGTATCAATCATTATTTTGGGACAATTGGTGTCAATCATTATTTTGCAATAATGTTGAGTGAAAACACAAAGCCCTGTTACCTGTCTGTCTGATCTCATCCAGAACCGCCAATAAATTAGGGTAAAGATGATTTTTCCGTAGCAGACAGAGACATTTCCAGAATTCAATCACAGCTTCTCTTCCCCGATCCTGAATATCTTGTAATAAGGTGTGAGAGAAAGAAGACGGGTCTTTTTCCATTGACTTGTATTTCTGGAAAAGATATCTCATTATTGTTTCAAATCTGCAGTTAGAAATGTCACTTCAACATTTTTTTTTTATGTAAATGATTCCGGTTGTTTGAACATTACATTCGGAAAAATAAATCATGTCACAATGAAGTTATACGACTGATGCATGCCTGAACTGTGCTTGACCCAGTCAATGTTATAGGGCACCATCAGAGCGGCAGGCAAGAAAGTGATGGTAGAAAGGATTTGTGCCATTCACCACAGCTCCATCCTTAAGTCCTCAGTCACACCGATCGCAACATTGAAATCGTGATACTTCACAACAATTTCAAAGTAGCATTTCAGTGCTACTTCAGGTGTGACTTGGAAGACATCTGTGTGACTTCATGCACAGATGTCTATGTAAGTCACACCTGAACTTGCAAAAAGTAGTGCAGGAACTACTTTTAAAATCCGACTCTGCCTGAGTTGCACCTATTTGGCCGCTTCCAATGCGGACAATAGGGCTCAACTTGTTGTGCAATTTGAAACGGTCAAAGCGCATGATAAGTTGCACCAGTGGGACAGGGGGGCTTAGAATGTTAACATTGAGTGCAGACACTGTCACTGTCAGCCTGACCTGAAATATCAGTTGGTATGCAGGGAGTGATATAAATGTAAAATGAAGGAGATTTATGGGTGACGGATTGTGTTAGTGAATGGTCTGAGGAGGACTTTCATATTTATCTGGTGTTTTTCTTGAAGAAATGCAGACTTTTAAGCACATAGCTGTAGCGCCCTGCTACGTAGGTGCTGGTGAGTGTATATAGTCTCTGTTGTGACACCATGCAAAGTGTTTGGGGACTGTTTGTTCTTTCTTATCCTTTCTGATCATTTTGATTTTATTAATATGCTCATTGGCTCTGATGGATAATGTTCTAATGGTTTCGTCCCACATTATGTTTACCGCATGAACATGTGATTAGATAAACTAAATTTTTGGTATGGCAAGTGATACAATGTTTAATTGGATATGTTTTACTGATGACGATGGAGGAGAATGAACATGTTTTATTCCTCCCACTTTTATTGATTCGACATACGGCATGTCTTTTGCAAGGGTAAAAGCCCACTAGATGTTGAAAAAAAGTGGCACATTTGGGAAGATCTAGTATATTAGATGCCACACTGGCCTGCAAAGAGGGTAAACCCATAAAGATAACCCCTGGTCTATTGGGAAGTATAGGCCCTAAGACTCGAGTATTGCCAATGTTTTTAAAAATCTTTTTAATTTTATAATGTTGTCCGGAAAAAGTCATGAAGAAGGACCACTTAAAATTTCTGAGATACAATAGAAGGGATTGTATTAGTTAGCAGGGCGTTCCTGTCTAAACCTCTCATGTGATTAATTTCCTCATCCAAAACATCTACATTATAGCCCTTCTCAATAAACCTATTTTTTAAAAGAGGAACCTGTTTTTCAAAATCACTGGTCAGAGCATAATTCCATTTAAGTCTGCCAAATTGACTGCAAGGTACAGATTTGAGACAAGTTTTATGATGGCAACTTTCAGTAGGTATGTTCGAATTCCGGTTGGTTGCCTTGAAAAAAGTGCTAGTGATTAGTCTGTCATCCACAGCCCAAATCTCCATGTCCAGAAAATGAATCCTGTCGGCATGAGCCTCATGTGCGAGGATAATACCTTGATCGTTGGAATTCAAATATCTCATAAACTCCTCCAATTATTCATGGTTCCTCTTCCATAGGAAGAGGACATCGTCTATGTTCCTGGCCCAGAGGATAAGCTCAGGTTGGGCGCAGGCTTAGATGACGTCCTCCTCCCATTTGACCATAAATAAATTGGCCAAATTGGGGGCATATTTAGCCCCCATGGCCACACCCTTTCCTTGTATGTAAAAGTGATTGTTGAACCAGAAATAATTGTGTGTGGTAGTAAAAGTGAGTAAATCGAGGATAAAATCTTTTTGGGGGCATTACATATCAGACTCCCTAGATAAAAAATGTTTGACCGCTTCATAATCATAATGCAAAGTTCACCATGACTAATAGACCCACACCATCCCATGTGACGTTGTCTAAAAATCGGATGGTGCCCTTTAAATAGGAAGGTACCTTTTTGACTATTGGCGGTAGATAAAAATCGATATACTTCCCGGTCCTAGCTGTAATGTAACAATGAGATGATATGGGAAATAATTAACATCTTTGTGTATTTTAGGCAGATAGTACATCATAGGAATATGAGGGGCCATTGGTATCAAAAAGGCTTTATCCTTTTTGTCCAAAATATGTGCTTTGACACCATTATCAACAGTGATCAATACCTTTTTGTATGTACAAGTGGGATTATTTCTGAGCAACCCATACGTTTCCCAGTCACCAAGGATTAGGGATGAGCCGAACACCCCCCGGTTCGGTTCGCACCAGAACTTGCGAACGACCCCCGCGTTCGGCACGAACGTTAGAACCCCATTGAAGTCTATGGGACTCGAACGTTCGAATTGGAAAGTGCTAATTTTAACGGCTAATATGCAAGATAGTGTGCTAAAAAGGGTTTGGCGATCTGCCTCCTGCCTCAGGGGACATGGGTCACTGCAAAAAAAAGTTTTAAAAACTACCGTTTTGGCGGGAGCACTGATTTTAATGACGATTAAAGTGAAAAAAAAAAAGTGAAATATTCCTTTAAATATGGTGCCTGGGGGGTGTCTATAGTATGCCTGTGAAGTGCCACGTGTTTCCCGTGTTTAGAACAGTCCCTGCACAAAATGACATTAAACGGAAATAACACCATTTAAAACTGCTTGCGGTTTTAATGTTATATCTGGTTCCTGCAATATGGTTGAAAATCATTCAGAAAAATGGCATGGGTAGCCCTCCCTGCCCATTACCAGCCTATTTGGGTCTTGTACGCATATTAAGGGGAACCCCGTACCCATATTAAAAAAAGGAAATGCGTGGGGCCCCCAGGCCCTATATACTCAGAACAGCAGTATACAGGCGGTGCAAACAAGACAGGGACTGTGTAGGTTTGTTGTGTTAAGTTGAATCTGTTTGTAATTTTCAACTGGTACATTTTTAAAGTGTAGCTCCAGTCAAAAAAACTATTTTTAAGCTTTTTGGAAAACATAGGGAAGGATTATCACCCCTGTATAATTTGTTTTGTCGTCCATCTTTTTTCATCTCACTTGCTGTTGTCTCCTTCCGTTTGCAAGTAGGAGATGTTTGTAAATTGGATGTTTGAAAGTAGGGGCCTGCCCTATATGCTCTGCAGAAATGGCGGAACAAGGTGTTGGTTTTGCAACAACATTGTAAGCCTTCAAAGTGACTCTTGGTGGCCGCTGGAGCGCCCTGCTGTGAACGATTATATCAAGAATTGTAATTACATGCCATTGTTGATCAGTGGTAGAAAAATTGACCTTTGGTGGTTGTGGTGCTGGTGCCACAACACTATAAGTCCTCACAGTTACTCTGGGTGGGCACAGGAAGGGGCCCTCCTGTGAAATATTATATCAAGAATTGTAATTACATGTCCCTGTTAAACAGGGGCAGAAAAATTGGGCCTTAGGCACTGGTGCCATCACACTGCAACCTCTGCCATACACTCTAGTTTTTTTGCAGGAATTAGCCCTGCTGCAAAGCATTGCATCAAAAATTGTACTTAAACGCCCCTGTTAAACAGGGGCAGAAAAATTGGGCCTTAGGCACTGGTGCCATCACACTGCAACCTCTGCCATACACTCTAGTTTTATTGCAGGAATTAGCCCTGCTGCAAAGCATTGCATCAAAAATTGTACTTAAACGCCCCTGTTAAACAGGGGCAGAAAAATTGGGCCTCAGGCACTGGTGCCATCACACTGCAACCTCTGCCATACACTCTAGTTTTATTGCAGGAATTAGCCCTGCTGCAAAGCATTGCATCAAAAATTGTACTTAAACGCCCCTGTTGAACAGGGGCAGAAAAATTGGGCCTTAGGCACTGGTGCCATCACACTGCAACCTCTGCCATACACTCTAGTTTTTTTGCAGGAATTAGCCCTGCTGCAAAGCATTGCATCAAAAATTGTACTTAAACGCCCCTGTTAAACAGGGGCAGAAAAATTGGGCTGCTGGCATCACCCAGAACCAAAAATGTTCTTCCAACATATCAGCGGAGGAGGAAGAGGATAGACAATCAACATAACAGGACAGTCACTCAGCATCAGCATAGGCAGTCTTGAAGGGATGTGGTATTTCAAAAAAAATTATTCGGTTACATCAGCTTCAGGTGCTTGGTAGCTGTGGGTGATCCAAGACTGATTCATCTTGATGAAGGTCAGTCGATCAACTGATTCGGTGGACAGGCGCACCCTGTGATCGGTAACGAAGCCACCAGCAGCACTGAAGGTGCGTTCCGAAAGAACGCTGGATGCAGGACAGGCCAGTAGCTCAATTGCATACTGTGCAAGCTCTGGCCAGTGATCCATCCTCAAGACCCAGTAAGCCAGAGGATTTTCAGTGGGAAAGGTGTCCAAGTCTGACCTTGCCCCTAGGTATTCCTGCACCATGTAAATTAGACGCTGGCGATGGGTGCTGGAACCAATCATACCTTGGGGCTGCGGACTAAAAAATTGTCTGAACGCATCAGTCAGACGGCCACCTTCTCCACCGCTCCTTCTGACTGATGCCTCAGCAACACGTTGTCCAGGACCAGGAGTTTGTGATCTCCCAGTCTCTGGGAACGCGTTGCACAGAGCTTTCTGCAAGGCCTCCCGGAGATGTCTCATCCTCTGCTCCCTCTGCGATGGCAAGATAAGGTCGGCAACCTTACCCTTGTACCGTGGATCAAGGAGAGTGGCCAGCCAGTAATGGTCCCTCTCCTTGAACCGAAGAATACGAGGATCCTTCCGCAGGCTTTGCAGGATCAGGGAGGCCATGCAGCGTAGGTTAGCTGAGGCATTCGGTCCGGAGTCCTCTGGGTCACTAAGGACAACATGATCCGCAGCTACCTCCTCCCAGCCACGTACAAGTCCACGTGTTTCTTGGGACTGTAAATCATCCCTATAAGACTGCTGCTGCTGATGCTGAGTGCCAGCCTCCACCTCCATGCTGACACAATCATCCTCCTCCTCCTCTTCCTCCTCCTCACCCTCTTCCTGTGTGATGGGTGGCACAGCAGGAACACTGTCTGGATAAAGGGGGCCTTGAGAGGCAAGGAAGTCCTCCTCTTCCTGCCTCTGTTCTGCCTCAAGTGCCCTGTCCATTATTCCACGCAGCGTATGCTCCAAGAGGTGGACAAGAGGTATAGTGTCACTGATGCATGCACTGTCACTGCTCACCATCCTTGTGGCCTCCTCAAACGGTGACAGGACAGTGCATGCATCCCTGATCATGCCCCACTGGCGTGGTGAGAAAAAACCAAGCTCTCCTGACCCTGTCCTGGTGCCGTAGTCGCACAGGTACTCATTGATGGCCCTCTGCTGCGTGTGCAGCCGCTGCAGCATGGCCAATGTTGAGTTCCATCTGGTGGGCATGTCACATATAAGGCAGTTCTTGGGCAGGTTCAACTCCTTTTGGAGCTCAGCCAGCCGAGCACAGGCATTAAATGATCGGCGGAAATGCACACAGACTCTCCTGGCCTGTTTCAGGACATCCTGTAAGCCAGGGTACCTGCCCAAGAACCGCTGCACCACCAGGTTAAGGACGTGAGCTACACAGGGCACATGGGTCAGTTGTCCCTGTCGGAGGGCGGAGAGGAGGTTGGTGCCATTGTCGCAAACCACCATTCCTGGCTTAAGCTGGCGTGGCGTCAACCACCTCTCGGCCTGCCCCTGCAGAGCTGATAAAACATCCGCCCCAGTGTGGCTCCTGTCCCCCAAACAAACCAGCGCAAGCACGGCATGGCATCGTTTTGCCTGCGTACTTGCGTAGCCCCTGCAACGCCTACGGAGCACCGCTGGTTCTGAGGACAGAGCACTGGAAGAGGCTGTGGAGGAAGAAGAAGAGGAGGGGGTGGAGGAGAGAGGTGTGTCACAACCAATAGTAGCATTTTGGAGGCGTGGTGGCGGAACAACCTCCAATACTACTGCACCTTGTCCTGCATCCTTCCCAGCAGCCAGAAGAGTGACCCAATGGGCCGTGAAAGACAGGTAACGTCCCTGTCCATGCCTGCTGGACCATGAGTCAGCGGTAATATGCACCTTACCGCTGACCGCCCTGTCCAGCGAGGCAAGGACATTGCCTTCCACATGCCGGTAGAGAGCCGGAATTGCCTTCCGTGAGAAAAAGTGGCGTTTGGGGACCTGCCACTGAGGAACCGCACATTGTACAAACTCACGGAAGGGGGCCGAATCTACCAACTGAAAAGGCAGCAGTTGAAGTGCTAGCAATTTAGCCAAGCTAGCATTCAACCGCTGGGCATGTGGATGGCTGGGAGTAAATTTCTTCCGCCGGTCCAGCAGCTGGGGCAGGGACATTTGTCTGCTATAATCGGACGTGGATGTACCACTAGCAGAGTTCCCGGAAGCACTTGGCTGTGACACACCTAATTCTACACCTTCATTCCTCTCAGAGCAGGTTTCAGAGAGGACTGAAGGTCTAGTGGGGTTGGAGATGCCAGCTGATGAGGAGCAAGAAGAGGTCCGCTTTGTTCTTTGGTGTGGGTCTTTGAGGTATGCTTGCCAACGAGCTGCATGGCAGGTCAACATATGTCTGGTCAAGCATGTGGTGCCCAAGCGGCTGATGTTTTGGCCACGTGAGATACGCTTGAGACATATGTTGCAAATAGCAGCGGTGCGATCTGATGCACTCGTCTCAAAAAAGGCCCACACCAAAGAACTTTTAGAATAACGCGCAGAGGAAGCGCTCTGCGCAGAGGAAGCGCTCTGCGCAGGCGGAGCTCTGCGGTGTGATTCAGTCGGTGTGCTGCCCCTAAGCTGGCCCCCGGAGGGCATCCTGCCTCGTTGGACATGTGCCTCCTCCTCCTCCTCCTCCTCCTCCTCCTCCCTCCTTCCAGGCACCCACGTGGAGTCAGTGCCCTCATCATCCCCTCCCTCTTCATCGCTGTAGCAAACCTGGCAGTATGCTGCAGCTTGTGGAACATTACTGCCAGATTGCTGTCCTTCTTGAGCATCCCCTCTCTCTGTGCTCACGCTACTGCCTTCCTCTAGCTGAGTGTCATCATCAGAGCCCACCAAACACTGGGCATCCTCCTGGAGCATGTACCCAACACTGTGCTCAAAGAGTTCAGGAGACTCCTCAGGAGGACGTGGTGGGTCTAGGGAAGGAGTCACTGATGATGACATTGAGAGGAGGGACGACGATGTGTTGGCAGCTGCTTTTCTACTACCCTGAGACTGGGTGAGAGAGGATGAGGAGGATGAAGAGGGCTTGGTCATCCACTCTACCAAGTCGTTGGCATGTTGCGGTTCAACATGTCCAGCTGCAGAAAAGAAGGACAAGCATGTCCCATGGCCACGTGCTGATGACAATGCACCGCGTCCCCGACCAGCACTGTTGTCTCTAGACACAGAGCCTGCTTGCCCTCTTTTATCGGCTCGCGCCTGTCTGCCTCTCCTTGCTGGCCTTCCAGACATGGTAATGGCCTGAAGGGAGTTGGGTAAAACAGTAGTTGGGTAGTTTATATTGTGCTGGAGGCACACAACACCCACTAACTCCTGCAGATGCCTTTTTTATAGAACAGCAGAGTTAAAGGGGTATATACAGATGTATACTGTGCTGTGCTGGAGGCACAGACAACTTCCAATAACTCCAGCAAATGCCAATCGGGCCCAAATACAGAACAGCTATGTAGGTGGATAATAGCGGTATGTACTGGGTACAGAGCAGGCACACAGCACGCACTATCTCCTGAGTGACACTGCTGACTGCAAGCTCTATTGTTAAAGATGGACCACTAGCTATATAGGTGAGGTGAATATCACGGTGTATACTGCGGTCAGGGCACGCAGACAATAACAAGAAAACAGCAGAGTTAAAGGGGTATATACAGATGTATACTGTGCTGTGCTGGAGGCACAGACAACTTCCAATAACTCCAGCAAATGCCAATCGGGCTCAAATAGAGAACAGCTATGTAGGTGTATATAGTGGTATGTACTGGGTACAGAGCACGCAGACAGCACGCACTAACACTACTGACTGCAAGCTCTATTATTAAAGCTAGATCACTAGCTATATAGGTGAGGTGAATATAGTGGTGTATACTGCGGTCAGGGCACAGACAGTAACCACTACACAAGAGCAAAATAGTAAATCAGCCAAAAACGATTGGTGTGTAACTGTGTTGAAGGTACACAGAACACCCACTGCTTCAGATGCTAACAAACACTACACGAGGCCGCCTGAAAGGCAGCTTTATATAGTGTGGGGCGTGCACTACACAGTCTGAGCTATGATTGGCCACAGGCAGGATGCCTGTGGCCAACCATTGCTCTTCCCGCTACTGGCGCTGCGATTGGCCAAGCATGCGGGGTCACAGTGCATGCTTGGCCAATCGTGAGACAGCAATGCATTGCGCCATCGCAGTGCATTGTGGGCCACACGAATTTTGCCGCGAACGGCCCAAACGTTCGGAATTCGGCGAACGCACGAACGACCAATGTTCGAGTCGAACATGCGTTCGACTCGAACACGAAGCTCATCCCTACCAAGGATCATGGATGTCTCCTGGAGATAATCGACCTTGTCCAAAATAACAATGCCGCCCCCTTTGTCAGCTGGATGGATAACGAGATTTTTGTTCTCACACAGTCTCTTTTAACCTAAGTCAAAGGCTGTATTACGGGGGAGGTCTCCTCAAGTTATATTTCTCTCGATCACTAAGGACAAGGTCCCTAAAAATATTAATTGAGGGATGTAAAACTATTGAGGAGTTGAAAGTAGAGGCATTAGAAAGACCAGAATGTTTTATGTGTCCTACTTTGATGGCCATATTGACAAATGTAGTATTTCATCCAGTGGTGGCTGGTGACATTTTAAGATGGGGCGCCAGACCCGCTCCGCCCCTCCTTTTTTACCCCTCTCACTTATAAGCCCCACTCCTTATAGCATCCACCCACTCTGTCCCCTGTATTCCACTTGCTTCCACCTATAGTGTAAGGAGTATACAGCTCAGCATCACAGGACAGAGTATACAGCCCCAGAATCACAGCAGAGTATACAGCCCAGAATCACAGCAGAGTATGCAGCCCAAAATCACAGCAGAGTATACAGCCCAGACTCACAGCAGAGCATACAGCCCAGAATCACAGCAGAGTATACAGTTCAGAATCACAACAGAGTATACAGCCCAGAATCACAACAGTCCAGAATCACAGCAGAGTATACAGCCCAGACTCAAAGCAGAGTATAGAGCCCAGACTCACAGCAAAGTATACAGCCCAGACTCACAGCAGAGTATACAGCCCAGATTCACAGCAGAGTATACAGTCCAGAATCACAGCCGAGTATACAGTCCAGAATCACAGCAGAGTATATAGCCCAAACTTACAGCAGTCCAGACTCACAGCAAACTTACAGCAGTCCAGACTCACAGCAGAGTACTCAGTCCAGGCTCACAGAAGAGTATACAGCCCAGAATCACAGCAGAGTATACAGACCAGAATCATAGCAGAGTATACAGCCCAGACTCACAGCAGAGTATACAGCCCAGAATCACAGCAGATTATACAGACCAGAATCATAGCATAATGATCATCACTGTTCACATCATTGATTATCATCACATTGCATCACTGATCATCATCCCATTACTGATCACCAATGATCACATCATCAATGAACATCACATTGCTGGAACACAGTGTGCCCTTGTACACCTTGCCCCTCCTAGAGTCCATTAAGTTATATCTATACAGGCTCTTATGTGACAGCCCAATGACCTTTAGTACATAGACAGGACTGTACTCACCACCCGCACTGTCTGCCCGGACACCTCCTGATCAGAGGACTTGTCTGCTGTTGCTGGGCTGTGAAACCCAGAATCACAGCAGAGTTTGAAGTCCAGAATCACAGCAGAGTATACAGCCCTGACTCACAGCAGAGTATACAGCCAAGAATCACAGCAGAGTATACAGCCCAAAATCACAGCAGAGTATACAGCCCAGAATCACAGTAGCGCATACAGCCCAGACTCACAGCAGAGTATACAGCCCAGAATCACAGCAGAGTAGCCATCCCAGAATCACAGCAGAGTATACAGCCCAAAATCACAGCAGAGTATACAGCCCAGAATCACAACAGTCCAGAATCACAGCAGAGTATACAGCCCAGACTCACAATAGAGTATACAGCCCAGAATCACAGCAGTCTGCCCAGACACCTCCTGATCAGAGGACTTGTCTGCTGTTGCTGGGCTGAGGAGTCAGTTGCTGAGACAAGGACTCTGGGGGAGTCCTGAGTCTGGACTGTCTAGCACCCTGCCCCCCCCTTCTTCTTCATGTCCAGCAACTCAGGGATATCCTGAAAGGCTAGCCTGCTAACCATTGCTGCCGGTGTTGCAGGCTGGGATGGAGGTGTCAGTGTAGAGAGGAGGGAGGGCTGTTAATAAAAAGCTTTGCTCAGGCTGTGCTTTCCACTGAGCTACTGACGTCACTTCCGGTTTATCACTGGAGTCACTTGTCACTGAAAGTGACGTTGTAACTCAGAGGGAAAGCACCGCCCATGTCCTATGGTGGTGCCAATCAAGAACAAAGCACCCGTAGTGATACTACAGGTGAAAGTATCCCGGCACAATGGATTGCACCACAAGGCAGGTCAAAACCCTGCAAATGAAGTGTCTCGTCTGCAATTTGGTGATTACATAGATGTCACGCTTCCCATAGTGCACTGCGCCCGAACACAGTGCACTTAAAGAACTTTTTTCTATTTTTTTTAAAGGGCCTTTTTTTGTGACTGCCTGTGCATCCCCTATGGATGAGGTGCCACTGATTTCATCCCAAAAAGGAACAAAGCACATGCCCCGTTTTGTAATTTGTTTTTATTGTATTTACTTGATACTACAAAACATTCATTAAATGTTGCCATGCCAAACAAGGACACTTGAGACATATTTCAGGCGTACGCATAACTTTCAAAAGAAAACCTTTTTAAAAAAATGCATTTAAAAACACATTTTGGAAAAAAATTACAGCAGAATCAAGTTGGACAAACTTTCCCCAATTAGCATGCAAAGAGTAATGAAGAATAATGTGAAGAGTTATTATGTCTAACATACTGTATATTTAGTTATGGATGTGAGACTTTTATGATGTGAAAAGAAAGGCCCCTAAAAAAATAGAAAAAAAATGTGCACTGTGTTCGCATGCCAGGCAAAGTGCACTCTGGGGAGCGCCACATCTATGCAATCACAGGATTGCAGGCGAGACGCTTCATTTGCAGGATTTTGAATGGGCTTGTGGCGCAGTCCATTGCGCCAGACAACTTCCGCCGCCCGTCGTATCACTACAGCCGGGTTCTTTGTTCTATGGTACCGGGATAATTGAAGCGCTAACACCAGGTGTTTGGAGTATCTTTATTTGCTGATTGTTATACTTTCTGGAATACATATATTTCTATTGTTGTGTAGGATCTGGGCCTACTGTCCCTCCATCTCTCTCTCCCTTTTCTCTCCCTCCCTCTCCCTCCATCCCTCTCCATCCCTCATTCATCTCAGACTCTAACCACATCCCTTTAGCCCTTGTACACACGGTCAGACATTTCGACAACCAAATCCGTCGGATTTTGTCCGACGGATTTTGTCTGAAACTGTTGCATACACACGGTCGGACAAAGTTGTCGGAATGTCCGATCGTTCAGAACGTGATGACGTTATTTCGTTACGACGGGACTACATTCAGGCTAGTAGCCAATAGCTTTGGTGTAGGAATTTGATCTGAGGATGCGTGGCACTTTGTCCGATCTGAATTCTCTACACATGATCGGACAAGGTCCGATCGGATCATGTTGTCGGAAAGTTTTATAGCCAAGCTGGGAAACTTATTCCGATGGAGACAGTCCGATGGAGCTCACACACAGCCGGATTATCCAACAACACGGTCCGATCAGACATTTTCCGTCGGAATGTCCGACCGTGTGTACAAGGGCTTAGAGCCACGCCTACAAATGTATGCCTCTCCCTAGTTATAATAAGGGTGTAGTTTATGAGAAGTGTGAGGGGTCAAAAAGGAAGGGCGGAGTCTGGCACCCCCCATCCTAAGGCCGCGTACACACGCGCGGACTGTTCGCCCAACTTTGTCCGTCCAACAGTTTCGGCAAACAGTCCGCTCAAACTTAGCATGGACGGACATGGCCACACACGACGGACGAACAGTTTGCTGAAACCGTGCGCGATGACGTGAATGGCACGTACGACGGGACGAAAAATACGACGTCCAATACACTGCAATGCAACCTTCCGACGTGGAAATCCTTTCTGAGCATGCGCGAGACTTAGTTGGCCGAACAAGCCTACACACGAGCGAACAGTCCGCTGAAACCTTGTTTCAGCGGACAGTTTTTCGGAATTTCCGTAAGACCTTGTCCGTCCAACTGTCCGCTGAAACTGTCCGCTGAAGCCCCACACACGAGCGGACTGTCCGCCCAAACACTGTTCAGCGGACAAGGTTGGGCGAACAGTCCGCCCGTGTGTACGCGGCCTTAAACTTCACCAGTTTCACCATGTTCAGTTGGTTATGATCAGTATGAAGTGATATGATGTATAATTGTAAAGGACTGGGGTAATCCATGTTTACAAATATTTATTCGGAATTCCCCTTTATCACACAATTTTTGCTGTAGGTAATTTAGAAAATATCTTACGTCTGTGTTTAAAAAATTCAGAGATTTTAGCTCTACCAGGACGGCATGAGGATCCATGTTCTCTAGGATGTAGATCAGATCATCTCTATAATACTCATATATCCTCCTCAGTGATGAATCAGAATATCCAGACAGCTGATGGTGGATACTCTTGTTGCCCTCTAGGAAAACAAACAGAAATACATTTTATGACCTGCCTAAAAACAGCTTTATAAATTCTGTGAATTAACTTCCATCACAAACTTTTATCTCTTTTATCTTTAGTGCTGAATCAATGCTCTGCAGGTGGTGTGTACAGTATGTAACAAATTACGGTACATTTCTATATAACGAGCACTGGATGTGTAAATCACTATAAGGATCATTACATGAATTGCCCTGTGATTGGGGATTTATATTTGGGCATTCCAATATATCTATGAATCTTTGAGAGCTTTTCAACAAGTTTGCCTGTGACTTGGGGCTTTTTGCAATGTAAAACCAAACTACAGATTAATAAATAAAATACAGGCAGTTCCCAGGTTACAAACAAGATTCTGTAGGTTTGTTCTTAAGTTGAATTTGTTTGTAAGTTGGTACAGGTACATATTTTTAACTGTAACTCCAGTCAAAAAAATAATTTTTAAGGATTTTGGATAGCATAGGGAAGGGTTAAAGCATTTGTTACCTTAAACAAAATGATCCTGTTCCTTTAAAGCATAATAAACTGCATAGTGCTTGTGCTGTCATTTTCCTTTTCTAAACTGTAAAAAAAAACCTAGCTGTGCTCATAACTTAGTTATCATTCCTCTGTGTATTTATGCTGTGTTCTTCTGTCTAAGCTGAGCTCTTTCTTTCACCGTCCTTCTGTATACTCCTCCCCCCTCATTCTCTCTGGTAGCATTCCACTATTTCTTGTCATGGTGTATACATATTTCCATGTGGCTTACAACATTTTTTCTACCTATGAATATCCTTCATTAAACAGAACATTCAAAAGGTGGGGATGAACAAGAAAAAAATGTGTACTATAACAGTATACCTAGGTCGGACTTTGAAGGCATAGGAAACAACAAAGAGGTATGAAAATAAACACTATTTATTGAAAAATACACAATATGAATAGAACAATACAACAAAAAATTTAAATCATGTATACTGATACATAATGTGCAGTAAGCCCTTGTGTATCTACGCGTTTCACCGTCAGGCTTCTTCAGGATTCAGTCAAGGTTCTACAGATAGCAAATAAAGAGAACAGACCTCACTGTCTGAAAATAGAGTTATGTTGTTATAGTATACTTTTTTTCTTGTTCATTCCCTCAATTTACAGATGTGGCTTCATTGTCTGTCTCCTCAACAGTGAGTTTATTAATCGAGTTAAACTGTCTGATTTTATGCAAGGGATAAATATATAGTTGTCCTATATAAAGCTGGAGATAAGCTAATGGCCTTGCAGTTGAGTCAGAACAGTAGAAAAACTGAGTTTTACAGCCTAATTACAAGAGAGAAGCACATGTAAGCCTCCTGATCTGAGTCCAGGCTGCATGATGTCATATTACAGCACAAAGATTCTGCTGGCTTATCATTCAATTCATTATCAGGCTTTGTCAGCATGACTTACAAAAGCTCTGAATGTGAACACACAGCAGCCCTGAGCCTGCTGAGGTACCCAAACTCTCAGTCAAACTGGCGACTTGGAAAGCAATGGGACCTTATGAAGCTTTAAGACCTGAACTGACAACTATCCTGAAGTTATTATGGGAAAAGGTTGTTAATCTAATACACTGTCTGTTGAACGTGAACTACAGCCACTAGAGGGAGACATTAAAAAAACTTTTTGCCTCATATGAGCTTCATCAGCTTATCAATAACAAGTTCATTAATGTCTTACAAAGTATGAAAACATAAGATTCACTAGACCAATTAAACAGCTTCTAGGTTCTTAAAGCGGAGTTCCACCCAAAAATGGAACTTCCACTTTAAGTGATGGTAACCCCCAGACATGCCACATTTGGCATGTCATTTTTTGGGGGAAACAGATACCCTCTTTTTAGAGGCATCCAGCTCCCACTTCCTCCTGGGGCTCCGTGGTGCTGGAAGGAAGTTCACCTCTCCCCCCTCCCTCCCTGCAATCTTCTGGGACATGTCACAGGTTCCAGAAGATTGCCCAGCCATTCACAGCGTGCAGCGTGGCTCGCGCATGCGCAGTGCGTGCCCGGATGCTGAGCTATATACCCTGATCTGTGATGCTGAGCTATTTACTCTGTCCTGTGATGCTGAACTATATACTCTGTCCTGTGATGCTGGGGCTGTATACTCTGTCCTGTGATGCTGGGGCTGTATACTCTGTCCTGTGATGCTAGGGCTATACACTCCTTTATGCTGAGCTGTGTACTCCTGACGCTATGGGTGGAAGAAAGTGGAATACAGGGGATGGAGTGGGTGGACTCTATAAGGGGTCGGGCATATGAGAAGTGGGAAGGGTCAAAAAGGAAAGACGAGGTCTGGTGTCCCCCGATCCTTAAAGTTCACCAGCCACCACTGCTGGAACGCTTAACAACTACTTTGTCAATTAGCTCTGAAAACAGAGCTTCAATTCTCGCCTCACATGTGTGAACCCAGGCTAAAATTACTCCACACTACTCCACATTACTCCCCCCAAAAAAGCAGGAAATAAAAATGTTCTCATGGTTTCAACATTTCTAGACTGTATGTCTATTTGTGCCTAATGTTTTGGATCCACCAGTGAGACCGGCCTTCTTTTAGGACATGAAGAGATTTTACCCTTGTAAAATATGTAACATCTGTCAGATCAATAAGTTGGGGAATAAAAGAATTAGGTCTTTTCAGTCTAGCCTTCATCTAAGTGTTATGCAATTAAGTCCCTTATTACTTGCTCCACAAATAACATGGTTTACTTGTTGCAGTGCCCTTGTGGCCTGCAATATTTAGGTTGTAGTACTTTACAAGTATGCTTGGGTGGACATGTAGGGTATATAAAGGGGGTTCCAAAGACCAAAGGGCATGGAAACATTATGCATGTGTACATAACTGGGGCCCCTCCTGCACTCTTTTTATGGCTATTAATAGTAGCTCTGTTAAAAGGGAGATGTCTAAATTGGAGACTAAATCAATATATGATTTGAGAGCTTTTTTGCCACACGGTTTAAATATTGAATGGGATGCCAATACCTTGATTGACAACAGTTAGATATCCATTTTCTCAGTTTTTTTGTGACTTTATGGGAAGTCTAAAACTTCTTAAAGGTTTTTTTTTTGTGTATTTTATGATCTTTGTCTTCACAAAGGAAGATTACAGGATCGTTTTATATAAATAATTTTTTTTTTTTACATAAATACAGTTTTTTTTTACTCTTTTTCATATTAAATTAAGATAATTCAGAATTTTCAGCTTTATTTTAATTTTTATACTTATATACAGTTTTGCATATTTAACCACATGCCGACCACGCTATAGTTGAATGATGGCTACAGTGCGGCCGGCTACTTCTGGGGGGGCATCTATTAACATCCTCCTGTGCACCTGCTTCTCACATGCTTGTTGGGGTGCGCACCTGGAAGTGTCCATGATTGTTGGGTCCACGCATCACAGGTTCAGGGTCAAGGTCCAATCACAGTGGCCCTTTACCACATGATTGCTCTGTCCAATGACAGAGCGATTACTTTGTCAACAAACCAGCATCATGTCCAGTTCAGCTCTCTCCTCTCCTCTCCTCTCCTCTCCTCACACTGACTCAGTGTGTGAGGAGAGGAGTGAAACACAGTGCAGCAGTATGGCCAATAGAGGCCAATAGAAGGAACAGCCAGCTCCAAGCGTGCAGCCTTCACCACTACAGCCCTGATTGACAAGATTCCTACCCTGCCTTGGTCCAATCAGACGCCGGTGACATCACCTCCTGTTCCACAGTCCATGCCAATCAGTTTGGAGCTTCCTGGTACCTTGCTCCTGGAGAAACACTGTGATCTTTCCAGCCAGCTGCCCAATCCTTTCCAGCTACCCGGAACAGCGATGGGACCTGGAGAGCCATGTGGCTGGGACTGCACTTTACTTTGACGGGCATGCATCTTCTATCATCTTGTAAGTGTTTTTAATCTTATCCTATTAAAGTCATTATTTTAACACTACATTAAGGTCGGCGCCTCCCCCTCCCTGTTTTTTCCTTAGGTCTTACAGAGTTCTGGACACACTCTGAAGGATGGGTGCCTTCCTTTTTAACCCTTAATAACCCTTTCTTTTCCAACCACCCAACCTTTGGATACATCACCATCCACCTATTATAGCCACAGACTATACCCCTAAGGATTACTCCATTTTAGCACCAGATAAACACTGATTATAATGTAATGCAATGGATTACTTTGCAAAAATATTTAACAAGTTAATAAAAAAAAAGAAATAGATGCATTCAGTCATTGTTGCTTCATATATTTAGTAATATTTCCACAAAACTGATCATATATATAAAATACAAACGGTGACTGATCTCTGGTTACCGAAACTGATGGTTTTCCCCAGGTTCGCCCCCATCTTTTTGCTCTTAGTTCTTCTACAGGAGAATCCCAGTCATGTCGTGGAACACCTAGACACAGAGATACATTGTCACTAGGGATGAGCTTCGAGTTCGAGTCGAACTCATGTTCTACTCGAACATTGCCTGTTCGCCTGTTCAGCGAACAGTGAACAATTTGGGCTGTTCGCAGCAAATTCGAAAAGCCGGAACACCCTATACAAGTCTATGGGAGAAATCTAAAGTGCTCATTTTAAAGGGTAATATGCAGGTTACTGTCCTAAAAAGTGTTTGGGGACCTGGGTCCTGCCCCAGGGGACATGGATCAATGCAAAAAAAAGTTTTAAAAACGGCCGTTTTTTTCAGGAGCAGTGATTTTAATAATGATTAAAGTGAAACAATAAAAGTGTAATATTCCTTTAAATTTCGTAGCTGGGGGGTATCTATAGTATGCCTGTGAAGGGGCGCATGTTTCTGGTGCTTAGAACTGTTGCTGCACAAAGTGTCATTTGTGCAGGAAAAAAAGTCTTTTAAAATCACTTGCGGCTAAATTGTCGGGTCTCCGTAATACAGAGAACACTCAATGAGTGTTCTCTGTATTAGCCGACAATTCATTCATTCATTGATTTAAAAAAAAAAAAAAAAAGCGTGGGGGTTCCCCTAAATTCAATCAAAAGGCCCTTCAGGTCTGACATGGATATTAAGGGGAACCCCGTGTCAAATTTTAAAAAAAAATTGACGTGGGGGTCCCCCCAAATATCCATACCAGACCCTTCAGGTCTGATATGGATATTAAGGGGAACCCCGCATCAAATTTTTTAAAAAAATTGACGTGGGGGTCCCCCTAAATATCCATACCAGACCCTTTATCCGAGCACGCAACCTGGCAGGCCGCAGGAAAAGAGGGGGGGACGAGAGAGCGGCCCCCCCTCCCTCCTGAACCGTACCAGGCCACATACCCTCAACATTGGGAGGATGCTTTGGGGGTCTGTGACCCCTCAAAGCACCTTGTCCCCATGTTGATAAGGACAAGGGCCTCATCCTCACAACCCTGGCCGTTGGTTGTGAGGGTCTGCGGGCGGGGGGCTTATCAGAATCTGGAAGCCCCCTTTAACAAGGGGACCCCCAGATCCCGGCCCCCCCCCTGTTTGAAATGGTAAGGGGGTACAAAAGTACCCCTACCATTTCACAAAGAAAGTGTCAAAATGGTTAAATAAGACAAACACACTTTTGAAAAATTCCTTTATTAAAAAAAAAAAAAAAAAAAAAAAAAATTCCAGCGGTGCTAATCCACTCTTGCTATCCAGCGACGGGTCTCCGGGGTCCAGCGATGGATGATCATATCCAGCGACGGGGGATCTCTCAGTCCAGCGCTGTCCATACCTCCTTCTTCTGTCTCCACTGCGGAGACACTGCAGAGAGCCGAGCGCTGACATTTCTTATATTGGGAGGGCGGGGCCACCCGTCACCTGACCCCGCCCCTCTGACGCAGGAGAGGGAAGCCAGGGGTTCCCCAGTGACGTGTGGGTGACCCCGCCCCCTCTGATGTAACGCAGGTTTCCGTTACATCAGAGGGGGCGGGGTCACCCACACGTCACTGGGGAACCCCTGGCTTCCCTCTCCTGCGTCAGAGGGGCGGGGTCAGGTGACGGGTGGCCCCGCCCTCCCAATATAAGAAATGTCAGCGCTCGGCTCTCTGCAGTGTCTCCGCAGTGGAGACAGAAGAAGGATGTATGGACAGCGCTGGACTGAGAGATCCCCCGTCGCTGGATATGATCATCCATCGCTGGACCCCGGAGACCCGTCGCTGGATAGCAAGAGTGGATTAGCACCGCTGGAAATTTTTTTTTTTATTTTTTTTTTTTTTAATAAAGGAATTTTTCAAAAGTGTGTTTGTCTTATTTAACCATTTTGACACTTTCTTTGTGAAATGGTAGGGGTACTTTTGTACCCCCTTACCATTTCAAACAGGGGGGGGCCGGGATCTGGGGGTCCCCTTGTTAAAGGGGGCTTCCAGATTCTGATAAGCCCCCCGCCCGCAGACCCTCACAACCAACGGCCAGGGTTGTGAGGATGAGGCCCTTGTCCTTATCAACATGGGGACAAGGTGCTTTGAGGGGTCACAGACCCCCAAAGCATCCTCCCAATGTTGAGGGTATGTGGCCTGGTACGGTTCAGGAGGGAGGGGGGGCCGCTCTCTCGTCCCCCCCTCTTTTCCTGCGGCCTGCCAGGTTGCGTGCTCGGATAAAGGGTCTGGTATGGATATTTAGGGGGACCCCCACGTCAATTTTTTTTTAAAATTTGATGCGGGGTTCCCCTTAATATCCATATCAGACCTGAAGGGTCTGGTATGGATATTTGGGGGGACCCCCACGTCAATTTTTTTTTAAAATTTGACACGGGGTTCCCCTTAATATCCATGTCAGACCTGAAGGGCCTTTTGATTGAATTTAGGGGAACCCCCACGCTTTTTTTTTTTTTTTTAAATCAATGAATGAATGAATTGTCGGGTAATACAGAGAACACTCATTGAGTGTTCTCTGTATTACGGAGACCCGACAATTTAGCCGCAAGTGATTTTAAAAGACTTTTTTTCCTGCACAAATGACACTTTGTGCAGCGACAGTTCTAAGCACCAGAAACATGCGCCCCTTCACAGGCATACTATAGATACCCCCCAGCTACGAAATTTAAAGGAATATTACACTTTTATTGTTTCACTTTAATCATTATTAAAATCACTGCTCCTGAAAAAACGTCCGTTTTTAAAACTTTTTTTTGCATTGATCCATGTCCCCTGGGGCAGGACCCGGGTCCCCAAACACTTTTTAGGACAGTAACTTTCATATTACCCTTTAAAATGAGCACTTTAGATTGTGAACGTTCGAGTCCCATAGACTTTAATAGGGTTCTAAAGTTCACACGAAGTTTAGGTCTGTTCGCAGGTTCTGGTGCGAACCGAACAGGGGGGTGTTCGGCTCATCCCTAATTGTCACTAATGGCTGCTGTGTTATGTAGATCAACCAGAAAAAATACGATGGCTCAGGATCCGTTAAATACTGCAGACTGAAATCTTTGTGGAATTGTATTTTTCATTACGGTATATTTAAAACTAAAAATCAGAGTCATGTTTTACAGAACTCTGGGAAGACACTAAAGTCACAAATTAGTAGACTTTTGTATTTACTAATACATCATTAAATTACATTTTTACATTTTTGAATGCAAGCAATGCAACCCTGCACTCTACAAACTGATAACAATCACATATATATGATAATAGACCCCTGCTGTCTCAGTAAAGATAATCTGTTTCTTCCACTGTACTTTAATAGCAATAAATATAGGTTAAGAAATAAAGTTAATAAAAATCAATAACACTAGGACTGAAACAGCTAATATACATAATCAATATTAAAAATAGCTGCTTATCATTGATTAGTTAGTCAGCTAATTATTTGGCCTGCATACAGAATGCATTATTTGTTTATATGTCAGTATACATAGTGCAGCACACATACAGGTCAGTATATCGTTTATACATGTTAGTACCATATTTATCGCCGTATAACACGCACCGGCATATAACATGCACCCCAAGTTTAGGAGGGAATTTTAAGGAAAAAAACTTTTAGGAGGGAAGTTTAAGGAAAAAACCTTACATTTAAATGCCCATCAATGCAGACTCCTCAGTGTCATTTGCAGCCTTGCATTGCAGCCTTATCAGTGTCCATCGGCAGCCTTGTGAGTGTCATTTGCAGCCTTGTCAGTCATTTGCAGCCTTGCATTGCAGCCTTGTCAGTCATTTGCAGCCTTGTCAGTGTCGCTGCAGGCTTGCCGTTTAAAAATGGCACAGCCGAGATACAGAGCGGATGTCCTGTGTATCTCGGTGGTGCTCGGTAGCTCTCGGGCGTTCTCAGATGCTTTCAGCCACACCCGGCCTTTCTCGGCGGATTTAGGCTTTCCAAAAGCCACCGAGAACAGCCAAAAGCGCCCGAAAGCCACCGAGAGTGGCCGAAAGCCACCGAGAATCGCCAAAAGCTGCTGGAAAGCTCACAATCGATGGGGATCAGCGTATAACATGCACCCACGATTTTTCCCTGATTTTAAGAGGAAAAAAGTGTGTGTTATACGGTAAGTGTCTGAGAACTTGTGAATGTGTGAGGAGCAATGCCTCATGGGACATCTAGGATTTTTAGACCAAAAGGATGTTGGTAAGGGACATTTCTGAGACAGATGTAAAAAAAAACACAGATCTATACATACTGTCCCTGGTTTTACTGAGGCTGGCAACCCTGATGGGGTCCCCTAGTGGCTCGGGGCCCTCGGGCAGTGCCCGAGTGGCCCAATGGTCAGTCTGCCCTTAGCAAGAAGCTATCCTGACCGAATATCCAATTGCCCCAGGTGTAGCTTGGTATACGCTGATTTTTACCACTTGGTCTGGTCCTGCCCTAGTGTAGTAGAATTCTGGAAGGCAGTCTTAGCTGACATTAATTCTATAGGGAAAATAAATGTTCCCTATAGCCCTATTCCCCTTCTTCTGGGTATATGCAACTTCCTAGAGGCCCCCCCAGAGGAAAAAAATGTTTGTTTTTTTACACTATATGCAAGAAAGACAACACTCTTACAATGGAACCGCCCACTGGACAACTTTGGCAGACATTGATTAACACAGCCCTCCCACTATATAAATTAACATACCTAGGCAGGAACTCCCTGAAAAAATTCCATAAAATATGGGCAGCGTGGGTGAAGGCAAAACATTTAACCCTTGAATAGACAAACCAGAAGTCCTATGTACCCTCAGAGAGACTTGCTATTCCTGGGCCAATCATAATCTAATTCTACTGAATAGGTCACTGGCTAGACAAGTGATGGGATGCTGACACCCAGGGCCGTCTTTAATATTGATTGGACCCTGGGCAAAACTTTTCTCGGGGCCCCCCCATGCAGTTTCGCTCCCTGTCTGCTCTGAGACATACAATAAATAGCAGCTAGACTCAAAATCAGTTTACTGAATCAGATCAGGAAGCTATTGCGATTGGTTGCCAGAGGTTACAGTGTATCATTACCGCTCACTGACTGGTTTCTAAAGGTTACAGCACACATTACGGCTCACTGATTAGTTGCTAGAGGTTACAGCACATGATTTCTGCTTGTTGATTGGTTGCTAGAGATTACTGTGGATATGACCTCAGGGGGACATGATATACATATCCATGCCACCGGCCGCCCCTATTTACATATAAATGCTGGTAATTTACATGTAAACACAGGGTCTGCGGGTGAGTCTTCTTTACACAACAATAGGGCAGAGCTGGGCAGAATTAGTAGCAGCACTTCACACTGAGATATCAGGACACAGCACAGGACTAAAACCTTAAGGGACAAGGGAATTTAAACCAGGATAGTTGGCAAGTATGAGGCAGCTTCTTGGGGCCCCACAACAATGACAGGGCCCAGGGCAACTGCCCCTTTTGCCCTGCCTTAAAAATGGCCCTGCTGACACCCCCCCACCCCTCCTTCCTTCTCTTTCCGAGTCACCACTATGCCTTCTGAACCAGGTGTACCCGCTTAGATCACTGGAACACTTCACTATTGCATTTACTGTTTACATTATATAACTGTATTGTTTGTACATTGGATATCAAAATTCTGTCTGTGTTGATTTGTAACCCTTTTTCAAAGACTGTTCATTTGACATTTTTAATTAACTATATGTTAAAAAAATGAGATCTGGGGTCAAAAAGACCACGGCAAAACTTGGAGGAGCTCAAGGGATTCATAGTCAGTGAATCAGTGGGTCCAGTGAGAGCCTGGGGGCTCAGTATTGAAGAACTACAAGTAGCAGTTGTAGTGGAGCTAAAAGAACTGATACGTTTGCATTAGGAACTCTTAAAGAACTGTTACCATAGGAGACAGCAATCTTGCACGTGCAGAAGTGGCGCCTTGCTGGGGCCTTTCCCTGCACGGCTGTCTTCCTATTGAAGCCCAATGCCACATACACACGATCGGAATTTCGACCAGCAAAAGACCGATGAGAACTTTTCATCAGAAAATGCGACCATGTGTATGCTCCATCGGAATTTAGCTGTCCGAATTTCCGCCAGAGCAAAAAATTGGTAGCATGTTCTCAATTTTCCAGACGGAAAAACTTTCTATCGGAAATTCCGATCGTGTGTATGCAATTCCGACACACAAAAACTCACGCATGCTCAGATTCAACTACGAGATGGAAGCTATTGGCTACTGGCTATTGAACTTCCTTTTTCTAGTCCCTTCCTACATGTTGTACGTCACCGCCTTCTTGACGGTCGGAATTTGGTGTGACCGCGTGTATGCAAGACAGCTTGAGCGAAATCCCATCGGAATTCCGTCGGGAAAACCATCAAATTTTTTTTCCGACGAGAATTCCGATCGTATGTGCGCGGCATCATAGTCTGCCAATTGAGTTTGCAACTATCTAAGCCCTTGTACACACGGTCGGAGAATCCGACGGAATGTGTCCTATTGGACCGTGTCTTTGGATAATCCGACTGTGTGTGGTATGCATCAGAATGATTCCGTCGGACCCAATTTTCCAACATGTTGGAAATATTTCCCGACCAACTGGGCTGATCGGATATACTCCGATCATGTGTAGAGAATTTTGATCGGACCAAGTGCCACGCATGCTCAGATCAAATTCCTACATCAAAGCTATTGGCTACTAGCCTGAATGTAGTCCCATCGTAACGAAATTACGTCATCACGTTATGAAAGATCGGATTTTTTGCCAACTTTGTCCGACCGTGTGTATGCAAAAGTTTCGGACAAGATCCGACGGACAAAATCCGACGGGCAAAATCCGATGGATTTGGTTGTGGAAATCTCCGACTGTGTGTACAGGGGCTAGGGGTGGTGTCCTGGCCCTAACTTTTTCCCCCAAAATATATAAAAAGGACTGTCAAAAGAAATAAAACCTCTTTTACATCCAAGAAGTGTCTGGCGCCCAATGACTTTCGCCATCTTTGCACACACTATGCCTCACAACCCACCACATATCGAAGGATATCAACTATCTTTGGCCTTGGAGGTCATCATTAGACTGGAAGAGGTAAGAGATTCTGCTACAATTGTTTATACACATTTTTTATAACCTAACCCTGCTTTAAACTTCTCCACAGCTTTATCCCTGACTTATGTGGCGTGTTCTTTGGCCTTTATGATGCTGTTTGTTCACTAAAGGTTCTCTAACAAACCTCTGAGGGTTTTACAGCTGTATTTATACTGAGATTAAATTACACACAGGTGGACTATTTACTAATTAGGTGATATACATAGTTACATAGTTAGTAAGGTTGAATAAAGACACCAGTCCATCCAGTTCAACCTGAGTGAGCATGGGTGTGTGTCTACAATTATCCCATTTAAGGTACCCATATAGAGCCGTCAATTTACGTCAATTTACGTAGCGCTCCACACATACATCACACACTGTCATCGGTCTCTACCCTCAAAGAGACCACAATTCAAGGTCCCCCGACATGCATAGACTAGGGCCAATTTTACACAGAAGCCAAATAGTGTCGTAGTTGGGATTCCACCATTTTTACTGCTAGGTGAGAGTGCTACCCACTGCCCACTGTGTCTTCCGAAGGCAATTGGTTCCACTATATCTTAGTTAGGGGTCTCACAGTAAAAAGGGACTGAATCCAAATGCCTCCCCCCACACTTTTCAGATATTTATTTGTAAAAAAAAATTGAAAACCATTTATCATTTTCCTTCCACTTCACAATTATGTGCCACTCTGTGTTGGTCTATCACATAAAATCCCAATAAAACACATTTACGTTTTTAGTTGTAACATGACAAAATGTGGTAAATGTCAAAGGGTATAAATACTTTTTCAAAGCACTGTAAGCTTATGGTCACTGAAGTGACCATGAGCTTATGGCAGAGGAGGAATGTAGGTCCCTACGGCATATGGACCTGGTCAGCTGGAAGCAGTGCTCTAGGTCCATATTCTGTACAGACCTGACAATATTCAAGTAAAAAATGAAGTTCAGGCTTATTTTGTAGAGAAAAAAATATGTAGTACTCAGGGCGGAATGACCATTTGGCCACTCGGGCACTGCCTGAGGGCCCCGGGCCACTAGGGGGCCCCATCAGGGTTGCCAACCTCAGTAAAACCAGGGACAGTATGTAAAAATCTGTGTTTTGTTTTTACAATTGTCTTTGAAATGTCCCTTACCAACATCCTTTTGGTCTAAAAATACAGAGATTATAGCTGCCCCACCTCTCCAGTACCTTCTCAGCCAATAGAAACATGTCTGTGTATACTGTGTGATTGTATACTGTGTGTGTGTATACTGTGTGGCCCCATAATCTCTGATTGCCTGGGGGCCCCATAATCTCCTATTGCCCAGGGGCCCCATAATCTCCTATTGCCCAGGGGCCCCATAATCTCCTACTGCCTGGGGGCCACATGAGTTGTCAGTCCGCCCCTGGTAGTACTGCACCACAAGGATGTAGGGAGTTTAATTTGAATAATGCTCTCTGTCTCAACCCTATTAGGGGTGTGGGTCTAAAAAAAAAACAATGAAATTAGGAAATAGGGTACCAGCTGTAAGACCCCTTTCACACTGGGGTGAGCTTCAGGTGCTTTAGTGCTGGAAACGGCCTTTGCAAAGCACCTGAAAACCGCCTCCCAAATTCATTGCAGTGCGTCTTTTCACACCGGGGCGGTCCACTTGCGGGACGCTATGAAAAGTCCTGCTTCATTTCAGATAACACACATTGTTGCTCCTGAAGAGTGGCTATAAATACTCCAATGAAACGCGTAGATCCTCCGTATATGCAATGTGTAATACTGATACAATATAGATATATGTAATATAGATGAACTATGAGTCTTTGTATATGCAATGTGTAATACCAATATAATATAAATATATGTAATATAGATGAATATTTGTGACCCACGTACCTATTTGTATGGAGTTTTTTTATCATGTTTTATAATAAATATACAATTTCTTGACCGCTCACTATTGACTGTGCCTTTTTTCCTTTTTTCATATTGACAGGGATGGAGGCATGTGACCCTACAGGGTCTCTGCCTCATATAAAGTCCCAACTTCTCCCCGTTCAGAGCTACTATTTGATGCCATTTGGCAAGTATGTGAGTGTGGCGGGCATGGTTGCACCTATTCTCTGAGAAAAAAGCCCCGGATGACAGTATTGGAAGATTGCACAGCAGAGATGAGCGCGTTCATAGGCAGCAAGATGAGATATTGTTGCAAAAACTTGTATAGATTGTATCACTTGACTACATTTTGATGATTTCTTATTCAGCTGATCTCTTATCCTTGCCCTTTCCCTTTCCTCTTCTTCTTGCTTTATGTTTCTTCTATCCAACCCCCCCTCCCCGCAAGTTAATAAGTTATTGGAAGGTGTTCTTCTATATATTTGTATCCAATTTGAGGTTTTTTACTCTTCAATAAAGTTTTGTGTATTTTACTAAGCCTATTCTGCAAGGGTGTGATTATTATGTACTTTTTCTAAGCTCGTTCTTTACAGCTAACACATTATTCTCTTATTATGTAGGGACAGGGGCGTAACTATAGGGGGTGCAGCAGTCGCGACCGCAACCGGGCCCTGTGATGCAGGGGGCCCATGCAGCCCCCTCTACATATGGCCGGCAGCAGCATAGGCAGCTAGGGGTACCAGTGCACCATGCACACGGGTGGCTGGAGGTGGAGGGTGACTAGCAGAGCTCCATGCTCGACTATCGCACTGGCTGCTCTTTAGTTGTGCATTCCCCGCATGACCTGTGTCCTCGACCGGCTCCTCAGAGTACCCCTCTCCTGCTCCATGCATTGCCGCTCAGTCCGATGTCTGTTCTCCCCAGCCAGTAACTTCATCTGCCCTGGAGAAAAGGACTTCATCTCTTCTGGGGACGGGGACCCCATCCTGCCTAGGGACAGTCCCCCAATGGGGCACCTAAAAATGTAAAAAAATTAAATTAACAAAAAACTACTAATACCAGTGGTGGAACTACAGGGCTCACAAAGGTCATACCTGTGACCACGCCCTGGAGTTCCACCGCCGGACTCGGAGGGAAGAGCCCTGGCTGGGGTTCAGGGGGGCCCTTCATGGTTTCTTGCATCGGGGCCCTGAAGGTTCTAGTTACGCCACTAGAGCCCCTTGGCCGAGAAGGGAAACCCTTATGCCCTGTACACACGGTCAGAGATTCTGACGCAATGTGTCCTATCGGACCATTTTGTCGGATATTCCGACTGTGTGTGGTCTCCATCGGACTGTTTCCGTCGGAATATCCAACGGACCAACTTTTCCAACTTGACGGTAAAATTTTCCGACAAAATGCTCCGATCGGACATACTCCGATCATGTGTAGCCTACTCCGACGGACACAGTGCCACGCATGCTCAGATCAAATTCCTAGACCAAAGCTACGAAATAGCGTCATCACTTTATGTATTTTCTGACAACTTTGTCCGACCGTGTGTATGCAACAGTTTCGGACAAAATCCGTCGGACAAAATCCGTCGGACAAAATCCAACGGATTTGGTTGTCAGAATGTCCGACTGTGTGTACAAGGGCTAAGAATTGGTGGAAGAGTAACCAAGAGAAATATCCTACCTTGGCAAAACCAGCGAAATCCTCGTTGTGTATCCCGGGCATCTCCACACCGTCAGAGTGCCTGTTCCCTGCTGCAGGCAAGTTTGTAAAATACAGAGCCTGCCTAGACCTGAGAAGTTGGAATTATTAACATTCTCACATTACGATACAACGTTTCTAGAACAAAATGCATTATTTATTAATTTATTTATTAATGTACAGTTGTGTAATGTTAACCACTTGCCGACCAGCTCACGCTGATCTACGACGTTAGAGTGGCAGCGCTGTGTGAATCGGCATACCCATACGGTGCTCACACCCGTGGGTAGGGGGAGCGTGCCCCCCGCCGTGCCCACAGCGATCGGATTCATTACAGAACGGATCCTGTCTTCAAGTACAGGCCAATGATTTCTGGCCTGGACCTGCTGATCGGTTCTAAGGAATGAAAGGCTTCCTCTGGCATGGTGAGTATTTTGCAGATCTTGTTTGTTTTTGTTTTGTTTTTTTAAATTTTCAAAACTTTGTGACAAAAATACGAAATACTGCAAACTCAACATGCTTCTCACTTTCCAAAATGGGGTAATTTGGGGTGGCGGTGTTTGTGTTATCTGGGCATTTCATGGTCTCCGAAACTGTGATAGGTAGTGAGGAGCGAAATCAAAAGTTTACACCCTTATGCCACGTACACGCGATCGGAAATTCGGCCAGCAAAAGATCGATGGGAGCTTTTCATCGGAAAATGCGACCGTGTGTATGCTCCATCGGACTTTTGCTGGCGGAATTTCGGCCAGCAAAAGATTGATAGCATGTTCTCAATTTTTTCCGATGGAAAAAGTTTCTATCGGAAATTTCCGATCGCCTGTGGCAATTCTGACGTGCAAAGTTCCGGCGCATTCTTGGAAACAATTAGACGCATGCTCGGAAGCATTGAACTTCATTTTCATGGCTTGTCGTAAGTGTTGCACGTCACCGTGTTCTTGACAGTCGGAATTTGGTGTGATCGTGTGTAGGCAACACAAGCTTGAGCGGAATTCCGTCGGAAAAACCTTTCAAGGCTTTTCCGACGAGAATTACGATCGTGTGTACGCGGTATTAGAAATCCTGAAGGCGGTGATTGGGTTTCGGGGTCCCGTACACAGCTAGGCTCCCAAAAAGTCCCACAGATGTGGTATCCCCGTACTCAGGAAGAGCAGCAGAATGTATTTTGGGGTTTAATTCCACATATACCCATGGCATGTGTGAGCAATCTATCATTTCAGTGACAACTTTGTGCAAATTTTTTTTTCATCATTATTCAATCACTTATGATAAAAAAATAAAATGTTCAATGTGCCCAACATGCCTCTCAGTAAAATCCTTGGGGTGTCTACTTTCCAAATTGGGGTAATTTGGGGAGTTTTCTACTGCCCTGCTATTATAGCACCTCAAGAAATAAGATAGGTAGTCCTAAACTAAAAGCTGCATAAATTCCAGAAAATTTACTTATTTTAAATTTTTTATCTTCTCCCACTACCTTACATATCCCTGCATTATCCATCTGCAGATTTGCTACCTTTCATTTCCTCATCTCATGCGATAGGAATGTTATACTGTCTCTGATTCATTCTGTTATTGGCATTTATAGTTGTCATTGTACTATTGTTCCTTACACCACCCCTCGTATCCCTGTGGCTCCTATTGTTTTTTATCATTATTTTAGTTTAAAAAATTATATATTTTTATTCACATATTCATATTTTTACCTCACGTGTCCCCTTTTAGATTAATTTAGTGAGTTATCATTTTCTTCATGTCCATTTTAGACATTCATATGTGTATTTTTCATCCCCGTTTTGGGGGGGGGGGGGGGTTAATTGTCCCTCCAAACCATTATATATGTGCCCAGATCAGTACTGGTTTCCATGTCTCTTCACCATTGGTTGTCTGGTGTCTACATCGAGACCATCTGTGTACAGCCGCCGCAATGCTAATATATGCAGAAACCATCGAAAAATGGCCACCATAATGTTATCCTATGGGAGACCAATCCAAAATGGGTGACACAGCGGTGTAGTGGTTAGCACTCTCACCTACCAGTAAAAAGGGTCGCTGGTTCAAATCCCAACCACAACACTACCTGCCTGGAGTTTGCATGTTCTCCCTGTGCCTGCGTGGGTTTCCTCCGGGTACCCTAGTATATGAATGGGGACCTTGGATTGTAGGCTCCTTGAGAGTAGGGACTGATGTGAGTGTGCAAGGCACAGTGATGGGGATAATTGTAGACTCTCAGGTTGAGCTGGATGGACTGGTGTCTTTATTCAACCTTACTAACTATGAAAAATGGGCAACGCCATATTTTTCAATGGGGACTATGTGAAAATGGCTGACATCAATCCAATTCAACACACTATTTAAAGGGGTGTTCCAGCGGGAATTTTTTTTTTTAAGTCAGCAGCTAAAAAAAAAAGTAGCTGCTGACTTTTAATAAGGACGCTTACCTTTCCAAGGCGCCCGCAATGTCGGCCAACCTGTCCCTCAGCTCTCGGGTCCCGGCGCCGCCATCCTCACTGAGGGAAACAGGCAGTGGAGCCTTGCGGCTTCACTGCCCGCTTCCTACTGCGCATGCGCAAGTCGCACGGGGCGCTTTGTGAATGGGACGTGCTGTGTTAGGAAACACACAGTTCCCATTACCCAGAAGACAACGCGAGGAGGAGAGAAGACCGAAGATCACCGCGGAGTAGGAAGAGGCAGATTAGGAAGACTGCCTAGCAACAGGGGTTTCTGATAAGGTAAAACATTTTTTTTTACTTTTTTTTTTACATTTTTTAAAGAATATTAATGCTGTTTTCTTTTTTTTTTTTTTAGGGTGACCATCCATTTTAAGGACAGCCCCTGATGAAGTCACGTGACGTGACGATACGCGTCGGGATTGGAGCAATAGGCAATACCAGGATTGGACGGAAGTAAACAAGCTTGGTGCTTGTGGATTGCTGCCGTTTGTCATATTTTAAAAGGGAGTGTATCTATTTTGTTTGCTGTAATAAATCCTTTTTTAAACGGGATTACGCTATGGGTGGCCTTTCTTTCCTATGCTTAACCCCCTCATATCGAGCATACTAGCGATGGAAGCTTCATATATAACCAAGAGGGATCCTCTGAAGACCGCTGCCTGTGATTGATTCATGCTGTAACATTACAGCAGTATGGTGAGGGGTTTGTACACACATAGGTGCCATCACAGAGGATTGGCCAGGCACCAGCTTTTGTTGTTTCACGGTGGCGGGATCAACTATTTATTTGAAAAACGTTTTAGACTATCGCAGTTATTTCTTTGGATCACATCTTCCAATCATTGTACTGTCACAATTTTGCTTGGATTGCACCTTTACATTTTATATTTAGTTGAGCACATTGGACTTATGTTACTTTGTTTCACTTGTTTAATATTTCATTTGTTTGCTGTATGTTATGTGTTTTATAATTAACTACCACTCTTGTTTATCTATTCATCTCAAGCAAGTGCATTTGTAGTATTCCCCACTCGGCACTTTAACATTTAAGCAGTCTTCTGCCCTGTAAACACAGTCGGGCTTTCCGACGGAAAATGTGCGATCGGACTGTGTTGTCAGAAATTCTGATCGCGTGTGGTCTCCATCGGATTTTTTCAGTCGGAATTTCCGACACACAAAGTTTGAGATCTGGTTCTAAAATTTTCCGAGAACAAAATCCGATCGTTTAAATTCCGATCGCGTGCAGAAAATTCCAACGCACAAAAAGTGCCACACATGCTCAGAATAAATTACGAGACGAAAGCTATTGGCTACTGGCTTCTTTATAGTCCCGTCGTACGTGTTGTACGTCACCTCGTTCTGAACGATCCGATTTTCTGACAAATTTGTGCCACCGTGTGTATGCAAGACAAGTTTGGGCCAGAATCCGTCTGAAAAAAATCAGATGGATACGTGTGTACAAAGCATTCTACTGCACACACCTTTATTGTATTAGCGCCCACACAGCGTAACACCCTTACTTATTTGCAGAAATAAAAAACTGCGCCAACCCTATAATAAAAAATGTCTAAAAGTAATATCAAAATAAATAGATATTAACTTTAAATAATTATCACAATGAAAAAAACACCTTAAGTGCATAAAAAACAAAGCAATATGTAAAGTGAAAAAACAATATAAAAAATAATATAAATCAAAGTCCATTCAAAGAAAGTTCATGTGTGAATCCAAATAAGAGTCGGTGACACCGCGGTGATTTAAACACGATCCAAAAACTCTTAAAAGTGCCCGTCACCATACAATGAATGTGCTTACCAGAAAAATAAGCAATTTGAGCGTTTGTGAATAATAGATGGATCCCGTCAAAAGATATCCTCCTTTTAAGTGGGTCAGATTTCCATCTCCCAATAATGCCCTCCAGATATTGATATGCCTCGTGGAGCTCAGTAATACCCGAAAAAGAAAGGGGCTAACATGGCATGATATCGTTTGAACAATTTATTAAAAAAGATAAGGTAGCACACTTACATGTGGATGAATAAAATACAGCATATACGAACAATAATAAGAAACCGGCCGGTAAAACAGGAGCCCGTCCTCCTCTCAAACAGCGTGGTGGCGTCACTACGTGCCCTCCCAGACGCGTTTCGTCACACCTGACGTTGTCAATGGGGAACGGGCAACGCAGTGACGCTCCACCTTATAAAGATACTGCAGCGTACCAAGCCTCATTCTGAGATGCAGGGCTGGGTACTTACACGCCATTATGGTTAATGGCAAATGGCCCTAAAGATTCAATCTATCTACTGCTGATGATACAAAAAGACTATAGTATACTATAGAACGCTGACTCAACAGACATCATACAAATGCAGCGGATATTCAGAAAATAAATAAAATAAAAATAAAATAGATAAAAAGGCTTGCACATACTGAAAATAACATTCAGTACAGGCTCATGAGTGTTAGTGCGCCGCCAAGTGCAAAGTAAGTGTTACACCTGCAACACACCACATCCCACTTTCTAAAAACAGAAAGAATCTGAAAGTAAAAAAAAGGGGAAATTACCCCAATGGTGGGATAAATAACATTCAATCATGTAAGGGGATCAGTACAGAAAAAACGTGCCGAACAGCATTTAACACATCCAACATGTCTGACCCCTATACATGAATGGTGACAAAAAATATAAAAATAGCCAAAAGAGATCACATTGATCAGAGAGTCTGTTGGTTATATAATGACCAGGGAAAATAGTTATAAAGATAATCCATACACATGGGTTCGTCAAAATAATCACAAGAAATTGTTCATACATCAAAGTGAAACCCTTTAATTGCATAGGAACAATAGCCTGAATAGTGACGAAGAATGTGTACGAAAGAAAAGACACCAATCCAAAATGAAAAGGATATAATGAAATATAGCAAAGAATAAAAAGTTTAAATGTGTAATGCACAAAAACTGTGCAAAAACAAATTCAAACACATATAATGAAACTGTCCTATATCATAGCCCAGTCCAGCATCCCAGAAATGGCGAGGCCGCAACGACTCTCATAGTGCATATAAAACATAAAAATAAAATTGACATAATACATAAAAGATGTATGTGTATCTTACATAAAGCCATCAACCCTAGTAATGAGAATAAATCAGGAATTGTCAATGAAGGCATTGACATCAGTGTCAATATTAAGACCAAAAGGGACATAAGTTTTGAGGCGATGGACCCAAGACATCTCAAGTTTTGAAATTTCCCTCACTAAAGAGCTGCCCCGCCAATGAGGCTTATATTTATCAATCCCTAAGAAAAGAGTCTTGGAAGGGTCTTTGTTGTGAAATCTCAAGTAGTGCTTAGACACAGAATGATTTGGGAAACCTGTAATGATGTTAGTAATGTGTTCATTAAGTCTGACCTGTAGGGGGCGTTTTGTGCGTCCCACATATTGCAGCCCACAAGGGCATTGCAACATATAGACCACTCCCGTGGTGACACATGTAATACATGGTTTAATGATATGATCTAATCCAGTAGCCGTACTCAGAAAAGTGGTGGTCCGTCTCTGGTTACAAGAATTCAGAGAACAGACCCTACACTTTCCGCATTTGTAAAATCCAGTAAGCTGGTCGAAAAAACCCCTACTCCTGGCGGGAGGGTCAACAACATTGGGTGCTAAACGATTACGTAATGACGAAGCACCTCTGAATACCACTTGAGGTTTCTCACTGATCACATTTTTCAAAGTGGCATCACTACTAACGATGTGCCAGTGTTTATTTATAAGTTTTTTTATGCTCTTCTGTTGAAGAGAATAAGTAGTTATAAAAGGGACTTTTCCATGGAAATCATTTATACGTGGGCCCCTTTCAACTAATAAGTCATCACGGTTGGTGTCGGTCACTTCCTTGAGGGTTTTGATCAAAAAATCCTGTTGGTATCCCTTTTCCAGAAATCTGGAGGTAAGTATTTCTGCCTGTACATGGAATTCCTCTATTCTAGAGCAATTACGTCTAAGTCTAATAAATTGACTTTTAGGGACTGCTTTAAGCCAGGGAATGTGGTGACAACTATCGATAGGGATAAATGAGTTCCTATCTGTGTCTTTAAAGAATGTCGAAGTGACAAAACGATCATCTACCACTGAAATGTTCAAATCCAAAAAATTAATTCTTACCTGGCTCAACTCATAACTAAGACTTATGCCTCTTTCATTGTCGTTCAGAGACTCCAAAAAGTTCCTCAACTCACTCTCTTGGCCATTCCAAAGGAGGAGGATGTCATCTATATACCTGGCCCACAATTCTATCTGAGGTATATTGCGGGCATAGATGACATCCTCCTCCCACTTGGCCATAAAGAGATTGGCCAAGCTGGGGGCATATTTAGCCCCCATAGCTACGCCCATGGTCTGTCTATAAAACTGGCTCCCAAACCAAAAATAGTTATGGGAAGCAGCAAATTCCAAGAGAGACATGAGGAAAGATACCTGCTGGACAGAGAGCCTAGGGTCTCTATCTAAATAGGAATGAACTGCAGCAAAACCTAAGTTATGCGGAATGCTGGTATACAAGGAGGCCACATCTGCCGTGACCATCCATGTATCAGGACCAGCAGACAGATTTTCTAAAAGGTTGATGACATGTCTCGTATCTTTAACATAGGAGGGGGTCATCTGGACCAAAGGCTGCAGATATGAATCAATATATCTGCCCACCCGGGAAGTAATGGAGTCAATACCACTAATTATAGGTCTTCCCGGGGGGCAGACGGGGCTCTTATGTATTTTAGGTAAATAGTACAGGATCGGTGTACGTGGGGCTCTAGGAATCAAAAAAAGGCTCTCTTTGTTGTTCAGAAAACCGGCTCCCTGCCCTGCCTTAACCAACTTTTGCAACTCCTTAGTATAGGTAAGTTTTGGATCAGAGGGTAGTTTAATATAAGTGTTGGTATCACCCAAAATTCTATTAATTTCTGCCTCATAATCTGCCCGATCTAACACTACAATGGCCCCACCCTTGTCAGCAGGCCTAATGACAAGATCTTTACTCTCACAAAGCGAGTCCAAACCTTCCTGCAATTCTTTTTTCATTTTACATCTCTTCACTTCCAGTGCATCTAAGTCTCTTAAGACAACGTCTCTGAAGACACGTAATGCGGCAGGGAGAGTCCCGGGAGGGTTAAAAAGGGAAGCATTAGCCAAGCCTGAATGAACAACCTGTGGGACTACATTATTGGATGAATTAAGATTAAGTGTGTTAGATGATCCCATCATATATCTTTTAATATTAATCTTTCTAACAAACTTATGTACATCCATATAAGTTTGGAATTTATTTAGTCTAGCTGGGGGTACATACTTCAAACCTTTGTCCAGAATTAGTTGTTCAGATTCTGACAAAGTTTTGGAGCTCAAATTAAAGATGCCCTTACCAATTACATTCTTGGCCTTTTTAATTGTTCGGGCTCTCCTCCCCCCTCTGGTTCCTCTCCTCTTTCTCCCAGTCTTTTTATACCTTGTGTGGGTTTGTGAAAACCCCAACTAGTAGGTGCATTAAGGCCCAAAGGGCCCTCAGCAAGTTGTTCCTTGGTAGGGGCCTGATGGAATTTGGTTCTTAAAGGTTCCTGGACTGGGAAAAAAGAGGCTTGCGAGTTACCTTCTGTCCCAGGGGCGTTAAGATCGCTTAGTGGAAAGAAGGAGTTCCCAGTGGGAATACCATAATTCCACTCCGAAATTCCTCCCATATCATAATAAGGAGAGGAGTTATGGTCCCAATAACTACCCCCCTGGGAGTTCCACCCATCATAATAATTGTTGGGGGGACCTCTTCCTCTTGTATTTGGATGTTGTACCCAACCTCTCCCACGGGGTGGGTAGTTCATATTGTGGGGGAGTGTGTAATCACCATTCCCATTCCCATGCCCATTATATGGTCTCGACATGCCAAAAGGTCTAAATTGGCCCCGAGGGGGAAGTGCACCCCTATTGTTACCCCGTCCTCTCCGGGGGGAAGGGTGTGCATGGTTAGTGTTGTTGGACTGGACTTTGTTCATTGATTGAGGTCGTTTTTGATTGAACGATTGTGGAGGTGGCCCAGGTTGTGAGACTATATCTACTGTAGGGCCCACTGTTTGTGTGGAACTCACCTCCATGCATTCCTGTGTGGGACCCGCTTCCAACAGTTTTTTTTGCCATTCAAAGACAATATTATTATTATAATCCACTAAATCCCTATTATATTTTTTCTTTTTTTTGGCCCTTTGGTCTCTATCCTCTTTTTCAAGGATTTTTAATAAGTTCTGCGATTTTTCTTGATAATCTATACTTCCTTTGACTGGAAATAACTTAGTTTGAATTTCTTTTATCTCATCATCTAGTTTTGATAATTTAGAGGTTTTCCTACCCACCAAAAATTTTAAAAAAGAGACACCTGCTTCATTAAAATATTTGAACCATTCCTCCAAATGTGTATCCCCTTTCTGAGGTGCTACCTCCCACCTCAAGCTCCTAGGGACCATTGCGTGTCTGATGTAAGTTTCCAGATAAGCAATGTCCCATTTAGTGTGGTTTTCGGAGATCATGAGGTTTTTTAGTCTCATGAAACTTCCACCCAAATCATCTTCATCATCTCTATAGAGTTCAAATACTCCATCAATGTTCACCACCTTAGTGGCCCGAAAGTCAAAAATATCCATGAAGGCTATATAGAAGGACCCAGTAAAGGGTATCGTTAACCCAGCAGCAGTAAAAAATATCAGAACAGTGCAAATGGAAAAAATTATTCCGCGCTAGGAAAGAAACATGAAAGCAAATAAAATGTGAAATAGGCAGCAGCAATAGATGTGATGTAACACCAAACAAATATGCAGAAATAAAAAACTGCGCCAACCCTATAATAAAAAATGTCTAAAAGTAATATCAAAATAAATAGATATTAACTTTAAATAATTATCACAATGAAAAAAACACCTTAAGTGCATAAAAAACAAAGCAATATGTAAAGTGAAAAAACAATATAAAAAATAATATAAATCAAAGTCCATTCAAAGAAAGTTCATGTGTGAATCCAAATAAGAGTCGGTGACACCGCGGTGATTTAAACACGATCCAAAAACTCTTAAAAGTGCCCGTCACCATACAATGAATGTGCTTACCAGAAAAATAAGCAATTTGAGCGTTTGTGAATAATAGATGGATCCCGTCAAAAGATATCCTCCTTTTAAGTGGGTCAGATTTCCATCTCCCAATAATGCCCTCCAGATATTGATATGCCTCGTGGAGCTCAGTAATACCCGAAAAAGAAAGGGGCTAACATGGCATGATATCGTTTGAACAATTTATTAAAAAAGATAAGGTAGCACACTTACATGTGGATGAATAAAATACAGCATATACGAACAATAATAAGAAACCGGCCGGTAAAACAGGAGCCCGTCCTCCTCTCAAACAGCGTGGTGGCGTCACTACGTGCCCTCCCAGACGCGTTTCGTCACACCTGACGTTGTCAATGGGGAACGGGCAACGCAGTGACGCTCCACCTTATAAAGATACTGCAGCGTACCAAGCCTCATTCTGAGATGCAGGGCTGGGTACTTACACGCCATTATGGTTAATGGCAAATGGCCCTAAAGATTCAATCTATCTACTGCTGATGATACAAAAAGACTATAGTATACTATAGAACGCTGACTCAACAGACATCATACAAATGCAGCGGATATTCAGAAAATAAATAAAATAAAAATAAAATAGATAAAAAGGCTTGCACATACTGAAAATAACATTCAGTACAGGCTCATGAGTGTTAGTGCGCCGCCAAGTGCAAAGTAAGTGTTACACCTGCAACACACCACATCCCACTTTCTAAAAACAGAAAGAATCTGAAAGTAAAAAAAAGGGGAAATTACCCCAATGGTGGGATAAATAACATTCAATCATGTAAGGGGATCAGTACAGAAAAAACGTGCCGAACAGCATTTAACACATCCAACATGTCTGACCCCTATACATGAATGGTGACAAAAAATATAAAAATAGCCAAAAGAGATCACATTGATCAGAGAGTCTGTTGGTTATATAATGACCAGGGAAAATAGTTATAAAGATAATCCATACACATGGGTTCGTCAAAATAATCACAAGAAATTGTTCATACATCAAAGTGAAACCCTTTAATTGCATAGGAACAATAGCCTGAATAGTGACGAAGAATGTGTACGAAAGAAAAGACACCAATCCAAAATGAAAAGGATATAATGAAATATAGCAAAGAATAAAAAGTTTAAATGTGTAATGCACAAAAACTGTGCAAAAACAAATTCAAACACATATAATGAAACTGTCCTATATCATAGCCCAGTCCAGCATCCCAGAAATGGCGAGGCCGCAACGACTCTCATAGTGCATATAAAACATAAAAATAAAATTGACATAATACATAAAAGATGTATGTGTATCTTACATAAAGCCATCAACCCTAGTAATGAGAATAAATCAGGAATTGTCAATGAAGGCATTGACATCAGTGTCAATATTAAGACCAAAAGGGACATAAGTTTTGAGGCGATGGACCCAAGACATCTCAAGTTTTGAAATTTCCCTCACTAAAGAGCTGCCCCGCCAATGAGGCTTATATTTATCAATCCCTAAGAAAAGAGTCTTGGAAGGGTCTTTGTTGTGAAATCTCAAGTAGTGCTTAGACACAGAATGATTTGGGAAACCTGTAATGATGTTAGTAATGTGTTCATTAAGTCTGACCTGTAGGGGGCGTTTTGTGCGTCCCACATATTGCAGCCCACAAGGGCATTGCAACATATAGACCACTCCCGTGGTGACACATGTAATACATGGTTTAATGATATGATCTAATCCAGTAGCCGTACTCAGAAAAGTGGTGGTCCGTCTCTGGTTACAAGAATTCAGAGAACAGACCCTACACTTTCCGCATTTGTAAAATCCAGTAAGCTGGTCGAAAAAACCCCTACTCCTGGCGGGAGGGTCAACAACATTGGGTGCTAAACGATTACGTAATGACGAAGCACCTCTGAATACCACTTGAGGTTTCTCACTGATCACATTTTTCAAAGTGGCATCACTACTAACGATGTGCCAGTGTTTATTTATAAGTTTTTTTATGCTCTTCTGTTGAAGAGAATAAGTAGTTATAAAAGGGACTTTTCCATGGAAATCATTTATACGTGGGCCCCTTTCAACTAATAAGTCATCACGGTTGGTGTCGGTCACTTCCTTGAGGGTTTTGATCAAAAAATCCTGTTGGTATCCCTTTTCCAGAAATCTGGAGGTAAGTATTTCTGCCTGTACATGGAATTCCTCTATTCTAGAGCAATTACGTCTAAGTCTAATAAATTGACTTTTAGGGACTGCTTTAAGCCAGGGAATGTGGTGACAACTATCGATAGGGATAAATGAGTTCCTATCTGTGTCTTTAAAGAATGTCGAAGTGACAAAACGATCATCTACCACTGAAATGTTCAAATCCAAAAAATTAATTCTTACCTGGCTCAACTCATAACTAAGACTTATGCCTCTTTCATTGTCGTTCAGAGACTCCAAAAAGTTCCTCAACTCACTCTCTTGGCCATTCCAAAGGAGGAGGATGTCATCTATATACCTGGCCCACAATTCTATCTGAGGTATATTGCGGGCATAGATGACATCCTCCTCCCACTTGGCCATAAAGAGATTGGCCAAGCTGGGGGCATATTTAGCCCCCATAGCTACGCCCATGGTCTGTCTATAAAACTGGCTCCCAAACCAAAAATAGTTATGGGAAGCAGCAAATTCCAAGAGAGACATGAGGAAAGATACCTGCTGGACAGAGAGCCTAGGGTCTCTATCTAAATAGGAATGAACTGCAGCAAAACCTAAGTTATGCGGAATGCTGGTATACAAGGAGGCCACATCTGCCGTGACCATCCATGTATCAGGACCAGCAGACAGATTTTCTAAAAGGTTGATGACATGTCTCGTATCTTTAACATAGGAGGGGGTCATCTGGACCAAAGGCTGCAGATATGAATCAATATATCTGCCCACCCGGGAAGTAATGGAGTCAATACCACTAATTATAGGTCTTCCCGGGGGGCAGACGGGGCTCTTATGTATTTTAGGTAAATAGTACAGGATCGGTGTACGTGGGGCTCTAGGAATCAAAAAAAGGCTCTCTTTGTTGTTCAGAAAACCGGCTCCCTGCCCTGCCTTAACCAACTTTTGCAACTCCTTAGTATAGGTAAGTTTTGGATCAGAGGGTAGTTTAATATAAGTGTTGGTATCACCCAAAATTCTATTAATTTCTGCCTCATAATCTGCCCGATCTAACACTACAATGGCCCCACCCTTGTCAGCAGGCCTAATGACAAGATCTTTACTCTCACAAAGCGAGTCCAAACCTTCCTGCAATTCTTTTTTCATTTTACATCTCTTCACTTCCAGTGCATCTAAGTCTCTTAAGACAACGTCTCTGAAGACACGTAATGCGGCAGGGAGAGTCCCGGGAGGGTTAAAAAGGGAAGCATTAGCCAAGCCTGAATGAACAACCTGTGGGACTACATTATTGGATGAATTAAGATTAAGTGTGTTAGATGATCCCATCATATATCTTTTAATATTAATCTTTCTAACAAACTTATGTACATCCATATAAGTTTGGAATTTATTTAGTCTAGCTGGGGGTACATACTTCAAACCTTTGTCCAGAATTAGTTGTTCAGATTCTGACAAAGTTTTGGAGCTCAAATTAAAGATGCCCTTACCAATTACATTCTTGGCCTTTTTAATTGTTCGGGCTCTCCTCCCCCCTCTGGTTCCTCTCCTCTTTCTCCCAGTCTTTTTATACCTTGTGTGGGTTTGTGAAAACCCCAACTAGTAGGTGCATTAAGGCCCAAAGGGCCCTCAGCAAGTTGTTCCTTGGTAGGGGCCTGATGGAATTTGGTTCTTAAAGGTTCCTGGACTGGGAAAAAAGAGGCTTGCGAGTTACCTTCTGTCCCAGGGGCGTTAAGATCGCTTAGTGGAAAGAAGGAGTTCCCAGTGGGAATACCATAATTCCACTCCGAAATTCCTCCCATATCATAATAAGGAGAGGAGTTATGGTCCCAATAACTACCCCCCTGGGAGTTCCACCCATCATAATAATTGTTGGGGGGAGCCTCTTTTTTCCCAGTCCAGGAACCTTTAAGAACCAAATTCCATCAGGCCCCTACCAAGGAACAACTTGCTGAGGGCCCTTTGGGCCTTAATGCACCTACTAGTTGGGGTTTTCACAAACCCACACAAGGTATAAAAAGACTGGGAGAAAGAGGAGAGGAACCAGAGGGGGGAGGAGAGCCCGAACAATTAAAAAGGCCAAGAATGTAATTGGTAAGGGCATCTTTAATTTGAGCTCCAAAACTTTGTCAGAATCTGAACAACTAATTCTGGACAAAGGTTTGAAGTATGTACCCCCAGCTAGACTAAATAAATTCCAAACTTATATGGATGTACATAAGTTTGTTAGAAAGATTAATATTAAAAGATATATGATGGGATCATCTAACACACTTAATCTTAATTCATCCAATAATGTAGTCCCACAGGTTGTTCATTCAGGCTTGGCTAATGCTTCCCTTTTTAACCCTCCCGGGACTCTCCCTGCCGCATTACGTGTCTTCAGAGACGTTGTCTTAAGAGACTTAGATGCACTGGAAGTGAAGAGATGTAAAATGAAAAAAGAATTGCAGGAAGGTTTGGACTCGCTTTGTGAGAGTAAAGATCTTGTCATTAGGCCTGCTGACAAGGGTGGGGCCATTGTAGTGTTAGATCGGGCAGATTATGAGGCAGAAATTAATAGAATTTTGGGTGATACCAACACTTATATTAAACTACCCTCTGATCCAAAACTTACCTATACTAAGGAGTTGCAAAAGTTGGTTAAGGCAGGGCAGGGAGCCGGTTTTCTGAACAACAAAGAGAGCCTTTTTTTGATTCCTAGAGCCCCACGTACACCGATCCTGTACTATTTACCTAAAATACATAAGAGCCCCGTCTGCCCCCCGGGAAGACCTATAATTAGTGGTATTGACTCCATTACTTCCCGGGTGGGCAGATATATTGATTCATATCTGCAGCCTTTGGTCCAGATGACCCCCTCCTATGTTAAAGATACGAGACATGTCATCAACCTTTTAGAAAATCTGTCTGCTGGTCCTGATACATGGATGGTCACGGCAGATGTGGCCTCCTTGTATACCAGCATTCCGCATAACTTAGGTTTTGCTGCAGTTCATTCCTATTTAGATAGAGACCCTAGGCTCTCTGTCCAGCAGGTATCTTTCCTCATGTCTCTCTTGGAATTTGCTGCTTCCCATAACTATTTTTGGTTTGGGAGCCAGTTTTATAGACAGACCATGGGCGTAGCTATGGGGGCTAAATATGCCCCCAGCTTGGCCAATCTCTTTATGGCCAAGTGGGAGGAGGATGTCATCTATGCCCGCAATATACCTCAGATAGAATTGTGGGCCAGGTATATAGATGACATCCTCCTCCTTTGGAATGGCCAAGAGAGTGAGTTGAGGAACTTTTTGGAGTCTCTGAACGACAATGAAAGAGGCATAAGTCTTAGTTATGAGTTGAGCCAGGTAAGAATTAATTTTTTGGATTTGAACATTTCAGTGGTAGATGATCGTTTTGTCACTTCGACATTCTTTAAAGACACAGATAGGAACTCATTTATCCCTATCGATAGTTGTCACCACATTCCCTGGCTTAAAGCAGTCCCTAAAAGTCAATTTATTAGACTTAGACGTAATTGCTCTAGAATAGAGGAATTCCATGTACAGGCAGAAATACTTACCTCCAGATTTCTGGAAAAGGGATACCAACAGGATTTTTTGATCAAAACCCTCAAGGAAGTGACCGACACCAACCGTGATGACTTATTAGTTGAAAGGGGCCCACGTATAAATGATTTCCATGGAAAAGTCCCTTTTATAACTACTTATTCTCTTCAACAGAAGAGCATAAAAAAACTTATAAATAAACACTGGCACATCGTTAGTAGTGATGCCACTTTGAAAAATGTGATCAGTGAGAAACCTCAAGTGGTATTCAGAGGTGCTTCGTCATTACGTAATCGTTTAGCACCCAATGTTGTTGACCCTCCCGCCAGGAGTAGGGGTTTTTTCGACCAGCTTACTGGATTTTACAAATGCGGAAAGTGTAGGGTCTGTTCTCTGAATTCTTGTAACCAGAGACGGACCACCACTTTTCTGAGTACGGCTACTGGATTAGATCATATCATTAAACCATGTATTACATGTGTCACCACGGGAGTGGTCTATATGTTGCAATGCCCTTGTGGGCTGCAATATGTGGGACGCACAAAACGCCCCCTACAGGTCAGACTTAATGAACACATTACTAACATCATTACAGGTTTCCCAAATCATTCTGTGTCTAAGCACTACTTGAGATTTCACAACAAAGACCCTTCCAAGACTCTTTTCTTAGGGATTGATAAATATAAGCCTCATTGGCGGGGCAGCTCTTTAGTGAGGGAAATTTCAAAACTTGAGATGTCTTGGGTCCATCGCCTCAAAACTTATGTCCCTTTTGGTCTTAATATTGACACTGATGTCAATGCCTTCATTGACAATTCCTGATTTATTCTCATTACTAGGGTTGATGGCTTTATGTAAGATACACATACATCTTTTATGTATTATGTCAATTTTATTTTTATGTTTTATATGCACTATGAGAGTCGTTGCGGCCTCGCCATTTCTGGGATGCTGGACTGGGCTATGATATAGGACAGTTTCATTATATGTGTTTGAATTTGTTTTTGCACAGTTTTTGTGCATTACACATTTAAACTTTTTATTCTTTGCTATATTTCATTATATCCTTTTCATTTTGGATTGGTGTCTTTTCTTTCGTACACATTCTTCGTCACTATTCAGGCTATTGTTCCTATGCAATTAAAGGGTTTCACTTTGATGTATGAACAATTTCTTGTGATTATTTTGACGAACCCATGTGTATGGATTATCTTTATAACTATTTTCCCTGGTCATTATATAACCAACAGACTCTCTGATCAATGTGATCTCTTTTGGCTATTTTTATATTTTTTGTCACCATTCATGTATAGGGGTCAGACATGTTGGATGTGTTAAATGCTGTTCGGCACGTTTTTTCTGTACTGATCCCCTTACATGATTGAATGTTATTTATCCCACCATTGGGGTAATTTCCCCTTTTTTTTACTTTCAGATTCTTTCTGTTTTTAGAAAGTGGGATGTGGTGTGTTGCAGGTGTAACACTTACTTTGCACTTGGCGGCGCACTAACACTCATGAGCCTGTACTGAATGTTATTTTCAGTATGTGCAAGCCTTTTTATCTATTTTATTTTTATTTTATTTATTTTCTGAATATCCGCTGCATTTGTATGATGTCTGTTGAGTCAGCGTTCTATAGTATACTATAGTCTTTTTGTATCATCAGCAGTAGATAGATTGAATCTTTAGGGCCATTTGCCATTAACCATAATGGCGTGTAAGTACCCAGCCCTGCATCTCAGAATGAGGCTTGGTACGCTGCAGTATCTTTATAAGGTGGAGCGTCACTGCGTTGCCCGTTCCCCATTGACAACGTCAGGTGTGACGAAACGCGTCTGGGAGGGCACGTAGTGACGCCACCACGCTGTTTGAGAGGAGGACGGGCTCCTGTTTTACCGGCCGGTTTCTTATTATTGTTCGTATATGCTGTATTTTATTCATCCACATGTAAGTGTGCTACCTTATCTTTTTTAATAAATTGTTCAAACGATATCATGCCATGTTAGCCCCTTTCTTTTTCGGGTATTACTGAGCTCCACGAGGCATATCAATATCTGGAGGGCATTATTGGGAGATGGAAATCTGACCCACTTAAAAGGAGGATATCTTTTGACGGGATCCATCTATTATTCACAAACGCTCAAATTGCTTATTTTTCTGGTAAGCACATTCATTGTATGGTGACGGGCACTTTTAAGAGTTTTTGGATCGTGTTTAAATCACCGCGGTGTCACCGACTCTTATTTGGATTCACACATGAACTTTCTTTGAATGGACTTTGATTTATATTATTTTTTATATTGTTTTTTCACTTTACATATTGCTTTGTTTTTTATGCACTTAAGGTGTTTTTTTCATTGTGATAATTATTTAAAGTTAATATCTATTTATTTTGATATTACTTTTAGACATTTTTTATTATAGGGTTGGCGCAGTTTTTTATTTCTGCATATTTGTTTGGTGTTACATCACATCTATTGCTGCTGCCTATTTCACATTTTATTTGCTTTCATGTTTCTTTCCTAGCGCGGAATAATTTTTTCCATTTACCCTTACTTATTTATTCACCCATTTTTCTGTCAAGGATCAGATTACCAAGTGCTTGCTGCAGGGCATCCTTAGTTCCTAATTTAACAGCGTGGGAATTATTTACCTATTCAAGTTTCTCATGCATTTAACCCTCGTACACAAGGGTGGACATTCCGACAACAAAATCCATCGGATTTTGTCTGACGGATTTTGTCCAAAACTGGTGTTGCATACACACGGTTGGACACAGTTGTCGGAAAATCCGATCGCTTAGAACGTGATGACGTTCATTCGTTACAACGGGACTACGTTCAGGCTAGTAGCCAATAGCTTTGGTGTAGGAATTTGATCTGAGCATGCGTGGCACTTTGTCCGATCGGAATTCTCTACACATGATCGGACAAAGTCCGATCGGATCATGTTGTCGGAAAGTTTTATAGCCCAACTCTCAAACTTGGTCCGTCGGATATTCCGACGGAAACAGTCCGATGGAGCCCACACTCAGTCGGATTATCCGACAACACGGTCCGATCGGACATTTTCCATCGGAATGTCCGACTGTGTGTACAAGGGCTTAGAGCAACACACTGTTTAACTTCCAGATCTCAGGGAATCAAAATATAGAGGTTTTTAAAAAAAATAAAAAATCTAGTTTTGTGAGATTTGGCGTTATTAACCCTCTGAGCAAATGTAGCAAGGTCCCAGGCCTCCTTCAGTCTAATGAGAACCTCCAGGGCCGGGGATAGATGACATCCTTCTTGTGGTTTGCAAGGCATAGTTGGTGTAATCCAAGGTAGATTCGTGGGCGCCAGACACTTTTTGAATGCAAAGAGATTTTATTTCTCTTAAACCTAACTTTGAGATAGAGGGTTAGGGCCAGGACTCCCTTAGCTGGTTGCAATGTTAATTGGCAGACTCCAAGACTTCTACAGGAGGACAGCCATGCTGGGAAAGGCATCCAGCAAGATGCCACATCTGCCTGTGTAGGAATGCTGTCTTCTATGGCAACAGTCTTTGACAGTTTCTAACACAAAGCGTAACAATTCCTTCACATCCATTACAATCACTTCTTGCAGTTCTTCAGCCCACTGAGCTCCCAATATCTCTCACTAGACTAGATGATTCACTGCCACTGAATCCCTTGAGCTCCTCCAATTTTCACTGTAGTATCTTCCTCAAGTGTCACCCTCACCTCTCTGCTGGGTCCATAGCTTGGCACTCCAGATACTTCTCAAGCTTCATCCCACTGGCCTGCTTGGTCCCTGGCTTGGCACTCCAGATACTTCTCAAGCTTCACCCCACTGGCCTGCTTGGTCCCTGGCTTGGCACTCCATATACTTCTCAAGCTTCACTCCACTGGCCTGCTTGGTCCCTGGCTTGGTACTCCAGATACTTCTCAAGCTTCTCCCCACTGGCCTGCTCAGTCCCTGGCTTTGCACTCCATATACTTCTCAAGCTTCACCCCACTGGCCTGCTCGGTCCCTGGCTTAACACACAAGGCTGCTCTGCAAGCATCACCTCCGTTGGCTGGGTCCTTGGCTTAATACCCGCTGAAGTTTCCCAAGTCTTCACAGTCCCCGGTTGGTGAGAATTCTGCTCCGGGACTTAGGGGTCTGGAAATGGCAGACACTTTGTTTGAGGAACGTAAGTAGCAGGGGCGGACTGACAACTCATGGGGCCCCCGGGCAATAGGAGATTATGGGGCCCCCCGGGTAATAGGAGATTATGGGGCCACACAGTATACAAAAACACACACAGTATACAATCACACAGTATACACATACATGTGCACACAGTATACATGTGCACACAGTATACACAGACATGTTTCTATTGGCTGAGAAGGTAGGCTGGAGGCTAGAAGGCTGGAGAGGTGGGGTAGCTATAATCTCAGGATTTTTAGACCAAAAAGGGATGTCTGTAAGGGACATTTCAGAGACAGATGTAAAAAAAAAAAAAAAAGATTTTTACATACTGTTCCTGGTTTTACTGAGGCTGGCAACCTTGATGGGGCCCCCTAGTGGCCCGGGGCCCTCGGGCAGTGCCCGAGTGGCTGAATGGTCAGTCCACCCCCTGGTAAGTAGTGAAAAAGTTAGGAGGTAGCCTTATTCTATACATAGTGAGGTATTGCAGGGAACTTTTTATTCTTTTGTGTTATAAATAATGGCAACTGAGACCTGATAAAGGTTTTTTCAAAAGCGTTCTAAAATTGCTTTGACTTTACAATTAAATTTGGAATGAATGTAACTTTCCGAACGAAAAACGATATTCACTGCATACAATTTCATCCCGCTCCTTCAATTCTTTTTCATATGCTTGAAAACAATGGTCGATTTCCTGTCAATTAAGTCAAATCGTACACTCCGAATATTTCCCTGTTGGAGACAGGAGCCGCGCACTCCTTGAAAACGTATTTTCTTTTCCGGTTGTCCCCTCTATTTTATACTTGGGAATTGATTGAATGTCAACTTATTTATTTATTTTCACTTACTTATATAGCACTCTCAATTTACATATACATCAGTCCCCGCCCTTTCAACGTTTTTGCAGTAGTGTTTTTTCCAGTGTTTTTTTTTTTAATGCTAGCATTTTTCAACGTTTTTTTTTTTTTCAACGGGCTCAAAAATAAAAAAAAATAAAAAAAATGCTGGTGAGTCACGTTTATGGGCGTTTTTGGGCATTAGAGCATTTTTACAGCTGAAAACAGCTGAAAAACTCCTCTCGTTACCCACTAGGCCTCATGCACACCGGACGTTTTTGGATGTTTTTACAGCTGCTGTTTTTGGCCACAGCAGACGCTTTTTTTTCCACAGTCAATAGACTCTCCAGCATGTTATCCTAGGTGTCTATGTGTCAAATGCCTTTGGCTGGAGTGTTTTTTTTTTTTGTCTGTTCAAAAAAAATAAATTGTGGGTTCCGAGAGGCAGTTTACAGTTGTAAAAACGCCAAAAACTTCCATAACCGCCGATAAAAACTCAAAAACGCTGTTCACCAGAATTTTTTAACGTTTTTGATCCACTGAAAAAAAAATTATTAGCCCCGGAAGAATTTACCCCCCTTCCTGACCAGAGCACTTTTTGCAATTCGACACTGCGTCGCTTTAACTGAGAATTGCGCAGTTTTACTGTGGCAGGCTGGCTCCCCTGTGCAAAACCACGTTACTGTACATGATCTCGGGGGGTACCGGATAGCAGACGCGCGCGCACACCCCCTGCACAGCGGGGGGGGGGGGGGGGTTATGCTCATGGCCGATGGTTGCGATGACCGCCAGCCACGAGCGATCGTGACCAGGAGACACAGAACAGGGACACACACTTCCCTGTTCTGAAAGGAGTGACAGATTGTGTGTTCCTATTAGCTAGGAACCATGATCTGTCACGCAATCAAAGGTGAACACAGTGCTGTAAAAAGCTAGGAGGGTGCTGCTCACCCCAAGTAAATACAAATAGAACTAGTTCCCCCACAAGCGGGGTTTTTAGGCAGCAAGAGACAGTGATAGAAGCCAGTAGAAGTAGTAAAAAGGTATTTTAATAATAATTGGTAAAAACAAACATGAGCTTCACCTGAACATTTGAATATCAGACAGAATCATGTATATAAAGTACATATAATGTCACATGGAAGTAAAATAACAGACACAGCTATGTTAACACTGTATGGGTAGATAACAGTGAGAGCATATAACTAACGCGTTTCAACCCCAAAGGGGGTCTTCTTCAGAGATGGTGGTCTGTTAAAAGAAAAACAAGATTACACTGAATAAATGAATCCGGTGTTATACATGTTAGGGATACCCAATATTAATTTAAAATGGTTTACCCAATATACTTCCAGGTAGGTAAGGTGGATTAAAGTGCTTCGGATAAAAATTCCCCCATAGGGCAATGTCTCAATTTCCTTTACGCATCTTGAGTGGTATCTGGTCCATATGTGTTGCCAAGATGCCAGACGGAAGAGGAGGCAGCGTCACAAACCCACTGGCGTGACTCGCGGGAGGTCACACTATTCCCTTGCCCCCCAGAAGAAATTCCGAGGGGGTGGGTGCAAGTAAGGGTACACCGGAGATATGGTGAGTCACACCTGCAGCGAAACCCCAACAACAGGCAAAAAATTAATTGATTCGTTAATTAATTAAAAGCGAGAATTATTTGACATTGGAAACATGGGGTGCATACATGATATGAGGCTAATGATATCATATCCTCACCATGTATACCAAGGATTGTACATACGTATATATATATACACGTATATATGTGCGCCCCCAATTGTCCAAATGTCCATATAACATGCTTTCTAAAGCCAGGACAGAGGAAGAAAAAAGAGAGAGGGGGAAGGGGGGGGGGGCATGCCTGGGAGTCCAAGGAGCCTAGGAAAAAAAAAAAAGGTGAACACAGGAAAAGATAGCCGAAAATGAGTGAGTGTGTGAATGTGTGCTGCTATGTAAGCCATAACACGCAAGGGAAGGGGGATAGGGAAAAGAGAGAAAGGAGAAAAGAAAAGGTGATAAAAAGTGAACGGGTGAAGATGGTGTGAGTGTGCACTCAAGCAAAGAAAAAAGAAGAAAAAGAAAAAATGCGCAAAGAAATGGTGAAAAAGTGAAGAAAAAACAAACAAAAACATGCAGTGAAACAAACAAACCAAAAGACACCGCATGTGAAAATGTACAAAAACAAGATGCGCTAAAATGAGTGACAGTAGTAGAAGACATAGTCAATCAAAGTGTGAAGTGCATGATGATATATACATGTAAGGAAAGTGTGTGTGTGTAGTGTGTAAGAAAATACCAAACAGGTATATTAGCCTCATTGGAACAAACATGCAAGTGGTGAGATTATTACCTGGATTGTAAGACCTAATAGGAGACTGTTCCAGGAGGTAAGGATGAGGGACAGCGACTTAGGCGTTAGTCCACAGAGGTTAACTGGCGCAGTCCCTACACCGTGTTTCCTGAGGTCCGATCTATAAATTAATTGGCTCAGTCCGCATATCAGACGGGCAATAGAGAGGCTTATTTTGGTGCAGTACGTCACCAAATATAGGTCAAATACAAAAGGAAAATAAGTGCTCACCAAACCACAGGTACAAGTTTCTTTCCTCCTGGATGAATGTACACCTCCTATGAAGGGAGGTTCGTATATAAAGCCTGGAGATTGGCTACAGATGCATACGCCCACCAATCCACTGATGTATCCCGAACGTATTGGCTGCCTACATAGGATCAGCCTCGTGTGGCCGCCCCGGCGTCCTGGAAGGCCGGAAACCGGCCCCGAAATGACGTCACTTCCGTCGCAAACACGTGGCGTCACAACGTCACGCACGTTCGCTCGATCGAACGGACGCGCGCGAAGTATATGTCACGCACGTTCGCCCAAACGAGCGGACGTGCCTGAGGTGTGCACCCGGAAGTGTCCGAGGATGCCGCCGGCAAGGGAATATGTGTCCACCATCCCTCAACAAGGGGGAGGGGGAACCAATGGAGAGGCCTGTCCATGAAATACAGGCAGAAACCGCTCCTACTCTTGCCGGGGAGTCAAACCAGGGGGCAGACCCAACTATCACCTCCTCACCTCTGTAAATTGGCAAAGGACTATTATAGATTTCGGGGAAAGAGAGACATATTCTCAACGGGAGGAAAAATTATTATGTTATAAGATAAAAATTAGGCAATGTCAAAAGCCGAGACTAGCCAGATACCTCCTGAGCACCCACCGAGGATCTTCGGGACAGGTAAGGGGATGGGAAGTGTAAAAGTGAGGGACATGGATGAGCAAAATGAAAAAAAAAAAAAAGAAAAAAAAAAATTATAAATATATATAATGAAATGGAAAGTTGTGCTAGTGAAGGGGGAGAAGATCCAAAGGTGGGGGAAAAAGGAAGGTAGGTGGCAGCTCGGGGCATATCATCACAAAAAGCCAAGTAGAATTCACCAATCAGGTTGTATAGTTATATAATACTTTACAAAGTTTAATGGCGTCTATTGTCATGTAAATATAAGTCTCTATCAAGAGCCTGGACAGAACAAATATGCAAACAATAATAAAATATACATCAATTGGAACACATGACAGTTAACTGTATTTCATGGACAGGCCTCTCCATTGGTTCCCCCTCCCCCTTGTTGAGGGATGGTGGACACATATTCCCTTGCCGGCGGCATCCTCGGACACTTCCGGGTGCACACCTCAGGCACATCCGCTCGTTTGGGCGAACCTGCGTGACATATACTTTGCGCGCGTCCGTTCGATCGAGCGAACGTGCGTGACGTTGTGACGCCACGTGTTTGCGACGGAAGTGACGTCATTTCGGGGCCGGTTTCCGGCCTTCCAGGACGCCGGGGCGGCCACACGAGGCTGATCCTATGTAGGCAGCCAATACGTTCGGGATACATCAGTGGATTGGTGGGTGTATGCACCTGTAGCCAATCTCCAGGCTTTATATACGAACCTCCCTTCATAGGAGGTGTACATTCATCCAGGAGGAAAGAAACTTGTACCTGTGGTTTGGTGAGCACTTATTTTCCTTTTGTATTTGACCTATATTTGGTGACGTACTGCACCAAAATAAGCCTCTCTATTGCCCGTCTGATATGCGGACTGATCCAATTAATTTATAGATCGGACCTCAGGAAACACGGTGTAGGGACTGCGCCAGTTAACCTCTGTGGACTAACGCCTAAGTCGCTGTCCCTCATCCTTACCTCCTGGAACAGTCTCCTATTAGGTCTTACAATCCAGGTAATAATCTCACCACTTGCATGTTTGTTCCAATGAGGCTAATATACCTGTTTGGTATTTTCTTACACACTACACACACACACTTTCCTTACATGTATATATCATCATGCACTTCACACTTTGATTGACTATGTCTTCTACTACTGTCACTCATTTTAGCGCATCTTGTTTTTGTACATTTTCACATGCGGTGTCTTTTGGTTTGTTTGTTTCACTGCATGTTTTTGTTTGTTTTTTCTTCACTTTTTCACCATTTCTTTGCGCATTTTTTCTTTTTCTTCTTTTTTCTTTGCTTGAGTGCACACTCACACCATCTTCACCCGTTCACTTTTTATCACCTTTTCTTTTCTCCTTTCTCTCTTTTCCCTATCCCCCTTCCCTTGCGTGTTATGGCTTACATAGCAGCACACATTGACACACTCACTCATTTTCGGCTATCTTTTCCTGTGTTCACCTTTTTTTTTTCCTAGGCTCCTTGGACTCCCAGGCATGGCCCCCCCCTTCCCCCTCTCTCTTTTTTCTTCCTCTGTCCTGGCTTTAGAAAGCATGTTATATGGACATTTGGACAATTGGGGGCGCACATATATACGTGTATATATATACGTATATACAATCCTTGGTATACATGGTGAGGATATGATATCATTAGCCTCATATCATGTATGCACCCCATGTTTCCAATGTCAAATAATTCTCGCTTTTAATTAATTAACGAATCAATTAATTTTTTGCCTGTTGTTGGGGTTTCGCTGCAGGTGTGACTCGCCATATCTCCGGTGTACCCTTACTTGCACCCACCCCCTCGGAATTTCTTCTGGGGGGCAAGGGAATAGTGTGACCTCCCGCGAGTCACGCCAGTGGGTTTGTGACGCTGCCTCCTCTTCCGTCTGGCATCTTGGCAACACATATGGACCAGATACCACTCAAGATGCGTAAAGGAAATTGAGACATTGCCCTATGGGGGAATCTTATCCGAAGCACTTTAATCCACCTTACCTACCTGGAAGTATATTGGGTAAACCATTTTAAATTAATATTGGGTATCCCTAACATGTATAACACCGGATTCATTTATTCAGTGTAATCTTGTTTTTCTTTTAACAGACCACCATCTCTGAAGAAGACCCCCTTTGGGGTTGAAACGCGTTAGTTATATGCTCTCACTGTTATCTACCCATACAGTGTTAACATAGCTGTGTCTGTTATTTTACTTCCATGTGACATTATATGTACTTTATATACATGATTCTGTCTGATATTCAAATGTTCAGGTGAAGCTCATGTTTGTTTTTACCAATTATTATTAAAATACCTTTTTACTACTTCTACTGGCTTCTATCACTGTCTCTTGCTGCCTAAAAACCCCGCTTGTGGGGGAACTAGTTCTACCATGATCTGTCACTTCCTGTAGTTAGTCCCCTCCCCCTACAATTATAATCACCTTCCAGAGAACACAGTTAACCCCATGATCGCCCCCTAGTGTTAACCCCCTTCACTGCCAGTGAAATTTTTACTGTAATCAATGCATTTTTAATGCCACTGATCGCTGTAATGCTACAGTCATGATAAAAATCGCAGATCGTCACCATTACTAGTAAAAAAAAATATATAATAATAAAAATGCCATAAATCTATCCCCTATTTTGTAGACACTATAACTTTTGCACAAACCAATCAATAAACGCTTGGGGCTAAAGTGGTTAAATAAAATACATTTTTTTTTCAGTGGATCAAAAAAACTTTAAAAAATGCTGGTGAACAGCGTTTTTGAGTTTTTATCGGCGGTTATGGAAGTTTTTGAACGTTAGGGCGTTTTTACAGCTGTAAACTGCCTCTCAGAACCCACAATTTTTTTTTTTTTTTTTTAACAGACAAAAAAATAAACACTCCAGCCAAAGACAGTTGACACATTTCGGACACCTAGGATAACATGCTGGAGAGTCTATTGACTGTGGAAAAAAAGCGTCTGCTGTAGCCAAAAACAGCAGCAGTAAAAACGTCCAAAAAACGTCCGGTGTGCAGGAGGCCTAAGGGGGAGACGCGATTTCAGCTGTCTCATCCCACAGAGATTGTATGAGAGCTTGTGGTCTTTGGTAAGCAGACCAGGGCCGTTTTTAAGGCAGGGCAAAAGGGGCAGCTGCCCTGGGCCCTGTCATTGTTGTGGGGCCCAAAGCAGCTGCTTCATACTTGCCAACTATACTGGTTTAAATTTCCTCGCCACTTGAGGTTTTAGTCCTGTGCTGTCCAATATCTCAGTGTGAAGTGCTGCTACTAATGCTACCCAGCTCTGCCCTATTGTGTGCAGATGACTCACCTGCAGACCCTGTGTTTACATGTAAATTACCGACATTCATATGTAAATAGAGGCGGCCAGAAGCATTGATATGTATATCATGCCCCCCTGAGGTCATATCCACAGTAATCTCTAGCAACCAATCAACAAGCAGAAATCATGTGCTGTAACCTCTAGCAACTAACCAGTGAGCTGTAATGTGTTCTGTAACCTCTAGCAACCAGTCAGTGAGCGGTAATGATACACTGTAACCTCTGGAAACCAATTGCAATAGCTGCCTGATCTGATTCAGTAAACTGATTTTGAGTCTAGCTGCTATTTATTGTATGTCTGAGAGCAGGTGGAGAGCGAAACTGCATGGAAGGGGGGCCCCCAAGAAAAGTTTTGCCCAGGGTCCAATCAATATTAAAGATGGCCCTGAAGCAGACCCCTAAGCGAAAGAATAGAAAAAAAAAAGTAACATTTTATAAAGCAGAGTACTAAACAAACCTTTCCTTGTCTTTCACCTCGATCGCTCTCCCCTGTGCTGTCTTTCACTTTTCGCAATCGATCTGCTGGTCTCGGCTGAAACTTTGTTTGTCACACCCCGTCCCGGGATAAACTCCTCGCAAGGAGGCCGGGGGTGTGGATTCGGAGCTTCATCGGCACTAAAAGCTGCAGTGTTTGGACTGCCGACGACCAATTTATTCTTCTTTGAAATTACTCTAAGATTACATAGTTAGTAAGGTGGAATAAAGACACCAGTCCATCCAGTTCAACCTGTGTGAGTATGGGTGAGTGTCTGCAATTATCCCTATTTAAGATACTTATATAGTGTCATCAATTTCCACACATACACCGAACACTCACATTGGTCCCTACCGTCAAGGAGCCCACAATCCAAGATCCCCAACTCACATTCATAGACTAGGGGCCAATTTTGGACAGAGTCCAATTAACCTCCCTGCACGTCTTTGAAGATTAAAGAAAGCCGGTACCGTCCTCACTGAGTGAGCACACCTACACTTGTGAGACCCGATCTGGCCCAAAGCCAAGGGGGAGGTCAGATATCTACACATCATATCTACACATGAGACATGCTGACTGCTTGCCTAGACTATGAACCATATTTAACTAAAGGAGCTTAACCACTTCAGCCCCGGAAAGTTTTAACCCCTTAATGACCAGAGCATTTTTTGTGATCCGGCGCTGACAATTGCGCGGTGGTGCGACGATGTACCCAAACAAAATTGAGGTCTTTTTTTTTTTTACCCAAAAATAGAGCTTTCTTTTGGTGGTATTTGATCACCTCTGCGGTTTTTATTTTTTGCGTCACACAAACAAAAGAAGAGCGACAATTTGGGAAAAAAACACAACGAGGGATATTTACGAAAGGGCAAATCCACTTTAACCGGTTCCCGACCGGCGCACGCCGATGTACGTCGGCAGAATGGCACGGGCAGGCATATTGGTGTACAGGTACGTCCAGTGTTCAATGCCGCCCTGCCATCGCGAGCGCGCTGCCGGTGGCGCGCTCGCGTGCCGGTCGGGACCCCCCTGAGTCTGGTCGCATACGGGACCCCCCTGAGTCTGATCGTCTCACGGGACGGCTGAATGGAGGAAATGCCGTGTAAACAGCATTTGCCTATTCTGCCTAGCAACTAGTGACACTGATCTCTGCTCCATGTGATTGGAGCAGAGATCAGTGTTCACTAAATGAAAGCCCAGCCCCCCACACAGTTAGTAACACACCCCTAGGAACACTTAACCCCTACACTGCCACCCACTGGTTAACTCCTTCACTGCCAGTGTCATTTACACAGGAATCACTGCATTTATATAGCACTGATTGCTGTATAACTGACATTATTCCCAAAAATGTGTCAAAAATGTCCGATGTGTCTGCCGCAATGTCGCAGTCACAATAAAAATCGCTGATTGCCGCCATTACTAGTAAAAAAAATAAAAATAAAAAATTATTAATAAAAATGCCATAAAACTATCCCCTATTTTGTAAACGCTATAACTTTTGCACAAACCAATCAATAATCGCTTATTGCGATTTTTTTTACCAAAAATATGTAGAAGAATACGCATCGGCCTAAACTGAGGGAAAATTTTTTTTTTTTGATATTTTTGAGGGATATTTATTATGACAAAAAGTAAAAAATAATGCGTTTTTTTCAAAATTGACACTCTATCTTTGTTTATAGCGCAAAAAATAAAAAGCGCAGGGGTGATCAAATACCACCAAAAGAAAGCTCTGTTTGTGGGAAAAAACAGGATGTCAATTTTGCTTGGGAGCCACGTCGCACGACCGCGCAATTGTCAGTTAAAGCGACGCAGTGCTGTATCGCAAAAAGTGGTCTGGTCTTTGACCAGCAAAATGGTCCGGTCTGTAAGTGGTTAAACTTCAAGTGCAAACTACAAGTGCAAAGTGCACTTGAAACTGCACTTGGAAGTGAAGTCGCTGTGGATCCGAGGGGGACATTCAAGGAAAATAAAACACAACATTTAAGCTTGCACGTGATTGGATGATAAAATCAACAGAGCCTCCCCTCATTTCAGATCTACCCCTCAGATTTACAGCGACTGCACTTCCAAGTGCAATTTAAAGTGCACTTTGCACACTTAGTTTGCACTTGCAGTGCAAAGTGGATTTGCCTTTCGTAAATAAACCCCAATAGCTTTTACTTTTTGCTATAATAAATATCCCAATAAAAATAGAAAATAAAAAAATTGCAATAAGCGTATATTGATTGGTTTGCACAAAAGTTATAGCGTCTACACAATAGGGCATACATTTATGGCATTTTTATTGTTTTTTACACTAGTAATGGCAGTGATCTGCAATTTTTATCGAGACTGCGGACAGATCAGGGAACCCATGCCGTTTTTTGTTTTTTTTTTACATTAAAGTCGTGTTGTAAGTCGCGCTGTGATTCACCTCCCAAAGTCGTGCTGGAAGTCGTGTTGCCTCTGTGTGAATGAATGGACTGTTATGATACAAGTTCAATAAACACAGATTGTTATTGTTAGAGTCACGTGTCGAATCTCCTATCTGTATCGAACTGTCAAAACGAAAATGAAAATAAAGGATTTATTTATGTCGGATCTTTCTTTTTTCCGGATTCTGCACTTTCGTTATCGTTTGTCAAAACGATAACGAAAATACCTAAAATTCGGACGAAAATGCATTCGGACGAAAACGAATGCACATGTCTACACAGGATTGTATTTTCCGACTAAGCGATCCGAAAGGGGGGGGGTGTCAGATATCCTCAGCCAACCACAGGAGAGGAGCTGAAAGGCGGGAAAATACAAGGAGAAGCTTTGAGATGACTGGCAGGTATCCTCAGCCAATCACAAGAGAGGATCTGAGAGGAAAGAAAACCTGAGGAGACAGCAGAGAGATGAGTGATAGGAAAGAAGACATCTGTGAGGGGGAGTGGCAGGCTTCCCTCAGCCAATCACAAGAGAGGAACTGAAAGGCGGGAAAATCCGAGGAGAGGCTGTGAGATGAGTGGCAGGTAATCTCAGCCAATCACAAGAGAGAATCTGAGGAAAAGGTGTTAAGGGGGAGTGCCAGGTATCCTCAGCCAATCACAATAGAGGAGCTGAGAGGAAAGAATACCTGAGGAGACAGCAGAGAGATGAGTAATAGGAAAGAAGACATCTGTGAGGGGGAGTGGCGGGCTTTCCTCAGCCAATCACAAGAGGAGTCGAGAGGTGGGAAAAGCTGAGGAGACAGCTATGAGGGGGAGTGGCAGATATCCTCAGCCAATCACAAGAGAGGAGCTGAGTGGCGGGAGAATCTGAGGAAAAGCTGTTAAGGGGGGGTGGCAGGTACCCTCAGCCAATCACAAGAGAGGATCTGAGAGGAAAGAAAACCTGAGGAGACAGCAGAGAGATGAGTAATAGGAAAGAAGACTTCTGTGAGGGGGAGTGGCGGGCTTCCCTCAGCCAATCACAAGAGAGGAACTGAAAGGCGGGAAAATCCGAGGAGAGGCTGTGAGATGAGTGGCAGGTAATCTCAGCCAATCAAAAAACCAGATACACACTTCAAAAGACCGCCCACTTAGTGTATCATCACAGTGCTAAGCACACCCAACCCAGTGGCGTAACTAGAACCTTCAGGGCCCCGATGCAAGAAACCATGAAGGGCCCCCCTGAACCCCAGCCAGGGCCCTTCCCTCCGAGTCCGGTGGTGGAACTCCAGGGCGTGGTCATAGGTATGACCTTTGTGAGCCCTGTAGTTCCACCACTGGTATCAGCAGTTTTTATTTATTTATTTTTTACATTTTTAGGTGCGCCATTGGGGGACTGTCCCTAGGCAGGATCGGGTCCCTGTCCCCAGAAGAGATGAGGTCCTTTTCTCCAGGGCAGATGAAGTTACTGCCCCTAGGTGAGAAGGGGTCCCTGTCCCCACGTGAGAAGGAGTCCCTGTCCCCAGGGGAATATGGAGGGGGTATGTAATAGTGTGTGCTAGATGCCTATGCTGCTGCCGGCCATATGTAGAGGGGGCTGCATGGGCCCCCTGCATCACAGGGCCCGGTTGAGGTCGCGACTGCTGCACCCCCTATAGTTACGCCCCTGACCCAACCTCCAGCTGCTACTTAAATATATACATATATAAACCAGAAGGTGAAAAAATATATAATATATATATCACAATAGAGGAGCTGAGAGGAAAGAATACCCGAGGAGACAGCAGAGAGATGAGTAATAGGAAAGAAGACATCTGTGAGGGGGAGTGGCAGGCTTTCCTCAGCCAATCACAAGAGGAGCCGAGAGGGGGGAAAAGCTGAGGAGACAGCCGTGAGGGGGAGTGGCAGGTATTCTCAGCCAATCACAGGAGAGATGCTGAGAGGTGGGAAGATCTGAGGAGAAGCTGTGAGGGGATCTGAGTGACTGACAGTGACTATCACAGGAGCACTGCTGCGAGGCGGGGATAGCTGTGAGGTGAGTGATGAGTTTTCTCACCCAATCACAGAAGAGGATCATAGAAATAAAAAATAAACCTGAGAGTGAAAGGTGTAGCTCAGCCAATCACAGGAGAGGAGTTGGGAGGTGAGAACACCTGAGGGGGGAGGTGTGTGGTGATTTGAGTCAAGGGAAAGCTGTGAAGCGAGTGACAGGCCATTCGCAGGAGAGGAGTATGGAGGCGAGAACACCTGAGGAGACAGCTGTGAGGTGAGGTGAATGACAGGCCTCCTCAGCCAATCACATGATAGAAGTTGAAAGGCGGGACCTGGGGGGGGGGGAGAACTGTGAGGTGATTGACAGGTCTGCTCAACCAATCACTAGAGTAGCTGGGAGGTGGGAAAACCCAAAATGACAGCTGTGAGGTAAACAGACTTCCTGAAGTCAGTTATAGGAGAGAAGCTGGGAGGTGAAGGACAGTCTTTCCTCAGACAATCACAGGAGAGGAGCTGAGAGGCGGGAAAACCTGAGGTAATATCTGTAGGGGAGTGACAGGTCTCCTCAGCCAATCACAGGACTGGATGTGTGTGTGAGAGAAGTGGGCAGTCTATCTCAGAAGATAAGACTCCTCCTCCTCCTAGTGATGAGTCCCCCATACTTAGGTAAGTCCCCTCCCCTGGGGCAGTGCTCTGTGTGCTGATATGGAAATCTCCCCTCCCCCTCCTCATATAAAGACACCCTGACCCCTCCTCATCTACAGACACCCTGTCCCCTCCCCTCCTCATGTACACACACCCTGTCCCCTCCCCTCCTCATGTACACACCCCTCCCCCTCATATACACACACCCTGACCCCTCCCCTCCTCATATATACACACCCTGACCCCTCCTCATATATACACACCCTGACCCCTCCTCATATACAGACACCATGACCCCTCCCCTCCTCATATACACACACCCTGACCCCTCCCCCCTCCTCATACTGACCCCTCCCCCCTTCTCATATATACACACACTGACCCCTCCCTTCCTCATATACACACCCTGACCCCTCCCCTCCTCATATACACACATCCCTCCTCCTCATAAACACACATCCTGACCCCTCCCTCCTAGAGTTGCCACCTCATCCCTTTAAACCCGAACACATATAAATTACACATGTTCTGAGGCTAATTAAATGCAGGTAAGGCACTAAGGGAGTTTAATTACCACCTTAATCAGCCACAGAACCTGTGTAATTAATATGTGTTCGGGTTTAAAGGGATGAGGTGGCAACTCTACTCCCTCCTCATATACACACCCTGACCCCTCCCCTCCTCATATACACACACCCCTCCTCCTCATAAACACACACTGACCCCTCCCCTCCTCATATACACACGCACTGACCCCTCCCCTCCTCATATACACACACCCTGACCCCTCCCCTCCTCATATACACACACCCTGACCCCTCCCCTCCTCATATACACACACCCTGAACCCTCCCCCTCCTCATATACACACACCCTGACCCCTCCCCTCCTCATATACACACACCCCTCCTCATAAACACACATCCTGACCCCTCCCCTGCTCATATACAGACACCATGACCCATCCCCTCCTCATATATACACACACCCTGACCCCTCCCCCTTCTCATATACACCTACCCTGACCCCTCATCTTCTCATTTACACACACCCTGACCCCTTCCCCTCCTCATATACACACACCCTGACCCCTCCTCATAAACAGACACCATGACCCCTCCCCTCCTCATATATACACACACTGACCACTCCCCCTCATATATATATACACACCCTGACCCCTCCCCCTCCTCACATATACACACCCTTACCCCTCCCCCTCTATATATATATATATATATATATATATATATATATATACACACCCCTCCCCCTCCTCATATAAATACAGACACCCCTCCTCCTCATATACACACACACCCTGACCCCTCCTCATATACACACACCCCTCCCCCTCTTCAAATGATCAGAGAGCATGAATAGCACGCTGTTACAGCTTACATTGGAATTGCCTCCGCTCCACTCGCCATCACACACAGCCCCGCCTCCTCCTGACCCCATCCCCCTCCTCATATACACACACCCCTCCTCCTCATAAACACACATCCTGACCTCTCCCCCTGCTCATATACAGACACCCTGACCCCTTTACTCTTCATATACACACACCCTGACCCTTCCCCCCTCCTCATATACACACACCCTGACCCCTCCCCTCCTCATATACACACACCCTGACCCCTCCCCCCTCCTCATATACACACACCCTGACCCCTCTCCTCCTCATATACACACACCCCTCCTCATAAACACACATCCTGACCCCTCCCCTGCTCATATACAGACACCCTGACCCCTCCTCATATATACACACCCTGACCCCTCCCCCTCCTCATATACACACACCCTGACCCCTCCCCCTCCTCATATACACCTACCCTGACCCCTCATCTTCTCATATACACACACCCTGACCCCTCCCCTCCTCATATACACACACCCTGACCCCTCCTCCTCCTCATATACACACACCCTGACCCCTCCCCCTCCTCATATACACACACCCTGACCCCTCCCCCTCCTCATATATTCACACCCTGCCCCCTCCCCCTCATATATACACACCCCTCCCCCTCTCATATATACACACACCATGACCCCTCCCCTCCTCATATATACACACACTGACCCCTCCCCCTCCTCATATATACACACCTTGACCCCTCCCCCTTCTCACATATACACACCCTTACCCCTCCCCATCCTCATATACACACACCCCTCCCCTCCTCATATACACACACCCCTCCTCATACATATATACACCCTGACTCCTCACATACACACACACACACACACACCCCTCCCCCTCCTCATATATATACAGACACCCATCCCCCTCCTCATATACACACACCCTGACCCCTCCCCCTCCTCATATACACACACCCTGACCCCTCCTCCTCATATACAGACACCCCAACCCCCTCCTCATATACACACACCCTGACCCCTCCCCCTTCTCATATACACACACCCTGACCCCTCCTCCTCATATACAGACACCCCAACCCCCTCCTCATATACACACACCCTGACCCCTCCCCCTCCTCATATATACACACCCTGACCCCTCCTCAAATGATCACAGAGCATGAATAGCACGCTGTTACAGCTTACATTGGAATTGCCTCCGCTCCGCTCGTCGTCACACACAGCCCCGCCTCCTCCTGACCCCGCGCCTGTGATAGACAGAATACATCTCAGCATTGGACCTGCATTCTGTCTATCACTAAATGTAAACACAGAGCGGTAACGAGATGTTACCAGGTTCTCCTCCTCACACACTAATCGTGTGTGAGAAGGAGATTGCGGTAACATCTCCTTACCGCTTACAGTGTACACCAATCACTCTGATTGCCCCCCAATAAAGAGGACCTGTCACCACCCATCAAAGTACCTGTCACAGTCCATATGAGTACCAAGTACCTGTCACAGTTCATCTCATTACCTGTCACAGTCCATCCGAGTACTCAAGTACCTGAGTACCTGTCACAGTCCATCTGAGTACCTGTCACAGTTCATCTGAGTACCTGTCACAGTCCATCCGAGTACCTGTAACAGTTCATCTGAGTACCTGTCACAGTCCATCCGAGTACCTGTCACAGTCCATCCGAGTACCTGTCACAGTCAATCCGAGTACTCAAGTACCTGAGTACCTGTCACAGTCCATCTGAGTACCTGTCACAGTCCATCCGAGTACTCAAATACCTGAGTACCTGTCACAGTCCATCTGAGTACCTGTCACAGTCCATCTGAGTACTCAAGTACCTGAGTACCTGTCACAGTCCATCTGAGTACCTGTCACAGTCCATCTGAGTACCTGTCACAGTCCATCTGAGTACCTGTCACAGTCCATCCGAGTACCTGTCACAGTTCATCTGAGTACCTGTCACAGTCCATCCGAGTACCTGTAACAGTTCATCTGAGTACCTGTCACAGTCCATCCGAGTACCTGTCACAGTCCATCCGAGTACTCAAGTACCTGAGTACCTGTCACAGTCCAACCGAGTACCTGTCACAGTCCATCCGAGTACCTGTCACAGTCCATCCGAGTACTCAAGTACCTGAGTACCTGTCACAGTCCATCTGAGTACCTGCCACAGTCCATCCGAGTACTCAAGTACCTGAGTACCTGTCACAGTCCATCTGAGTACCTGTCACAGTCCATCTGAGTACCTGTCACAGTCCATCCGAGTACCTGTCACAGTCCATCCGAGTACCTGTCACAGTTCATCTGAGTACCTGTCACAGTCCATCTCATTACCTGTCACAGTCCATCCGAGTACCTGTCACAGTCCATCTCATTACCTGTCACAGTCCATCCGAGTACCTGTCACAGTCCATCCGAGTACTCAAGTACCTGAGTACCTGTCACAGTCCATCCGAGTACTCAAGTACCTGAGTACCTGTCACAGTCCATCCGAGTACCTGTCACAGTCCATCCGAGTACCTGTCACAGTTCATCTGAGTACCTGTCACAGTCCATCTCATTACCTGTCACAGTCCATCCGAGTACCTGTCACAGTCCATCTCATTACCTGTCACAGTCCATCCAAGTACCTGTCACAGTCCATCTGAGTATCTGAGAAAGTCAATCTGACTACCTGTCACAGTTCATCTGAGTACCCGAGTACCTATAACAGTCCATCTGAGTATCTGTCACAGTTCGACTGAGTACACCTGAGCACCTGTCACAGCCCATCTGAGTATCTATCATAGTTCATCTGAGTACCCGAGTACCTGTCACAACCCATCTGTGTATCTGGGTACCTGTCACAGTACTGAGTACTTTTCACACTCTAAGTATCTGCCACAGTTAATATGAGTACCTGAGTACCTGTCACAGCCCATCTGAGTATCTGGGTACCTGTCACCACCCTTCAGAGTACCTGTCACCATCCATCAGAGTACACGAGTACCAGTCACCAGCTCATCAGAGTGCCGAGTACCTATCTGTAGCCCATCAGCGTACCTTTCACCAGTCCATCTGAGTACCCGAGTACCTGTAACAGTCCATCTGAGTACCATAGTACCTGTCACAGTTCATCTGAGTACACTTGAGCACCTGTCACAGCCCATCTGAGTATTTGTCACAGTTCACCTGAGTACTTGTCACAACCCATCTGAGTACTTGTCTCAGTCCATCTGAGTACCTGTCACTACCCATCAGAGTAACCGAGTACCTATCTGTAGCACATCTGCAGCCCATGCCTCATAGAATATATGTTGGGGTGTTTGTTTTCCAAAATGGGTGTCATTTTGTGGGCAATTCCATTGTCCTGGTGCTCCAGTCCCTTCAAATCATTCTCTGCAGCTATTACCTTTTGTACGGCCACCCCCTCCCTTTAGAACGTAAGCTCTACGAGCCGGGCCCTCCTGTACCTTTTGTATTGAACTGCACTGTAATTGTGTTGTTCCCCCCCCCCCCCCCCTACATTGTAAAGCACTGCGAAAACTGTTGGCACTATATAAATCGTGTATAATAATAATAATAGGTGGTTGAGAAATTAGATCAATTTAAAATTAGCGTCATTTATGCTCATAGAACATGTCAGGATGCACCCACCCGTAGACAGTCTCGTCCCTCCAGAAGACCCCTGAGGTGCAGAATAACGCACATCCCTGTTGCGCACAGGACCCAGGCTATGGCGCATTGATGTGCGCATGCGCGAACTAGAGCGCAAAAATAAGCCATTGCGCATCTTTGTGCCCCCGCGTGTGCCCCGGCGTTTGCGCACACACGTGTGCTCCAGTGCTTGTGCACACCCGCGTTGGCGCCAAGTGAAGGTATTTAAGCCCAGCCAGTGCTTTGCTCGGTGCTGCTTCAGCTTCTGAGTGTCCTGTGTCCGGTTAACCTGTGTTCTGATTCCTGTTGCCTACCCGGCTCGTCTTGACCACTCCTTGAACTCTGCCTGCACCGATCTCGGCTTGACCTGACCTACCTTCTGTCTTCTCCCTGGAATCTGCTCTGCTGATCCGGCTTGACCTGGCTTGTCTCTGACTACGATCCTGCCTGCACCCTGTACCTGATTCTGCCTGCCGTGTATGACCCTGCCTGCCTGACCTTGCTACTTGCTGCTGTCATCTGCACCTGCTGCCACCTGTTGGTCTTCTGCTGGAGTCTACCGTGTTTTCACCAGCCGCCACCAGAGACTTCCTGGTGCTCATGCGACTCTGCACTCTGGTGCCTTCTGTCTACTCTATCAGGGGCCAGAGTGGTAAGGGAGGCTTTGCACGTCCATTCAGGCTCTTCTACCAGGTACGTGATAGAACGCCTGAAGGTGCTACTTCAATGTTGGACCTTTGTATGTGGCCAGGCTGAGTAAAAGTCTCACACATGTGGTATTACCATACTCGGGAAGAGTAGCAGAATGTATTGTGGTGATTCTTTTTCAGAGGATAGTGAGAAAAAAATTACAACTTAAAAAAACTCACCATGCTACTTAATAACTTGGAATGTCTACTGTCTAAAAAGGGTAATGGGGGGGGGGGGGGGGGTATTTGTACTTTCCTGACTTTTTAGTGTCTCAAGAAATGAGATAAGCCATCAGTAGATCAGGTGTGATCAGATGTGATCAATTTTCAGTGACTGGCACCATAGCTTGTAGACTCTATAACTTTTCCAAAGATCAAATAATATACACTAAGCCCTTGTACACACGGTCGGAGATTCCGACGGAATGTGTCCGATCGGACCGTTTTGTCGGATATTCCGACAGTGTGTGGTCTCCATCTAACTGTTTCCATCGGAGTATCCGACGGACCAAGTTTTCCAACTTGTTGGTAAAATTTTCCTACAAAATGCTCCGATTTGACATACTCCGATCATGTGTAGAGAATTCCGATCGGACAAAGTGCCACGCATGCTCAGATCAAATTCCTACACCAAAGCTATTGGCTACTAGCCTGAACATAGTTCCATCGTAACGAAATTACGTCATCACGTCGGATTTTCCGACAACTTTATCCGACCGTGTGTATGCAACAGTTTCGGACAAAATACGTCTGACAAAATCCGACAGACAAAATCCGACGGATTTGGTTGTCGGAATCTCCGACAGTGTGTACAAGGGCTAAGACCAATTTCACACTGGGGCGGTGGGTGCGCCCGTTGGTAAAACGCCGCTATTTTTAGCGGCGCTTTACCGCCAATTTTGCGGCGCTATTCGGCCGCTCCCCCCCACTAGTGGCTGAGAGAGTTAAAACCACCGCCAAGTGCTGCTGCAGCAGTATAGCCACGCTGCCCCTTTGATTTCAATGGACAGGAGCGGTGAAGCAGAGGTGTATACACCGCTCCTTTGCCGCTCCAAAGATGCTGCTAGTAGGACTTTTTAAAATGTCCTGCCAGCACACCGCTCCAGTGTGAAAGCCCTCGGGGCTTTCACATTGGAGACACAGCAGCGGCTCTTTCAGGGCGCTTTGCAGGCACTATTTTTAGCGATGTAGCACCTTCAAAGCACCCCAGTGTGAAAGGGGTCTAATTTGGGTTATTTTTACCAAAGATAATGTAGCAGTATACATTTTGGCCAAAATTTATGAAGAGAAATGACTAATTTGCTAAATTTTATGACAGAAACAAAGAAAATTGCATTTTTTTTCCCCACAAATTTTACGATTTTTTTTTTATTTAGAGCACAAAAAGTAAAAAGCCCACTAGTGAATAAATACCAACGAAAGAAAGCTCTATTTGTGTGAAAAAAAGGAAACAAATGTCATATGGGTACAGTGTTGCATAACTGAGTAATTGTCATTCAAAATGTGAGAGCGCTGAAAGCTGAAAATTGGTCTGGGCAGGAAGGGGGGTGTAAGTGCCCAGTATTGAGGTGGTTAATATGTTAAATGCATTTGGCCTTTTTTACAGGTCATACCATGCGTATTACAAAACTTTAATACAAAAGAATAAATACATGAAGATGAAAAGTTGTAGTTGGCCTTAGTAACATCTTTGCAGTCCCTAAACATAATAGACCACAATATGCATTGTGTTCTTAATAAATTGTTTCTGTCCTCCTTTTACATGTGCTTTCCTAAAAGCCAACAGAGTTTTCTACCCATTGGTAACTTGCTTTCCACAGGAAGCCACCATATGGTGGGACAAATGATTCTTATATAATACTAGATCACCAACCACCTTATCCTCCAGTTTTGTAACACAAAAGCTTATAATACAGGTTTCTGGAGAACAACATTTACAAGAAGTGTCTTTTATAACCATGACATTAAATCATTTATAAAATTCCTCATTGACCTTCTTCTTCTTCGGCCTTCGTTCTCTCTAAACAAGTCTCAGGTCTAGTCAGAAAATGATGATTCCTGCAGCCATAGGGGTTTTAGTATATGGGTCATCAAGCTGTATAAGATGAATGCTGGGGTGACTTATAGAACCAATTGGCAGGCTTGTCCTGAGACAGTTTATATGTAAAATGTTCATGTTTGACTGTAGTAACTTTACTCCTTTTACTGTTCAAAGGCATTGAGGACCAAATAAAGACCCTTCCCATCCGGTCCTGAGTGTTTGAATTAATCTGTAGTGTTTCCTTTTTCTCTTGGGTTGGTCTGCTGATTTCTTAATCCTTCTCCTTCTCATCCTTCTCTTTCTCATCCAGAGTCCCAGCTCCATTCACAGCAGCAGCACTTCTTCCTGCGGGGTCCTCATTTGACAACCAGTACTGGCCGATGTTCTGGCATATATCGTCTGTCCATCGGATAGTGTCCGCCCCGTACTGCGCAGGCGGAGCAGCAGGAGATTGGGAAAATCTCAGATGAACGGTGTATCCAAGAGGATATAGGGCTGCCAATATTAGAGGGCCCCTCGCGGGCTCACTTCGTTCGCCACGCTTCAGGCACGGCCCCACTTCGGGCACGGCCCCGCTTCGGGCTCGGCCCCGCTTCGGGCTCGGCCCCGCTTCGGGCTCGGTTCTTTTTATTCCAACTCTATGTCCATTTGGATGGTGGGACTAGAGCCTGGACTCGCCGCGCCTGTGTACTGACTCTTTTCCAGATTTTTTTAGTTCTCTTTTTGCTTTTTCCGACATAGACCTTCCCGCGATCCTTCCCACGATCCTAGAATAGAGGTTATAAACAGACATTAGATCACAGCAGATTGTTCTCGTGATATTTACCAGCATCCTCCAGAACATCTATTACACCAGCCTGCATAGTTGCCAAAATTTCCAAAACATTTTTAGGGACACTTTTTTGCAGAAATACTGTGTAGGCTGAGCAGTATGTTAATTAGGGGTGGGGCATCAATGTCTGTGGGCGTGTCCGGTGTATAAAAAAAAAATTGCATGCCGCTGCAAAAATAGTAGTTTAAATTATATTAAATATCGGGCGTGGCTTGAAGTGGTGTGGTTATATAGAGTGATTACATCTGACTGTCCATACCGTTTTCTATGGACCTTCCCATCAGATCTGCCTGAAAAACTGACAGGCAGACCTCATTGGACCCGCCATGTGAAAGGGGCCTTAGTGATGGTGTCAGCAAGGAGTGACTGTGAAAAATGGGGTTTAAAACTGCACTGCCCAATTTCTCACAATCAGGACAACGCTACATGTGAAAAGGAGATACCAGGTTTGTCAGCTAACAGCATTTTTTTTTTACTTCTATCTAAAAAAAAGTCTAATGCCGCGTACACACGGTCAGAATTCCGGCCAGAAAAAGGCAGATGAGAGCTTTTCATCGGAAAATGCGACCGCGTGTACGCTCCATCGGAATTTAGCTGTCCGAATTTCCGCCAGCCAAAAATTGATAGCATGTTCTCAATTTTCCCGACGGAAAAACTTTCTATCGGTAATTCCGATCGTGTGCATGCAATTCCGACATGCCAAAAATCACGCATGCTCAGATTCAACTACGAGACAGAAGCTATTGGCTACTAACTATTGAACTTCCTTTTTTTAGTCACGTCGTACGTGTTGTACGTCACCGCGTTATAAATGATCGGAATTTGGTGTGACCGTGTGTAGGCAAGACAGCTTGAGCCGAATTCCGTCGGAATTCTGTCGGGAAAACCATCACTTTTTCCAACAAGAATTCCGATCGCGTGTACGCGGCATAAGGCCCCATTCACACTGAAGCAAATTGAAAGTCACTCGATTTTACGGCCGCAATTTCAGAGAATGCCTTTGTAAACTTGAGGTCTATGGACCTCCCTTTTAAAGTCGGACCAAAGTAGTACAGGGACTACTTTGAAGTCACACAGATATGAACGGTACTCATTGGAAATCATAGGGTACAACTTGTCATGCGACTTTGTAGTCCCAAGTCACACAAGTGTGAAAGGGGCCTAAAAGATACAAATAAAAAGAGTGCTGTTAGCTGACATGTATCACTCTCCCGACTGTAAGAAATTGGCCACTGCAGTTTTACCCCTGGTTCACACCAGTGCGGTTTTGAAGTCACGATACTTCAAAGCAGTGCGATTTCATGTGCAGCTTGCTGATATCTGTGCAACTTCATTTAACAGATGTCAATGCAAGTCGCCCTGAATTCGCACAGAAATGGTGCAGGAACCTTTTTCAAAATAGCTGCGACTTTAGTCCCAGCAATTTGAACAGTTCCATTGCCACAAATGGGATGCGACTTGTCATGCGACTTTGAACTGTCAAGTCACATGACAAGTCCCACTGGTGTGAACCAGGGCTGAAACCCGATTTCTCACAATCCAGTGACAGCTGAATAAAAAAAAATTGCATATGAAATCCTTTGTGGTGGTGCTATAGTAAAGCTTTGTTCTATAGTGTCATGTTGCACTATTAATATGTGAGTGTACCTTGGTTTTTACATATGTAATAAATCTTTTTTTAAATATGGTAGTTTACTATTGCAAGTCCTTTTCATTTTTTTATTTTATTTTTTCGCAGTACAATACTACATAAATCAGTTGGGAAATCTAACTAAGGAGAAAAGAAAAGGAAGAATAACTCCCAGGAGCTGTGGATGGGTATATTCAGGTGTATTTAGGGCTTTTGTAGCCAGCGTTTAGGGGGGGCAAAAAAACACATGGATAAAACACATTTTTATAACCTCCCCCCAACCGCCCCTTAAAGTGGATGTAAACCCTCCATATACCCAGTGAAGTGAACAGCCTCAGATGATACACAGAGATGAAAACAAATCTCCCTACATAAGTTTTACATGTACAGAATATCTGATGTCTTAACCACTTCAGCCCCGGACCATTTTGCGGGCCAAAGACCAGACCCCTTTTTGGGATTCGGCACTGCATCGCTTTAACAGACATTTGCGCGATCGTGCGATGTGGCTCCCAAACAAAATTGACGTCCTTTTTTCCCCACAAATAGAGCTTTCTTTTGGTGGTATTTGATCACCCCTGCGGTTTTTATTTTTTGCGCTATAAACAAAAATAGAGCGACAATTTTGAAAAAAACGCATTATTTTTTACTTTTTGTTATAATAAATATCCCCCAAAAATATATAAAAAAACATTTTTTCCCCTCAGTTTAGGCTGATACGTATTCTTCTACATATTTTTGGTAAAAAAAAATCGCAATAAGCGATTATTGATTGGTTTGCACAAAAGTTATAGCGTTTACAAAATAGGGGATAGTTTTATGGCATTTTTATTAATCTTTTTTTTACTAGTAATGGGGGCGATCAGAGATTTTTATTGTGACACATCGGACATTTTTGACACATTTTTGGGACCATTGTCATTTATACAGCAATCACTGCTATGTAAATGCACTGATTCCTGTGTAAATTACACTGGCAGTGAAGGGGTTAACTAGTGGGTGTCAGTGTAGGGGTTAAGTCTTCCTAGGGGCGTGTTACTAACTGTTGGGGGCTGGGCTTTCATTTAGTGAAGACTGATCTCTGCTCCAATCACATGGAGCAGAGATCAGCGTCACTAGTTTCTAGGCAGAACGGGGAGATGCTGTTTACAACAGCATCTCTCCATTGAGCCTCCCCGTGTGACGATCGTGGGTATGCCCACGGGACCCGTGACCAGACTCACGGGGGTCCCGACCAGCTCGCGATGGCAGGGCAGCATTAAAGATTGGAGGTACCTGTACGCCAATATGCCTGCCCGTGCCATTCTGCCGACGTACATCGGCGTCCGCTGGTCGGGAACTGGTTAAGCTTGCTATATTCTTTAGAAAGTGAACATCGTGTTAGTATTTGCTTTTCCTGTTTCAGCTGTGGGAGTGGAGTCCTGGAATACACTGTGTGTGACAGTTGATTGGAGGAAAAGCACCCCCCCACATAGGCAGAAGAACAAAGATACTTGCAGAGCTGTGCTGTGAATAGACAAGCTCTCTGCTAATCTACTTATAGCACCCACCCCGACACAAATTTCCAGCTGCTTTTTTCTCCTGTGTCAGAGAACTTGCCAGATGTTATCACGCTGATAACAGAAAAAGGGAGCAGCAGAAAATCCCGGGACTTAGTGCTTTGGAGAGAGATAAGTAAACACTACAGATATATGTGCCCAGGTCAAATTTCATGAATGAGGTTTACATCCACTTTGAGCTTCAAAAGCAGTGGGTGGGGGTACTCGCATGTCATGATCACATTGCTTTGCAGGCAGCACTAATGGGCACTGATAGGCTGCACTGGTGGGCACTTATGAGGTGCATCAGTGCCGCCTCATCAGTGCCACCTCACCAGTGCCCATCAGTGTAGCCTATCAGTGCTGCCTCATCAGTGCCCATCAGCAAAGGAGAAAAATTACTTATTTGCAAAATTTTATAACAGAAACTCACGTTCTTATACATTTTTCATGGCTGGAAAATAAATATTTTCTCCTTGAGTGGACCATTGTGAATAACAGATAACCAATCCTCCATTGCAGCTGATCCCAGTTACTAAAGAAGGGAAGTTACTAGGAAAGCCAGCCTGATTAGACCTTTTTATAATTTAACCATTTAAGGACCTGATGGATTTGCCCCCTTAACCGGTTCCAGACCGCCGCATGTTGACAAAACGCCGCAATCTCTGTGAGTAAGATCATGGGTCCCGTGAACTTGATGTCCATGGGGATACCCGCGATCGTCTCACAGAGAGGAAGAACAGGGAAATCTTAATGTAAACAAGCATTTCCCCGTTCTGCCTAGTGACAGGACACTGATCACAGCTCCTTGTAATCAGGACTGGTGATCAGTGTCGTGTCACACGTAGCCCCCCCTCCACAGTTAGAATCACTCCCTAGGACACACTTAACCCCTGTAGCACCACCTGGTGTTAACCCCTTCACTGCCAGTCAAATTTACACAGTAATCAATGCAATTGTAATCGCACTGATCGCTTTATAAATGTGAATGGTCCCAAAAATGTGTCAAAATTGTCCACCAATATGTATGCTTCTGCATATTTTTGGTAAAAAAAATTGTCGCAATAAGTGTATATTGATTGGTATGGGCAAAAGTTATAGTGTCTACAAAATAGAGGATATATTTATGTCATTTTTATTATTATTTTTTTTTTTACTGGCAGTGACTGCGACATTGCAGCGGACAGATCGGACACCTTTGACACTTTTTTGGGCCCAGTGACATTTATACAGCGATCAGAGCTAAAAAAAATAGCCACTGATTACTGTATAAGTGTCACTGGCAGGGAAGGGGTTGACAATAGGGGGCGATCAAGGGGTTAAGTGTTCCCTAAAGGAGGTGTTTCTAACTGTGAGGGGAGTGTACTGACAGGGAGTAGAGGGATTGCTGTTCCTGTTCACTAGAAACAGCAGTTCTCTCTCTACTTCCCTGACAGAATGGGGATCTGTCTGTTTACATTGACAGATCCCCATTCTGGCTCTATGAGGAGCGATCGTCACTGGCGGACATCACGACCATGCGCATCGGCTCCAGCATCACAGCAGACTTACACCTATGGTGATTCATGCAAACGCACCTTTCTGCTGCACTATAATGGTGACGGCTGGTCGGGAAGGTCCAGCATATGAGGTGGGAGTTTTTTCTTATAGTCACCTTGGTGGTGGAACACAGCAATTTTCAGCACCACACCAGAAGCTTTTTGGAAGATAGACTTCTTTATAAACTTTTATGGATGAATTTAGTGATAACATATTTATTTATGTTCCTTTTTTTTGGCACTGATCTTTTACAATTGAGGTTACCCTATTTAAATCATGTTTTTTTAAATCTTTTATTCTGTTGTCAATATTTGTTGGGATTTTTCACAGGAATGATTGTTTTTGAATTGTGATTGCTGATTACTCTGAAATTTATCAACCTTGATTTTGGTGGTTCTCCAGTACATGATTTTTTTATATATCAAACTAAATCCTGCTCTGAATGGATGGAGACACCGATATCAAATACACAGTATTATCACACAGTGTCTGGAATGTAAAAGCTAATATTATCTCAGTCAGTCCTGTTATACTCACTGTAATTCCTCTATCCGGCTTGTTGTCAGAGCTTCCATCAGATCCCTGAAATGAGGACCCTCCAGATTGTTCCCAGACAGGTTCAGTGTCCTCAGTGTCTGGTTATTTCTTATTCCAAATGCCAGGTAGGGGCAGGAACCGTCTGTCAGGTGATTATCCTTCAACCTATAGAAGGGAAAAATGTTAGCAGAAGAAAATAAATTTCTCCCCCAGGAATGAATGTAACCTTCCTCTACACGAATGGAACTCATTTCTCTTCAGTGAAATTGTTTATATTAGAAACTGACAATAAATGACTTAAAGTGATTGTAAACATCAGATATGAAATATGAACAAAGCATATCCCCTCTTTACTGTGTACTTGTCTTAATTAAGAGCACTAAGTGTAATTTCTGTCTGCTGCTTTGTTCCTTTCCTAGCAGCAAGAAAATAATTCTGACAATTTTTTTTATATCAAAAGAAAAATGGCGACGGGCGGGACCTCCAGCTGACTGACATCATCAGCACACCTCTTCTTTTACCTTTTTTGCCATGCCTGCCCTGCGTCTGGCCTTGATCCTCCATGCTGTGGTCCTTGTCCCTTCAGCTCCCGGGGGAGATGTTTTTCCACTGCCCCTCACTGGGGGTCACTAGTTCTGGCTTCATACTTTTGTCCTATCATAACCTATACTCCAATACTGTTTATTTGTTGTTACAGACACCAGATATACACATCAACCCCTGATAATGTGCGGAAAGCTTGCGAAACACGCCGCGTTAGAGATGTATTATGTATATCTGTACTCCCAATACTTTGTGATGTTATGTCATTAAGGCTATGTTTAGAGGACCATGATGTTATGTTGCTGTACTTGTGTATTTGTCACCTATGTTTGTGCCTTGTACTGGACGAAAGTTATAACACTCCAATAAACTTTGTTACTTTTGTATACTCTTACATCTTATTTACCTGTGATCATCATGGACACTTCATCTAAAGTCCCCTAGGCAAATTTTTTGTTTCCGACTGACAGCATCAGGGGATGTGTCCCTTCCCTCCAATCAGCTCTCAGACTACTCTTTACTGAGCTGTGCAGAGTGTAAATTCAGTTCTCCGTCCCCATTTCTCAAAATGTTCAGACAAACTTTATAATTGAGCACAGATGCCCAGAAGAGTGGCTGCAGATAATCAGATACAACTTATGTAGAAGGATTTGTTTAATCCCTGAGTATCAGCTGATGCCCGTTACTTCACTAGGTATATGTGATCATTTACAACTACTATAAGCACTAATAGGAGAGAAACACATGGTAAAAAGATGTTCAGGGCAACCAGCTAGGAGACAGTCAAAATCCTCCAAAAGCAGTGCAAGTCAAACACTATAAACTAGTTCTTGGAGCACTCTCACACAAATCCTTAGTGCAAAGATAAACATAAGAGGAATAAATAACATTTGTAACAATAATACAAGACACTAACTCTATAACAGGGGTCGGCATACACTGGCACACATGCCAGACATGGCACGCAGCCGCATTTACATCCCATTCCCATGCATCAGCAAAGCCAGCCAGTAGCTGTGGCTGGCTAGCTGTGGCCAATTGTTCCTGGCCTCATTTACCTGCCCACCTCCATTCCTGCCCACCTCACTCTGCTTGCCTGTACTCAGCCGACACTGAAGCGACGTTGAACAGGGCTGGATCCCCACCCCATCCACAATGATTACAAATGTTGCTGTGCCCAGGTCGGTAAGCTCCTCCACCCGTTCTCGGACTGCACTTAGCCTCTTTACAGGACATTTAGAGAAGCTACTCATACTATGAGGACCCATTCACACTAGTGTGGTGACTGGCATTTTTCCATGCTGGATGACTGCCAGTCACTGCTAGGGCAGGTAGATTACAATTGTTTTCTATGTGCCCTGTTTACACTGCAACGCAAAGGTGTGGTGCAGTAAGCTGCTATAAAATGCAGCCATGCTAGTGGATGGCACTGCATATCACTGCACAGCAGACGCGAATGGTGCCTTTTTGTTTACTTCAAATAAAGTTGAGAAAAGAGAACTGTGTGATGTGCCGAAATGTGCATCACAACACTCCCTCTCTGCCGGCTTACTGCAGCTAAAATGGACATCTGTCATCCAGCGATGTCCACAACTCCCTTGGCCATCTGAGACTCTCCCCCTGATTGGCTAGACACAACAGCGGTGCAATTGGCTCCTGCAGCTGTCAATTAAAGTCAGTTAGCCAATCAGGAGAGAGAGGGGGTGGGCCGAATGACAGCTCCATGTCTAAATGGACACACAAAGCTGCAGCTCGGCTCGAGTGCCCCCATAGCAAACTGCTGGCTGTTGGGGCACTCGACAGGAGGGAGGAGCCAGGAGAGCCAAAGAGGGACCCGAGAAGAGGAGGATCTGGGCTGCTCTGTGCAAAACCACTGCACAGAGCAGGTAAGTATAACATTTTTTTTTTTTTAAATTGAGACTTTACAAACACTTTAAATCACAAAATAAAATGACAAAAATGTTCCTAATAATAATAATAAGAAAAAAAAGGCTGAAAAGGTATTCATTGCCCAAGGAGCTAGCAAGCAGAATTAAAGTAAAGTTTCCTAAGTGAGCCTAATCTCTCCTTATGTAGTTTGCCAGCATTTACTATGCTTTCCCTGCAGCAGCTTTCATTTTACTGACACAATGGGGGTTATTTACAAAAGGCAAATCCATTTTGCACTACAAGTGCACTGCAACTGCAGTTGCAGTAGATCTGAGGGGGACATGCAAGGAAAATAAAAAACAGCATTTTTGCTTGCACATGATTAGATGATAAAATCAGCAGAGCTTCCCCTAATTTCAGAGCTTCCCCTCAGATCTACAATGATCTAAAGCGACTGCACTTACAAGTGCACTTGCAGTGCACTTGTAGTGCAGAGTGGATTTCCCTTTAATAAATCAACCCCAATGCCTGCTTTGTGCCCCTTTTTATTATGAGGACATCTCCCCTGATGAAGTCATTCTGATGTAACGTGCAGTGCTGAGTGCTGGGTTGTTTGGTGTCTTAAGAGCAGATGATCTGTACCTCCCAGTGGACTGACATATATGGCACTTGTGGAGGTGTTGTTGGATCAGCCCAGTGTGGCCTTGGGAGTTACCTCACCCTCTGACTACCAAGGCCTTTTACTTTTTTTATTGTGAGTGTTTCTCAATAATATGTTAGCCATTTTTATGACACAGTGAGCACCATGTGGATTTCTTATACATTTTTCATGGCTGGAAAATAAATATTTTCTCCTTGAGTTGACCAAGGTCAATGCAAGATAACCAATCCTCCATTGCAGCTGATCCCAGCTACTAAAAGGGAAGCCAGCCTGATTAGACCTTTTTATACTGTAATTTAACCACTTAAGGACTGGAAGGATTTACTGACCAGCTTTAATTGCTGACCGGATTTAATGACCAGCCTATTTTTTGAAATACGGCACTGCATCGCTTTAACTGACAATTGCGCGGTCATGCGACATTGTACACAAACAAACTTAATGTCCTTTATTCCCCACAAATAGAGCTTTCTTTTGGTGGTATTTGATCACCTCTGCAGTTTTTATTTTTTGCACTATAAACAAAAAAAGAATTTTGAAAAAAAACAATATTTTTTACTTTTTGCTATTATAAATTAAAAAAAATAAAAATAAAACAAAAACAAATTTATTCATCAGTTTAGGCTAATATGTATTCTTCTACATATTTTTGGTAAAAAAAAATCACAATAAACGTATATTGATTGGTTTACGCAAAAGTTATAGTGACTAAAAAACAGGGGATATATTTATGGCATTTTTATTATCTTTTTTTTTTACTAGTAATGGCAGTGATCGGCGATTTTTCGTGGGACTTCGACATTGCGGTGGACAGATCGGACACCTTTAACACTTTTTTTTAGGACCAGTGACATTTATACAGTGATTATAGCTAAAAAATAGCCACTGATTACTGTATAAATGTCACTGATGGGGAAAGGGTTAACACTAGGGGGCGATCAAGGGGTTAAAGCATTTGTTAACTCCCCCCCCCCCGAAAAAATACTGATCCTGTTCCCTTAAAAGCCTGTTATACAGCACAGTGCTTGTGCTGTGTCATTTGGACCCCCCGTATCACCTGAAATACCTGGCTGATCCTGCTTAGCTATGCCCTCCTCTCTGCAAACAGACCAAGATATTCATGGCTGCTGAGCCCTGACATCATGGTCAGTTTGCGTGCCTCAACTATGAGAGACAAAATGTGGAAACAAATCCAGACAATCACATTGTCTGATTTTTGAAAGAATTTATTTGCAAATTATGGTGGAAAATAAGTATTTGGTTACCTACAAACAAGCAAGATTTCTGGCTCTCACAGACCTGTGAGAGCCAGAAACATGCTGTGCCGCGGCCGACAAACACTTATGGAGATTCACGCAGCCCTGCCAACCTGCCACAGTATAATGATGGTGGCTGGATTAATTTATTGATAAGATATTTATTTATGTTTCATTTTTTTTGGCACTGATCTTTCAAAATTGAAGATACCCTATTTAAATATCATGTTTTTTTTTACCTTGTATTCTATTGTCAATATTTGTTGGGATTTTTCACAGGAATGATTGTTTTTGATTGTAATTGCTGATTACTCTGAAATGTATCAAAATTGGTCTTGGTGGTTCTCCAGTACATGATTTTTTGTATATCAAACTAAATCCTGCTCCGAATGGATGGAGACACTGATATCAAATACACAGTATTATCACACAGTGTCTGGAATGTAAAAGTGAATATTACTGTCTCAGTCAGTCCTGTTATACTCACTGTAATTCCTCTATCCGGCTTGTTGTCAGAGCTTCCATCAGATCCCTGAAATGAGGACCCTCCAGATTGTTCACAGACAGGTCCAGTGTCCTCAATGTCTGATTATTTCTTATTCCAAATGCCAGGTGGGGGCAGGAACTGTCTGTCAGGTGAGTATTCTTCAACCTATAGAAGAGAAGAATGTTACCAGAAGAAAATTAATTTCTCCTCCGAGGATGAATGTAACTATTCTCTACATGAATGGAACTCTTTTCTCTTTATTGGAATCATTTATATTAGAAACTGACAAGAAATTATTTAATATTGTGGTTGTAAACCTCAGATATGAAACATTAACAAAGCATATGACCCTCTTTACTGTGTACTTGTCTTAAATAAGAGCACTGTCATTTCTGTCTTCTGCTTTGTTCCTTTTCTAGCAGCAAGAAACAATCTCTGACAATTTTTCACCAAGAGAAAAATGGTGATGGGGAGGGAGCTCCAGCTGACTGACAGCATCAGGGGATGTGCCCCTTCCCTCCAATCAGCTCTCAGACTACTCTTTACTGAGCTGTGCAGAGTGTAACTTCAGTTCTCTGTCTCCACTTCTCGAAATGTTCAGACAAGCTTTATAATGGAGCATGGACGCAGAGAAGAGAGGGCTGCAGATAATCAGATACAACTTATGTAGGAGAATTTGTTTAATCCTTGAGTATCAGCTGATGCCCGTTACTTCACTGGGTATATGTGATAATTTACAACCACTATAAACACTAATAGGAGAGCAACACATGGTAAAAAGATGTTCGGGGCAGCCAGCTAGGAGACAGCCTAAATCCTCCAAAAGCAGCAAAAGTCAATCACTATAAATTACTGCTGGAGCACTCCCACACAAATCCTTAGTGCAAAGATAAACATAAGAGGAATAAATTACATTTGTGAAAATAATACAAGACACTAACTCTATAACAGGGGTTCGCAACACGGGGCACACGTGCCAGATATGGCACGCAGCCATATTTACAATGGCATGCCTGTGACATCCCTCTCCCATGCATCAGCAAAGCCAGCTAGTAGTTGTGGCAGGCTAGCTGTGGCTGACTGTTCCTGACCTCGTTTACCTGCCCACCTCCATTCCTGCCCACCTCTCTCTGCTTGCCTGTACTTAGCCGACACTGAAGCGGTGTTGATCAGGGCTGGATCCCCACCCCATCCACAATGATTAGAAATGCTGCTGTGCCCGGATCGGTAAGCTCCTCCTCCCATTCTCGGACTGCACTTAGCCTATTTACAGGACATGTATAAAAGCTACTCATACTATGAGGACTCATTCACGCTAGTGTGGTGACTGGCATTTTTCCACACAAGAAGACTTCCAGTCACTGCTAGGGCAGGTAGATTACAATTGTTTTCTATGTGCCCTGTTTACACTGCAAAGCAAAGGTGCAGTGCAGTAAGCTGCTATAAAATGCAGCCATGCTACATTTTATCAGTGCACTGGATGGCACTGCATATCACTGCACAGCAGCCACGAATAGTGCCATTTTGTTAACTTAAAATAAAGTTGAGAAAAGAGAACCGTGTAATGTGCTGAAATGTGCATCACAACACTTCCTCACTGCCAGCTTACTGCCAGCTAAAATGGACATCTGCCCGCACACTAACCTGCTCTGGTTTTGTGTGTGGGCATTGTGAACAAGCCCTTACTACTCCATCCCACCACCCAAGCTTTTCACTCTCTTATCCCTACCTGATTTCACATTTTTTTTCTCTAATTTACATTTTATCACCCACATCACACAGACCAGCTGCACTTACATGGGTCACATTTATCAGGCGGTACTGACTACTGATCACAAGTGGGATCATTTTTTGTGGATGCAAAGCATAGTGGCAGCAGCATACTCCCATATGGCTGCCTTTGCAGCTTCAGGGGTAGTAAAACCTGGGTCCAATCACCTTCTTTTTTATCACCCCTTCACCCCAACTGAAAGTTTAAATGGGGTCTCAGGGCTCATTCACACAATGAGGTGGGGGCAGTAAAAGCAGGCAGTTGTGTTGCAGTTTACTGTCCCCAGTCACCCACCTGAACAAGGAGATGGGGCTTCTCAGGGCTGTACACATGGTAAAAATAAAATGGCATTTCACCACAAATGTGGCTGCGCCCCAATTTGTGCAATTTGTGACTTGCAACCACATGCAATTCACATGGTTGCAGTGCAGTGGGCCAGCATTTTCAAAGTTAAAACAGGCAACGAGGAGGTGAAATATCATCCCTCACCACCTGTCAAACACCAGCAATGATAGCCATACATCTGAACTAGTCTTCCAGCCCCCTTCCTCACTCAGAGCCTCCCTAGAGCCTTTTAGGTTCATGTACCTTCAGGGCACAGCTCCTCCTCCTCATCCCACAGGCACAGTTGCCAATCAGTCCTCCTCAAACTGACAGGGCTCCAGCAGCATTTATTTTCCTTCCAGTGACACCACAGCCCATGTCACAAACATTATTCCACTGTTGTTTGCCATTGCCCTGGGCACAAATGACCTTGGCCAGGCACTGGGTGTAGGAATTGGGGTGATGTGAGGTGCAATGATGCAGGAATTGGGGTGATCTGAGGTGTGATGGTGCAGGAATTGGGGCAGATCTAAGATGTGAAGGTGCAAGATTGGGGTTATCTGAGTTCTGATGATGTAGGAATTGGGATGATCTCAGGTGTGAAGGTGCAGGAATTGGGGTGATCTGAGGTTTGAAGGTGGAAGATTCAGGTGATCTGAGGTGTGAAGGTGCAGGAAATTGAGTTTATTTGAGATCTGAGGTTGCTGAAATTGGGTTTGATCTGAGGTTCAATGGTGCAAGAATTGGGGCTGATTTGAGATGTGAAGGTGCAGGAATTGGAACTGATCTGAGGTTTGATGGTGCAGGATTGGGGTGATCTGAGGTGGTAAGGTGTAGGAATTGGGGTGCTCTGAGGTATGAAGGTGCAGGAATTATGGTGATCTGAGGTGTGAAGGTGCAAGAATTGGGGTGTTCTGAGGTATGAAGGTGCAGGAATTGGGGTGATCTGAGGTGTGAAGGTGCAGGAATTAGGCTGATCTGAAGTTACAAAGCTCAATATTAATTTCTTACTATTATTGTAACTTGTTTACAGCATTTCCTTTATTCAAAGAGTGTGAAGTTTTTTATGTAGCTGGCACGCTAAATTTTATTGAAAACAATTTACGGTACACTGTGCTCAAAAGGTTGCCTACCCCAGGGGCGGATCCATGGGGAGCAAGGGGCCAATTGCCCCCCCTGAGAAATTAGTTGCGGGTGAGTGTCTGGGCGGCTCGGTGGGTGGGCAGCTCGGCAGACGGGTGATGCTGATTCTGCATTATGGTATATATATATATATATATAACAATGTAATAATAGAAATAATGCGCTTAAATCATCCTGACACTATAACAACCATGGTGCCAGGATGATTGAAGCGCCAACACCAGCCATTTCCCTGATAAATTGCTTGCAAAAAAACATTTTCTGGCAGTGCCCCTCCCGAGACTAGACTCTGGATCTGCCCCTGGCCTACCCCTGCTCTATATTGTCAGCTATATGTTGCTTGTCAGCTGTGTTGCTTCAATGTTGCTAATGTAGTGCAAGCACGTGTGTGCCTGATTTTAAGTTCAATAAGAGCAGAGCAAGGAAGGGAAGCATTAATCAACTTTACACAAAAAGACTGGGTCCTGGCCGCTGACACCCAACCTGCAAAATACTCTAATAGCACCTACTTCCCTGCTTTTTTTTCCCTCAACCCCTTCGCAGCCCACTTTCTTCTAATGTACAAACCCTCCCTCCTCCCCAGAGAGACAGAGCAGCAGTTGTGTTTGAATATAGTGCATGGGGGTCCCCTTTAGTCTGCCTGTAAATTGTGGCATCTCTACCGTGTATAGAACCTGCAGCAAAATTGACACTTATAAAGCCAAAAGAATGACATTTTCCAATCAAGCTTGCTTTATTTAAAAAATCGATGGCTTGGGAAACCAGTCTGTATGAGGCCACAATTTAGTGCACTTGGAACAAGATTAGAGATTTTTTTGATAAGTTCTGGTGTCTCTTTCACAGACTTTGGTTATAAGTAACAGGTGCAGAAAAATTGGGCTTTGGGTGTTGGTGGTTCATTCATAAGATAACTCTACAGAGATACTCTTGGTGAAAGCAAGAATTGGTCTTGCTTTCAAAAATTGCAATGATATGCTCTTGTCAAACAGGTGTGGAAAGCTTGGTCCTTGGGTGTTAATAGTGCCCATGAACCCTTCACTAGGCATGTGCATTTCATTTCGTTCCAAATCGAAAGTCTGACAAATTTTTCATTATTCGGAAATTTGTATACATCCAAATTACAAAGGTAACAAATTTAAACGAATCCGAAATAACGATTCAAATCGTAAAAAAAATTGAATTTGAATTTCGGAAAGTGGGTTTATATATATATATATATGTGTATATATATATATATATATATATATATATATATATATATATATATATATATATATATATATATTTTACGAAATTATAATTTCATATAGAATGAAATCACATTAGAATAGAATAGAAAATAATAGAACAAAAAGGCAGGTATCATGGAGTAGAGAGCATTCACCCTATTCCATTGTATTGTGGAGCTGCTATCTTCTGGCCCACTTTCCACAAGTCAGCTATTTGGGTCTTTTTTTAGTACATGTGCAGCAAAGCGCACTATTGCAATTTGCAAACTTTGCCTCAAGCACATCAAGCGTGGCAAAAACACCAGCCATTAGGGAACCACATGCTTGACAAGACATTTAACCTCCCACCACTCAGTCCTTTGGCAAGAGCACCTGAAAGCCACACAAAAGGGGGGCAATTATGCTCCTCCTCATTCATCGCCTTTCCGGTGCACACCCGCTATACCTCATGACTGCTCAATGCCCTTTTTGGGGCTGTGCCTCACCCTCACTTTCCTCCTCTGCTCTATCCAGCACCCAAGTTGAGTCAGTGACCTCATCATTATTATCCCCTCCATTCTCATTATCACTGGAGACAACTTGGCAATACGCTGTGGCTGGGGGAACATGACTGTCAATGTGTCGTTTACCAGTGTTCTCCCCTCTCTGTAGGGTCATGTTCCTACCTTCCCCAACCTCAGAACTAACATCTGAATCAAGTAATGGCTGTGCTACGTCAAGGAGCAAGTGCCTGACATTGTGTTTAAATAACTTAGCTGACTCCACAATGCCTGATGCTGCTCACTGCCCTTTTTGGGGCTGTGCCTCACCCTCACTTTCCTCCTCTGCTCTATCCAGCACCCAAGTTGAGTCAGTGACCTCATCATTATTATCCCCTCCATTCTCATTATCACTGGAGACAACTTGGCAATAAGCTGTGGCTGGGGGAACATGACTGTCAATTTGTTGTTTACCAGTGTTCTCCCCTCTCTGTAGGCTCATGTTCCTACCTTCCTCAACCTCAGAACTAACATCTGAATCAAGTAATGGCTGTGCAACGTCAAGGAGCAAGTGCCTGACACTGTGTTTAAATAACTCAGCTGACTCCACGATGCCTCATGCTGGGGCTATGGCAGGAGTAGCTGTAGACTAGGAGGCAAAATAAACTGCTCTGACAGCTGCGGTGGACTGCATACTAGTCTCTGCTTGGGTGACGGAGGATGAGGATGGTTTAGTAAGCCAGTCCACCACCTCCTCTGCATACTGTGGCTGGATAGCACGGGCAACATCACTAAACAGAGGAAATTATTCCCTGCCTGAAGACAGACCACGTTCACCTTTGCCTGTGAACACATATGCTGCTGGCCCCCTCACAGTGCCATGGAAATGTTTGCCTCTCCTTGTCTCATAGACATGTTGAGGGGGGGCGCTTATTAACAAACTGTAATAAAAATGTGGCAATGTGTAGGTGGATGCACTTTAATCAATGAAAAGTGGTGTTTGGTGCACTTTAACTTGAGTATTTACCACACACTCCATTGACACACTACAAAATACTGTAGTGAAACTGTACTGACGCACTGAAATATACTGCATTAAACAAGCCATAAAGCACAGAAATGTACTGCATTAAACGTGCAGTAATTCACTAATATACACTGCGTTAAATGTGCAGTAACGCACTGAAATATACTGCAGGAAATCTGCCCTGACAAATTAAACTGTCAAAATAAAAATGAGTAGCCAAACTATACTCACAATGAACTATCATTAGAGTCACACTAAACTGATGCTAAAGTAAAAATGAATGGTCAAAATACACTCACGCTGCACTATTACTAGATTCACACTAAACTGATATTCTACATGGACAATATAATCACAATAGCACACTAATGGCGCTTACACACGATTGGAAATTCGGCCAGCAAAAACCGATGAGAGCTTTTGATCAGAAAATGCGAACGTGTGTATGAATGCTCAGAAACAATTCGACGTATGCTAAACTTAATTTTCTTGGCTCATCAAAGTGTTTTATGTCATTGCGTTCTTGACGGTTGAAAGTTCAGCGAACTTTTGTGTGACCGTGTGTATGCAAGCCAACTTGAGCAGAATTCCGTCAGAAAAACCTTCCAAGATTTTTCAAAATCCGCTCGTATGTACGCGGCATAACTTGCTAGTAGCACTGAACAGAGCCCTGTTCTATCTCTCTCAATGCCAATATCACACTGCAAATGGCCACTATGGGAAGAATATTTTTATAGTGTGGGTTGGGACTAAGAGCAATGAGCCATGATTGGATAGGATGGGAGTCATCATTACTTCTCAGGTCATGGCTCTGACAGAGCTCTGTGCTCTGACTGGGCAATGCTTTCATTGCTTCAGCCAATCAGGGCTTCCAATACACTGTGCAGTGGCACAGTGCATTGTGGTCATTCGGCGGGCCAAACAAGCAGTTGAATGCTCCAATAATTCACGCATTTGAACGGGTGAACAGTCAATGTTCAGCCCAAACTCATGCTCGGCCCGAACCAGTCGCCCAACTCTAGTCATGATGTATGTGTCTCTGTACCCTTGGAACTAATATCTTGTCTGTATTGTTCATTAACCATCAGATGTCAAAATACTGAAATATGTGGATCCTGAAGAAGCCCTGATCTTGGCAAAATGCTTCAATCCATAAACTATTTGCTGTTTATTGATGTTCAGTTGTTTGTATCCCATGTCTATGTTATGAAATTTGATTTTTTTTAATCAGTTTTTTACTCCTTGTTTTTAACTTTATTGAATAAAATAATTGTGAAACTTTATATGTTTTGTTATATTGGGTAATTATTTTTGGCACTTCAAAATCCCCATTCCCCAGGGTTCCTCCACGTGGATAGACTCTAGGGATTTTATTTTTACATATTTTGCTCTTTTGTAGGGGATTGTGTCAGATTTGTTCTATACAAGCTCTCTCACCTACATACCCATATAGGGAAAAAAATAACAATTTCCAGGCGGAGTGTGATCAGATCCAAGAATTGGACAAGTCTAGAATTAACTATTTACAAAGAAAAGGGAGATCAGATATCACATTATTAGCATTTGATTTATGGATTTTAGATGTCCTACTTTTGCAGAATATTATTGTCAGTCCTGTTACACTCACTGTAATTCCTCTATCCGGCTTGTTGTCAGAGCTTCCATCAGATCCCTGAAATGAGGACCCTCCAGATTGTTCACAGACAGGTCCAGTCTCCTCAGTGTCTGGTTATTTCTTATTTCAGATGCCAGGTGGGGGCAGGAACTGTCTGTCAGGTGATTATTCCATATTCTATAGAAGAAGAGAAGAATGTTTCCAGAAAAAAAATCAATTTCTCCCTAAGAACAAATGCAAATCATTTTATAAAACTTCAGTAAATCCTATATCCTACTCTATCCTCTTCTGTTCTAGTATTATCCTTAGGATCCTATTCATTTTATCATATCCTGTATAGCCTGTCCTGCCCTATTCTTCCTATGCTATCCTATGCTTTCTATACATAATCAAAATAACAATAAAGAAGTTTAGGGGGCGGTGTTATATTTCAAATGAAAAACTTTCCTTGAAAGTAAAATAAAATAAATTTGGATGTTGGACATCCAGAATATGTCTGCCACATTGGAAGGGCTGCATAGTAATGGAGGTGATGGGCAGGTTCAGTGTTTGGCTTCCCTCTGTCCCTTAGCCCTGGAGTGTGCACTTTCTTTCCCCAGGAACCTAGAAACACAAAAAAGACTGACCCTACAGGCTGCACTGGGAAAGAGGTGATGGGATCAGATGGATAAAGTGGATGGAGTCAAAAAGTGTGGGAAGGGAGCCCTAACACCCAAGGCTCAGCTTCTCCTTCTTTCTGCATATTCTTGCAGAGGTGACAAGAAGAAGCAGAGATAAGAGGAACCGTGGTGAAGTATGAATCGGCAGAGTTGCTAGCTGGCAGAAAGGTGCAGTATCTGGAGTGTTGGGCAGGGGTGCTGGGAGGCAGGAAAGTTCCGATTTAGAGGTTCAACGGTAGGGGTCCTGAGTGACAGAAGAATGTAATCAGGTTTTTGGAAAATAAAAATGTTCACAAAGTTGTCACTGAATAGGATATTTCACACACACAGCACATGCAATCTTATAATTATTGTAGAAAAGAAAAACCTCCCAGAGGGGATGGGTCTTTAAGGGCAACAATGTATAATGGTAAAATGCACGTCAAAGCACACATTTTCTGTTTGGAAACACGCAGATGTGAATAGAGCCTCATTGTTCTTGTGTAAATGCACACATTTCACATTCAAGCCTCACTCACACCTACCATAGTGGGAGCACACTTTTTTTTTCCACGACACGCATAGGGCAGCCCATTGATTTCAATGGGCTGCCCCCCACATGGCAAAGTCAGTATGTTGTTAAGGAGAGGGGCCAAAAAGCTGGCCGCCGCATAGTTAACAATGGATGAGTCATCAGCTGCCAGCGGGCTTCTCCGCTAAAAGCTGAAAGACCAAAAAATGCCAGTTAAAAAGGGGAACTCCACACCAAAAAAAAAAAAATGAGGGCCCCCGAATCCCTTGGGGCTCTGTCCCCTCCACTCCAAAGTATCTTGTGCCCATGTTTTTGACAAGTCCTTTATCAAAAATGGAAAAAAATAAAAATAACTAAGTCCCCCTACGTCAGTGTTTCTCAATTCCAGTCCTCATGGCCCACTAACAGGTCATGTTTTCAGGATTTCCATCAGATGAAACAGCTGGGGTAATTACTAAGGCAGTGAAACTGATCAAATCACCTGTGCAAAATAATGGAAAGCCTGAAAACATGACCTGTTAGTGGGCCATGAGGACTGGAATTGAGAAACACTGCCCTACGTAGACCTATTGTCAATCATGACGCCCCGCTGCACAGCCAGACCCAGAAAAAAACAACTCCACCCATGACATAGACTGTGTAGCGCCAGCATGCACGGAATCCAGGAAGAAGGACACTGCGGCTTCAGATGCCCACACTGGAGATGGCTGCGTTGTGCAGGGACTTTACAAATTAAGAAAAAGATGCTGCACAAATAGAAAACTGCCCATAGTTTATAGCATACCTTTATTACATCGCACCAGGCATGAGTATTCTAGGAGTATTTTTATGTTAAATTCACATTTCGGCCAGAACACCGCTTTAATTTAATTGTTCATTGTTATACAGCCCCCTATGCTCACTGGCAGCTTTTATTGCACTAATTTTTTCTGTAAAATTCCCTCTCGTATGATGTAATTTCCTCCTGCATCATTGTAAGTTCCTGCTATTGTTCCTGCAACACACACACTGAGCCGAAGAAGAAAATATTAATTTATACCACTTCAAATACCAAAATCTTCCACATCATATAGTTTGCCTGAGCCTTCTGTGTGCAATAAAATCACTAATAGACACAAAGTGTTTGGTGAGTTCAATTCGATTCAACAAGGTTGTCTGCAGTGAGATTGCCTCTGCTTCACTCAGACGAGAACTCAGGAAAAGATAAGTCAATATCACAACACCTGGAGTCTGGATTTTTACACGTTTTGGATAAAAAACTGTCCCAGAATATTATTGTCTTAGTTAGTCCTGTTATACTTACTGTAATTCCTCTATCCGGCTTGTTGTCAGAGCTTCCATCAGATCCCTGAAATGAGGACCCTCCAGATTGTTTACAGACAGGTCTAGTTTCCTCAGTGTCTGGTTATTTCTTATTCCAGATGCCAGGTGGGGGCAGGAATGGTCTGTCAGGTTAGTATAGGACAATCTGTAGAAGAGAAAAATGTTACCAGAAGAAAATACATTTTTCTCCCAGGAATAAATGTAACTATTCTTTATATTAATGGAACTCATTTTTGAAAATGTTATGATGGAGTAGACCCCCCAATATTGTCAGCTGTGTACAGAGATGGCGATCTCTCCATACACAGGATGACCACAGCCTACCAATGCCATGAATCAGATTGTGCTATAATCTCTTTGTGTATGGAATCAGCATTGCTAGTGATTGGACCAGACCATTCAAGGGTATACCTTTTATCTCAGGGATAGAGAGGGTAAAAAAGGGGGAGGAGTATTCCTAAATATCAAGAATAATGTACAAGTGAATGTGAGAGATGACATCACCAACGGAGCAAGGGATGAGGTGCAATCCTTATGGGTAGAGCTCCAAAGGGATGAAGCTAAGGGGAAAATAATACTAGGGGTATGCTATAAACAAAATTGAAGTCTTTTTTTCCCACAAATAGAGCTTTCTTTTGGTGGTATTTGATCACCTCTGCATTTTTTATTTTTTGTGCTATAAACAAAAAAAAGAGTGACAATTTTGAAAAAAAGGCAATATTTTTTACTTTTTGCTATAATAAATATCCCCCCAAAAAATATATAACACAGTTTAGGCCGATATGTATTCTTCTACATATTTTTAGTAAAAAAAAATTAGATTTATGGCATTTTTATTATTATTATTTACCTTTCGACACTATTTTGGGACCATTGTCCTTTATACAGCGATCAGAGCTACAAATAGAAACTTATTACTGTATAAATGACACTGGAAGGGAAGGGGTTAAACACTAGGAGGGCGATCATGGGATTAAGTGTGTCCTAGGGGGAGATTCTAACTGTGGGGGTTCACTACAACATGACAGATCACTGCTCCCGATGACAGGGAGCAGTAGATCCCCTATCATGTTTCTAGGCAGAACAGGGAAATCTCCCCGTTCTGCCTCCCCTCGCCGCAATTACGGGCTGGATCTTCTAATTACCAACAATACAGACCTGATCATGGATGTGGAAATACGGGGCAATTTAGGAAACAGCAATCACAGGTCAATTAGCTTCAGTGTAAATCACACAAATAGGAAAAACAAGGGCAATACAAAGACACTGAATTTCAAAAGAGCCAACTTCCTCAAACTACGAACCTTCTTAGAAGGCATAAACTGGGATAACATCTTAGGAACAAAAAACACGGAGGAGAAATGGGTTTGCTTTAAGAGCATATTAAATAAGGGCATTAGCCAATGCATCCCATTGGGTAAATACATTTGTTTTGTTATATTTGTTATATTTTTCTTTGAGGATAGTAAAGGTATTGTTAGATATATTCATAGGTAGGGCAAAGCTTTTCCTATTGTTAATTTTGTAATAAGATACTTTACTAAATGAGTTAAGTAGCACATGTAGGGATTTGATGGGATTAGTTAAAGATAGAATGATGTCACTGGAAAATAGCCCAATATTATGTAATCTATTACCTATCTTTATTCCTGAAATATTTTCATTGGAACTACCTGCCCCAGTATATCCAATCAGGCCCTACCCTGTCCACCTTTAGGAGATCCCTGAAAATTAATTTATTCATGGAAGCCTATCCCACACCCACCTAACTGTCCCGAGCCACGCCCATCAAATCATTCTCTGCAGCTATTACCTTTTGTACCACCACCCCCTCCCTTTAGAATGTAAGCTCTATGAGCAGGGCCCTCCCGTACCTTTTGTATTGAACTGTACTGTAATTATGTTGTCCCCCTATACATTGTAAAGCACTGCATAAAATGCTGGCGCTATATAAATCATGTATAATAATAATAATAATAATTTCTAACAAACGATTGACCAATATTTTGGCATAAATTTTAATGTCCGAATTGAGGAACGACATTGGTCGATAGTTTAACCACTTGAGATCCGCGCTATAGCCAAATGACGGCTACAGCGCGGATCTCCTTTTCCGGGACGACGTCAATAGACGTAGTCCCGTGTACGAGCGGCCTGCGCGCCCCCTGAGGGGCGCGCGCAGCGCGCTCTGTGATCGGCGAGTCCATGAGACTCGCCTGATCACCGATCCGTGCAAGGGGTCGATCCCGACCCCTTATCACGTGATCAGCTGTCAGCCAATGACAGCTGATCATGTGATAAAACGGAGCCGGTAATCGGCTAGTATTCCTAGCCGATCACCGGCGGCCGTGATCGGGACATCAGTCCCGATCACGGCCAGCAATTCAAGCGACCACCTGCCCCCTGCCAGTGCCCAACTGCCCCCCGCAGTGCCATCCTGAATAAAATTAAGTGCCCCCCATCAGTGCCACCCAGCAGTGGTCATAGTGCCACCCAGCAGTGCCCACAGTGCCACCCAGCAGTGCCCACAGTGCCACCCACAGTGCCACCCAGCAGTGCCACCCACAGTGCCACCCAGCAGTGCCACCCACAGTGCCACCCACAGTGCCCACAATCTGCCTCAAAGGTGCTGCACCCCAGTGCCGCCCATCAGTGCCCAGCAGTGCCGCCCATCAGTGCCCAGCAGTGCCGCCCATCAGTGCCCAGCAGTGCCACCTATCAGAGCCACCTATCAGTGCCACCTATCAGTGCCCATCAGTCCCATCTATCAGTGGTACCTATCAGTGCCCATCCGTGCCACCCATCCGTGCCACTTATCCGTGCGACCCATCCGTGCCATCTTATCTGTGCCCATCTTTGCCCTTCAGTGCCGCCTTATCTGTGCCCATCGGTGCCGCCTTATCTGTGCCTATTAGTGCCGCCTTAACTATGCCTATGAGTGCCCACCAGTGCAGCCTATCAGTGCCCACCAATGCAGCCTATCAGTGCCCACCAATGCAGCCCATCAGTGCCCACCAATGCAGCCTATCAGTGCCGCCTAATCAGCGCACTTCAATGAAGGAGAAAAATGACCCGTTTGCAAAATTTTATAACAAACTATTAAAACATGATTTTTTTTTTGCATCTTTTTTTGTTTGTTTAGCAAAAAATAAAACTCCGAGCTGTAACTAAATACCACCAAAAGAAAGCTCTATTTGTGGGAAAAAAATTATAAAAATTTCATTTGGGTACAGTGTTGTATGCCCGCGCAATTGTCATTCAAAGTGCATCAGCGCTGAAAGCTGAAAATTGGTCTGGGACTGAGGGGGGTTTAAGTGCCCAGTAAGCAAGTGGTTAAAGGAGATGTCAAGTCTTTGTCAGATTTCGGGAGAGTAATTATTAATGCTTCTAACAGTTCTTCCAGGCAACATTTGGCTGTAGCTATGCAATTAAACAGATTTGTTAAGTGTGGAGCTAAAATATTAATGAACATTTTGTAATATTCATTGGATAGACCGTCATTACCTGGCGATTTATGCAGCAGAAGGTCTTTTATAACTTTTTGGTTTTCCATTAACGATATGGGTTGATTTAGTACGTGTATTAGGGTCAATTTTGGGTAAGTTCACTTTGTCTAAGAATATTGTAATGTCTTTTAATGTTGGTTGGATAGTATCCTTGTCATTTTTTTAGTTGTATAAATCTCCATAAAAATCAGAGAAAGCATCTGTTATTTGGCGGTGACGTAGTACAGAGGCCATCAATTTGCCTGCCCTATTATTTTGGCAGTAATCATAAAATTTCAGCTGTTTGAGGTATTTGTCATGGTTGGTTAATAAAGTTGACCTAAGTTTATTCCATTTATTGTTGAGTTTTTGTAATAGCTTAGAATTATCTGGGGATTGTTTATGTTTGTTTTCAAGACTAGATGTGTCTTTTAAAAGGGTATTAACACATTTTAGCCTCTTTTATCCCTAGATGCCACCTGAATAAGGATACCCCTAATAAAGGCTTTGTGAGTACACCATAGATTTGTAGTGAATGTAGAGAAATTATCATTCAAATCAAAGAATTCTGTCAATTTGTTCTTCATTGCAGACACGTATGTCTCTTGAGAGAATAAAAATGTATTATTCTTCCAAAGGGTTGAGGTTAGGCCTTGTGGGCCTCTCGTAATAGAAAGTGATCGGTGAATGATCCGACCAAGTGATGTTCTGAATTTGTGCATCTAAGCATTTTGTCTGTAATGGAGAAATTAATTCTGAAATACGTTTTATGTACATTAGAGAAAAACGTGTAGTCTTTTTCAGTATTATGCAAACACCTCCATGGATCGTAGAAATTTTCCTCAGTGAAAATATCACCAAGACTCAATCTATTTGTGCGGTCTCTTTTAGTAGTATCTACATTAGGATCCATCGGGGGGGTTAAAATCTCTGCATATGATAATATTCCCTCTCTGTATTTTTCGTACCTTTCTCAACAGCTTAAGGATGAATTTTTGTTGATGCTTGTTAGGAGCGTAAAAGTTGCCTATTGTGTAAGTAACATTGTCTATATTAGCAACTAGAATTATATACTAACCATGGTCTTCTATTACTGAATCCAAAAGGTGGAATGAGACATGGTCTTCTATTACTGAATCCAAAAGGTGGAATGAGTCTCTTTGATTGCCACTATAACACCTTTCTTCTTTTGAGGTTGTTAGAACAGAAGATATGTGGGAAAAAATTATGCAAAGATTTAGGTGCTTTATCCTTCGTAAAATGCGACTCTTATACACATATGATGTCACTCTGACGTTTGATGGCATCAGTCCAGAGAGCCTTTCTTTTATGAGGACTGTTGGTATTCAGAGATTTTTTTTTACGTTGCAACATTTTTTAAGGTGTTGATGATAAGTAGCAGTGACATCCTATTGTGGATAAGCTAATATATATATCGCAGCTGAAATCGAGACTTAACAGACCCGGCAATGGTTTTTCCAATCTTGTGTTTATTTTGGTGAGCCTGTGCGAATTATAGTCTCAGTTTCCTGTTCTTAGATGACAGAAGTGGCACCCCAGTGTGTTTTCTGCGGCAGTAGCTCACCTGAATCAAGGTTCAATGTTATGTGCATTCAGAAATGGTATTCTGCATACCTTGGTTGTAACGCGTGGTTATTTAAGTTACTGTTGCCTTTCTATCATCTCAAACCAGTCTACACATTCTTATCTGACATCAACAAGGCATTTTTGTCTACACAGCTGCCGCTCACTAGATATTTTCTCTTTTTTGGACCATTCTCTGTAAACCCTAGAGATGGTTGTTATTAAACTACTCTGACCCTCCCTTCTGGCACCAACATACAAGATACAATTTTCCTGCTTCCAACCTCAGAGGTGACATACACCAATCCAGTGACCGCAGAACACTGGAATGCAGACAAACTGGAGAATCCAGACAGAGATCTCCTGTCCCATTAGGACATGATATTCTGCTGTATAGGGCTGGAATTAAATTGCTCAAAAGGGACTGCCTCAAATCCGGAAACCATCTTTTCCAACACCTTCATTGAAGTGTAGGTTGAAAAATTCTTCAGATAAAATTCTCTGGAGGAAGAATAACATTTGCCTGGATGATTTCTCACAGCAGATCAAAAGACTCCAATCTCTAGGTTGGTAGTTAGACCAACCTTTGAAGGTTGTCCCAGCCAAATCTTTCCAATGTCTGAGTCAAATTTCTGATTTCAGTGAGGCCTCCACTGCTTGCACCAATTCCATCCCAAAACCTACCTGAAAAACCTATTTACAGTAGATTGTTCAGGTTCAAAAATGTCCTCCCAACTGAGAGAGGGTGTGACCCTTTATAGCGGGGTTGACTTAGAGTACAACTTCATTGACTTAAGGGCCCAGTTTTTCTTGCAAAATTGACCTTAAGGTTTCCTCCTAGAGGTCGAGACTTGTAAGCGGTGAAAAGTCTGCAGAGAAGAAGCATATCTTGATGTAAAAGCAGCAGATGTCCTATGAGGATGCTTACCCTTCTTCCTAAGGATGAGAAGGGAACATTTTCTGCCTGAGATCTTCTGAATATAGGAGTCTAAATCCACTCCAAAAAAGCATTCCCCATGGAACAGGAAGCCTGCCGGTAGCTTCTTAGCAGATCAGCTCTCAAAGAACTCCACATATGAATGGCTAAAAGAAGTAGGTGTGCGATCTGCTGGATAGAATCTTTTAATGCATCTACTGAAAAACAGGGCTGAAGGAAAATCCTCAATTAGACCCACCTCAGCACCTGCAGAGTCTTTCTTAACCAGGTGCTTTACTCGACCCTTAGGACTTTGACAGACACAAATGGTTGCCACTGCTGGCTGCTTAGCATCCCCCACCAAAGCAAACAATGCCTTCAGCAAGGTCTATAATCTTTTAACTGCTGGATTCTTAAAGACCTGAACGTTCTCAACCAGACAAGACAGTTTCTTGTTAAGAAGAAATTGCAGAAAATTAAGAAATTGCAGTATCCACAGAGGGCATACATCATCTTTTAGTAAATGTTTCTTCCTTTGGAGGGATAAATCTCTACAGGAACCACTGAGAATCTGGCAATGCTTGTCCAGAGTGCTGCACATAAGTGACCATCACCTTCTGACACTGGTGAAAAACTGATGCATTCCTTGGGAGGCAGCATTCTAGAGGATGAGTCCTCCTGTCTTTTTTTGCCAGTGCCATTTTCCTATAGGTGGAGCATAACCCAGATTGTCATGTTTATTAAAGTGTTTGTTAACCTAAAAAATAAAAATAAAGATCCTGTTCCTTTAAAGTATGTTATACAGCACAGTGCTTGTGCTGTGTCATTTGGCCCCCTGTATCACCTGAAATACTTGGCTATACCCTCCCATGTAAACTGACCACGGTGTACCATGGCTGCTGAGCACTGAGGCCATAGTCAGTTTACGTGCCTCTGGCATCTGCTTTCTCCTCTGTCCTCCTCTGTGCTCTCCTCCGTCCCCTCCCCCCTCCCTTCCCTGTCCGTCAGCTCCATGTCTGTACCCACCCCCTCTGCTTCTGCTGCTCAAATTATTTTCTTACAGTATCCTTTCTATTTATGTATATAATGTGCTCCTGTGTGTGTGCCTTATAAAAATAATGCAGTATATACCAGTTTACAGAGCACCGATCAGTGCTCATGTGACCCACTGCCTCTCTCCTATTCTACTCCTCCCCTCTTGACTGACATCAGCTGGGGATCCTCAGCCCAGTCCGTTGCAGCTGTCAGGCTGAGTGAGGTGGCGGGTCACGTGAGTGTCGATCAGTGCTCTGTAAACAGGCATATACTGCATTATTTTTATAAAGCACAGACACAGGAGCACATTACATGCATAAACAGAGCGTATACTGTAATTTTAGATTGGTGGGTTAACAACCACTTTAATCCTGCTCGGTGTCTTGTGATTTACATAAAAGAAAGAATTAACAGATTACTCCATCCACACAAAACAAGATAGATGGAGGAATGCCCCTGTTGGGACATTGTATTCTGATAGCTGGATCCAGCGCTGTAAGAATACACTGATCAGAGGCTGCAGCCACTGACTGCCAAAAAATTTCCAAGTTGTTTGACAGAAGTCAATCTAACAATCAACTTCTTTTGAACAAGTGCAGCCAAACACTAATCAAAATTTGTCTGGTCCCCGGTGAACCACGCGAAAACTGATCAATCTATGGCCAGTCAGAAAATGTGATCAATTTTGTTTACAATATCAGATTTTTAAACTGTCCCAGAATATTGTTGTTTCAGTCAGTCCTGTTATACTCACTGTAATGCCTCTATTCGGCTTCTTGTCAAGGCTTCCATCAGATCCCTGAAATGAGGACCCTCCAGACTGTTATTAGACAGGTCCAGTTTCCTCAGTGTCTGGTTATTTCTTATTGCAGATGCCATGTGGGAGCAGGAACTCTCTTTCAGGAGATTGCTATCCAAACTGTAGAAGAAGAGAAGAATGTTACCAGAAGAAAATTAATTTCTCCCCTGGAATGAATGTGATTATTCTCTACATCAGGAGTCTCCAAACTATGGCCCTCCAGTTGGCATGAAGGGAATTCTAGTTCCTGAACTAGTCATGTCTGTGAATGTCAAAGTTTTACAATGACCAACATGTGGTCCTCCAGCTGTTGCAAAACGACAAGTTCCATGAGGCATTGCATGCCGCTGACAGTTACCAGCATGACTCCCAAAGGCAGAGGCATGATGAGACGTGTAGTTCTACAACAGCTGGAGGGCCATAGGTTGAGCACCCATGCTCTATGTGAATTGAACAAATTTCTCTTTATTGAAATCATTTATATTAGATCTCTTTATAAAACGCCAGGAAATAGAATTTTTTAAGAAACATTTTATAATGAATTAGACCCCCCAATATTGTCCTCCATATGTAGAGACGGTGATATCTTCATACACAGGATGAGCACAGAACAGGGGCAGCCCGTGCATTGTGGGCACCGCCCCCCATCCTTGTGCCCGACCCTTTCAGGACGCCAGATACATGGATTTCAATGGCGGGGCGGGAGGTGATGGTACTTTTGAAGCACCTGATTAGAGCCAGAGGCTCTAATAAGCTTCAAAATAGAGTGTGCCCTGATCCCACCCAATTGTGTGATGATAGTGAATTAATTTTAGCTATTTTAACACCAATGCTCCTCCCCACCAATCAGGGAGGCAGGTCGTCAGACCTGTCTGCTGATTGGCCAAAGCACTAGGGCATCCTATTGGATGCCTGGCGCTTAAGAGTTGGGGCACAGAGGAGACACAAGGACAAACATCCCCGCCGCCACAGCTGCTCTGGTGGTCTCAGGACTGGCGGTAAGTGCCACGAGCAGGGGCCATCAGAGCCACAAGTGGGTGTCTGTCAGAGCCGCGAGCGGGGTCATGGGCACAGTGGCTGCATATGATGGGCACAAGTGGCTGCATATACTGGGCACATGTGGCTGCATTTGACAGGCACAAGTGGCTGCATATTACGAGCACAAGTGGCTGCGTTTGATGGGCACAAGTGGCTGCATATGATGGGCACAATGGATGGCTGCATATGATGGGCACAATGAGGATACAATTGATGGGCACAGTGAGGATAGAATTGATGGGGGGGTTAAGTTTTTCAGTTTGTTTGCTCCCCCCAAAAATTTTGAGCACCAGCCGCCACTGGCACAGAATATCACTGACATGACTCATATTGTACTATAATCGCCTTGTGCATGGAGCATGAATGGTATCTGCAGACAGTGTGAGGCCGGAATCAGCATTGCAAGTGATTGGACGGGATGATTTTTATCCGATATTCTATTCTTCTTGGCTGATAAGAGCTGTATACTCACACAGAAAATGCATGCTTTTTCTTGAAGGTTGCCCTGCGTTTGGAAACGCGCAGAAGCAAATGAATGGCGATCCAAGCAGGATGCACATTGTTGCATGCTTTTGAAATGCACAGCATAGCACACATTTTTTGTGCACGTTGCTGCTCATTGGCAAGTGCGCAGAAGTGAATGCCGCATTTCCGCATGTTTTTGAAAAGCGCAGCAAGGTGTGCGTTTTCTTCTGGGTTGTCATGCATTTGGAAACACGCAGTTGCAAATGAGTAAACACAAGCATGATGTGTGTTGCCACATGTTTGCTAAACTAATGACAAAGTGCATGTTTTTTTGTGCGGACTGCCACATTTTTGGAAATGCGCAGATGCAAACAAATGGTAAAACAAGTGCACCGAATGTTGCCTTGCGTTTTCTTGTGGGTTGCTGTGAGTTCAGAAACAAACACAAGCGAAAAAATGATACGGGTTGCCACGTGTTTTTGAAGCACATGGAAAAGCAAAGCACATGTTTTTTTTTGTGAAGGTGGCAGCGCTCTTGGAAACATGCAGATGTAAATGAATGGTAAAAATGCACGTTGGCCTGCATTTTTGGAACAAATAGCAAAGCACATGTTTTTTGTGCAGGTTGCCACACATTTGGAAATGAGCAAATGCAAACATATGGAAACACAAGCACGTCGTGCATTTTCAAAACACACGGCAAAGCGTGAGTGTGCATGTGGGGTGCCATGCATTGGAAAATGTGCAGATGTGAATAAATGGTAATGCAAGCGTGACATGTGTTGCTATGTGTTTTCAAAACGCATGCCAAAGCATATGTTTTATTCTGAATTACCATGCATTTGGTAATATGAAGATGCAAATGAATGGTAATTCAAGTGTAGAGCTACCCCCGAAGGACCAGCTTGAGTATGTTTGGTTCTGTACTCTGGCTCTCAACCCCGGTATGAACAATAACACGCCAATAAAATAGTCACCAGCCCTACTTAAGTTGGGTTCTATGAGTCCAGGCAGGAGGAGGGCACAGGAATGACCCTTTTTTATGTCAGCTCTCTCCCTTCTGTACCTCAACACCACAGTCCCAAAGAACCATTCAAACACAATATCTGGTTTGGTGCACTGACTTAACAATATGGTCCTTTACTATCTAGACTCAATCCTAAAACAAGTCCTGAGTGTAGGTGCGGGTACCACAAAGTACTAACAGGACCAATCATTTGAGGGGAAAGGGGTTGTAGTTTTTCAGAAAGAAGAAAAGGCCTTTTGTCTTCAGCTAGCTCTGAGCTGGTGCATTTGGTGTCCTGTTTGGAAAAAGTGGTGTGTAGTGTACTGGTGATACCCAGGTAAGCAGGGTAGGTACTGTAACTGCCCAGCAGAGTGTAAATGTGGCACAAATCCTCCAGGAAGGTGAACTAAAGAAACACAGGTGTTTGCGTGCAGTGCTCTCTCACCAATCCTGTGACCAAGGCTTCAAAGGAGATGTCCTGGCAGACGGGCTCTTTGGGCTGCCAGACTGGCTACCCCAAAATCAAAACACTTCACACAGCCTGTACTAGGATCCCCCCTCAGGCAGAATGTCCCTGACCGGCCGTGGAAGGAAGCGGTGACCCCTGCCTTGTGGTCTCACCCCAACTCCCAGGCAGCCTCCTGTTGGACAGTATAGTTCTGCCTCCATAGGATTACGGGGGGGAGAGCTTGTGCTGGGGATTACATGTCCCACAGTTCCTTGCTCCTGAAATCCTGTTTGACGATTGACTCCTTTCCTCCTGCCAACGGAGGAAGGAGTGGGAGGGCACATAGAACAACATGCTAAGGCATTTTAACCTGTAAAAAAAAATGCCTGACACTGCTAAAAGCTACAGGGAAAAACACCCTGTGTGCATGAAGCCTTAAGCCTTGTACACACGGTCGGAGAATCCGTCGGAATGTGTCCTATCGGACCGTGTCGTCGGATAATCCGACTGTGTGTGGTATGCATCGGACTGATTCTGTCCGAATCTCCGTCGGACCCAATTTTCCAACATGTTGGAATTATTTCCCGACCAACTGGGCCGGTCGGACCTAATCCGATCATGTGTAGTGCATTTTGATCGGACCAAGTGCCATGCATGCTCAGATCAAATTCCTACATCAAAGCTATTGGCTACAAGCCTGAATGTAGTCCCATCGTAACGAAATCACGTCATCACGTTCTGAAAGATCGGATTTTCCGCCAACTTTGTCCGACCGTGTGTGTGCAACAGTTTCGGACAAGATCCGACGGACAAAATCCGACGGATTTGGTTGGCAAAATCTTCGACCGTGTGTACAGGGGCTTAGAGAAACTCAATTTTAGAACTGATAACAGGGTGTGATAAGAGTCTAAGATTTAGACAACTGTTATTGACAACTGTTAGACAACTGATAATCTGTCCCAAAATATTATTGTCTCAGTCAGTCCTATTATACTCACTGTAATTCCTCTATCCGGCTTGTTGGCAGAGCTTCCATCAGATCCCTAACATATGGGCCATCCAGATTGTTCCTAGACAGGTCCAGTGTCTTCAGTGTCTGGTTATTTCGTATTCCAGATGCCAGGTGGGGGCAGGAACTGTCTGTCAGGTGATTTCTATTCAATCTGTGGAAGAGAAGAGTATTACCAGAAGAAAATGAATGTAACTATTCTCTACATGTAAATGGCAGATCATTTGAGAAGATGCTTTTGTACGAAACGCATCGGAAAGGGCCAACACACTGACACCATTACTGCCGAGCCCCTGTGCACAGGGGTGGCGGCCACCTTTTTTGTAAGTTCTTTGGCATTCTCACTTTTTTTTTTTGCTCCAGCAAGATTTCTAATAAATACAACACCATATAAGCTTAATTTGGGCACCTTCGTGTGAGCTTTTTTACATAGTACTCGCCTCCTGAAATGTTATCCCTAAGGCCGCGTAGACACGGGCGGACTGTTCGCTCAACTTTGTCCGCTGAACAGTGTTTCAGCGGACAGTCCGCTCGTGTTTGGGCTTCAGCGGACAATTTCAGCGGACAGTCTGACGAACAAAGTTTTTTGGAATTTCCGTAAAACTGTTCGCTGAAACTTGGTTTGAGCGGACAGTCCGCTCGTGTGTAGGCTTGTTCGTCAAACTAAGTTCCGCGCATGCTCAGAAAGGATTTGCACGCCGAAGGTTGTATTGCAGTGTATAGGACGTCGTATTTTTCGTCCCGTCGTATGTGCCGTTCACGTCATCGCGCAAGTTTCAGCGGACTGTTCGTTCGTCGTGTGTGGTCAAGTCCGTCCATGCTAATTTTGAGCGGACTGTCCGCTCAAACTGTTTGACGAACAAAGTTGAGCGAACAGTCCGCCCGTGTGTACGCGGCCTTACTGCCCACCACTTCGAATGAGACAATGCCAAGCTTCAGGATATGGTTTCAAAAGTTTTATCTCCGATGAGTTCATAGACTGGGGAAGGGTTACCATCACTAAAGGTGCACTGTGTATTATTTTAGAATTTCAAGCATATTTATTGTCACTGCACTGTCACAATGTAATTCTGGAAGTCCAGTACAGTTTTTCTTCGTATTCTTGATTCACCTGGGACTTTATATATTTTTGGTCTTTTATTTATTGTTTAGATTGTTCAATAGAAGGTTGTATGTTCACCTTTAATTGACAGCTGCATATTTACAATTAACACTCACTTATTTTATTGTTGTTTTGAACTATTCTCTACATCAGGAGTCTCCAAACTATGGCCCTCCAGTTGTTCGGGATCTATAATTCCCATCATGCCTGGTCTTGTCTGTGAATGTTAGCCCCCGTACACACGGTCGGAAATTCTGACGGAAAAAGTCAGATCGGATTATATTGTTGGAAAATCCGATCGTGTGTGGGCTCTAGTGGACATGTTCCATCGGAATTTCTGACGGACAAAATTTGAGAGCAGGACCTCAAATTTTTCCGACAACAAAATCAGATCTGACATTTTCCGATCGTTTTTAGAGAATTCTGATCAAAGTGCCACGCATGCTCAGATCAAATTACAAGACTAAAGCTATTGGCTACTAGCCACAATGTAGTCCCGTTGTATGCAACAAATGTCATCACGTTCTGAACGATCAAATTTTCCGACAACTTTGTCAGACTGTGTGTATGCAACACTCGTTTCAGCCAAAATCCATCTGAAAAAATCTGACAGATTTTGTTGTCGGAATGTCCGACCATGTGTATGGGGGCTTAGAGTTTTATAATGCCTCATGGGATGTGTAGTTCCACAACAGCTGGAGGGCCATAGTTTGGAGATACCTGCTCTACATGAATGGAACTCATTTCTCTTTACTGGAATCATTTCTGATGTATACTTATGATAGGGAGCATTAGATCATGGGACAGCTGTGACAGGCCATCACAGCGGTCATATGATCAATTAGCCCCGTGGGTTTTCTGTGTGTCTCTGCAGCCCACTCATCATATCCCCCCCACTGTACTGCCAATGAGAGAGCAGACTGTGGATATGGATGCTGGCCTTCCTCTCAACTGTGTGGATGGCTGTGGGCTGAGCACCTGTCTGCGTGTTTTGCTTTCCACCCTAACCCCCATGTCAGGATCTGTGTACAGTGGGCTCTGCATATTTTTCCGCTAGCTCCCCACTCCCTCCCTTTCTGGCCTCAGGAGTGAGCCAATGAAAGGATTCAAAAGTGAAGGGAAGAGAGCAACGAGGACAGTCTGTGCCTCACATCATAGAGAACCTGGGGGTCTTTTGCCAGAGGAAGACAAGCTGACAGTACCTGCTGTGGGACATGCCACCACTGAAGTGCTGCACAGAAAGGTCTTGCTGCTGGTGCCTAATTGCCTACATCAGAGAGAGTATGGACCTTCTACTGAGGCGGCTTGTGTTTAATCCAGCATTGAGAGACTGAGCTTTGGGGACCTGATGATTGAAACCACTAACTTCCCAGGATGTGGAACTGCGCATGGCAAGAATGGTGAGAGGAGACACAGCTTTAACCCTTGGGCTACACTCCATTCACACGCCCCTTACTTAGTAGCCCTGCAGCTATACATCAATTACTTTTAAAGTAACAGGATAGTATGTGACAAAGACAGAAGGGCCCCACTGCAAGCTGGCCAATGTTAGCATTAATGCGCCAGGCACCTTGGCACCTCCTTTAATATGTACCCCACTTAGGAACACTTATGGATAACTGAAGAAAAATACTGTTAAGTTATTTTGGGTCTGATTTTGGTTAATAATAGTTACCTCAGATAAAGTTTAAACCTATATTAATGCACATTGGGTATTTTCTCCTGTGTTAGGCCACAGTTTTCTTTATTAGTTCTGCAACTTTGAATTGTTTATTGCTTTATTTCAAGTTTTGCATTGTGTACCTGCTTCAATGCATTGTCTGGCAGTCTTTGGCCTAATTTCCATGCATTATTATACAACTGTGACTTACTAACGCTTAAGTTATCCAGGTGTAAATGGTCCTCCACCTCCAACTGGGTGTGTCAGTTTGGGACTGAGCAAGTTTAAAAGGCATGGTGGAACAGAAGACCCTTCATCACCAGCGGCTCCTTTGGGGGTAAGCGCCTAATCAGGATACCCCGACTTCCGGCTTTTTGATCCACTAAAAGGGCTTGGAAGTGGTGGCAAGAAGGGACTAATAAATACCAGAGTAAAAGTAATTTTCTAATTTGTCAAGCTTTTAGAAAAAGTATTTTTGTATAGCTAATAACAGTGTGATAAGAGTCTAAGATTTAGATACCAGTCTGGGATTGACTAATTTGAGCGAATACTTTTTACATTCTACAGCTGAATACACACATATTTTTTTCATTCAGAAAGTGGGCTGAATGGAAACAATTATTAATACATTCCTGCATCCACACATGTGAGGTAGATGCAGAAATCCTTCCTCTAGGACATTGTATGCTGACAGGAAAGACTTGGTGCTGTCAGACTGCACTAATTAAAGCTGATAGGCTGCAAGCTGTTAATAGAAGAAGGTTTTTCAGCAGGACCGTTCCACAAAAGCTGATCTAAAGATCAGTCTCTGAGGACTAGACCCAGAGAGAAATTCAGCTGATTCTTGCTGAAGTGACAAAATTTTGTCCAATTTAAAGTTAGATAGATAGTTAAATAATTTGTATCATGGTTGTAATGTTAATTTATCCCAGAATATTATTATCCCAGTCAGTCCTGTTATACTTACTGTAATTCCTCTATATGGCTTGTTGTCAGAGCTTCCATCAGATCCCTGAAATGAGGACCCTCCAGATTGTTCCCAGACAGGTCCAGTGTCCTCAGTGTCTGGTTATTTCTTATTCCAGATGCCAGGTGAGGGCAGGAACTGTCTGTCAGGTGATTATTATCCAATCTGTAGAAGAGAAGAATGTTACCAGAAGAAAATTAATTTCTCCCCCCAGGAATGAATGTAACTATTCTCTACATGAATGAAACCCATTTCTCTTTATTGGAATCCTTTATATTTGATCACTTTATAAAACTCCAGGAAATAGAATTTTATAAGAAAAATGTTATAAAGCGTAACGTCCTCACCAGGCACAGGTAAAGCTGAATTGTATGGCACAGACAGGCTGCATTGTATGGAACAGGTCAGGCTGCATTGTATGGAACAGGTCAGGCTGCATTGTATGGCACAGGTCAGGCTGCATTGTATGGCATAGGTCAGGCTTGGATGAGAGGGTTTTGATGAGCATGTTGTAGTAGGTTTGTTTAGCAGTGTGGAGGCAGGAGTTGTATTTGAGAAGGGCAGATTTGTAGAGGGTAAAGTCTTGCAGGGATTTTGATCTATACCATGCTCGCTCAACAGCACGTCTGTCTCCTGAGACTTCTGGTATCGTCTGTTTGTCAGGGTTGTGGCAGATGGGGCCTGGTTCTGCATTTAGAAAGAGGAGCAAGTACAGTAGGTGCTGCCGATATTGTGTTTCCAGCGCGATACTGTCGCGCTGGTTCCAGGCGACAGGCTTCTCTAACCAGCGCGATCCTGTTGCGCTGGTTCTCGCGCTGGCTGCAATAGGAAAATGTAATTTTCCTATAGTAGCGAGAGTGAGAGAGCGGCGACAATGTCGCCTCACTCATGAAGCCTGCATGCCTTCTCGGGGGCATACCAGGCCCTGAGGTCTGGTAGGGATTTTAAGGGGAATTCCCTACGCTGAAAAAAAACGGCGTGGGGTCCCCCCCAAAATCCATACCAGACCCCTATCCGAGCACGCAGCCCGGCCGGCCAGGAAAGGGGGTGGGGACAAGCGAGCGCCCCCTCCCCTCCTGAGCCGTACCAGGCCGCGTGCCCTCAACATGGAGGGTGCCTTGGGGAAGGGGGGTCGCTGTCGCTGCCACCACCGCCTTCCGTTCTTCTTCTTCTGGAGATGTTGACTCGATGCTCTCTCTCCGGCCGCAGTGCCAGGGATGCGGTGCACGGCGACTTATATAGGGACAAGGGGTCACCGGTTGATGTCACATGGTGACCCAGCCCCCTTACGATGTCACAGTCCCGGAGGATGCTATTTCACTGAAAAATGATATGAGGATTGCTCAGAGCTGGATTAACTCTTTGTGGCAAGACTGGGCACAGCTGATCTGAAATCCCATACTCTATATTGTGCCAGACAAAAAATAAATAAAAATATAATTTTTATAGAGTATATATATATTTTTAAAGAGTATAATTTTATTTTTAGTGCAGCCCACAGGAATAGCAACAGCTAAAGGATTTACATTTAAATCATATCTCTCCTTCAATATTATATATGCATTCACTCTGTTGTTATAACAAAAACCAAGCATCTCAAATAACTCCTCCTCTAAGTTGATCTCTCAGTGATTCCATCAGTAAATAAATGATATAGTTAATCTGGCTAAAAAGACACCAAAAAAAAAAAAAAAACAACCCCTCAGAGGATGGCAAAAAAAAATGGGAAACATGATCCAATTTAATCCAGTAGTAGAGGACAAAAGTCCTTCTTGAGGCAATTGAATGTTCCCTGGATCAACTTTACCTATAAATGTTAGTATCCAGTTATATTATGTATATGTAGGAAAGAATTTCCCTCTGGGGTCACACATAAAGCTAGCCATAGATGGATCGAAATTTGGCTGGTTGAGCAGGAACTGGCCGAATTTCAATCCATCTATGGGGAGGCTGGTTGTACCGAAGTCAATCTATAGATCAGCTTCAGTACAACCAGCCTTAAGGTTTGTTTTTTTGGGGGTTTTTTTTTACGATCACTGCCAGTGACTATAGCCACCTGAGGTTGAAGGAAATAAAACTGCATATGTAGTCAGTGTTGAGCTCTTGTAACACTGAGGTCAAAGCAGAGACCCCACAGACACTGGGCCAATTGTATCACTTCTATGTGACTCCCATAGATGGGATTTTGCTGCCTCTACGCATCTGCTCAGTCTGTGCAGTTATCTAAATACATCACATAAATTATCACATAAATGCATGCAAGCTTTACATACATGACCCCTTTCACACGATAAGCCTGCTCAGATCCGCTTGTCCGTTTTTCATGCGGACCCGAGCGGGTCACCCATTGCCTCCTATGGGCAGGCGGTTGTCAGCGAAGATGTGTCCACTGACATCTGTCTGCCATACGATCCGCTCAAAACAGAGGTATGGCGATACGTTCAGCCCTTCGTCTGGCGGATCAGATTGGATGAGATCAGCGGGGCCTCTGACCGGTCCATCGCTGCTCAGTGAGTGGAGACAAACCTGCCATCTGCCGGCTCAGCGGAGATCAACGGGTCGATCCCCCCCACTGAGCTGGCAGACTCCGCTGAGCAGATCCACCCCCTGTGAAAGGGGCCTAATAGAAAATAACACCAATATTTAGTCATTCCTGTAAATATTTTGCAGAGCATTCCAATTTAACACAGAAATTTGGTTATTCTTTACCTCAAACTCTTGATGTTGTGTAGAGCTGTTATCAATTTTGTCAATCCTTCACTTGGAATATTACATGAACTTAAATTTACTTCTTTTGTCTCTCTGCAGGATTGAAGGATAAAAGACAGCACAGAGCAGTCCAGAGGGCTGAGGGGGACACCAGAAAAGTCAACTTTGTTTGATCCAATACATTGTGACACCAGAGCCTTATTCCTGCTCTCATAGAGATAGTAGAATACATTAAGAAGATCTCTTTTGCCTTCTATTTGTTTGTCAGGTATTTGGTCTGGTATTTTCTTCTGGATCCAGGTGATGACATGTCTGGCAGTCTGAGTAGACAATTCTCCCACATGAGACTTTAACATGGATCTAGTAGAAGAGTCTGAGAGACCACAGAGGAAACGGAGGAATATTTCAGCACGGCCGTCTTTGTAAGATTCAGCATCATCAAGTGTTTCCTGTAATCTGTCAGGATTATAGTTAATAAAATGGACTAAAGCAGCAAAAAACTCCTGAAGAGTGAGATGTAAGAAGGTGTAATCCACATCAGGAGGCTGACCAGATTCCATCATGAAAGATGAAAAGAGATGATTATCATTTCTCACTCTGAATGACTCCAGATGACGATCATCAAATACAATTATGTGATTCATGACTCCATGTTCTGCCATCCGCCCAATAGATGTCAGCAGTTCCCGGGCAGTGTGACCACCATCTTTATTCTGGCTGTGATTGGCCAGAATGTTGGAGACAAAAGTCACAAAGAGTTGTGTCACTGTTTTGGGTAATGATGTCATCAGCTGATCAGTGATTGTTGGTTGGGATCTGAAGCACATTGATAACACTGTACAGATGATCCAGCAGTATGATGGGATATAACAGAAAGTGTACAGCGTGTCATTCTCCTGTACATAATGAAAGGCCTTTCCTGATAATTCCTCATTTCCAAAGAAATTTTTGAAGAAGATCAGTCTGTCTCCATAGAGAAATCCCATGATCTCAGCTATTCTTTGGAAAACACTGGTATCCACCGATGCCAGTCTGGTTGGACGGCTGGTTATCAGTACAGAGCAATCCTTAAGAAGACTCTGCCTCACCAAACTGACCACAATCTCACCAAAATGTCTTCTCTGTTCTTGATAGGAGAATTTACTTGATGTGAAATCTATTTGGTGAATACTTTCATCTAAACTATCAAATATAAACAGAAGTCTCTCCGGATCTTGTAAAATGTCTCCAATCTGACTCTCCAGATACGGATATTGATGAAGAATCATCTCCTCCAAGCTGACCTCTCCCAGTCTATTAAGGTCCCGGAATCTGAAGAAGAAGACAAAGGCAAATCTCTGGTAGTGTTTTCCGGTCACCCAGTCATAGACAAACTTCTGCATCAGTGTGGTTTTCCCTATTCCTGGCACTCCGCTCACCATTACTGCATGTGGTACACATTGGGACTGGTGGTTCCATCGGAACAGTCTGTTTGGTGTAATGTGTTCCAGTCTAGTTTGTGTTTTCTTCAAGCATTCCTCATGTTTTATCCCAGTCTGTATTATCTCATTCATGGGGCGCTGCCTGAACTGATCAGTGGAGACCACAATCAGGTTCACATAACGCTCATTGATGAGGAATCTTTGTGGTTCCAGTGTAGTTCCTGGGGGACTATGCTCCACTAGAGTCTCAGTCTTCACCATCAGATGTTGTTTGTGCTTTTCCTGAATATCTGGGAATGTAATAAAATAATTTTATGACTCAAGTTAAAACAGAAATGGACAATGTAATGTTTAGTCTAAGGAAAACTTTGTGTTGTATTATACACATAGATCTTTGGGAATGTACTACTAATACATGTAGTTTTAACACACTGATAAAAGTAATATATAAGGATGGGCTGAACACCCCCCCAGTTTGGTTCGCACCAGAACATCCGAACAGGCAAAAAATTTGGAAGACAACACGAACACGGATAAATATTACTGTCTCATTTTAAGTAATCCAAGCCACATTTTCTCAGTAATCCTGTGCCCCTAATGGACACAGGATGACTTAGACATAGGGGTTGCATGGGGAGCTGAAACAAGGGTTTCCCAACCTCTCTAAGGGATTCTGGGTTCCACAGCCCTCTCGTCATACCCCCCAACTACTTACCTGATCCCCATCTCCAGCGATGTCCACGAGTGTCTTGCACATGATTGGATGATGGAAGTCAGCAGACCTTCTGCTCATTTACTAAGATCTGGACCAAATGCCATTGCAGATTGCAACTTTAGTAAATCAACCCCTATGTACAAGCTACATGCTAATAAATCAGCCTACCTTTCTGCTCTTTGTCTGCAGTTCTGCAACCCCCTCAGTAACTGCTCCCATGACCTTCCCTGTGCTTCGTCCATGGCTGTTAACAGCTGTCATTTTCAGTACTATCCTGGCAGTGTTTATCCTTCTTCTCCTGTCTGCTCTGTTCCATGCTTCTCTACCCTGACCTGCTCGTTTGCACACTGCTTATTGCCCTCAGTCCTGACTCCCCATGTTCCTGATCTCAGTGAGGGGCTAGATCAGGGATCCTCAAACGATGACCCTCCAGCTGTTACGGAACTACACATCCCATGAGGCATTGTAAAACTCTGACATTCACAGGCATGACTAGGCATGGTAGGAATTGCAGTTCCTGAACAACTGGAGGGCCGTAGTTTGAAGACCCCTGGGCTAGATCTAAGATGTGCATAGACCAGTCCATCACTCTGCCCTCTGATCAGTGTTTCATTGGAGTCATTTGCTGTTGCTGGGTGTCAGGCTACAATCAGCACTCTGGGACCAAGCTCCTCTGAGATCAAGAATGGAGCAGGCTTTCAGGAGATCAGGCTGGGGGGGGGGAGATAAGCAAACAGGGAAGCAGATAGACAGAGGGGAGAGGAGGGAGCCAAGAATCGAGCTGGGTGCAGAAGAGAAGAGGGCAGGATAGGGGCACACTATGAGAACAGGCAATGTGTAAACAAGCAGGATGGGGCAGAGGAGTTGAGAACAAAACAGACAGGGGAAAAAGGATGAATACTGCTGGGATCGCCATGAAAATGACCGCTGCACTGTTTTAGGGATGACAACTTAACATCCAGGCATAAGAAATTTTGCAAATCTCTCTCACATGCCGAAAACTCTTCAGGCTGCACATGTGCAATGAAGATCGCTGTGCATATATTTGAGGATTTCACAGCTTTGAAGGGGGTATGAGGAGCCTAAAGAACACTCATTATACTGCAATGTGGTGAGCTTTACTTTTTAGTATGTGTGTAACGTTCCACTTTCCACTGATGACCTATGAGGCTTTTAAGTTGCCACTTGTGGAAAATACAGAATACTGAAATGTCATAGGTGCACACATGTTCGGTATCTGTTTACTCGGTACAACCTCATCTGACATCAACAATTTGTTGTGTTTATAAGCCCTAAATTTAACATGTTGCACTCTCTAAAACTGTTGCGCTAATATGGGGGACTATTACTATTTTATTCTCTGGGGTGTCTAAATTCAGAAAATACATACTGTCTAGGGGTTAATGCAATCTTCAGGCCCAAAATTATTTTTTTAAACATGTGTGCAAAAAAAAAAAACTCCAGCAAAAACAACTCTGGCAACGAAAGGGTTAAACTCATTTCATATGTAAAATGTATGAGCAAAGTCTGAATTTAGGGAAAACATAATATCAACTCTGTATTGCGATCGCAATACAAACTCACGTTGATGAGTTTTTTTAATCTTGTTTATCTTTGCTAGCATTTCTGTTCTTGTGTACTTGTGTATTCTTTTTATGACTCGGTGGAGTCGTTTTAAGCGCTTGAGTATTCGGCTTAAATACATTTTGTTGAAACCATATCCCACAATTTGGCGCATTTTTTTTTTTTTATGGTGATACGTCATTTGGAGGCGTGCTGAGAGTAACCACGTGAATCCGAAGATTACGGGACATCCGAGAGATCGGGACAATCTCCGGCATCTGGGTATAGGGACTATGTGATCTGTGATCGAATTCGCGCAGTTCGACCTCCCCTAACAGGGGGGTCACTGGGGATCTGGTAAGCCTGCATCTATTAGTGGTGTTTAGAGGTGACGGGTCCACGTGGTCAAGTACAATTTCATTGAACAATCAAGTTTTAGTTATTTCTGCAATTACTTTTACATATACACTGGACATTATTTATATTTTTGTATTAATTTACATATGGACATTTGAATTTACAATTTGTTTTTTTATATTTTTGGACACTTGTGTTTATAATTTTTTCACAGTATTTTTGTATTCGGTGTCACAGTTTTTTTTATATATTTTTTTTGGATCACATTCACATTGAGTGGCCAAGCGCTGCACTTTTTTTCTTTTATTTTATTTTATAACATCAACTCTGCACTTTGGAGGAAATTTGTGATGGTAATAATTACTGGAACTTACCTCTCTGCTCCGGAGACAGTGAGTGTCCAAATTCATCCAGCAGAATCTGATCCAGCAGACCCTCACCTATAGAAAAAAAAAGAAATAAAAGCTATATCCTGATCATTGGAGGCAGAACCATGAAATTATGAAAAGATGTCATTGTCTAAACAGACTGCATATTATAAAGCAAGCTACTTTTTTTTAGCGTAGTGAGTAAAAAAAAAAAAATTGTTGACAAATGGGGAACATGAAAATGACATATTATCCAGGTAAACAACACCATCAAATGTGCTTTGATAAATAGAACCCAAAGCTATAAAAATATTAAAATCAAATGAAGCCCATGAAAAAGATGAATACTTACCCGTTTTTCACTTCAATAGCTGTGTATCCAGCAGAATCTTCAGCATCTGAGATTCCCTTGTTTTAGATATCCACACATCCCTGATTCATGAGATGATTCCTCCCTCCAGTCATAATCCCACCATTTTATCCCTTCGATTGTCACAATTTTTATTGCACACAAATTTTTATTACCTGTTCGGCTGATTTCTTCCAGAATGGCCAATATATTAGGATGAGGATGATCTTCCTGTAGTGCATAGAGACATTCCCAGAGTCCAATCACAGCTTCTCTTCCCCGATCCCGAATATCTTGTAATAATGCATGAGAGAAGGCAGCCCTGCTCATGTGTTTTTTCCTTGCCAGGTAGGTCTGAAATACATATACAGGTTTCTTTAAAAATAACTTTTGAACTGAAAAAAAACCGTTACAGGCTGATTCTGGGCTCTCCAAAAGACTATTCTACAAAAACTAAAAGGACTGTGGAAAGAAATGCAATGCAGGTATGAGGCCAGCATGTACTACCTATTTTTGCATTTCCATACTTCTCCTTTAAGGGAAAACCATGCCAAAATTAAAAAAAGGTTGGGACAACCTGGTGACGTTTATTTTTTATTTTTTAACTCCTTTGCATCTGTGCTATAGACAAATGACGGCTGCACAGCGGACCTGCTTTGCCGGGTGTCGGGGCTGGCTTAGCCCTTCCTCCTCTGGGCTGACCGCTTAGCTGTCGGCTAATTGCCAGCTCTCTTCTCTTTCCACAGTTACCAGCTGTTCCCGATGATGCTCGTCTGACCTGCCTATTTAAAGCCTTCCTGCTCACTTTTTCATTTGCCTTCCTGTTGGTCACATAACAGGGAACAATCTCCTGCTGTTTGTTTCAAGACTGGCTTGCTGACATCCCACCTGGCTTCTTATCCTGCTTGCAGTTGCTCTCCTTGGATCCCTGATTTCCGGCCTGGCTGATTACCCGATCTGGTTAATGAACTTTGGACTGGCTGACTACCACATCTGTCTACAGGACTCTGGCTATGCTTGACTACGCTTTTTTCTATTTACCTTTTTATTTTTATTGATAAACAAGTGTGATTTGATTGTACTTCTGTCTCAGTCTGTTTAATTGTTTCTGACACCGGGGTGGCGTCATATGATGTCCGTCCCTTTGCATGCTCCCCACACTACCCGCAGGGGGCACGCTCTGTGATAATGAGTCAATGAGACTCGGTGGATCATAGGTCAGAGTGAGGAAACAATGCCTTTTCCAGCATGATGGAGCACCTTGCCGTAAGGCAAAATTGATAACTAAGTGGCTTGGGGAACATTAAGATTTTTGGTCCATGGCCAGCAAACTCCACAGACCTAAATCCCATTGAGAACTTGTGTTCAATCTTCAAGAGGTGGGTGAACAAAAAAACCCCCACACATTCTGACAGACTCCAAGCATTGATTATGCAAGAATGGGCTGCCATCAGTCAGGATGTGGCCCAGAAGTTGATTGACAGCATGCTAGGGCGAATTGCAGAGGTCTTCAAAAAGAAGGGTCAACACTGCAAGTATTGACTCTTTTCATAAACTTTAAGTGGTTGTAAACCCTTTGCAACCACTTTTTGCTACAGGTAACCCTAAAATAAGGCTTACCTGTAGCTACGCTGCATATCTCCTAAACCTCCTGTTTAGGAGATATCCCCTGTATTTGCATGTGCCAACGTCATCGTCACATGTGCACTGAAGCAACAGCACGTACGTGTTGTTGCTTAGGTGAGACCATTCCGCCATCATGGCTCTGGCCAATCACAACGCTGGAGCCCGTGATATCCGGAAGTAACTTCGGGAGCGTTGTCGGCGTACGAGGACGGCTGCAGGGGCTTCAATCTCAGGTAACTAATTCATAATGAGATAGCATGCTATGCATACTAGCTCATTATGCCTTTGTCTTGCAGGTTTTTTTGGTTGTTTGTTTTGATTTTCAAGGGTTTACAAACACTTTAATGTCAATTAAAGATTTTGGCTCTCATGAAATGCTTGTAATTATAATTCATTATACCATAGTAACATCTGACAAAAAGATCTACAAACACTGAAGCAATGGATTTTGTGAAAATGAATATGTGTCATTCTCAAAACTTTTGACCACGGCTGTACACAATCCTGTGTTAAGAAGAGAAACGGTGGAGGAGGAGGATGTTGCAGTTATAAAGTTCAGAGGCCTGCCTGTAGTTGCCTCACAAACCTCCCAGTCATGGCCGAATCCCGAGCTGAACTGACTGCAACATTTCCAGGCAGTGTCGACGCTTCACCATAGGCCCCTCCCCCCACATATTCCTATTGGTCATCAAGATTTGCACATACTGTAAATTCGGCAACAAATACGAGTATTCGCATGTGTTTTTCACTGACACAGTGCATACATTGTTGCAAAGGGAGAACGAAGATTCGCATGGCATGCCCTACCCACTAACATCCGCATGGAAGAAAACCATCGGGCCTTCAGAAAAAAACCTCAAGACCCCCCTCTTCTAAGGAAAAGGAGGCACAGGACGGATTAAGCTCCTTGAGGCAATTCAGTTTGCAGTTGTAGCGCTATACAAGTCATTCATTCAGTTTATTTAAAAACTTTTTTGTCTTACATCTGTGCTTAAGAGATTCCGAGATTTTAGCTCTTTCAGGAGGACCCCGATGTCCATGTTCTCCAGGATGTAGATCAGATCATCTCTATAATACTCATACATCCTCCTCAGTGATGGATCATCATATGAAGACAGCTGATGGTGGAACCTCTTGATGTCCTCTACAGAAACACAGACAATACATTTACTGAATTGTGGCTTTACCTCTGAACCCCAAAATATCGTTGAAGAAATCTATATATTTGTGTCTCGTCCTTTGCTTTGTGCTTCCTTTATAATAATAAGGTCTTGTTTTTATTGGTATATTTTGAGCTATTTAGACACCAATGTCTGTACCTAGTTAGCATGAATTGGCATGCTCGGCGCTGATGTTCACTAGAAAATAAAGCGGCTTATCTGTTGCTCGTTTTTGTGATTCTGTAATGTGATGGTACAGTTTTAAAAAAATTAATAAATAAAAAATTGTTTTTTATTAATCCATAATTGTGTTCCAGCACCAGTCCAAAAGTCTATGCCACATGATAAAGATAATGACCACTGCCCTGTGTGTAAATACTGCAGTCTGACCCACCCCCAGCACAGTCACAACAAATTCTCTGCAATCAGAAAGAAGTTCTCTTGGATTGGAGAGAAGTAGTGGTGACTGTGCAAGGGATGGGTTAGACCAGTAATGGCGAACGTTGGCACCCCAGATGTTTTGGAACTACATTTCCCATGATGCTCAGCTACACTGCAGAGTGCATGAGCATCATGGGAAATGTAGTTCCAAAACATCTGGGGTGCCGAGGTTCGCCATCACTGGGTTAGACCATTGAAGATAGACCTACAACACTGCAATCAGCAAAGTGCATGCTTCTCGTTGGTTGGAAAGCTCTAGCTCAGCAAGGGGTGTGTTAGACCTCTGCAGAGAGACCACTACTTCCACACAGAGAGAGAGCATGGGTTATTCTCTACTGAGTTTAGGACTTGCTTCATAAAGAAATCATACCGTAATGCCCTGTACACGCGGTTGTACTTTGCGATGGAAAATGTGCGATCGGATCGCGTTGTCGGAAAATCGTGTATATATATATATATATATATAAATATATATACACATATACACATATATATATATATATATATATATATATATATACATATACACACACACACACACACACACACACACACACACACACACATATATATATATATATATATATATATATATATATATATATATATATATATATATATATATATATATATATATATATAAATATATATCTTTTCTGTTATTCTGGAGTGGATTAGATATTTTGTTCCTCAACCATATGGCTGGTTATTTATGGTTTACCACGACATAGAGCCAATCGAGAATTAACTTTTTTTTTTAATTATTAAATTAGACACCACACTTTTTTTGAAGTTTTTTTATCGGATTAATTGATTAAACGAAAAAATAACTGGCCAACTAATCGATTAGGAAAATGAAAAAAATAATTAGTTCCAGCCCTCCTTTTAACTCTCATATTGCCAGAAGATATCTGGTGGCTATGAAAGAGGATTTTTACATCTGCCTGCAGGTAGATGGGATACAGATAATTTTAGATACAGTGTAACTAATGTGTTTGGTTTTCTTCTCCCCCCCCCCCCCAAAAAAAAAAAAAAAAAAAATAATAAATACATTTGTTGCATTTCTCTGTAAAAATGATATAAATAAAAAGATAATTAGTTGACACTTACCCGGTAATTTCGGCATGTAGGATTTTTTCATTTTCTTATTTGCGATCAGTTTGTTTGGAGCAGAAAACTGTTTATCGTATACACCGACACCCATGTCACATGCTTCGCATTTCAAAGAATCTGCAAGGTTAATAAAGTTCAACAAATGTTCATACATTGATAACAAAAAAGAACGCATCATCAGTAAAAGAGCCTGCAACAGTTCTCTAATGCCCTGTACACACGGTCAGACATTCCGATGGAAAATCCGACCGTGTGTGGGCTCCATCAGACTTTTTCCGTCGGAATTTGAGAACTGGACCTAAGATTTTTCCAACAACAAAATCCGATCGTTTGAATTCCGATCGTGTGTGTTATATTGTTATAACAACTAAGTTTTTACATCTCTTGCACCGGTCACTTTATTACACATCACTGGTAGTTTATATAAATAACATTTAATGATCAGCGTTGTGGAGATTAGCTTGATTTCATTTTTCTATGCTCTATTATATAGGATTGGCTTAGGATCACTTTTTACATTAGTTTTCATGAGTACTATAAAATTCACATACACACACTCTCCACTTTTGGCTTCAGATATATATATTTATTATTATGGTCTTTTTGTAAGAAATAATTTATATACCTTTATATATCTCTTCATATATATTTTTGATATTATTATTTATTATTTTTACTAATCAAGACCATTTGTATTCAAATACTCCTTTTCATGCACACTTTATTTTTCATATACATATTCAGATAATTGATTTAGATCTGAGGTGGTTTCTTTCCTTGGTTTTATTTTTCTTTTTCCTCCTTTTTCCACTTTACTTTTGTCTACCCTTTAATCACTTACTGATTGAGTGTAGGAATCACATGTGTGGAGATTCCAGAATGATGAGCCACCGGCTGTCACTGTTATTTACTCCCTAATTACACCATCACATGATGACACTCGTATAGTATTTATTTTTTTCTCACTTAGAACAATAATCAGCTATGAGTAAGCGCTAATTACAGCTTGAAACGCATTAGAAATTTTGTTCTATATTTTTCCCTCTGCTGCTGGGATTTGTGTGATGTGAGGTTTTTCATTTGAGAAAATAAAGGCACAGTTTACTTTATTCGATTCGGAGTGCGGCTGTCCAGAGTTTCTCCATTCTCCATCTGTAAGTGGTTAATGGTCATGGTATCACTGTGCTTGCTTGGCCAGCAAACTGGCCTTACATAAACCCCATAGAGAATCTGTGGGGTATTGTCAAGAGGAAGGTGAGAGACACCAGATTGAGTTTGAAGAAGTGGTGTGACATCCATACTGATATGTCATTCAGTAAGTTGGAGATCTGTGACGAGATCGAGGGGGTGAGTTGAGGAGTGGAGAGATAGATCTGGGTGTCGTCGGCATGGAGGTGGTATTGGAAACCATGGGAGGTTATCAACTGGCCCAGGGAAGAGGTATAGAGTGAGAATAGGAGGGGCCCAAGGACGGAACCTTGGGGTACCCCAACAGAAAGAGGAAGGAGAGCGGAGGAGATGGAGTTGTAAGTGACACTGAAAGTGCGCTGAGATAGGTAGGAGGAGAACCAGGATAAAGCAGAATCACGGAGGCCAAGGGAGTGTAATTTGCTGAGGAGGAGCAGGTGGTCAACTGTGTCAAAGGCAGCAGAGAGGTCTTAAAGTATGAGTATGGAGTAGTGGCTGTTGGTTTTAGCAGTTAGTAGGTCATTGGTGAGTTTTAGTAGGGCAGTTTCAGTAGAATGTTGTGGGCAGAAGCCAGACTGTAGGGGGTCGAGAAGGTTGTTGTCCATGAGGTAGCGACTCATTTGTCATGGACAAGAGCAGGGAGATGGGTCTTAAGTTTTTCAAATAGGTGGGGTCTAGTGAGGGTTTTTTGAGTATGGGGGTAACCAGTGCATGTTTGAGCTGGGAAGGAAAGGTGCCGGAGGAGAGGGAGAGGTTGAAGATGTGGGTTAGGGAGTTGAGGATAGAGTGGGAAGGTGGTAGCAGTAATTGTGAAGGGACAGGGTCCAGGGAATGGGTAGTGAGGTGGGCCATGGAGAGGAGTTTATCAACTTCATCTGTGGTAACTGGGCAAAAATAGGAGAGTATTGAGTGTGGTGTTGGACCTGTTGTGTTGGGTAGGGGAGGAGGTTGACTGCTAGATATCTCTGTGCAAATTGTGTCGATTTTGCTATTGAAATGATTGGCAATCTGTTGAGCGGTAAGCAAGTTGATGGGTGGGGGCAGTGGGGGGTGAAGTGAGGAATTAAGAGTAGAAAAGAGTTGACGAGGTTTGGATCAGAGGGTTTTGATGAGAGTGTTGTAATAAGTTTGTTTAGCAGTGTGGAGGCAGGAATTGTATTTGAGAAGGTCAGATTTGTAGAGTGTAAAGTCTTGCAGGGACTTAGATTTACGCCATGCTCGCTCAAGAGCAGGGCTGTGTCTCTTGAGACTTCTGGTGTCGTCTGTTTGCCAGGATTGTGGCAGACGGGGCCTGGTTCTGCGTGTAGAAAGAGGAGCATGTACGTCTAGGGAGGATGACAGCGTGTTGTTGTAGATGGAATTGGTTAGGTCTGGGCAGGACAGGGGTGTGATTTTGTCATGAAGGCCATCAGTAGGAGAGTGAAGAAGGGAAGGGTTGAGGTTGCGACAGTTTCTCTGGGTAGTAGTTTGTGGGTTGGCAGCATAGGATGTAGGAGACAAGGAGAGAGTGAAACGGATAAGGTTGTGATCAGAGAGAGGAAAGGGGATGTTAGAGAGGTTGCAGGGAGTGCAGCGATGGGAGAATACGAGGTTGAGCATGTTGCCGTTGGAGTGAGTGGGGGTTTGTATCCATTGTGTTAGGTTAAAAGAAGAGGTTAGGTTGAGTAGTTTAGAAGTGGTAGCAGTATTAGCATTGATTGGAATGTTAAAGTCACCTAGGATGATGGCAGGTACTTCAGATGAGAGAAAATAGGGTAGCCATGCAGAGAAGTCATCCAGAAAGCGTGACACTGGTCCAAGAGTTCGATAAATAACTGCGACCCTCAGACAAACCGGAGAGAAAAGACGAATGTAGTGCATTTCGAAAGAGCAGGGGGAAAGAGAGGGAGGTGTGGGAAGTACCTGGAAGGTGCATTGTGGGGAGAGGAGAAGTCCGACACCACCTCCTTTTCGTCCACTGGCTCTGGTGGAGTGAGTCCAAAGGAGGCCACTGTGGGACAGGGCAGCTGGAGAGGTAGTGTCAGATTCCTGGAGTCAGGTTTCGGTTATAGCAAATAGATTAAGGGATTTGGAGAGGAAAAGGTCATTGACAGAGGCTAGTTTGTTGAAGACTGAGCGGGCATTCCAGAGGGCACATGAAAGAGGGGGGCCGACTTGTGGAATCAGGGGAATTGGGATGAGAAGGTGGGAGTTACGACTGTTTGAGGAGGTAGACAGCCAACTTTAGGGGGTGGGAATTGGGTGTGGGAGGGCCGGGGTTTGATGCAATGTCCCCAGACATTAGGAATAGTAGGAGGGTGAGGGTGGTGAGGCGGGAATGGGATTAATAGGGGGGAAGATGCTGTGGTGGAATGGACGTGGTGATACTGTGTGGGCTTAGAATGAGCAGGAGGTGGTAAGTGGAGTAATATTGAGTGGGCAGAAGGGAGATATGTACAGATTGGGGACTGGAGAGGAGGAATAAAGAAATGAGAGTTTGAGGAGAGAGCAAGATCACTTTTATTGGCGGCGGCAGAGCCCCCCCCCCACCACGCTCCGGTGCCCTCCGCCGCTCACCGGAGCCGTCCACAGCAGCGGAGGTGATCAGATGTTTTACCCTTGTGTGACATGGAGAAGAGTGAGGGGAAGATGGCCCCCACCCATCTCTATATCATTGCAGGGCAGAAGCCACGTCAAAGCGTCACTTCCGCCTATAGCTCTTAAAGGGCCATTTTTTTTTTTTAAATTACAAAATGTATTTATTTATTTTTTATTGCATTTTAGTGTAAATATGAGATGTGAGGTCTTTTTGACCCCCCAGATTTCATATTTAAGAGGTCCTGTCATTTTTTTTATACTAAAAGGTATGTTTACATTAAATAAAAGTGACACAATTTATTTTAATTTTTTTTAAAGAACAGTGTAAAAATAAAAAATAAAAGCTAAAAAAAAAAAAAAATAAATAAAAAATTGACACGTCCCGCTGAGCTTGCGTGCAGAAGCGAACACATACCTGAGTAGCGCCCGCATATGAAAACGGTGTTAAAATCACACATGTGAGGTATCGCCGCGATCGGTAGAGCGAGAGCAATAATTCTAGCCCTAGAACTCCTCTGTAAGGCAAAACATGCAACCTGTCGAATTTATTAAATGTCACCTATGGAGATAGGGTAAAAGTTTGTCGCCATTCCACGAGCGGGCGCAATTTTGGAGCGTGACATGTTGGGTACCAATTTACTCGGCGGAAAATGATCTTTCACAATATAAAAAAAAAAGTTTGGGCTAACTTTACTGTTGTCTCATTTTTTACTTCCATAAAAAGTGAGCTTGTAAGACCGCTGCGCAAATACGGTGTGACAGAAAAGTACTGCAACAACCGCCATTTTATTCTCTAAGGTGTTAGAAAAAAAATGTATAATGTTTGGGGGGGTTCTAAGTAATTTTCTAGCAAAAAAAAAATAAAAAATTTTAACTTGCAAACAACAAATCTGAGAAAGAGGCTCAGTCCTTAAGTGGTTAAAACCTATATTAGATAAGCACCTGAACGACCGCAACATACAGCGATATACAATGTAATACTGACATATAATCACACACATAGGTTGGACTTGATGGACTTGTGTCCTTTTCCAACCTCACCTGCTATGTAAATTAGTCTGTTTCCCCGAAAAAAAAGCCCTACCCTGAAAATAAGACCTTCAAGGACTTTAACTAGGGCTTATTTGGGGGGGGGGGGGTAGGGCTTATATTGCAGCCATCATGACAATTACGCTAAGTCTTATTTTCGGGGGGAAACAGGATATGTAAATGCCACACAGCAAACACGTTTACAATCCACAGAATAAGGCAACTCCTAACCACAGATTCTAATCAGTTTCCCCAACATAAGGTAATAGACACCACCCCCAGGTCACAGGAGGGGATCCAGCAAGACACAGATGTATCAAAAAAAAAAATACTGTATATTTTATTTTGGTTTCACCATTCCTTTTTCAGCAAATATAAGAATATTAGCCACTTATTTTATTTATTTATTCATTTATTTTACCAAAAACATGTATCAGAATACATACTGGGCTAAATTGAATTTTTTCTTTTTTTTTTACATTTTTTATTGGATGTTTTATAGCAGAAAGTAAAAAATGTGTTTTAATTTTTTTTTTTTTAATTGTCGCTCCTTTTTAATTGGATATGTTTTATAGCAGAAAGTAAAAAATATGTTTTAGATTTTTTTTTTTTTTAATTGTTGCCCCCTCTTTGTTTATAGTGCAAAAAAATTGAATCCACAGAGGGGGATCAAACACCACCAAAAAAAAAAGCCACTGAGCTGATTGGCTCCTGCTGTGTCCAATCACAGCGAGAGCTTGTCGCCGGCAGCCCCAGACCCCAGAAGTGTCAGATCACGTACTAGGTACATGATCCGGTGCAGAGCGACTACCCTACCAAGTAAAAAATATGTTTTTACATTTTTTTTTTTTTAATTGACACTGTTTTTTTTGTTTATAGTGCAAAAAAATTGAATCCACAGAGGGGGATCAAACACCACCAAAAAAAAAAGCCACTGAGCTGATTGGTTCCTGCTGTGTTCAATCACAGCGGGAGCTGGTTGCCGGCAGCCCCAGACCCCAGAAGTGTCAGATCACGTACTAGGTACATGATCTGGTGCAGAGCGACTACCCTACGAAGTAAAAAATATGTTTTTACATTTTTTTTTAAATTGTCGCCCTTCTTTTGTTTATAGCGCAAAAAATTTGAAGAGGGGGATCAAACACCACTACCCTGCCACAGTAAATGTCAACGTCACAACGTCAGCAGAATACATATTGGCCTAAATTGATGAAGAAATTCAAATTTTTTTTACATTATTTTATTGGATATATTTTATAGCAGAAAGTTAAAAAACATTTTTTTTTTTTTTTTTTAATTGTCACCCTTTTTTTGTTTATAGCGCAAAAAATTTGAAACCGCGGAGGAGGATCAAACACCACCAACAAAAATAAATAAAAAAAGCCACATACTGAGCTGATTGGTTCCTGCTGTGTCCAATCACAGCTGGTCGCCGGCAGCCCCAGACCCCAGAAGTGTCAGATCACGTACTAGGTACATGATCCGGTGCAGAACTACTACCCTGCAAAGTAAAAAATATGTTTTTAAATGAAATTTTTTTTTTTAAATCGTCGCCCTTTTTTTGTTTATAGCGCAAAAAATGTGAAACCGCAGAGGGGGATCAAACACCACTACCCTGCCACAGTAAATGTATGTGGGGGAGGGGGGGAGGACAAAAATTGGATTTGGGTACAACGTCACAATGTCAGCAGAATACATATTGGCCTAAATTGATGAAGAAATTAAATTTTTTTTTTTACATTATTTTATTGGATATATTTTATAGCAGAAAGTAAAAAATGTTTTTTAATTCTATTTTTTTAAATTGATGCCCTTTTTTTGTTTATAGCGCAAAAGATTTTAAACCACAGAGGGGGATCAAACACCACCAAAAAAAAAAGAAAAAAAAGCCACATGCTCAGCTGATGTGTCCAATCACAGCGGGAGCTGGTTGCCGGCAGCCCCAGACCCCAGAAGTGTCAGATCACGTACTAGGTACATGATCCGGTGCAGAGCTACTACCCTGTCAAGTAAAAAATATGTTTTTAATTTTTTTTTTTTTTTAAATTGTTGCCCTTCTTTTGTTTATAGCACAAAAAATTTGAAGACGGGGAACAAACACCACTACCCTGCCACAGTAAATGTCAACGTCACAATGTCAGCAAAATACATATTGGCCTAAATTGATGAAGAAATTAAATTTTTTTTTTCCATTATTTTATTGGATATATTTTATAGCGGAAAGTAAAAAAAAATATATATTTTTTTTAATTGTCGCCCTTTTTTTGTTTATAGCGCAACAAATTAGAAACTGCAGAGGGGGATCAAACACCACCAAAAAGATTAAAAAAAGCCACATACTGAGCTGATTGGCTCCTTCTATGTCCAATCACAGCGGGAGCTGGTCGCCGGCAGCCCCAGACCCCAGAAGTGTCAGATCACGTACTAGGTACATGATCCGGTGCAGAGCGACTACCCTGCCAAGTAAAAAATATGTTTTTTAATTTTAAATTTTTTTTTTTAAATCGTCGCCCTTTTTTTCTTTATAGCGCAAAAAAATTGAAACCGCAGAGGGGGATCAAAGACCACTACCCTGCCACAGTAAATGTATGTGGGGGGGGAGGACAAAAATGTTATTTGGGTACAACGTCACAATGTCAGCAGAATACATATTGGCCTAAATTGATGAAGAAATTCAATTTTTTTTTTTTTACATTATTTTATTGGATATATTTTATAGCAGAAAGTAAAAAATGTTTTTTCATTTTATTTTTTTTAAATTTTTGCCCTTTTTTTCTTTATAGCGAAAAAATTTGAAACCGCAGAGGGGGATCAAACACCACCAAAAAAAAAAAAAAAAGCCACATACTGAGCTGATTGGCTCCTGCTGCATCCAATCACAGCGGGAGCTGGTCGCCGGCAACCCCAGACCCCGTAAGTGTCAGATCACATACCAGGTACATGATCCGGTGCAGAGGGACTACCCTGCCAAGTAAAAAATATGTTTTTTATTTATTTTTTAATTGTCGCCCTTTTTTTTGTTTATACCGCAAAAAATGTGAAAACGCAGAGGGTGATCAAACACCACTACCCTGCCACAGTAAATGTATGTGGGGGGAGGGGGAGGACAAAAATGTTATTTGGGTACAATGTCACAACGTCAGCAGAATACATATTGGCCTAAATTGATGAAGAAATTCTATGTTTTTTTACATTATTTTATTGGATATATTTTATAGCAGAAAGTAAAAAATATGTTTTTTATTTATTTTTTAATTGTCGCCCTTTTTTTGTTTATATCACAAAAAATTTTAAACCGCAGAGGGGGATCAAACACCACCAAAAAAAAAAAAACCCACATAGTGAGCTGATTGGCTCCTGCTGCGTCCAATCACAGCGGGAGCTGGTCGCCGGCAACCCCAGACCCCATAAGTGTCAGATCACGTACTAGGTACATGATCCGGTGCAGAGCGACTACCCTGCCAAGTAAAAAATATGTTTTTTATTTATTTTTTAATTGTCGCCCTTTTTTTGTTTATAGCGCAAAAAATTTGAAACCGCAGAGGGGGATCAAACACCACCAAAAAAAAAATAAAAAAGCCCCATAGTGAGCTGATTGGCTCCTGCTGCGTCCAATCACGGTGGGAGCTGGTCACCAGGCAGCCCCAGACCCCGTAAGTGTCAGATCACGTACCAGGTACATGATCCGGTGCAGAGCGACTATCCTGCCAAGTAAAAAATATGTTTTTTATTTATTTATTTATTTTTTAATTGTCGCCCTTTTTTTGTTTATAGCGCAAAAAATTTGAAGCCGCAGAGGGGAATCAAACACCACTACCCTGCCACAGTAAATGTATTTGGGGGGAGACAAAAAATGTATTTGGGTACAATGTCACAATGTCAGCAGAATACATATTGGCCTAAATAGATGAAGAAATTAAATTTTTTTTTTACATTATTTTATTGGATATATTTTATAGCAGAAAGTAAAAAATGTTTTTTAATTCTATTTAATTTAATTTAATTAAATTTAATTTAATTCTATTTTTTTAAATTGTTGCCCTTTTTTTGTTTATAGAGCAAAAAATTTGAAACCGCAGAGGGGGATCAACCACCACCAAAAAAAAAAAAAAAAAAAGCCACATACTGAGCTGATTGGCTCCTGCTGCGTCCAATCACGGCAGAGGTGGTCACCAGGCAGCCCCAGACCCCGTAAGTGTCAGATCAAGTACTAGCTACATGATCCGGTGCAGAGCTAGTATGTATGTGGGGGGGGGGGGACAAAAATGTTATTTGGGTACAACATCGCACAAATGCGCAGTTGTCAGCTAGAATAACACATTGCAAAAAAAAATAAAAAATGTCCTTGTCATAAAGGGGAGGGTAGGGGGTAAATCGCCTGGAGGTCAAATGGTTAAAACATTAAACATTTGCTTCGCGCGTGAAGTTTGGATTTCAAAGAAACTCACGGCGGCAAAAGCTGCTCCTGATGGGGCTGCTCACTCTTTTCACTGCTGGACAGTTTACATATAAAAAACATTTGTATTATTGGTTAAACATGGGAATTAAAAAAAACAAAAACAAACAAAAAACACACAATAATAAATAAAAAAACACAGAGATAATATAATAAAATAAATGATTTGATCGCTATATGTAAAAAAAAAAAAACTAGAAATCCCACATAAGAGTATGTAATGCAGCAGTGTGAAGATTCTCTAAATCATTTGACTTCCTACTATACAAAATTTCCCGGATTTTTTTATTCAGTACAAAAACAATAATTATAGTAAAAAAAAATAAAGATTTAACAATCTTAACGTGTCTTATATGTGGCTTCAAATTCAAAAGTTGTTACATATGTAAAAAAAAAAAAAAAAAGAACAAACAAAAGACAGTTCTGTCTGCAGAGACAAATACAGAGAGAGAGATTCACCTACAATTCACTCTTAATACACACTGAATGAATCCCCTCCCAAGTACTACTCCTTCTGTTATATTATATAGGGTTAAATGTTTACTTACCGTAAAGATCACAGATGATGACGTGGGAGTTCTGAACGAGGAACAACAAAATGGAGAATATTGGGTGGGGGGAGGAGATCGCAATGTGCTTTTCTACTTTCAGTTTCGCAGGAAACAGATCTCATGGAGATTGAATGACACAAAGCTTTAATAAAGTACACAACAAAGAGAAAAGGTCTGGTGCCATCGCCGGTGACACTCCTCCATCCCTAATAATAAATAGTAAATATATACAAGAAGTCGCCCTGGGACTTTAAATGAGGTGAGCGCAGTTTAGCCACTAAGTAACAAGAGTAAATGCAGTAAAAATATCTATTCAAAGATAGTATACATCAGCCTTTCTCAACCTTTTCAACACAGAGGAAGCCTTGAAATAGTTCTCCGGTCTCGGGGGAACCCCTTCTAAAAATTAGAAATCTACAACTCCTGATACAATAGTGTGATGATCAGTGGGAAGATTGGTCCTTACACTTGTGGTCATTGGGAAGAATTACCCCCCCTTACAAATAGCTAAAAAGATCAATGGTGTCGGTGGGAACTTATCTAAGAGGCAGAAATGGCCGAATGCTGAAGGAACCCCTACAACCTCTGGAGGAGCTCTGGTTGAGAATCACTGGTGTACATGTATGAGCGATGGAAACAATTGGCGAGCCAACAGGATTGCACATGATAAAAATGAACATTAATACATGAATGTCATACAATATGCACAGGCATTCATCCTGCAAAGGTACACACATCACCCTTACCCCAGCACTTATTCAGCTGAGTTGGGTAGACGATATAGTAATTATATAGTAATTCACAAATTTAACCCCCACCCCCCCCACCCTCGGTAAGGCAAGATGAAAAATTAAAGAGGCATGAATAGCAGATGTAATAGTGGGACGGGCATAGGTGTGCGCACAGGGTGTGCCAGGTGTGCTTGGGCAGGGGCGGACTGACAACTCATGGGGCCCCCGGGCAATAGAAGATTATGGGGCCACACATTATACACACACACACAGTATACAATCACACAATATACACAGAGAAGGTACTGGAGAGGTGGGGCACTTATAATCTATGGATTTTTAGACCAAAAGGATGTCGGTAAGGCACATTTCAGAGACAGGTGTAAAAAAAAACACAGATTTTTACATAATGTCCTTGGTTTTACTGAGGCTGGCAACCCTGATGGGGCCCCCTAGTGGCCCAGTGCCCTCTGCTCTACTGATACCGCCCTCTGCTCTACTGACACCACCCACTACCCTACTGACACCGCCCTCTACTCTACTGACACCACCCTCTGCTCTACTGACACCGCCCTCTGCCCTACTGACACCGCCCTCTGCCCTAGTGACACCACCCTCTGCTCTACTGACACTGCCCTCTGCTCTACTGACACCACACTCTGCCCTAGTAACGCCACCCTCTGCTCTACTGACACCTCCCTCTGCTCTACTGACACCGCTCACTACCCTACTGACACCACCCTCTGCTCTACTGACACCGCCCTCTGCTCTACTGACACCTCCCTCTGCTCTACTGACACCGCCCACTACCCTACTGACGCCTCCCTCTGCTCTACTGACACCGCCCTCTGCTCTACTGACACCTCCCTCTGCTCTACTGACACCGCCCACTACCCTACTGACACCTCCCTCTGCTCTACTGACACCTCCCTCTGCTCTACTGACACCGCCCTCTGCTCTACTGACACCTCCCTCTGCTCTACTGACACCACCCACTACCAGTGGCGGAATTATAGGGGTCGCCAAGATCACCATGGCGACCGGGCCCCTTGCTGCAGGGGGCCCTCTGGCCCCCTGTACTCTTCCGTAGGAGGGGAGGCTGAGAGGAGCTCCTCGATCATCAGCTGAACTGAAATCGGCTCTGTGCGGGAGCTCCTCACATTAGGCTTAGTGAAAGCAGTGCTGTGCTCTTTGTCTCCCCCTACAGTGCAGTACCCGGCAGGAAGAGCCAAGGTACTGTAAATGTCTGCCGTTTTTTTTTTTTTATAAGACTAGCTACTGCATTTGTGTGTGAGCATGCTTGTATGTGTGTGTGTGTGTGTGAGCATGCTTGTATGTGTGTGTGTGTGTGTGTGTGTGAGCATGCTTGTATGTGTGTGTGTGTGTGTGAGCATGCTTGTATGTGTGTGTGAGAGCATGCTTGTATGTGCGTGTGTGAGCATGCTTGTATGTGCGTGTGCGAGCATGCTTGTATGTGCGTGTGCGAGCATGCTTGTATGTGCGTGTGAGCATGCTTGTATGTGCGTGAGCATGCTTGTATGTATGTGCGTGAGCATGCTTGTATGTATGTGCGTGTGAGCATGCTTGCATGTATGTGCGTGTGAGCATGCTTGTATGTATGTGTGTGAGCATGCTTGTATGTGTGTGTGTGTGAGCATGCTTGTATGTGCGTGTGTGAGCATGCTTGTATGTGCGTGTGTGAGCATGCTTGTATGTGTGTGTGTGTGAGCATGCTTGTATGTGCGTGTGTGAGCATGCTTGTATGTGTGTGTGTGTGAGCATGCGTGTGTGTGAGCATGCATGTATGTGTGTGTGTGAGCATGCTTGTATGTGCGTGTGTGAGCATGCTTATATGTGTGTGTGTGTGTGTGAGCATGCGTGTGTGTGAGCATGCATGTATGTGTGTGTGTGTGAGCATGCATGTGTGTGTGTGTGTGAGCATCCATGTATGTGTGTGTGAGCATGCATGTGTGTGTGTGTGTGAGCATGCATGTGTGTGAGCATGTATGTGTGTGTGTTCATATATGTATGTGTATGTATGCATGTGTGTGTGCGCATGTATGTGAGTGTGCATGTATGCATATGAATGTATGTGAATCTGCATGTGTTTATCAGTGGCGGTGCATCCAAAAGGGTGCACAGGTGCCATCCCCTCTCTCCAGCCACCCCCTCTATGACCAATGGATAGATTCATGCATAGCATAGCATGAATATATCCATAGCCACCGCTGGCACCCCCATATTTAGGTGTCTGGTCCCTTTTGGGGTGTCGGGCGCCTGAATTACAGCAGCGGGGGGTGTTTTTGCAGCACCTGATTAGAGCCATGGGCTCTAATATGTTTCAAAATAGGTGAACTGCGAGCACCATGCTTGACGCTCACAGTCTACCCAGGTGTGTAAAAAAAGTGAATTAATATTCACTTTCCTAACACTGAACCGCCTCTCCACCAATCTGGTGTGCGGGTCTGTTACCCATCACCGATTGGCTGAAACGATAGGCGCAGCTATTGGACACTTATCAGGAGGAGAGGACAGGAGATGAGGATGGCAGGAGATGCATGGAGGACCCCGCTCATGGCCGTTACCCGCTGCCCCACCAAGACAGGGTAAGTGACGGGCAGACAGCGAGCGGGTGGTGGGGATTCACAGTGGCAGCATTTGATGGGCACACCAACAGCATTTGATGTGCACAGTGGCGGCATTTGATGGGCACAGTGGCAGCATTTGATGGGCACAGCGGTGGCATTTGATGATGGGCACAGCGGCAGAGTTTGATGGGCACAGCGGCAGAGTTTGATGGGCACAGCGGTGACATTTGATGGTACAGTGGTGGCGCTTGATGGTACAGTGGTGGCGTTTGATGGGCACAGTGGCTTTAATTGATGTTTTTTAATTCGGTTCCTTTATATGCGGCCACCCACTTGGGACTGGGCCCTGGTGTTCCACCATCGGGCTCGGAGAAAAGAGCCCTGTCCGGAGGTCGGGGGAGGGGGGCCCTCCAAGGTTTCCTGCATTGGGGCCCTGAAGGTTCTAGTTACGCCACTGCCCACTACCCTACTGACACCGCCCTCTGCTCTACTGATACCGCCCTCTGTCCTAGTGACACTGCCCTCTGCTCTACTGACACCTCCCTCTGCTCTACTGAAACCGCCCTCTGCCCTAGTGACACTGCCCTCTGCTCTACTGACACCTCCCTCTGCTCTACTGACACCTCCCTCTGCTCTACTGACACCGCCCTCTGCTCTACTGACACCTCCCTCTGCTCTACTGACACCTCCCTCTGCTCTACTGACACCGCCCTCTGCTCTACTGACACCTCCCTCTGCTCTACTGACACCACCCTCTGCCCTACTGACACCACCCTCTGCTCTACTGACACTGCCCTCTGCTCTACTGACACCGCCCTCTGCTCTACTGACACCGCCCTCTGCTCTACTGACACCGTCCTCTGCTCTACTGACACCGTCCTCTGCTCTTCTGACACTGCCCACTACCCTACTGACACCGCCCTCTGCTCCACTGACACCGCGCACTACCCTACTGACACCGCACTCTGCTCTACTGATACCGCCCTCTGCTCTACTGACACCACCCACTACCCTACTGACACCGCCCTCTGCTCTACTGACACCGCCCTCTGCTCTACTGACACCGCCCTCTGCTCTACTGACACCACCCTCTGCCCTACTGACACCACCCTCTGCCCTAGTAACACCTCCCTCTGCTCTACTGACACCGCTCACTACCCTACTGACACCACCCTCTGCTCTACTGACACCGCCGCCTACCCTACTGACACCTCCCTCTGCTCTACTGACACCGCCCTCTGCTCTACTGACACCGCCCTCTGCTCTACTGACACCGCCCACTACCCTACTGACACCGCCCTCTGCTCTACTGACACCGCCCTTTGTCCTAGTGACACTGCCCTCTGCTCTACTGACACCTCCCTCTGCTCTACTGACACCACCCACTACCCTACTGACACCACCCTCTGCTCTACTGACACCGCCCTCTGCTCTACTGACACCTCCCTCTGCTCTACTGACACTGCCCTCTGCTCTACTGACACCGCCCTCTGCTCTACTGACACCGTCCACTGCCCTACTGACACCTCCCTCTGCTCTACTGACACCGTCCTCTGCTCTACTGACACCGCCCTCTGCTCTACTGACACCGCCCTTTGTCCTAGTGACACTGCCCTCTGCTCTACTGACACCTCCCTCTGCTCTACTGACACCACCCACTACCCTACTGGCACCACCCTCTGCTCTACTGACACCGCCCTCTGCTCTACTGACACCTCCCTCTGCTCTACTGACACTGCCCTCTTCTCTACTGACACCGCCCTCTTCTCTACTGACACCGTCCACTGCCCTACTGACACCTCCCTCTGCTCTACTGACACCGTCCTCTGCTCTACTGACACTGCCCTCTGCTCTACTGACACCACCCACTACCCTACTGACACTGCCCTCTGCTCTACTGACACCACCCACTACCCTACTGACACCGCCCTCTGCTCTACTGACACCGCCCTCTGCTCTACTGACACCACCCACTACCCTACTGACACCGTCCTCTACTCTACTGACACTGCCCTCTGCTCTACTGACACCTCCCTCTGCTCTACTGACACCGCCCTCTGCTCTACTGACACCGCCCTCTGCTCTACTGACACCACCCACTACCCTACTGACACTGCCCTCTGCTCTACTGACACCACCCACTACCCTACTGACACCGCCCTCTGCTCTACTGACACCGCCCTCTGCTCTACTGACACCACCCACTACCCTACTGACACTGTCCTCTACTCTACTGACACTGCCCTCTGCTCTACTGACACCTCCCTCTGCTCTACTGACACCTCCCTCTGCTCTACTGACACCGCCCTCTGCTCTACTGACACTGCCCTCTGCTCTACTGACACCGCCCACTACCCTACTGACACCGCCCTCTGCTCTACTGACACTGCCCTCTGCTCTACTGACACCTCCCTCTGCTCTACTGACACCGCCCTCTGCTCTACTGACACTGCCCTCTGCTCTACTGACACCGCCCACTACCCTACTGACACCGCCCTCTGCTCTACTGACACCGCCTTCTGTCCTAGTGACACCGCCCTCTGCTCTACTGACACCTCCCTCTGCTCTACTGACACCGCCATCTGCCCTAGTGACACTGCCCTCTGCTCTACTGACACCGCCCTCTGCTCTACTGACACCTCCCTCTGCTCTACTGACACCACCCACTACCCTACTGACACCGCTCTCTGCTTTACTGACACTGCCCTCTGCTCTACTGACACTGCCCTCTGCTCTACTGACACCACCCACTACCCTACTGACACCGCCCTCTGCTCTACTTACACCGCCCTCTGCTCTACTGACACCGCACTCTGCTCTACTGACACCGCCCACTACCCTAATGACACCCCCCTCTGCTCTATTGACACCTCCCTCTGCTCTACTGACACCACCCACTATCCTACTGACACCACCCTCTGCTCTACCAATACCACCCTCTGCTCTACTGACACCGCCCTCTGCTCTACTGACACCGCCCACTGCTCTACTGACACCGCCCTCTGCTCTACTGACACCGCCCTCTGCCTTAGTGACACCGCCCTCAACTCTACTGACACCGCCCTCTCCTCTGCTGATATACACACGTGTGTTTGTACTCTGGGGTGCGCACACTAATGTAATAGGCTGAGCACACCAATGCGGACAGGAATTCCTAATAGTATAAATTGAGCGTGCATGGACACGGCTCGCTAGTGGTTGAAGAGTGGTAAAACCCTGCAGATGAGCCACGTTTTTAGCTGTAGAGGCAGTGGCCAGGAATGTACACATGCTGTGGCTGTGATGTTTCGCGGACATGGCAGGAATTATACCCCCCCCCTGTTGCTTTCGGGGGTCAGACCTCCGAATGTGACCCATTCAAGTAAACGGAATAACTTTGCAAGCACTCTACAGCCACATGCACTGTCCATGGTTGTGGCATGCAAGTGATGGTTCAAAGTTTTGAATCAGGAGGCGAGGAAGCGATACAATGCAACCCCCTCTCCTGTAAAATGCTCTCTGAAGAGCGACTGGACTGTGGATTACTCTTCAGAAAACTAGGTTGGTGTGAAAAAGCCCATACAGCAACAATATTTTTTCCTTTTGGAAGAAGGATTTTACATAAATAATAATAGCATTGCAGCACACGAAATAGTGTAACATGCAATCTTCTGCATAGCATGCAGAAATGCGGGTGGGATCGCACGCAGTCCTGCATTGTGGCAATCTGAAAGGAACCTTAAAGTGGTTGTAAACCTCAGACATGAAATATGAACAAAGCATATCCCTCTATAGTGTGTACTTGTCTCCATCCAGAGCACTAAGTATAATTTATGTAGATTACCTTCTTCCTCTGCTATCAGCACGAGTCACTTCTGACAAGGTTTCATGACACCAAGAGATAAATGGTGACAGGGGAGGGGCACAGTCTGTAATTGACAGCCTTGTCTCTATTCCTGTGTTCTGTGTGAATGGGGTGTGTCTTGGGCCCCCCTCATCAATTCTGAGACATACAAACAAATAGCAGGTAGACTCGAAATCTGTTAACTGCAGCAGATCAGGCAGTTATTGCAACTGGTTGCCAGAGGTTACAGCCTATCATTACCACCAACTGATTGGCTGCTGGAGGTTATAGCACATAATTACTGCTTGGTTGCTAGGGGTTACAGCAGTGGCGTCACTAGGGCTGGTGTCACCAGGTGCGGTAAAACATGGTGTCACCCCGCTCCAACTATAGTTGCCCCTCAATACAGACCCCCCTCCTTCAGTACAGACCCCCTTCCAAGTATAGTCCCCCCCTCCGTACAGACCCTCCCACCACAAAGTATAGTCCCCCCTCAGTCTAGACCGCCCACTTAGTACAGACCCCCCCGCCTCAGTATAAATCCCCCCACTAAGTATAAACCCCCTCCATCAGTACAGACCCCCCTCAGTGCAAACCAACCCCCTCCTCCATCAGTAAATCCCCCCAGGACAAACCACCCCCTCCATCAGTACAGCCCCCCCAGGACAAAATAACCCCCTCCACCAGTACAGCCCTCCTAGCACAAGCTACCTCCCTTCATCAGTAGAGCCCCCCCCAGGGAAAACTACCCCCTTCATCAGTACAGCTCCCCAAGGACAAACCCTGTCACAACACCAGGGAGGATAGTCCCATCATCTCAATCCGACACCCCCTGCCTGTTACCGCACCAGCTCAGGTGGCTCAGATACATGGAACCGCCGGGCGGGAGCTGGAGAGGAGAAGACAGTGTGCAGCCATGCACCGCCCAGGTGGAGAATGGATCATGACAGGCAGCAGTGTCGTAGAGACAGAGGAGGAGGAGAATACACGTGGCACTGGAGGTGGGTTTCCAGCTGAAAGAAAAAAACTTCCAGAGTCAGCAAGGGCTTTCCTCACCCGTGGGATGGTGTCACCCCTGTTGTGGGTGGCACCCGGGTGCCGGCCGCACCCCCCGCACCCCCCTAGCAACGCCACTGGGTTACAGCACATCATTACAACTCACTGATTTGTTGCTAAAGATTTCAGCAGATCACTACTGTTCACTGATTGGTTACAGTGCCCTTCAACCTCCAACAGTGTCACACAGTGCTCTCCAACCTCCTACAGTGCCCCTGACCTCCAACATTGTCACACAGTGCCCTCCAACAGTGCCCCCGACCTCCAACAGTGTCATACAGTGCTCTCCAATCTCCTACAGTGCACCCAACCTCCAACAGTGTCACACAGTGCCCTCCAACCTCCTACAGTTCCCCCAGCCTCCAACAGTGTCACACAGTGCCCCCAACCTTCTACAGTGCCCCTGACCCCCAACAGTGTCACACAGTGCCCTCCAACTTCCTACAGTGCCTCCAACCTCCAACAGTGTCACACAGTGCCCTCCAACCTCCTACAGTGCCCCCGACCTCCAGCAGTGTCGCACAGTGCCCTCCAACCTCCTACAGTGTCCCTGACCTCCAACAGTGTCACGCAGTGTCCTCCAACCTCCTGCAGTGCCCTCCAACCTCTGTAGGCAGTTGTAGGATACTGTAGGAGGTTAGGGGCATGGTAGTAGAGTGGAAGACACTGTTGGAGGTTGGGGGACATTATGGAGGGCTGGAGGCTCTGCAGCAGGCTGAAGGAACTGCAGGAGGTTGAAGGACATTGTAGGGGGTTGGAGAGGGGGGCACTGTAGGAGGTTGGCATGGTGTCAACCACCTCTCAGCCTGCCCCTGCAGAGCTGACAAAATATCTGCCCCAGTGTGGCTCCTGTGCCCCAAACAAGCCAGGGCAAGCACGGCATGGCATCATTTTACCTGCATACTTACATAGCCCCTTGAACGCCTACGGAGCACCGCTGGTTCTGAGGACAGAGCACTGGAAGAGGCCATGGAGGAAGAAGAAGAGGAGGGGGTGGAGGAGAGAGGTGTGTCACAACCAGTAGTAGCATTTTGGAGGCGTGGTGGCGGAACAACCTCCAACACTACTGCACCTTGTCCTGCATCCTTCCCAGCTGCCAGAAGAGTGACCCAATGGGCCGTGAAATACAGGTAACATCCCTGTCCATGCCTGCTGGACCATGAGTCAGAGGTAATATGCACCTTACCGCTGACCACCCTGTACAGCGAGGCAAGGACATTGCCTTCCACATGCCGATAGAGAGCTGAAATAGCCTTCCGTGAGAAAAAGTGGCGTTTGGGGAACTGCCACTGAGGAATCACACATTGCACAAACTCACGGAAGGGGGCCGAGTCTACCAACTGAAAAGGCAGCAGTTGAAGTGCTAGCAATTTAGCCAAGCTAGCATTCAACCGCTGGGCATGTGGATGGCTGGGAGTGAACTTCTTTCGACGGTCCGGCAGCTGGGGCAGGGAAATTTGCCTGCTATAATCGGACATGGGTGTACTGCTAGCAGAGTGCCCGGAAGCACTTGGCTGTGACACACCTAATTCTACACCTTCATTCCTCTCAGCGCAGGTTTCAGAGAGGACTGAAGGTCTAGTGGGGTTGGAGATCCCAGCTGATGAGGAGCAAGGAGAGGTCCGCTTTGTTCTTTGGTGTGGGTCTTTGAGGTACGCTTGCCAACGAGCTGCATGGCAGGTCAACATATGTCTGGTCAAGCATGTGGTGCCCAAGCGGCTGATGTTTTGGCCACGCGAAATACGCTTGAGACATATGTTGCAAATAGCAGCGGTGTGATCTGATGCACTCATCTCAAAAAAGGCCCACACCAAAGAACTTTTAGAATAACGCGCAGAGGCAGCGCCGTGCACAGGCGGAGCTCTGCGGTGTGATTCAGTCAGTGTGCTGCCCCTAAGCTGGCCCCCGGAGGGCATCCTGCCTCGTTGGAGATGTGCCACCTCCTCCTCCTCCTCTCTCCTACCAGGCACCCACGTGGAGTCAGTGCCCTCATCATCCCCTCCCTCTTCATCGCTGGAGCAAACCTGGCAGTATGCTGCAGCTTGTGGAACATGACTGCCAGATTTCTGTCCTTCTTGAGCATCCCCTCTCTCTGCGCTCCCGCTACTGCCTTCCTCTAGCTGAGTATCATCATCAGAGCCTACAAAACACTGGGTATCCTCCTGGAACATGTACCCAACACTGTGCTCAAAGAGTTCAGGGGACTCCTCAGAAGGACGTGGTGGGTCTAGGGAAGGAGTCACTGATGATGACATTGAGACGAGGGAAGACGATGCGTTGGCAGCTGCTTTGCTAGTACCCTGAGCCTGGGTGAGAGAGGATGAGGACAATGAAAAGGGCTTGGTCATCCACTCTACCAAGTCTTCGGCATGATGTGGCTCAATACATCCAGCTACCAAAAATAAGGACAAGCATGTCCCATGGCCACGTGCTGATGACAATGCACCGCGTTCACGACCAGCACTGTTGTCTTTAGACACAGAGCTTGCTTGCTCTCTTTTATCGGCTCGTGCCTGTCTGCCTCTCCTTGTTGGCCTTCCAGACATGGTAATGGCCTGAAGGGAGATGGGAAAACCAGCAATTGGGTAGTGTATATTGTGCTGGAGGCACTCAACACCGACTAACTCCTGCAGATGCCTTTATTATAGAACAACAGGAATTAAAGGGTAGACACCGGTGTATACTGTGCTGTGCTGGAAGCACACAACACCAACTAACCCCTGCAGATGGCAGACGGCTCAATTAGAGAAGAGCAAAATAGGTGGATAATGGTGTATACTGCAGTCAGGGCCACAGACAACACCCACAAACTCCTGCAGATGGCTGAAAGCTCAATTACAGAAGAGCAAGAATGCTAAATCGGTCGATAACGAACGGTGTATACTGCGTTGAAGGTACACAGAAAACACCCACTAACTCCTACAGACGCCAACACACTACAGAAGGCCGCCATGCTGGCGGCCTTATATAGTGTGGGTCGTGTACTACACAGCCTGAGCTATGATTGGCCACAGGCATCCTGCCTGTGGCCAATAATGGCTCTCCTCGCTGCCTGCGCTGTGCTTGGCCAAGCATGCGGGGTCAGAGTGCATGCTTGGCCAATCATGAGCCATCAATGCACTGTGATGGCGCAGTGCATTGTGTGCTGTGGGAGCCACACAAATTTGGCGCGAACAGCCCATAACGTTCAATATTCGCCGAACGTGTGAACAGCCGATGTTCGAGTCGAACGTACGTTCAACTCAAACACCAAGCTCATTCCTAATAGCGAGTACGTGAGTAGCACTCACATATGAAAACGCTGTTCAAACCGCACAAGCGAGGTATCATATACACACACACCCTGACCCCTCCGCTCCTCATATACACACACCCCTCCCCCTCCTCATATACACACACCATGACCCCTCCCCTCCTCATATACACACCTTGACCCCTTCCCCCTTCATATAAATACAACCCAACCCCTCCCCCTTCCTCATATACACACACCTTGACCCCTCCCCCTCCTCATATACACACACCCTGACCCCTCCCCTTCCTCATATACACACACCCTGACCCCTCCCCCTCCTCATATAAAGACACCCTGACCCCTCCCTCTCCTCATATACACTCACACCCCTGAGCCCCCCTGCTGGGAGGGCGTTTCCCTTGCGACTAAGTGCATAGCGCCCCCAGAAAGTGGCACAGGGAGAGATATACTCAAAGCGGCAGGGGTTGCTGGCTGCGGCAAGCTGAGGTGGAGAAGAGAAGTCCATTGGTAGGCAGCTGATGAGCAGGGTAGACTGCTAGGCAGGGGTACCTCGGAAGTACCTGATGAGATTGTGCAGAAGGGAGAACCTCCCCCCAATACTTACCTGAGCCCCCTAATACTTACCTTAGCCCTTTCCCCTAATACTTTCCTGAGCCCCCTCCCCCCCTAATAATTGAGCCCCCCTCCCCCTAATACTTACCTGAGTCAGAGCACCCTCCCCTAATACTTGAGCCCCCATCTCCCCCTAGTACTTACCTGAGCTCCCAATACCTGAGCCCCCCCCTAATACCTGAGCCCCCCCAATACCTTAGCCCCCCTCCGCCCTAATACTTACCTGAGCCCCCTCCCCCCTAATTCTTGAGCCCCCCTCCGCCCTAATACTTACCTGAGCCCCCCTGCTGGGAGGGCTTCCCTTGCGACTAAGTGCAGAGCACCCCCTGAAGGTGGCACAGGGAGAGGTATACTCAAAGCGGCAGGGGTTACTGGCTGCAGCAAGCTGAGGTGGAGAAGAGAAGTCCACTGGTATGCAGCTGGTGAGCAAGGTAGACTGCTAGGCAGGGGTACCTCGGAAGTACCAGATGAGATCATGCAACAGGGAAAACCAGAAGCAGTGTCAGGAGCCAGGCCGGAGTTAATGCACAGGACAGCAAGCAGCAGCAAAGTCAATGGAACAAGCCAGGGTCATACACAGGGCAGCAGGTCAAGCGGGTAAACAGGAACAAGCCAAGGGTCAGGAACACACAAGAAGCTGAAGATCATGCAGCAGTTGGTCACTGCGGCAGCAGGCTTTAAATAGGACATTGGCGCCTGGAGTCTCTCACGTATTGCGCGTGCTTTGGCGCGCGCGTGCACACTGGCGAATATGCTGTCCTAGCCGTTCTTGCCTGTGCGTGCATTAGCATTGTAGAATTTGTATTTGTTGATCTGCGATTCTGCTGGCCATTGATGCCAGTTCTCCTGCGGGACAGTCATTTCTCCAGGGTCCTGGATGCTGGACAGAGCAAGTTGGCTTTCCTAACCCCTTCCCTGATATATAGCACAAGACCTCCCAATGTGGTCTTGAGTATCTCCAGCTCCATAGTGTTTTAAGGTACCCAGTGCCCCACCTCCAGCTCCAGTGGCAGTCTCAATTAAGCCTCTCTTTATCCAAAGTATGGGAAATAGTCAGAATACCCAGACTGAAAAACACCTGCCAACAGGTACACTCATTTCTTTATACAGGCTACACAACTTTTCCCTCCTTTATCGATTTGGTAATCAGAACATGTTATCCTTCACCCATACAAAATAAACTACCTACACTCTTCAGATAGGACTCACATGAATGACAGGGGCATAGTGCAACACTGAGGCACTGGTTTTCCTGACATGCAGGACACAGACAACTAGTTAAGGTACACAAGGAGTCTAGGACAGGAAGGACACCTATTAACTGAGGAGAATACAGCATGCCCACACATATAACCAAAGTAAGGGTGCTTGGAATAGCCAGGAACTGGCAACACCCCACACAATCTTCCTGCACAACTTTTCTCCAGACTTACCCAAAACTATACAATACGAAGCCAGGCCTATACACTTTCAACTCGTATACCATCAGGCAGGCCCTTGTACTACACATCTGAAGGTAAATCTAAAGGAAACCGAACAAAACAAAATTGCATAATGTGTATCCAGCTCGAGGAACTGCTGCTACCAGACACAACTGGCCAACAGGCAAAGAAAAATCCCTTGCAGCACTGAAGGATCACTGACCAGTAGGGGGTAGATGGTACAATTTCAAGCCGACCGGTGTGCCTTGAAACACACAGATATTAATGACAGATACGCCACAGACATATTAGACAATTGGTAACAAGCCATGTAAAAACAGACAAACAGGAAACTCTAGGAGCAAATAGAGTGGCATGGTGACCCTGGGCAGGAAGCGGGCTTGAAATACACTTGGGGGCACACAGATTGCTAGAGACATTAACATACCTAAGCCTAAGGCAAAGAGCCTCGCTTGAAAAGAAAGCACTGGCTGGGTGTGTAACTAATTACAATAACAGCAGGGGGAGCAGTCTTAAACACAAGTCTACCCAAAGTAACATCAGACCTTTACCCTTTAAAGCCACGAAACCCAATTATCGAATCTGAGGACTAAAACACCAATATTACACATGCTATCAAGAGATTAATAATATGTTAAGGCAAAATCCTATGACAGAAAAGGTTAGGAAAAAAGTAATGAGAGATAAGAGAATACTTTACACAGACATTCTTATGTATGGCCATGCTGTGTCCAGTCCATGAGGTTAAGAGATCTTTAGCATCTCTAAGCTTTGGTTTTTATTTTGTTAGAATAACCCATTCCTACCAATTAAAACTTAGGATCACCTCATTGGTGCAGAAGTGGCAGTGGTGATTGGCTGAAATTTTCAAGTCCAGTTGGCCATCATGCTTAAAGCGGGATTCCACCCTAAAGTGGAACCTCCGCTGATCGGATCCCTCCCCCCCTCCGGTGTCACAATTGACACCTTTCAGGGGGGAGGGGGGTGGAGATACCTGTCAAAGACAGGTATTTTCACCCACTTCCGGGCATAGACTCCCACGGGAGTCTACGCAGCTTCCTGCCCTGCCGAGCTGTCTGCTGGGACACACACGGGTCCCAGTGACAGCGCGGAGATTTTCTATTGCGCGCCGCGGCTCGCGCATGCGCAGTAGGGAACCGGGAAGTGAAGCCGATTCGTTTCACTTCCTGATTCCCTCACCTGGAATGGTGGCGGCAGCAGCCGAGGGCCGAGCGATCGATCGGCCTCGGCTGCCGGCATCGCTGGAACCCGGGACAGGTGAGTGTCCATTTATTAAAAGTCAGCAGCTGTAGTATTTATAGCTGCTGGCTTTTAATATTTTTTTTTTTGGTGGAATCCCTCTTTAAACTCTCTTTGGTGCCTCTGTGTCTGCCTTAAAACAGTTAACCCTCTTTGATCTTTATATAACTAGTTCCGAAATTAGCATATCAAGCCTCCAAGACCAAGTGGAGACACAACGTCTGATAGGGCCACCTCTTAAAACAATAGGATAACTTGGTTATCAACTGACCATTGAAGACATCAAACAGCTTTTGAGAGGCAGTGAAAAGAAGTAAGCTGGGCCATAAAATATTAAGTACACATGTTCCTATAAAATATGTATATATATGTATATATATATTTCCTTGACCTCCCCATGTCAGCCTACTATGGGTCAGCTCCGCCCCCTCTGACCCCTCCACGACCACCTTTTTTCTAGCCCATAAAGGGCGGCTGTCTACCCCCACCAGTGTTCTTTTTTCATCCTCAGTCCGGACGCCTTTTAAAGTTTATTTATTTTTATTTTATTTATTTATTATTATTATTATATTTTTTTTTTCTCCATCCACCATCCATCCTGTTCGGGTTCAGCCTCTCCCATATCAGAAGACCCCCCCCCATAGAGGCAGTAAATCTCCTGAGGAGTGTGGGTTCCCTTAGTGCTGGGATAAAAAGGTGCAGTATAAATGACTGTGTATTACTGGCAAAGGTCACTGGCAGTATAAATGACTGTATATACCTTTGTTAGGCAGGTGCTGGCACTCTCTCCTTCCATGTTTGGTGTGGAGATCCAGTCTTAGTCAAAAGCAGTGATAGCAAGGTCTTCGATGATGGTGAAGGAATGCATGCAGTATCTGGGGGTTCTATCAGCCACATTTCCAGTAGTCCATGGGTCAGGTGGCACAGAAGGAGGTTTCAATGCAACTTTCTTCTTCAGTGGGATCGTCACTCCTTCTACCAGAAATTCTATCTGCCAATTCGGATAATCTGGTCCCTGGTTTGGTGGTCAGTAGCTTGCAATCTTTCCCACGGAGTTCCGTTGAAGGCCTCAGAACCAATAGTGGTGACGACCAATGCCAGTCTGGCAGGCTGCAGGCCACACTGCCTGGGACAGCAGGTTTAAGGCCAATGGAACTTTTGTGAATTTCCTAGGATTGGATGCTGTCAGACGCACTCTCTTAGCGTTCCAACCTATGTTGCAAGGTCGATCTGTCTAGATTCTTGTGTCTCAAGGGGGCACAATAATTCGCACTCTCCTTCAGGTGACATGTCAATCTTCCTATGCGCAGAGAAGAATCTCGGCTCTTACAGCATCTTATCTCCCAGGGCCTGGGAATGGTTTTAACAGATCACTTGAATCGAGGCTTTGAGGATCACAATGAATGGGGCCTTAATCGATAGATCTTATGGCATTGGAGGAGAATTGTCAACTGCCTTGCTTCTTCTCCCGGACCTGGCATCCACAGGCGTTGGGTCAGGGCGTTCTGTCCAGGTCTTGGAACTTCCCTTTGGTTTATGTGTTCTTGCTGCTTCCATTGGCTCTCAAAATCCTGCTGAAGATTCAGCGAGAAGGATCACAGCGATAGTAGTCTTACCTTACTGGCTCAGGGAGCCGTGGTTTCCTCAGGCTTGGAGGATAAAGTTGGGCTCGCCAATCCCACTGCCTCCTTGTCAAAATCTTCTTCTGCGAAGTGGGGCCTGACACCCGAACTGCAGGAGGATGAAGTTAATAACTTGAAAGTGAGAGGGAGGCTTTAACTGGCTTGGGTCTTTCAGGTGGTATAGTGGAGACATTATTACAGGCTCGTAAGAGGTCCACAAATGTAACATTTTGGAGTTTCTGCAGAGTGGTCTCTAAAGCCCCATACACACTATCAGTTTTTCTGCTGAGTTTTTCCTTCAGATTTACCAAAACCATATAATATGAGGTCAAACCTGAGGAGTTTCCAATTGTATGCAATCAGGCAGGCCCTTCTACTACATGGTTTTGGTAAACCTGATGGAAAAACTCAGCAGAAAAACTGATAGTGTGTACGGGGCATAAGGGTTAGCTTATAATTCCCTGAAGAGTCAAATCCCCACTTTGTTGGCTATGTCGCGTACAAGATATTCTCTACATCCGTTGGTGATCTGATTTTTAGGGGCAGCCATATAAATCATACCTCCATTGAAATCGTTTTTTCAAAAAGAGGACTTAACACTAGTCTTGGGAACATTGCTGGTTCCTCCATTTGATCAAGCTTTCATTATTTCTTTTAAAAGTTTTTTGTTTTTTTACTAGCTGTTGCCTCGACCAGAAGGGTCTTTGTTTGGTGCTCCCAGACATGATAGTCCTTAGGCCAATTCCAAGCTTACTACCTAAGGTTGCCATATGATTTCCTATGAATTGGGAGGTCATTCTACCAGCCTTTCTGGTAGATACAGCTGATGATGAGTAGGTTAGACATGGACTCTGCGGTTTCAGCCTACCTGAAATGGTCTAAAAGCAGATCAGCTGTAGTTTTTTTTTCCCAATGGGGTCTAAAAGGGTATGCAGGCAACATCAAGAGTTTTTTTCTTCCAGATTTGTGAAAGACCATGCATATTGCATACAAAACTCTGTGCCTTCCTCCTCCTTCAGAGATCAAAGCACATTCGATGAAGGGTATGGCAGCATCCTGGGCAGCATACGCAAAGGTCGCCCCTGAGGTAGTTTGCAGAGCAGCAAACTGGAGCGTGCCCACCACCTTTCATTAGGCATTACAGGCTTAATTGGCTGGCCCGCCTGAGGAGACATTTGGCTCTATGGTTATCATGGCGGCTGTCGCCCATTAAAAATTTGAGTAGCATTAAGGGTTCGGCTTATTTTTTGTCTTCCCTCCCTTTTTAGAAAGCTTGCTACATCCCATAGTAGGCTGACATGGGGAGGTCCAGGAATAAGGAAAATTGTTGCCCATACTTACCGTAATTTTCCTTTCCTGGATCCTCCCCATGTCAGCCGGAGGATTCACACCCAGTTTATCCGTCGCGAGGCGTGTATTTTGTGAACACTGGTGTGGGCAGACAGCCTCCCTTTATGGGCTAGGAAAAAGGTGGTCCTGGAGGGGTCAGAGGGGGTGGAGCTGACCCATAGTAGGCTGACATGGGGAGGATCCAGGAAAGGAAAATTACGGTAAATATGGGCAACAATTTTCCTTATTTATCCTTACACTTTTTCTAGAAACCCTTAAGGCATTTTTAATCACATACATAATGATTCCTAGGGACCACCATGCTTTGGAGTTATGTCCGCCCCGTGTGTTGTCATGTGGGGGTTTTGCATGTGCTGGACGCCAGCACAGCTCCCGGAAAAGATGCCCCTTGGGGAGCCTCCAGCTATCACTATTGCACTCTCACTGCACGCTAGCTGTGAGTATTTTTATAACCAGGGTTAATTCCCAGGTTATATACTTTGTATATTTTATTTTTTTTTTTTTATTTTTTTAAAGCATTGACCTGAAACATATTATGCTTCGTTTCAGATAACACACTTTGTTGCTCCTGAAGAGTGGATATAAATACTCCACAAAACGCATAGAGCCTCTGTATATGCAATGTGTAATACTAATACAATATAGATATATGTAATATAGATGAACTATGAGCCTTTGTATATGCAATGTGTAATACCAATATAATGTAATGTAAATATATGTAATATAGATTTTTGTTGACCCATGTACCTATTTGTATGGAATTTTTCATCATGTTTTATAATAAATATACAATTTCTTGACCCCTCATTATTGACTGTGCCTTTTTTTCCTTTTTTCATATTGACAGGGATGGAGGCATTTGACCCTACCAGGTCTCTGCCTCATATAAAGTCCCAACTTCTCCCCGTTCAGAGCTACTATTTGATGCCATTTGGCAAGTATGTGAGTGTGGCGGGCATGATTGAGTTCCTGCACCTATTCTCTGGGAAAAAAAGCCCCGGATGACAGTATTGGAAGATTGCACAGCAGAGATAAGCGAGTTCATAGGCAGCAAGATGAGATATTGTTGCAAAAACTTGTATAGATTGTATCACTTGACTACATTTTGATGATTTCTTATTCAGCTGATCTCTTATCCTTGCCCTTTCCCTTTCCTCTGCTTCTTTCTTTAGGTTTCTTCTACCCCCCCCCCCCCCCCCAGTTACCAAGTTGTTGGAAGGTGTTCTTCTATATATTTTTATCCAATTTGAGGGTTTTTTACTCTTCAATAAAGTTTTGTGTATTTTACTAAGCCTATTCTTCAAGGGTGTGATTATTAGGTACTTTTTCTAAGCTTGTTCTTTACAGCTAATACCTTATTCTCTTATTATGTAGGGAAGCCCCTTGGCCAAGTAGAGAAACCCTTAGAATTGGCAGAAGAGTAACCAAGAGAAATATCCTACCTTGGCAAAACCAGTGAAATCCTCGTTGTGTATCCCGGGCACCTCCACGCCGTCAGAGTGCCTGTTCCCTGCTGCAGGCAAGTTTGTAAAATACAGAGCCTGCCTAGACCTGAGAAGGTGGAATTATTAACATTCTCACATTACGATGAAAAGTTTCTCGAACAATTTTTTTTTTGTTCTGCTTTTGAATATAATGTACAGTTGTGTAATGTTAACCACTTGCCGACCAGCTCACGCTGATATACGACGGCAGAGTGGCAGCGTTGTGTGAATCGCCCTACCCATACGATGCTCACACCCGCGGGTAAGGGGTGCGCGCCCCTGCCGTGTCCACAGCGATCGGATTCATTACAGAACCGATCCTGTCTTCAAGTACAGGCCAATGATTTCTGGCCTGGACCTGCTGATCGGTTCTAGGGAATGAAGGAAAGACATCCTGTCTGTGTATAGCCCCAGGGGGGAGGAGCCAGCTGGCGATGTTAAAGTTAGCAGGTATAGCAAACATTGGCTGGAATATATCAAGTATTGGCAAGAAGGAAGGTGCAAAATATGATGAAGGGCAGGGGGAACCAAAGGGTCCTTCAGATCTAAAGAGCTTATAGTTGCATTGTAGTGTGACAACCCAAGTGGTGATGACACAGTTGCTGGTGAACGTGGGGATAAGCAGTCTTGCAGTAGTCAGCATCCAAGTAATAAGAAAGTTGAGTGCTCTGTGCTGTGCACTTAAGCTGAAGGTCCAATTCCTCTGGTGGACATATCTCCCACGGCCATGATTATAGTGTTGAGCCTGGAGGAGCTAAAGCGCCATCTACACTGTGAACTCACACTGTGATGATGATCACATGGAAGAATATCCCAGCTGGACAATGACAGATGTAGTACATGTACATATGAGAACATTAAGCCCTCAATATTGCATGTTGTGTGCATATGCAAAACAGCACAATGAACATCCGGTCATTCATGACTGTGTGACTGAATGTGAGGGATACTTTACCATTCCCATGTACAGACAGGGCCGTTTTTAAGGCAGGGCAAAAGGGGCAGCTGCCCTGGGCCTTGGCATTGTTGTGGGGCCCAAAGCAGCTGCCTCATACTTGCCAACTATCCTGGTTTAAATTCCCTCGTCCCTTGAGGTTTTAGTCCTGTGCTGTGTCCTGATATCTCAGTGTGAAGTGCTGCTACTAATGCTGCCCATCTCTGCCCTATTGTTGTGTACAGATGACTCACCTCCAGACCCTGTGTTTACATGTAAATTACCGGCATTCATATGTAAATAGCGGCAGCCAGTGGAATTCATATGTATATCATGTCCCCCTGAGGTCATATCCACAGTAATCTCTAGCAACCAATCAGCAAGCAAAAATCATGTGCTGTAACCTCTAGCAACTAGCCAGTGAGCTGTAATGTGTGCTGTAACCTCTAGCAACCAGTCAGTAAGCAGTCATGATACACTGTAACCTCTGGCAAACAATCGCAATAGCCGCCCAATCTGATTCAATAAATTGATTTTGAGTTTAGCTGCTATTTATTGTATGTCTCAGAGCAGGTGGAGAGCAAAACTGCATGGGGGGGGGGGGGGCAAGAAAAGTTTTGCCCAGGGTCCAATCAATATTAAAGATGGCCCTGTGTACGGACATGCATGCACACGATTCTCTCTGTTTACTGCTTGCTGTTCCCTGAATTGCAAGTAGCGGTATCACCAGATATCCGCAGATTAAAAAGTTACATAGTTACATAGTAGGCGAGGTTGAAAAAAGACACAAGTCCATCAAGTCCAACCTATGTGTGTGATCATATGTCAGTATTACATTGCATATCCCTGTATGTTGTGGCCGTTCAGGTGCTTATCTAATAGTTTTTTAAAGTTATCGATGCCCCCCCCCATTGAAACCACTACCTGTGGGAGAGAATTCCACATCCTTACCGCTCTTATGGGCCATACACACAATAGAATTTTCCGACAACAAATGTTGGATGTGAGCTTGTTGTCGAAAAGTCCGACCGTGTGTATGCTCCGTAGAACATTTGTTGTCGGGATTTCCGCCAACAAATGTTTGAGAGCAGGTTCTCAAATTTTCCGACAACACTTGTACACCATTTTAAAGAATGTCATGTTTGGTATATTTACTTGGTGTAAGATCGTCTCTTATATTTTACCAAACAATTGGGCAAAATATTGTGTTCGTGTGCAAAAAAATTCAAAAAAGTTTTCCAAAAAAAAAAAGCGCGCAATTGAAACACCATTTTATTCTGTAGGGCCTCTGCTTTAAAAATATATATATAACGATTGGGGGTTCAAAGCAATTTTTTAGCAAAAAAATATGAATTTTTTCATGTAAACAAATGCAGCGTACACACGACCGGACTTTTCGACAGACTAGGTCCGACGGTCTTCCCGACGGACTTTCAGCGGAGGTCCGACAGACTTCCTGAATGCGCTCTGAAGTAACGCCATACCCCTTGCCATTCCTTCAGAACCCTGTGCTGTGAACAATGACGTCATCGCGGTGCATCCAAACAAACGGCCGGAGCCTGCCAAGCCATAAGGAAGACCGAAGTCAGTGGCGAAGTCACTTAAAGAGGAAGTAAAGGCAAAACATTTTAAAAAAAATAAATACACCCTGTAAGCCAAAGGCATAATGAGCTAGTATGCATAGCATACTAGCTCATTATGAATAACTTACCTGAGAACGAAGCCCCCGAAAGCGGTCCTCCGTCTTCATCTTCGCCGCTGCCATGTATCCCGGAACGACTTCTGGGTTTCGCGGCTCCAGGGCTGTCATTCGCTGGAGCCACGATGACGTCACTCCCGTGCATGCACACGGGAGCCGACACTTGCGGCATATCGCCGCAATCTATGGCCTGCCCAGTGCGCCTGCGCACCTCTGTCTATGGCGCATGCGCCGTAGACAGTGGTGGCTGTCTTTGGGTAAATATCTCCTAAACTGTATAGGTTTAGGAGATATTTCTTGGACCTACAGGTAAGCCTTAATCTAGTCTTACCTGTAGGTCAAAGTTGGTTGTAAGGGTTTACAACCACTTTAAACCCCCTTTCTTTTTCTGATGCTCGGTTTGAATGTCTACAAGTCGTCTTCGCCAGATACCTAAATGCATTGAGTTGCTGCCATGTGATTGGCTGATTAGCAATTTGTGTTACCAAACAATTGAACAGGTGTACCTAATAAAGTGACGATGAGTGTATATAGGAGTGTATGTGAGACACAGAATGTGTTCACGCGTGTGCGTGTGCATCAGAAACAGGTTTAATCACTAAAAGCTAAATTGCAGCAGATTTTTAGCCCAGGTTCACATTGCTGTGTGTTAGAAATCGTGCAAGTTCAATCCAGTGATGCAGTCTGACTTCAGCGGTGATTTGGCAGTTTCTACAAATCGCGCTCCCGAAAGTCACCGCAAAGTTGGCGCCGCACCAATCCGGAAGGTGCCATTGCCGGTGTCCTATCAAATATGGTCCCCCATCGGATAGTGTCCGCTGTGTACTGCGCATGCGCAGTACACAGCACACACAGATTCCGAAAATAGCCGAGGATGAACGGCGCCTGCGCTGTGAGTCCAGGTTCTATCCCCACTATCCAAGTGGACATAGAGCTAGAATAAAAAGAGCCGAGCGGAAGCGAGGCCGAGCGAAGCTCACCCGCGAGGGTCCCTCTAATTTTCACAACCCTGTGTCCGCTTGGATGGGGGGGGCTAACACCTCAACTCACGGCGCAGGCGCCGTTCAACTTCGGAGATTTTCCGAAGCTTCGTCTGCCCCGTACTGCACATGCGCAGTACGGGGCGGACACTATACGATGGCAGGACAATATCTGCCAGAACACCGGCAATAGCCGCTGATTTGGCATGTGATTTGACATGTCAAATCTCATGCTAAATCATACCAATGTAAACTTAGGCTAAAAATCTAGGTCAACATAGCCAAATCAGAAAAATTCTCCAATTCTGCTCATTTTCCTAAACAGAAAACACACCCGTTTGGGTTACCAGACTTAATAACATTAGCCTAACAAAACATTTACGTGTGCTTACCTTTTGTGTAGATTTCAGGATGACTCGTCTGCAAAAGACACTTCAAGTTTTTTTTTTGTTTTTTTACCAGTGATTGTCACTCCACATGGTTTGCAAAGGGCCTTGTTCTCCTTAACATCAAATGTAAAACGCATCCATACATCTTCTCTTCTCTTTTATCCAGACAATGGCATTTCTGTACAGTTTGTGCAGCAAGTGGGGATGGGGAAGTAAATGGGAGCGAGCATAGGAGTGCGCACACGGTGTGCCGGTGGTGACTGGGCACACCCTAATCACCCAGTGCGCATTAGCATTATTCTGTGTTGCAGCAAAGAGATCAATGTGCCAAGGCCATATAAATTATCTCACAAAAATGAGTACACCCCTCACTTTTTTGTAAATATTTTATTCTATCTTTTCATGTGACAACACTGAAGAAATGACACTTGTCTACAATGTAAAGTAGTGAGTGTACAGCTTGTATAACAGTGTAAATTTGCTGTCCCCTCAAAATAACTCAACACACAGCCATTAATGTCAAAACCGCTGGCAACAAAAGTTAGTACACTCCTAATTGAAAATGTCCAAACTGGGCCAATTAGCCATTTTTCCCTCCCCGGTGTCATGTCTCTTGTTAGTGTTACAAGGTCTAAGGTTATGAATGGGGAGCAGGTGTGTTAAATTTGGTGTTATCACTCTCACTCTTTCATACTGGTCACTGGAAGTTCAACATGGCACCTCATGGCAAAGAACTCTCTGAGGACCCCGTCAACTCTTTGCAAACCTATTCTTTCCATATTGACCCCATCAACCCTCCACACTCCTCTTCTTCCCATATTGACCCCGTCCACTTTCCGCACTCCTCTTCCCATACTGACCCCGTCAACCCTCTGCACTCCTCTTCTTCCCATATTGAGCTTGTTAACCCTTCGCACTTCTGTCCTTTTCCAATACTGATCTTGTCCACTTTCCACACTCCTCTTCCCATACTGACCCTGTCAACCCTCCGCACTCCTCTTCTTCCCATATTGAGCTTGTTAACCCTTCGCACTTCTCTCCTTTTCCAATACTGACCTTGTCCACTTTCCGCACTCCTCTTCCCATACTGACCTCGTCAACCCTCCGCACTCCTCTTCTTCCCTTATTGAGTTTGTTAACCCTTCGCACGTCTCTCCTTTTCCGATACTGACCTTGACCACTTTCCGCACTCCTCTTTTGCACATACTGACTCCATCAACCCTCTGCACTCCTCTCCTGCACATACTGAACACTAATGCCACGTACACACGACTTGTACTTGCTTAGGAGCATGCGTCGTTTTTGGTCCGTTGGAACAGCATACAGACGTGCGGTTTTATTTAAAAAATGTTCTATTTCTACGTCCGTCAGAATAAAAAAAATAAATAAAAAAAAAGTCAGATGAGGCCCACACACAAACTAAATATCCGATGCTGCCGTAAAGTCCGACCATGAGTACGCGGCATAAGACTCTTCTGTAGCCTTGTTTGAAATATCCCTAAACTTCCCTCTTTGAGAACATGCACCCTTTTTTGAATTATAAATAAGTAACATAATCCAAACAATGTCCTGGTTTTCTGCAATCATTCCACAAAGACCTGCAGTATAGGCAAGCCTTTCAACTTTTTCAGGCTTCTTCTTGCTTCCTTTGACATGGGATTGCCCTTGATCCTGTTAGATATAAACAGTCATCAGATCCCAGCAGAAAACTTTTAAGGCCCGTATACACGTTAAGAAAATTGGAAGTAACATTTTGTACGATGAACGATCGGCCAATTATCTGATTGTTAGTATAGTGCTTTTGACAGCCGATTCTGACTTTTCGGATGACAAAACCTGAAGGCCCACGCTATAAAATTTTTTTATCATGAACACAACATCCGATTTTTGTTTCATTAGTACAGTTTCCATCCAAAAAATAATAAAATAAGAGTAAGATGGAGACCATATAGTTACATAGTTACCTAGTTAGTAATGTTGTTGAATAAAGACACCAGTCCAACCTGAGTCAGTGTCTACAATTGTCCCTCATCTACATTGTGCCTCATTAAGATGCTTATCTATTATATCATTATTTATTTAAAGGTACTTATATAGCGCCGTCAATTAACTCAGCGCTCCACACATACACCACACACTCACATCGGTCCCTACCCTTAAGGAGCCCACCATCCAAGGTCCCCAACTTACATTCATATACTAGGGACAATATTGGACAGAAGCCAATTGACCTACCAGCATGTCTTTGGAAATGAAAGAATACATTACAAAACAATTCAACACATTACATAACTTCCGAAGTTGTATTCTGTTGTATAAGAATATTCGTAAGTTGAGTAACCTCTTCTCTTTTGATATGAGACTAGCATGCAACAAAAAATAATAATCGTCTGATAATCTGATCATGTGTATCCAGGCTTAACATGATTTCCCAGCATCCTATTACGCCAACTTGTCACCTTCTTGTAGGACTTCAATAACTAAGTGGTGAGACTGTACTACAGAGGCGAATGGGGTGATATCAGGCTATGAAACAGGGAATATTTGTCCTGTGAGATCTGTTCTGTTACCTCCCACAGCCACCAATCCTATTCAGACTTCACTTTTCCATCAGTCATTCTGAAGGCAGGACCCGTTTGACCAAGTCCTGCCCAGGACATAACGCGTACAGGGGAAGGAGCCACGCATAACGCCACCCGTGGCCAGTTTACTGGAGAGTGCTAGTTTGCGCACTTGTGACAAGTGCCAGAATTGTAAGTGGTGTTGCATTTATTGAATACATAATTACATAACAGAGAGCAGTAGATTCTTTCTAATTGCTTATATATTGATATCAACGATCCTACGGAGGAATTGGCTGTCTCTGATCCATCAGACCATTGTGGAAACTATTAAATCCCTTTGTGGAATGCTTGTTTGACCATCCTGTTGGTTCAAGGGGTCATGTTCCTAAGGTGAATGGCCATCTGTGTGTATGGTGAACATTATATGACACCTGCATGTTCAATCTAGAGAGACCTCTATGCACCATCTGGGATCTTTTTTATGGACTTTTTATGGAAATTTATTTGGACATATATTTTATAAGATTTATATTTTTTTAATATATGAATATTTCTTGCACTGCAACATTTTCCTTTATTAGCTTATTTGAAGGTGCTGTGTAATTAGCCTTGAAAATTCAACTGCAATTAGTAGTATTTAATCAGGATTGTTTTTCGCTGATTACTGTATTTATTGGTGTATAACATTAACTTTTTCACCCTGTAAATTGGGTGCAAATAGTGTGTGCGTGTTATATGCCGATACTGCAATTTGGAGGGAACCGGGAGGGGGGCAGAACGAGAGCCGTCAGATTATATACAGCAAGAATCTCCTGTTTACTCAGCGTCCTCTGTAATACAAAGTCCCGTCTCCTGGGCCGGCATTGGACCACTACTCTGTCTTTCATAGAAGCTGATCCAGGAGGCGGGACATTGTATTAAAGAGGCCGCTGAGTAAACAGGACATTCACGCTGTATGTAATCTGACGGTGCCTGTCCCGCCCCCTCTCTGTCCTCTCTGAGGCAGCAGTAACCTGAGGTGAGGCTGCAGATGGGCATTGATCAGGCTGCATTCATGGCAATGGTGAGGCTGCATATGGGCATTGACCAGCCTGCAGATGGGCATTGATCAGGCTACATTGATGGGCAATTGTGAGGCTACAGATGGGCATTGATCAAGCTGCATTGATATGTAATTGTGAGGCTACAGATGGGCATTGATCAAGCTGCATTGATGGGCAATTGTGAGGCTGTAGGTGCATTGATCAAGCTGCATTGATTGGGCAATTGTGAGGCTGCAGATAGGCATTGATCAAGCTGCATTGATGGGCAATTGTGAGGCTACAAATGGACATAGATCAAGCTGCACTGATGGGCAATTGTGAGGCTGCAGATGGTATTGATCCAGCTGCAGATGGGCAATGTTGAGGCTGCATTGATGGGCACTGACCCTTATTTTGCTTTAAAGTTCTTTATTTAAAATTTGAGGCTTTTTTCCTGAAACTTCCCTCCTAAAATGAAGGTGTTTGTTAGATGCTTGTGCGTGTTATATGCCGATAAATACAGTATTTTTAGCTTATATTTAGGGATTACTCTGATTGGTGGCTGAATGAACAAAGCAAAGTTTTATGTTGGTATAAAATAAGGGATGGCAGTATAAACCTCTAATGCCGCATACACACGGTTGGACTTTCCAACGGCAAACGTGCGATCGGAGCTTGTTGTGTGTAGAGATTTTGGGAGATGGAAATGCCGATGGAAACTGTCTGATGGAGCATCAGACAGTTTCCATCGGAATTTCCATCTCACAAAATCTAAGATCTTGTTCTCAAATTTGCCAACAACAAAATCCGTTTCCGTAAATTCCGATCGTGTGTAGACAATTCCGACACACAAAGTGCCACGTATGCTCAGAATCAAGCAGAAGAGCCACACTGGCTATTGAACTTAATTTTTCTTGGCTACTGTGAATAGTGATGAGTAAATAATAGGAAACATGCTGTATCAGGTGAATATGTGCAATTTGCCTGGTGCATTACTAAACAGTCAAAGTGATCCAAAATGATTACTAACCATTAAATAAACAGCCAAAATTGCAGCGGGCCCTTTTAAAGAGGAATACCTTGCTCGAAGAAAGCTTGGAAGACCTATGATTATACATTAGAAGCCAATGGGATTATCACAATACAGTCCATTGGGGCATAGCACCCTTCACACCAGTCAGGTCCACTGCGCTGTGTTTAACCCCAATGCATCAACACATTATGTCCCATGTTAACATGCTCACATGTAAAAAGTATAGCCACTCAAACACCTCTCATTCATCCTTCCAAAGGTTCTCCTCTCATAGTGAGTGCACCTCTACAACCAATAAAGGTGAGACACATTAGAGCAGGCTTTCTCAACCTTTTAACCATAGAGGAACCCCAAAAATATTTTTCATGTCTCGAGGAACCCAACAGGAAGAATGTCCCCCTTAAAGTGGTGTTTTTCGAATGCCACCCTTAAAGACAGCTAAAAAGATATTTGGTGTCATGCTGCTGGCTTTGCTAAGTGGTGCTGAACCTTGAACTTTGTAGGCATCATCATCAAAAAGGTGGTTCATCAGCCACAGCTCAAGGAACCCCAGGGTTGAGAATGGCTGCATTAAAGGGCCATGGCCAAGATGTACGAAAAACATAGCTGAAGCCTCTGTTAGCTTACCAAGTTGTTGTGGTTGATCTATGTGGGTTGGGCCCCCAAATTTTCTTTCATGAAGACATGTTAACACACGTTGCATTGACGCGGACCATTTTTTTGAATCGGCTGTCTAATGCAGTACATCAGACCAAAAATCAGGCCTGTATTATACCACGTTACAGTGTGTGGCACATTGTGAAAGTGTTTTGAAGCCATTCACAATCAATGTCACCACAGTGACCCAACACATTACCAGGTCCACATTGGTGTGAATGGGCCTTTAAAGCCCAGCTCTGTTTCTTAAAAAAGAAAAAGAAAGGATTGCTCAGCAGATTTGAAAATTTGTGTTGCAATATTTGCCATTTCTCCAACACTGTAACTCCACAGACTCACAATTCTCTGATCCAGTGCAGCTCCTCTTCTGCCCAGTTTTACCCAACTCACTTCCTGTGGGCCAAGGTTGTCATGGACACACCCCCTGGAGGCATGTCATAACACAAGTTGGGCTCCCAGTATTTCAAGGGGAGCAAGACAGCTGTCATTACACAATGGCTGTGCCGTCCTGGAGTACATATCGACCACTGGCACTGCTGGAGAAGAAGAAAAAGGGGCACCGGCGCGCAGGAGGATGGAGCTCTGAGCTGAACTTTACCGTTTTAAAAGATGTTTCAGGTCTTTGGAATAAATGTTGATCATTCCAAGCGTAGAGTTTTCCAAAAGTTTTCATTTTTGCTGGGCAGCTTGGCCTTTGAAGGCCTATGAAATAAGTATGTTTCTCCACCCCAAACTCACTCATCCATGTCTTTATGGACCTTACTTTGTGCACTGGTCCAAATCATTTGGTGGAGGGGGGATTATGGTGTGGAGTTGTTTTTCAGGGGTTGGATTTAGCCCCTTAGTTCCAGTAAAGGGAAGTCTTAATGCATCAGAATACCAAGACATTTTGGACAATTTCATTCTCCCAACTTTGTGGGAACAGTTTGGGGATGGCCCTTTCTGTTCCCCCATGACCGCACATAAGTGTACAAAGCAAGGTCCATAAAGAGATAGATGAGGGGTGCGCATGCGCGAGGCTTCCAAGATGGCCGCGATCATCTAAAGCTCCGCTGCCTCGCGGAACAACGGAACCCCTACCGCACGGCACGGCTACCCTTCCGCTTCCCGAGTTATAGGGGCGGAATCCCGAAGTGTTGGGGCACATTTCTGAATGACCGGTGGACTGGCTAAACGCAATCTCGGCCCGCTGTTCGCTTCATTGGACGTGAGGGAGAAATCCAAGATGGCCACCGCAGCACAGCTCCTGTCTCAGGATCACAGATCCGCAGGCACAGTGGATTTCAGGTCAGATACAGACTTTCCTCCTCTCCACGCCACCCCAGGCAACCCCAGGGGTCTCCCCAAGGAAGCCACACCGTCCCCGGCCTCCACGGTCTCTCTGCTGGAACGCACCATCCAGGAGTTCTCTCCCTCCCCAGCGGGGACCTACAGAGTTACCCAGACCGCCATGGCCCCCCACGAGGCTGCTCATACAGACCCAGTCTCCCACATGGATGCCCTGTTTGGCAAATTCTCTGAATTATTAGAGAGGGGCCTCTCCCAAACTGCCTTGCAAATCACGGGGGAATTGAAAGCCGATTTTATTAACCTAGGCTCCCGGATCGAAACGATCGAACATAAAATGGAGGATACCATAGCCAGATCCATCCAAAACTCCAGACACATCTACTCAGTACAGGAGCAATTGGACATAGCCATGGCCCGTATAGATGACCTCGAAAATAGGTCACGCAGATATAACGTCAGAATTCGCGGGCTTCCAGAATCAATAACTGATGTGTCCAGGGCGGTGCAAGACCTCATCCAACAGCTAATCCCAGACATCCCAGCTACCAAGCTTGAACTTGACCGGGTCCATAGAACCCTCGGCCCCCCTAGGAAGGATGGCACCCCGCGAGATGTTCTGGCCAAGCCACATCACTTCTCGGTGAAAGAAGAATTCATGAAGAGAGCCAGATCCCTGCAACACGTCAATTACCAGGGACACCAGGTTCAGATCTTTGCGGACCTCTCCCCCTCCACGATACAGAGACGAAGAGCTCTAAAACCCCTCTTGCTTGCAATGTCCCACAAAGACATAAAATACAAATGGGCATTCCCTTTTGCGGTCAGGTTCACGGACAAAGGGAAGTCTTTTGCCTTCTCCACTTTTCCCGAGGGGGAAAAGCTCCTCACCAAGCTGAAAATCATCTCTCAAGAAGCTGACATGGACACTTCTAACCCTAGCCAGGGATCTAACAAACGACCCACTCCTAACAGCCCACAATCCCCGTTATGGACCTCCGGAAGAGCCAAGAAGGTCAAGGATAATGCACCCACCTGAGCAACTTTCAGTCCCATTATCATTCTCTCCATTTTGTGACTGACCGTCCGAGGACCTGGAGAGGGCCGGAGGACTGCTCCCCAAACTTGGAAAGTTTGGCCCTCCAACCCTTTTTGCCCTCCCCTTGCCTAGGACTTGTGCTACCCTTGTTCTACCCTTATCCCCATTGCCTCCAATAATCCGGGACGCTATGCAGTACTTTGTCCATCTACTGGACTGCCCGTAACCCCGCATATATTTTTTTTTTTTTTTTTTTTTTTTTTTTTTTTGTTTTGTTTTTGTTTACATACCCTCGAAATGGGCCCTAAGGTTGCTTTGAGGATTTCCCAGGGGGCTGCATTCCTCAGCACCCCCCCAGGATGTACCATCCTTCCTTATGCCTTAAGAACAGCGTTCATTTCTTAGCCCCAGTGTCTTCTAGGCATTATGTTTAGCCGTGCCTCAAAAGAAAAGTTCCTTTTTATGTATATTGCTGCTTTTATGTTATTGCTATTTAAAGTTGTTTTCACAGTTCGGGTAGTTACCCGACTAGGGGTCCCCAGTTCCGCGAGGGACCACATGTGTAACTCTCCCTCCCTCGGCCTTTCCCAGGCGTCTGAGGGTCGGGACTCCTGACCTTATGGGTCGGTTGTCTTCATTGTGTTTGCTTGGGATTTCGGGGGGTGTCTCCTGCCCTGATCTCCTCTTTCTCTTCTCAGGAACCCTTTCTTTCCTTGCCCTTTCTCCCCTTCTCTTCCCCCTTGATGGTAAGCTTCCCCCGTTGAATGTTTGCATGACACTATTTTTTTTCTCCTCAGGTTGGGCTGAGCCAACCCAGTCGACATGGTATCCTGGGAGACATCCTCGGGCCACCGATCTCAATGCCCTTACCAAGAACCCAGCTATAGATTGGGTAAGTGAGGTCGCTTTCAGATGCTGGGCTCCCCCTCTGCTCCATGGCTGATCCACAGGCTGCTAGGCTTAAGATAGCCTCCCACAACATTCAGGGTCTTAATTCCCCCATCAAACGGAGAAAAGCCCTCGATTACTACAAATCCCTGAAACTAGATATAATTCTGCTTCAGGAAACCCACTTTCCTATCCGGTATAGTCCCAAGTACCTACATGCCCATTTCCCTCAGTTCTTCTTAGCCAACGCGGAATCCAAGACCAAGGGGGTGGCCATTTTGATGGCCAAAACATGCAAATTCAATAAGAGTTTTGAAAAAGCGGATCCGGAGGGCAGATTTTTACTTGTAAAGGGCACTGTGGGGGACCAACTTTACTCCTTGGTCTCCTACTATGCCCCAAACACGGGTCAGGCCAAATTCTTCGAATCCATGCTACGTACCTTAGCACCTCTTTTAGAGGGGACGGTTATTGTCGGAGGAGACTCTAACGTCGCCTTTGATCAAGGACTTGATAAATCCTCCCCCTCACGTCCCCGCTTAACCAGGCCCACAAAGGCAAGCTTACGGATTGCCAAATTGCTACACGCTCATGGGCTATCCGATGTCTGGCGGGAATTAAACCCCACAAAGAGAGACTACACTCACTTCTCAGCGCCTCACCAATCATATGCACGCATAGACCACATACTTGTCCCCTCCTCGCTCCTTCCCAGGATGCTCAAAGCCTCCATCACTGACACAGTGATCTCAGATCACTCACTTGTAATTGTGACGGCCCTGGGGGGCTCGAGTGGGAGACATCCTAGGCATTGGAGGTTAAATGAATCCCTCCTTTCGGAGCCATCACGAGTTATAGATCTCGACAAAGCATTGAAGGAATATTTTTCTATTAATGCGACTCCTGATGTCTCCCCCGAGACCCTGTGGGCGGCGCACAAAGCTTACATTAGGGGAAAATTCATGCAATTGGGTTCTCAAATAAAACGGGAAAGGCAATCAACCATCCTGAAGCTAGAAGAGGAATACTCTAAACTCAGAGCTCTTCACAAAAAGGACCCCCTCCGTACCCCCACGGCCATACTAGACAGGACTCGCCTAGAACTAAATCTCGCCCTCACCACGAAAGCTGAAAAATCAGTTAGGTGGGCTGGCCACAAATTTTACTCACAGGCGGATAAAATAGGCACTCTCCTGGCCAATAGACTCTCCCCTAGAACCAAGCTGAGCACCCTCCCTCGGATCAGAAGCGCGGGACTCCCGCCCACGTCTAATCCGGTCACAGTTCTGAATGCCTTTCAGAAATTCTACACCTCTCTCTACAGTAGCTCCCCACCCCCCAAAGATAACCTCCTCCCAAAGTTTTTGGAGGGTCTACCCATCCCGGCCTTATCGGACGTTCACAAACAAGTTATGGAAGCCCCCTTCCAGACAGAGGAGATACTGGAAGTCATCAAGACTCTTAAAAAAAGCTCCGCCCCTGGTCCCGACGGCCTTTCGATCCCTTACTATAAAGCCTTTGCCAACACACTAGCTCCCCACCTGGCCAATCTCGGTAACCATAAAGCTAATGGAGACCCCCTGGATCCCCACCTTAACACGGCGTATATCACGGTCATCCCCAAACCTGGCAAGAACTTGGAAGATGTCAGCAACTACAGACCGATTTCCCTTATTAATAATGATCTCAAAATTCTTACGAAAGTTATGGCCAATAGGTTAGCCTCCTTTATTGGACGCTATGTCCACAAGGATCAAGTTGGTTTTATTCCCGGCAGACAGGGACCTGATCAAATTCGGAGGGCGATCGATATTATCTCCATTTTGCAGTCTAATTGGGAAGGGGGATCCGAACAATCTGGCTTCCTCCTTTCCTTAGATATTCAAAAGGCTTTCGACTCGGTCTCATGGCAGTACATCTTCCAGCTCTTTGACAGGTGGGGATTTGGGGCTCGCTTCCTTGGCTTATTACAGGCCTTATACTCCCAGCCGAGGGCCCAAATTCGAATGCAGGGATACCTTTCCGAGCCAATTCCCATCACCAGGGGGACCAGACAGGGGTGCCCCCTATCCCCCCTCATATTTGCAATAGCCATTGAAACACTGGCGATCGCAGTCCGCCACAATATAGACATCAGAGGTGTCCAATGCGGTAGTCAAACGCACAAATGTGGACTCTTTGCGGACGACATACTGTTGTTCCTCACTTCCCCCCTCACAACCCTACCCAACTTATCCCGGGTATTGGACGACTTTGCCAAGGTCTCAGGCTTGAGGGTTAATTACTCCAAGTCTGTGGCGTTGAATGTTTCTCTCCCCACTCACCAAGTCCTCTCACTCAAACAATCCTTTCCGTTCCAATGGAGTGAAACTGCCATCCAATACTTGGGTATCTCCCTCACACCTAAAATAGAGATGCTATATGCCCACAATTACCCCAAATTATACAGACAGCTGGAAACTGACCTCTCCTCATGGTCTAAACATGAATTATCCTGGCTTGGCCGGATTAACTCCATAAAAATGACCCTTCTCCCCAAAATCCTTTACTACTTTCGAGCCCTGCCAATACCAGTTCGGAAGGACCACCTTTGCTCTCTGCAAAGCAAAATACTGAAATATATTTGGGGTAATAAGGGATACCGTCTACCGCAAAACACGCTCTTCCTGCATAGACGCAGAGGGGGGCTGGGTCTGCCTAACCTCCACAAATACTACCTTGCAGCTCGCCTAGCCCAACTCTCCTCGATCTACTCCAAATATGAGAAACCGGACTGGCAGTCCATAGAACGCTGTGCGGTACCCTCCTATACACTAGATTTTTTATTATGGTGCCCGCCCAAAGCCAGGCCGCCCATCATGTCCCCATCCCTCTCTCACTCCTGTGCCCTATGGGACGGCCTTCGCAAAGAGCCTTCCCTAGTCTCCACTATAAGACCCCTTGCTCACATGTTCCGTAATCATGACTTTCCCCCCGGTCTGAACATTGAGGCCTTCAGATGGTGGTTGGACAAGGGACTATACCGGATAGGTCACTTTTTTAATTCCAGGGGTCCGATTTCCCTAGCTTATTGTATCGAACACTTAGAGCTACCAAACACAGAGAGGTTCCGCTTCCAACAAATATCTCACTTCTTGAACTCACTTTGGAAAAACAAACCCCTTCCTCCTCCCTTTACTGAATATGAAGCCTGGTGTGGTGGAGTCGGGGAGCAGAGGGGTGGTATTTCAGTGATCTACACGGCTCTCACTTCCCCAACGGGTAAATCCCCCTATATGACGGCTTGGGAATCTGATCTCCAGACCTCTGGTAGTCTCGAATCCTGGCAGCTGGCCTTAGCCAGATCCTTTCGTGGGATCCAGAACACCTCACTAATGGAGGCTAGCATCAAATTGATAACCAGGTGGTACCTCACTCCAGTAAGGCTAGCCAGAATATATCCCACGGCTAATCCCTTATGTTTCAGGGGGTGCCAACTTCGTGGCTCCATGATCCACATCTGGTGGGAATGCCCTAGACTCCGTTCGTTCTGGACTAAAATCTTCAACTTGATTTACTTAGTCACAGGCTGCCGGGTTTCGAGAACTCCAGAGGTTGCGTTACTCAACACCCCGATTCCTTTGATATCTGGTAACATTCAGAAACTAACTTATTTTATTCTATTAGGAGCCAAAATTGCGATTGCCTCCGCATGGAAGCAACCCAAACCCTCCTTCCTCGCAGTTAAGAGGAAGATATCGTGGATAATGTCCCAAGAAAAACTATCAGGTATTCTGTCAGACACCACACCTAAATTCCGAAAGGTGTGGGACCCTTGGGCCCGTTACATGGGAATCTCTCTGCTGCCGGGGGTACCCCCAGGCCCTCCCCTAGGAACCAGACCTCACCCCTAAAGCACCCATTCTTACATTGAATGCGAAACATTCCCTCGCTATATCCTTCCACCCTTTCAGGACATAGCTTACCTTCCCCGACCCCTCTGTTCTCCTCTTCTCCTTCTTTCTTCTCTTCTCTGTCCTTCTAGTCGTTCTAAGATTTTGGTTTGCTCAACAGAGCTGTAATTGACAGGTTCACCATACAGTCCAATTTAATGTTGCGGTACCCACTGCAGACGATCCTCCGACTGTTTCTCCCCTCTGCGAGGGAGGGGCCTGGGAGGACACTCCCTCATCCTGGCACAGCAAGTTCCCTATTAGGGGTGTCGGGATGGGGGCTCCTGGGAGTTACCCTAATAGTTCGACCTGGTGGGCTCTCCCGGGGGGGACACCCTCCGTTTACCTCTTATTAATGTAGCCCCTCGATAAGGAAGGGCTTGCCGACTGTACACTCCTGATATTGTCTGTTTTTCACTAATGTCTCATGTTTTCTTTACTTACATTGTGACAGCAGGCCCTCCCTGCTGCTGCTAGATTGTGTACTGTTTTACGTATGTAAGTGCCTTTAATATAAAATAAAATATTTTGAAAGTAAGAGATAGATGAATGAGTTTTGGGTGGAGGAACTTGACTGGTCTACACAGAGTCCTGACCTCAACCCGATAGAACACCTTTGGGATGAATTAGAGAGGAGACTGTGAGCTAGTTCTTCTGATCCAACATCAGTGCCTGACCTCACAAATGTGCTTCAGGAAGAATGGTCAAAACATTCCCATAGACACATCTCCTAAACCTTGTGGACAGCCTTCTCAGAAGAGTTGAAGCTGTTATAGCTGCAAAGGGTGGGCCAACTCAGTAATCAACAGTATGGACTAAGACTGGGATGCTATTAAAGTTCATGTGCATGTAAAGGTAGGTGTACCAATACTTTTGACAATTACGTGTATTTCAGTCCAATACTTTCTTATGCTATATATGTTTTAGCAGTATTAGAAACTTTTATACTCACTGTAATTTCTCTATCCGGCTTGTTGCCACAGCTCCCATTAGTGTCCCAAAATGAGGGCCATCCAGATTGTTATGAGACAGGTTCAGTATCCTCAGTGTCTGGTTACTTTTTATTCCAATTGCCAGGTGGGGACAGGAACTGTCTGTCAGCTTATTTGCATCCAAACTGTCGAACAAAAGTAAAATAATTATTTAAGTTTGCTGTAAAGCCACTTTTTACTGTTCTATAGCACTGCAGTTTTTCTTGGGGGTGGCTGTTGCCACCCCCAAGTGCTTACTCTTAGCTGTGAGTAGGCACTCTTGGTAGTGTGAAACACGTTAGTTATTGTGCTTTGCTGTGACCCACTTTTGTGTGATTCTGCTTCACGAATAAAAGGCATTTGAATTTATCTTGGAGTGCGGACATCCAGAGTTCTTCAATTATTTGCTATAGGTTGGCATATGACGGGGCACAAGAAGTCCCCATCGCGACACCCTGTACCTGGAGGAAATGGAAACCACTGAAAATAAAATAATTGTGGTGAAGTATGAATTCCAGGACACCTGCAAGAAAGTCATTGGTCTTTCTTTCGAACCGGCTATTCTGAAAGATAATATGCCGGTTACATACGTGACACTATGCAATTATTGTAAAGCATATTATCTTTCAGAATAGCCGGTTCGAAAGAAAGACCAATGACTTTCTTATCAACCCCTTATGTGGGATGGAACTGTACAGAGCCTCCACGTCTATAGCCACCAGGACTGACATGGAGGGAATGCACAGTCCATCGTGTCACGTATGTAACTGGGTAAATTGGTTACATAGGGGCGCACGTGTCCATCTAGGAATCTACTTAACATTTCAGTGATTGAGCCATTGCCTGATATGATGGGCTTCCCCGATGGCCTGTGCATGTTGCGGACTATAACCGAAGCATGTTCCAAGCAATTTTCATCTGGATGCAAGATATTTTTGAGTGTTTACGCAATCTGCATGCTTAGTGCACACGCAATTGAGAAATTCAACATTTTGATATTTTGCTTGTTTATTTATTTTTTCAATGCATATATCCTTATATTTTCCCTTTATCAATTGTGTGTAAGGTCACCTTGAGGCGAGGTGACAGATGCACACCGTAGGGATCAGGACCCTACGGCTGACTGCTGCGGACGGGAGACAGATCCCACCGGGGTTAGAGCGTAAGATTCCCTGGGGCGCGGAGTCTAAGAGCCAGCAAGTGTTCACCAGAGCCTCTAGTGGTGAGGATGGACTTGGCAGCAACTGGCTCCAGGTCGCGACCCCCAGCTCACACCCACAGTAGGTAACAGGAGGATAGGGATAGTGAGGGACAAAGCCAAGGTCAGGGCCTCAAGCAGACAGGAATAGTCAGGGACACGCCAAAAGGTCAGGATCACAGGCAAACAGGGATTATCAAGGACACGCCAAAGTCGGTAATGGAACAACGGAAGAGCACACGGCAGGTAACAGGAAGCTAAACACACAAAGGTTGATCAGCAGGGTTGGTCTGCAGTGCACAGGTTAATATAGAGCTCCCTGATAGGAGCTAGGGTGGAGCCATGCCAGAGGATGGATTACAAAAGCAGACAGGTGAAGGTCGGCTGGTCTCTAGAGATGAACACATGGAAACAGGTAAGCAGACAAACTATTGCATAACCATGACATTGTAGACGTATTCGCGTCCTGTTGTAACTACATTTCCCTGAAGAAGAGAACCAATATTGCAGACTTGAAACGCCTTGTTGCTCCTATTTTCAACAGACTAATGCTTGTTGTCAACTTCAACTGTTGTGTTATTGCATATTTCTGTATCTCCATCCTGCATATTCTATGTATTGTACATGTTACTTTTTAACTTTAGTCTATTAAAAAACATTATATATTTTTCAATACTGTCTTAGTGATTTAGATGCACACTACCCTTCCAAAGTCCCACTTAGAGGAACATTTTCTTTAACCATTTTCTGACTAAAGATCCACTTTAAATCAATGGCTTTACTTCCACTTTAAATCAATGGCTTTACTTCCACTTTAAGTAATAACAAAGAGACTTCTGTCTTTAGAACCGGTTTAATTGCTTCCTCAATAGCATGTGAACTGTGTAGCCTTAATTTTGTTTTGAAACATAACATTTACTTAGCATTTTTCCCAGCATTGTGCATTTGAGGAAGCTATCACATACAAACCTTATGGATCCAAATATAGTGACAATTTTGGGTTGTGTAATCTTACAAAAGGTCTAATATGTCTTGCTGACTGATCCCCCAATTGTCCTTAAAGGGGTTGTAAAGGTTCATTTTTTTATTTTCTACATAGGTTCCTTTAAGCTAGTGCATTGTTGGTTCACTTATCTTTTCCTTTGATTTCCCTTCTAAATGTTTTTTTTCTTTGTCTGAATATCTCACTTCCTGTTTCTCCTCAGTAAACTTCACACTACCATCCGAGCGGTGGTTAGTCAGCCAGAACAGCTTACTGAGGAGAAACAGGAAGTGAGAAATTCAGACAAAGAAAACAAAGAAAAAAAACATTTAGAAGGGCAATCGAAGGAAAAGATAAGTGAACCAACAATGCACTAGCTTAAAGGAACCTATTAGGAAATAAAAAACAAACCTTTACAACCCCTTTAATCAGTTCATTGACATATTCTCTGGGGGAGCTTGTCAAATGCATTTTCAGATTGGCCATACCTTGCTTGCCATAACTTTTTAATCACACTGCGGCCGTGGTAATTGATGTCCAAGTGTACATGAAGCCTTAGAAAGCTATTCAATTCTTCTTGCATTAGTCTTCAAACAAGAACATTCTCTAGTACAGAGGTTGAGAGCAGAGCCTCCCAAGGACAGAATCATCCATAATTCCTTTGAATCAACAATTTTCCACATCTACTTCTGAGGGATTACATGCGATTCCACCCAAGGAAGAATGACTAAATGGCTACAAGGACCTTTAAAGTGGTTGTAAAGGCTGAAGGTTTTTTTACCTTCATGCATTCTATGCACGTAGGTAAAAAACCTTTAGTGTCCAGCTCCCCCTTAGTTTTCTCTAATACTTACCTGAGCCCAGATGAGATCCAGCGATGTGCACAAGACCAGAGGCTTTTCCAGGTCTCTCCCTCCTGATTGGCAGGGATGCAGCAGTTGGAGACAATGGCACCCGCTGCTGTCAATCACAGTCAGTAAGGCAGGGACAGGGGGCGAGGCTGAGCCATGCTCTATGTCTTATGAACACATAGCGAGCGAGCATGCACGAGTGCCCCCACAGCAAGTGGCTTGCTATGGGGGGCACTAGACAAGGGGGAGGGGGCCAGAGCACCAGCAGGGGACCCAAGAAGAGGAGGATCAGGGCTGCTCTGTGCAAAACTACTGTGCAGAGCAGGTAAATATGACATGTTTGCTGTTTTTTTTTAAACAACATTTTTTCCTTTAAAATCACTGTAAGGCCCATACACATGATCAAAAAATTGTACAAAAAATACTGCTTTTGAAGGGATCGTACAATATTCTGATTGCTAGTACACAAATTTTAAAAATTAAAGTTTTCGTTTAACCACATGCCGATCAGCGCACGACGATGTACGTCGGCACAATGGCATGGCTGGGCAAACGGGTCTACAGGTACATCCCCTTTACATCACAGTATTGTAGGTGCGCAGCATACTCTGTGATTGTGCCCGTGGGTCCCGCAGATTTGATGTCTGCCGAGTGCCCGCGATCATGTCATGAAGCAGCAGAACAGGGAGAACAAGGCATTTCCCCATTCTGCCTAGTGACATGACAGAGATCTACTGCTACCTGTCACCTGGAGCAGTGATCTCTGTCATGTTGTAGTGAGCCCACCCCCCCTACAGTTCGAATCACTCCCTAGGACACACTTAACCCCTTGACCACCCCCTAGTGCTTAACCCCTTCCCTGCCATTGACATTTATACAGTAATGAGTGCATTTTTATAGCACTGATCGCTGTATAAATGACAATGGTCTCAAAATAGTGTCAAGTGTCCGATGTGCCCGCCATAATGTTGCAGTCAAGATAATCTCCACCATTACTAATAATAATTAACCACTTCCCACCCGGCCACTGCATATAAACGGCCGGGTGGGAGCTCTCTACTCCTGACAGGACGTTCCCGAACGTCCTGTCAAAGAAGCGGGATCGCGCGGGCGCGCTCCCGCGCAGCTGCGCGATCCCGATGCGCGCGTGTCCCCCGCACACGCCGCATCTCGGATCGGCAGGAGGGCAATGTAATTTGCCCTCCTGATCCGCACGATGGCTGTGTCTAATCACAGCCATCGTAAGTAAACAAAGGGGGGATGGGCGGCAGAAAACCGGTGATCGCGCCGCCACGTGCCCGCGCAGCGGCGCAATCCCGATCTGCCTGACATCCCCGGAGACCGGAGAGAAAAATAGAACAGGAGGGCCATGTGATTGGCCCTCCTGATCACATGACGACTGTGTCCAATCACAGTCGTCATGTAATGTAAATAGAGAGCAGTTGTAACTGCTCTCATCTCTTCCTCTCCTCACACAGAACCTGTCAGTGAGGAGAGGAAGAGAAATCTTTGTTTCAGCCGGGAAGATCAGTGAGTTTTCTAGCTGTTTGTCTGCTGTTTACCCACTGATCTCCCAGCTAGTGCCCCCCAAAACACAGTGTCCCCCAAAACACAGTGTCCCCCAAAACACAGTGTCCCCCAAAACACAGTGTCCCCAAAAACACAGTGTCCCCAAAAACACCTGGCACATCAGCCCGCCATCACCAGGCGCACCTGCCCGCCATCACCAGGCGCATCTGACCCGCCATCACCAGGCGCATCTGACCCGCCATCACCAGGCGCATCTGACCCACCATCACCAGGCGCATCTGACCCGCCATCACCAGGCGCATCTGCCCGCCATCACCAGGCGCATCTGCCCCGCCATCACCAGGCGCATCTGACCCGCCATCACCAGGCACATCAGCCCGCCATCACCAGGCGCATCTGACCCGCCATCACCAGGCGCATCTGACCCGCCATCACCAGGCGCATCTGCCCGCCATCACCAGGCGCATCTGCCCCGCCATCACCAGGCGCACCTGCCCCGCCATCACCAGGCGCAGCTGCCCCGCCATCACCAGGCGCATCTGACGCCCGCCATCACCAGGCGCATCTGACCGGCCATCACCAGGCGCATCTGCCCGCCATCACCAGGCGCACCTGCCCCGCCATCACCAGGCGCATCTGCCCGCCATCACCAGGCGCATCTGCCCGCCATCACCAGGCGCATCTGCCCCGCCATCACCAGGCGCATCTGACGCCCGCCATCACCAGGCCCATCTGACGCCCGCCATCACCAGGCCCATCTGACGCCCGCCATCACCAGGCCCATTTGACGCCCGCCATCAGGCCCATCTGACGCCCGCCATCAGGCCCATCTGACGCCCACCATCAGGCACATCTGACGCCCGCCATCAGGCACATCTGACGCCCGCCATCAGGCACATCTGACGCCCGCCATCTGACATCTTCCGCCCGTCAACATGACTAAAAGGTTGTACAGCGCAGAGGAGGCTTTCCAGATGCTCCAGAGTATGTCGGACGAGAGTAGCGGGGAACTCTCTCCGTCAGACTCGGATATCGATTATGAGCCAGTGGAAAGCAGTGGCTCCGAGATGGAAACCGAGGAAGATAGAATCCTAACAAGGAGAAACGGGAGAAATGAGCAGGCGCAGACATCAAACAGCAGCGCACCACTCCAGGATGATATGCAGGCATCCACCAGCAGCGCAGCACTCCGGGATAGGCAGGCATCCACCAGCAGTTCTGCAACCTTCCTTGAAGATAGGCCAGATACTAGCAACGGAGCATCCCATCAACGAGGCAGTGCCCATACTAGCCTTCAGGATGTTCTGCTGTATCCAACATGGCTGCCCGATACGTCAGTAGAACCTGTTATTCCCCTTTTTACATCCCAGCCAGGCCCTCAGATACAGACGGAAAATGTAACACCACTTTTTTATTTTCATTTATTTTTTACCAATGATCTCCTAACCGACATTGTGGAGCAATGTAATCTATATGCCAGCCAACATATAGCCAACAATCCCAGTTCTTCCTATGCCCGTCCTTTTTTTTGGAAACCTCTCACCGTGGAAGAATTTAAAATTTTCCTTGGCCTAACCCTCAACATGGGGCTAACAAAAAAAAATGAAGTCCATTCCTACTGGTCTACCCAACCGATCCACCACATGCCGGTCTATTCATCAATTATGCCCAGAAACCGTTATGAGATGATCATGAGATTTTTACATTTCAACAACAATGCCCAATGCCTCCCTCGAAATCATCCCAGTTATGATAAATTATTCAAAATTCGGCCCCTAATCAATTTTTTTTCCGCCAGTTTGAAACAGATGTTTACCCCTGATAAAAATATTTGTGTGGATGAATCCCTATTACACTTCACTGGGCGACTTGGAATACAGCAATACATGCCCAGTAAAAGAGCCAGACGTGGGGTAAAATTTTATAAGGCGTGTGACAGGGCCACGGGTTACACATATGACTTCATAATTTATGAGGGAAAAGACCGACAGCTAAACCCCCCTGGATGCCCTACCTACATGGGAACAAGTGGCAAAATTGTCTGGCAGCTGATCCAACCATTGCTTGGGAAAGGTTACCACCTATATGTAGACAATTTCTACACAAGTCTCCCACTTTTCCGCCATCTGTACCTAAAGCAGACTGTGGCCTGTGGGACAGCACGGACCAACCGCAAAGGCTTCCCACAGATATTGGTCACCAAGAAATTGAAACAGGGTGAAATGACCAGTATGCGGACTGACGAGGTACTAGCGGTGAAGTGGAGAGATAAAAAAAGAGATGTCTACATCCTTTCCACAATACACAATGACACCTTGGTGGAACTGCAAAGAAGAAAAGGCCCCATCCAGATGCCAAAATGTATCCACGAGTATAACTTATACATGGGGGGGGTGGATATGAATGACCAGATGATGCAGCCCTACTTGGCCACCAGGAGATCACTGTTTTGGTACAAGAAAGTCGCCGTTTATTTGATGCAACTGGCCATGTTCAATTCGTTTATTATTTTTTCTAAAAGCACCCAAAGTTCCCTGACCTATCTAAGATTTCAAGAAGATGTCATCACAGCCCTTGTCTATCCCCATGGCCAACCCACTCAACTAATTCGGTCTGATGCAGTAGCCAGACTCCATGAAAGGCACTTTCCCGACATCCTCCCTCCTACCCAAATAGGTCGCAAACCCCCAAAAAAATGCCGTGTGTGTACAAGTAGAGGAATTCGCCGTGACACCCGATACTACTGTCCAGACTGTCCCTCCCAGCCAGGCCTCTGCATTGGAACTTGCTATTGAAGATATCATACTTCACTAAACTATTAGTAAAGTGAAGATGATTTCTTTCCAGTTTCCACTTTCTGCCATTTCTGTGTATGACCCGGACTGTTAAATGACTATGCCTCTGCCAAACATATTTCTGCCTTCAACGTGAATTGACCTCGGCCTGTTAAATGACCATGCTTTTTGCCTGCCTCCTGAACTGATCATTTGCCCTGCCACTGTACAGCACAGGGGTCTCACATGTGAGGGGCTCCAGAAAAAGTTTTCCGAGTGGAGAAAACCTTTTTCTCCGGGTTTTTCGTTTTCTCGGATTAGGGTCTGGAGACTCGGAGGCTTCGTAGAGATCTGGGTGGGAAGAAGCCTCTACCCCTGTCCTCGGGTCTTACCTGACCAAGGCCCAATGTACAAAGTGCCGCCTGCTGCCATCTGAACTGGCCCTGCCTTTGCCTGCCACCTGAACTGGCCCTGCCTTTGCCTGCCACCTGAACTGGCCATGCCTGTGCCTGCCACCTGAACTGGACATGCCTATGCCTGAACTGCCTGCTAAACCTTGGACTGTACTGAACCATGTTCATAATTTTCCATATCTGTCTGCTGCCTGGACAATTCCTGGACATTTCCTTTGGCTGTCTAGAAAATGCTTTGACTGCTCTGGAACGGTGTCCCTGCCTGCTAAAACCACAGGTGAGCCTTTTTTTTTACCCTTTGCTCAGCAGAATGTATTTTGGTGTGTAATTCTTGGTGTGTACATGCTATATGTTAGAAGCCTGAAGGTGGTACTTGTATGTTGGGCTTCTGTATGCGGCCAGGCTGTGGAAAAGTCTGACACATGGGGTATCGCCATACTCAGGACGAGTAGCAGAATGTATTTTGGGGTGTCATTTTGGTTATGTACATGTTATGTGTTAGAAAGATCTTCTAAATTGACAACTTTGTGAAAAAAAAAATAGGTTTTCATTTTCTTTCCACGTTTTCCAAAAACTTGTGGAAAGAAATTATATGTTCAAAAGACTCATTATGCCTCACAGAATATACATTGGGTTGTTTTCTTTCCAAAATGGGGTCACTTTGTGGGTAATTCCATTGTCCTGGTGCTCCAGGGCCTTCAAAAATGTAATAGGTACTCAGGAAATGAAATGTGTAATTTATGCCTTTAGAACGCCTGATGGTGCTATATGGATGTTGGGCCTCTGTATGTTGCTAGGCTGTGGAAAAGTCTGACACATGGGGTATCGCCATACTCAGGACGAGTAGCAGAATGTATTTTGGGGTGTCATTTTGGCTATGTACATGTTATGTGTTAGAAAGATCTTCTAAATTGACAACTTTGTGAAAAAAAAATAGGTTTTCATTTTCTTTCCACGTTTTCCAAAAACTTGTGGAAAGAAATTATATGTTCAAAAGACTCATTATGCCTCACAGAATATACATTGGGTTGTTTTCTTTCCAAAATGGGGTCACTTTGTGGGTAATTCCATTGTCTTGGTGCTCCAGGGCCTTCAAAAATGTAATAGGTACTCAGGAAATGAAATGTGTTAATTTATGCCTTTAGAACGCCTGATGGTGCTATATGGATGTTGGGCCTCTGTATGTTGCTAGGCTGTGGAAAAGTCTGACACATGGGGTATCACCATACTCAGGACGAGTAGCAGAATGTATTTTGGGGTGTCATTTTGGCTATGTACATGTTATGTGTTAGAAAGAGCTTCTAAATTGACAACTTTGTGAAAAAAAAATAGGTTTTCATTTTCTTTCCACGTTTTCCAAAAACTTGTGGAAAGAAATTATATGTTCAAAAGACTCATTATGCCTCACAGAATATACATTGGGTTGTTTTCTTTCCAAAATGGGGTCACTTTGTGGGTAATTCCATTGTCCTGGTGCTCCAGGGCCTTCAAAAATGTAATAGGTACTCAGGAAATGAAATGTGTTTCATGTGTTGAAATGTGTTAATTTATGCCTTTAGAACGCCTGATGGTGCTACATGGATGTTGGGCCTCTGTATGTGGCCAGGCTGTGGAAAAGTCTGACACATGGGGTATCTCCATACTCAGGACGAATAGCAGAATGTATTTTGGGGTGTAATTACAATTATGCCTGCACCATGTGTGAGAAATAACTTGTAAATATGATAATTTAGTGAAGAAAAAAAAAATATATATATTTCTTAATTTTCCAAAGCATTGTGGGGAAAAAATTGCAACTTCAAAAAATTCACTACGCCTCTTACCAATTACCGCAGACTGTCTTCTTTCCAAAAAGGGGTCATTTGGGGGGTTATTGTACTGTCCTGACATTTTAGGGCCTCAAGAACTGAGATAGGCCATCAGTGCATTAGGATTGATACATTTTCAATTATGCATAGCATGGCTTGTAGGCTCTATAACTTTCACACAAACCAATGATCATACACTTATCAGGATTTTTTTTACCAAAGACATGTAGTAGAATACATTTTGGCCTAAATTTTCGCCAAAATTAGATTTTTTTGGTTTCTTTTAAAAGAGAAAGTAGAAAATTTGTTTTTTTTTTCAAAAAATTCGCTCTTTTTTCGCTTATATTACAAAAAATAATAAATGAAGTGGTGAATAAATACCACCAAAAGAAAGCTCTATTTGTGTGAACAAAATGATAAAAAATTCATTTGGTTACAGTGTAGCATGACTGAGTAATTGTCATTCAAAGTGAGAGAGCACTGAAAGCTGAAAATTGGTCTGGGAAGGAAGGGGGTTTAAGTGTCCTGTATTGAGGTGGTTAAATCTATTCCCTATTTTGTAGACGCTATAAATTTTGCGTAAACCAATCAATATACGATTATTGCAATTTATTTATTTTTTTTACCAAAAATATGTAGAAGAATACATATTGGCCTAAACTGAGAAAGAAATTTGGGGTTTTTATATATTTTTTGGGGATAATTATTATAGCAAAAAGTAAAAAATATTGCTTTTTTTCAAAGTTGTCTTTCTTTTTGTTTATAGCGTAAAAAATAAAAACCGCAGAGGTGATAAAATACCACCAAAAGAAAGCTCTATTTATGGGAAAAAAAAGGACGTAAATTTTGTTTGGGTACAACTTTGCACGACTACACAATTGTCAGTTAAAGCGACGCAGTGCTGAATCGCAAAAAGTGCTCTGGTCAGGAAGGGGGGTAAATCCTTCCCAGGGCTAAAGTTGTTAATCAGTACAATTGTTGTCCAAAAATACAATACAAATACACTACAACACATTAGGTCACTTCTGAATTTTTATTCTGTTGTATGAGAATTTTTGTACTTTAGCAAGCTCTTTTGTTTCTGATATGAGACTAGCATGCAAAGGAAAAAAAATGGACGATCATTCACCTGATAATCTCATTGTGTGTACCAGGCATTAAATATCAAGCCTACAACATCAAAGATCATCCCAAACTTCATCTGATAAATGGATACTTACCTCCTCCCCAGTGCCATCCCTTGCAAAAATTACATTTTTTAGCACTCTCCCCTGATAGAGCTGTGCTTCACAGTACCTTTATTCACCATGAAAAAAAATCTATAGTCTCCTGAGTGAATGACGCTAGGGTTTCCCAAACTTACGCTGCCTTCTGTTACTGTTACTGTTTTCAGAGTTTTTTGTTGCAGAAAGAGGTGCTGAAATCACCACATCAGTGATACTCATCACTGAGGACCCAGTTCCAGTTGAAGATTCAAAGGGAATGAGGACCCTGCATGTCATATAACCAGTTAGAAGACATCTGAAAAGGTAGTTATAAAAAAAAAGCATAACATACACACAGGGGGTCTCAAATGGGTCAATGTGGGAGCCTGGAGTTGGAAACTGACTGAAAGTTACAAAATCTCCATCCAGCTATCCCAAATCTTTTCCTGAGCCAAAAAATGTAGCCTTGTTAGAGTCATCAAAACGTGGCAAAAAAAAATTAGAACAAATTTAAAGTGAAAATTCACAACAAACAATAAAACACACACAAAAAATAAAAGCACACAAATAGGAGCAACGAATGAAACAAACTACCCTACACACATCCTCGAAATAAAGAAAAACTAAATTTTGCATACACAGTTTAGAAGGCAGAATTGAAAGTCACGCTTTGGCAAAATGTATTTAGTTTCCTATTACCTAACAATCAATCTATTTTGGTAGTTGCAAGACTAAAATGATTATTGCATTTCTCTGCCAGTCCTGTTATACTCACCGTAATTCCTCTATCCGGCTTGTTGGCAGAGCTTCCATCAGATCCCTGAAATGAGGACCCTCCAGATTGTTCCCAGACAGGTTCAGTTTCCTCAGTGTCTGGTTATTTCTTATTCCAGATGCCAGATGGGGGCAGGAACTGTCTATCAGGTAATTACCATTCAAACTGTAGAAGAAAATAATGGAAAAATTTTTTGTTAAAAATATAATATAAGTTTTATAGTGTAAATGTTTGTGAAATCCAGGCTGTCAAGCCCCTATAATAAAAGAAAAAAAATAGGAACTGAAGCATTATAGGCGGCACACATCCAGATCTTAACAGTAGGGTCTTTGATCTGTGAGTTCTAATTGAAGTTTAACGTGGAGTTCCACCTAAAAGTGGAAGCTCCACTTATCTGACTCCCCCCCCCCGCTGCCACATTTGGCACCTTTTGGGGGGAGCCGGTAATTGTTTTTGAGAGGTACACATCCCCACTTCTGAGAGATATTGCTGCGCTCTCTCCTACAGGCAATGGTGGCGGCAGCACCTGAGAGCCAGTGGAAACAGGATTTCAGGACAGGTAAGTGTCCTAATATTAAGACTCATCAGCTACAGTATGTGTAGCTGCTGACTTTTAGTTTTATGCTGGGGGGTGGAATTCAGTTTTAAGGAGGGAAGTGGCAGACACTTATGGAGTCCAGAAATGTATTGTGTTCTAGGTCACATTTGAAAGATATGTATTTGTACAGTCCAGAAAATGATTATGCTTTAGGGACACATTCAGTAACAACCAACTTGTAGGTATTCAAAGGGTTCCCCTTCCCCGAGGCTTGGCAAATGTTGAAGTCAAAGTTCATACTGGACTGATGAATGTATGAGCATTGGTGAGTATTTCTGGGCCCTAACCAGCATCTAGAGCAGATGTGTTTATTGTCTGAGAATACTCTACATTCATTAGTCCAGTATACACGCTGTCATCAACATTCACCAAGCTTTGGAGAAGGGGGACCCTTTAAACACCCAAAACAAGTTGATTTTTTACTGAATGTGACCTATAACAAATTAATTTCCTGGATTGTACAAATGCATTTCTGGTCTTTTCTCTCTTATACGGTACATCCATGTGCACCCAAGGTATGTGCCAACCTATGACTGTCGCTCCTTGGAAAGCTGCCTACAAAAATCTCTTTTGGACCACCAGCAAGATAACAAACAGAACAGATGATCCAGCACCCCACACTTCTAATGGACCTCCAACATTTGAGTCAAAAGAATAAAATAAATTTGTAGACTATTAAAGTGCGACCCATTCTTAAAATGCTAGCTCTGAAAGTATAAGGGCTCATGCACACTGCCGCTAAAAGAAAAGCTGCTTTTGAGCTTTTATTTCTGCATATAAAAGCTTGAAGAAGCTTGTTCTTTTTTGTGCTCTCACATTTTTATTGAGCTCCTTCAAGCTTTTTTGAACATAAGTGTTTTTTTTTCACAAACCTGTCTAGATAGTATTTTCAAAACCACTGTATAATCGAAACAAACAGCTGGAACAAAAGTTTTTGCTTATTTTCATGCATTTTTTAGCTTTTTTGAGCTATTTGGGGCACTAGTTACTTTAAAAAAACACAAGTTTGGTGGTGTGTTTTTTTCTGCCTGCATGGTTTACAAGATATGCACCCTGCATGCATCTGCTGATGTCAGCGACACATGCACTTTGAAGGTCCAGTGGATTGTGCCAGTACGGAGAACTCCCATACGCATGCAGCTCCGGTCACTCACAGTGCTGGAGCCCATGAACCTGGAAGACATGCCAAGGGAACACGTTAGCCCCTTCAGCAGTGACTGCAGGAGCTTCAATCTCAGGTAAGTATTTCATAATGTGCTAGTATGTGATGCATGTGTGCTGTTACATAGCAAGGTTGAATAAAGTCACCAGTCCATCCAGTTCAACCTGAGAGAGTGTCTACAATTGTCCCTATCCCTGTACAGTGTACACTCACATTGGTCCCTACCCTCAAGGAGCTCACAATCCAAGGTCCCCATTCATATACTAGGGCAAATTTTGGACAGAAGCCAATTGACCTACCTGCATATCTTTGGAGTGTGGGAGGAAACCGGAGTGCCTGGAGGAAGCCCATGCAGGTACAGGGAGATCATGCAAACTCCAGGCAGGTAGTGTTGTGGTTGGGATTTGAACCAGCGACCCTTCTTACTGCTAGGTGAGAGTGTTAACCACTACACCACTGTGCTGCCCCATTCCACTGTTGTCTTGCAGGTTTTTTTTTTTTTTTCAGTGGCTTACTATCACTTTAATAGACATACGTTAACCAATGTGTTTTAGATCCAATTCAGTCATGGTAATTTTAATAACTTGTGTGTCTCAGTCCTATATGTACATCTAATACAGTCATAGTAATTCCTCTATCCTAATGCCACGTACACACATCTGGACTTTCCGGCAGACTAGGTCAAGTGGAATCAGTCCGTTGGACAATCTAATCGTGTGTAGGCTAATCCGATAGTTTTTAATTTAAAAAAATCAGACGGACCTAGAAATAGAACATGTTTCAAATCTGTCCGATGGACTCAATTCCAATCGGGAAAACCGTTCGTCTGTATGCTGGTCCGACGGACCAAATACGACACAAGGGAAGCTATCGGCTACTGGCTATTGAACCTCCTTGTTTAGTCCCTTCATACGTCATCACGTTCAAAACGAACAGACTTTCGAAGAAACTCAGTCCATTTCTGTGTGGGCAAGTCCGTTCGTTCGGAAGTCCATCGGAGCTCTGCCGAAAGTCCATCAGGAAGACCGTCGGACCTAGTCTGCCAGAAAGTCCGGTCATGTGTACAGGGCATAAGACTGAGTCTCAGTCCTCGATAGATCTGACAGTCACAGTAATTTTACTCCTGTATACAGTGGTGTGAAAAAGTGTTTGCCCCCTTCCTCATTTCCTGTTCCTTTGCATGTTTGTCACACTTAAGTGTTTCGGAACATCAAACCAATTTAAACAATAGTCAAGGACAACACAAGTAAATACAAAATGCAATTTGTAAATGAAGGTGTTTATTATTAAAGGTGAAAAAAAATCCAAACCATCATGGCCCTGTGTGAAAAAGTGATTGCCCCCCTTGTTAAAACATACTATAACTGTGGTTGTCCACACCTGAGTTCAATTTCTCTAGCCACACCCAGGCCTGATTATTGCCACACCTGTTCACAATCAAGGCATCACTTAAATAGGAGCTGCTTGACACAGTAAGGTCCACCAGAAGATCCTTAAAAGCTACACATCATGCCGAGACCCAAAGAAATTCAGGAACAATTGAGAAAGAAAGTAATTGAGATCTATCAGTCTGGAAAGGGTTATAAAGCCATTTCCAAAGCTTTGGGAATCCAGCGAACCACAGTGAGAGCCATTATCCACAAATGGCGAAGACATGGAACAGTGGTGAACCTTCCCAGGAGTGGCCGGCCGCCCAAAATTACCCCAAGAGCGCAGCGACGACTCATCCAAGAGGTCACAAAAGACCCCACAACAACGTCCAAGGAACTGCAGGCCTCACTTGCCTCAGTTAAGGTCAGCGTTCATGCCTCCACCATCAGGAAAAGACTGGGCAAAAATGGCCTGCATGGCAGAGTTCCAAGGAGAAAACCACTGCTGAGCAAAAAGAACATCAAAGCTCGTCTCAATTTCTCCACAACACATCTTGATGATCCCCAAGACTTTTGGGACAACATTCTGTGGACCGATGAGACAAAAGTGGAACTCTTTGGAAGGTGTGTGTCCAAGTATATCTGGTGTAGAAGGAACACTGCATTTCATAAAAAGATCATTATACCAACAGTAAAATATGGTGGTGGTAGTGTGATGGTCTGGGGCTGTTTTGCTGCTTCAGGACCTGGAAGACTTGCCGTGATAAAAGGAACTATGAATTCTGCTGTCTACCAAGAGATCCTGAAGGAGAATGTCCGACCATCTGTTGGTGTACTCAAGCTGAAACGAACTTGGGTTCTGCAGCAGGACAATGATCCTAAACACACCAGCAAGTCCACCACCGAATGGCTGAAGAAAAACAAAATGAAGACTTTGGAGTGGCCTAGCCAAAGTCCTGACCTGAATCCTATTGAGATGTTGTGGTATGACCTTAAAAAGGCCGTTCATGCTCGAAAACCCTCTAATGTAACTGAATTAGGACAATTCTGCAAAGAGGAGTGGGCCAAAATTCCTCCAGGACGCTGTAAAAGCCTCATTGCACGTTATCGCAAACGCTTGGTTGCAGTTGTTGCTGCTAAGGGTGGCCCAACCAGTTATTAGGTTTAGGGGGCAATCACTTTTTCACACAGGGCCATGATGGTTTGGATTTTTTTTCACCTTTAATAATAAACACCTTCATTTACAAATTGCATTTTGTGTTTACTTGTGTTGTCCTTGACTATTGTTTAAATTGGTTTGATGTTCCGAAACACTTAAGTGTGACAAACATGCAAAGGAACAGGAAATGAGGAAGGGGGCAAACACTTTTTCACACCACTGTAGATGTAATGCAGTCACAGTAATTCCACAATCCTGTGTGGCTCTGTCATATATAGATCTGATACAGTCACAATAATTCCTCTCTACTGCATTTCTCAGTCATGTATTGATTTGTTATACTCACTTTAATTCCTCTATCCTGCATGTTGGAGTAGACAGAGCTGTCATGAAGTCACCAAAGTCAGGATCTTCCAAATTGTTTAAAGACAGATCAAGTTTCCTCAAGTTCTCATTATTACATATAAGCTCCATGAGATGTTTGCAGGAACTGCCTCTTAATCCATTATCTTTTAAACTGTAAAAAGAAAAAGTACGATTATTGCCTAAATTTGTGTCAAAATAACTTTTCAAGTTGCTTGCTTTTGTATCAAATCGTTAACCCAGTGGTAATCATCAACAATCATATAGTGCTTCAAATTTGCCCCCAACACTTTTAGAGGGCTGCAAAATAGCAGCTTTTTTGCGTTGGGGTGCAGTGCTTCAAGCTGAGCAGCCCATTCATAATGAACAGGCTGCAAAGCTCCTTAATACCTGAAAATGTCGGTCCTGCTGCATTTTTTGCAACTTACTGCAATGAACACTGAAAAGAAAGTTGGTGTAAAATAAGCCCCATCATTAGTGTCCATAGCCATGACCAAAGCCCCCCGAGTTGTCTGTGGATGCAATAACAACCCCAGCATTGGTGTCAACGGCCACAATATTAATCCCAACTTGTCAGAGACTGCAATAATAAACCCCTTCTTTGGTGTCAGAGATTGCAATATTAACCCCCAGCGTTGGTATCAGTGGGTGAACATATAACTCTCAGAATTGGTGTTAGTTGACACTATAATAACCCCCAGTATTGGTGATTGGTAATGCAATAATCAGCATTGGTGTCAGTAGATGCAATAACAACCCTCAGCAATCGAGTCAGTAGATGCAATAATAACCCCCAGCACTGGTGAGGCAGAGAACAGGGATCACACCTCGGCAGATTTTCTTTCCCTTCCCTGCCCACAGCTCCTCCTCCCTACACTATACATGCCCCCGTACACACAAGCGGAATCTCTGTTGGAAAAAACTTGGATTCCACTCAAGCTTGTCTTGCATACAAACGGTCACACAAAAGTTCTCTGAACTTCCGACTGTCAAGAACGCGGTGACGTACAACACTACAACAAGCCCAGAAAATGAAGTTCATTGCTTCCGAGCGTGCATCGAATTGTTTCCGAGCATGCATAGGAATTTTGCACGTCGGAATTGGTACAGACGATTGTAAATTCCGATCGGAACTTTTTCCATCCGAAAAATAGAGAACCTGCTCTCAATCTTTTTGCTGGCTGGAATTCCGCCAACAAAAGTCCGATGGAGCATAAACACGGTAGGAATTTCCGACCAAAAGCTCACATTGGACTTTTGCGGGGGGGAATTTCTGATCGTGTGTACGGGGCATGAGATCGTATTCCTTACACACAGTCAAGATCTGGTTACTATATTGCAATTCTGACCTGTGAAATTCCCTGATCAGAAAAGCAAGTGTTGCCAGCTACACACTGAACAGATCGTGGCTCTGTGTAAGGAATGCGATCTCAGCTATGTGCGGGGAGGAGGAGCTGTGTGCAGGGAAGAAAAAGGAAAGGAGCTCAGCAGCCAGGCATGGCATTCGGGGTGGAGAGGGGTGGGCAGAGGTCTTTGTGGGGGTGCAACTGAAATCGGGGGGCGCAGCTCACCCCAGCACCCCCATAGATCTGGCCATGGGCCTAACATTGTTTTAGCACAGAAATGTAATTTAAGCATACTTAAACTTTACCTCAAGTTCTTAACAGTGTGTAGAGCTGGTAAAAGTTTTCTTAATCCTTCACTTTGAATATTACATCTTGCTATATCTAGTTCTTCTGTCATTTTGCTGGATGTAAGGATGAAAGACAGCACAGAGCAGTGCAGAGGGGTGAAGGGAACATCACAAAAGTCTACTTTTTTTAACCCAGTACATTGTGATACCAGAGCCTTATTCCTGCTCTCATTGAGATAGTAGAATACATTAAGAAATTCAATCTTGTGTTCTCTGGATTTGTCAGGTTTTCGCTCTTCTGCAATTTTCTTCTGGATCCAGGTGATGACATGTCTGGCAGCCTGAGCAGACAATTCTCCCACATGAGACTTAATCATGGATCTAGTAGAAGAGTCTGAGAGACCGCAGAGGAAACGGAGGAGTATTTCAGCACGGCTGTCTTTGTAAGATTCAGTCTTATCAAGTAATTCCTGTAATCTGTCTGGATTATAGTTAATAAAATGAACTAAAGCACCAAAAAACTCCTGAAGAATGAGATGTAAGAAGGTGTAATCCACATCAGGAGGCCGACCAGATTCCATCATGAAAGATGAAAAGACATGATTATCCTTTCTCACACTAAATGACTCCAGATGACGATCATCAAATACAATCATGTGATTCCTGACTCCATGTTCTGCCATCCACCCAATAGATGTCAGCAGTTCCCGGGCAGTGTGACCACCATCTTTATTCTGGCTGTGATTGGCCAGAATGTTGGAGACAAAAGTCACAAAGAGTTGTGTCACTGTTTTGGGTAATGATGTCATCAGCTGATCAGTGATTGTTGGTTGGGATCTGAAGCACATTGATAACACTGTACAGATGATCCAGCAGTATGATGGGATATAACAGAAAGTGTACAGTGTGTCATTCTCCTGCACATAATGAAAAGCCTTCTCTGACAATTCCTCATTTCCAAAGAAATTATTGAAGAAGATCAGTCTGTCTCCATGGAGAAATCCCATGATCTCAACTATTCTCTGGAAAACACCGGTATCAACTGATGTCAGTCTGGTTGGACGGCTGGTTATCAGTACAGAGCAACCCTTAAGAAGACTCTGCCTCACCAAACTGACCACAATCTCACCAAAATGTGATCTCTGTTGTGGATTAGACAGTTTGCTTGAGTAGAAATCTATTTGGTGAATACTTTCATCTAATCCATCAAATATAAACAGAAGTCTCTCTGGATCTTGTAAAATGTCTCCAATCTGGCCCTCCAGATACGAATAACGATGAAGAATCATCTCCTTCAAGCTGACCTCTCCCAGTCTATTAAGGTCCCGGAATCTGAAGAAGAAGAGAAAGGCAAATCTCTGGTAGTGTTTTCCGGTCACCCAGTCATAGACAAACTTCTGAATCAGTGTGGTCTTCCCTATTCCCGGCACTCCGCTCACCATTACTGCATGTGGTACACATTGTGACTGGGGGTTCCATCGGAACAGCCTGTTGAGGGGAATGTGTTCCAGTCCAGTTTGTGTTTCCTTCAAGAATTCCTCATGTTTTACCCCAGTCTGTATTATCTCATTCTGGGGACGCTGCCTGAACTGATTGGTGGAGACCACAATCAGGTTCACATAACGCTCATTAATGAGGAATCTTTGTGGTTCCAGGGTAGTTCCTGGCGGTCTATGCTCCACCAGAGTCTCAAACTTCTCCATCAGATGTTGTTTGTGCTTTTCCTGAATATCTAGAAAGTTGTGAAAGGTTTTTTTTTTTTATTAGATAAAAACAGAAGTTGAAATATGAAATTATTTTAAATATGTTTTCGGAATGTTTTTCAAAATTCTAGTGTTTATTATATTAAATACATATAAGCATCTGTAGTTTGCTAAGATGCCACTCAAGAGTAGGGCTTTCAGGAGATAGAAAGTAACTATAAAATGCCTATAATAATAAACTGTATTTCACTGACTGAATGACTGAACTTGAGAAATATGCAATGTTCTGGCTTTCATCCAATTTCACAAATTAATGTTGATTTTGAAGTATTAGGTCAATGGGATAGCAAACAGAATGACACCTACATACCACACCTAACCCATACAGAACACATTGGATTTAATAGTGGATTTAATAAAGGAAAATAGACTATGCTCTCATGTACCCCAGAACTTATTATGGCTAGCTTCACATCCTTGCAGGTGGTTCCTGCTGTAGGGCTTCACCTGTTCATGCAGCCTCAACCACCTGCACAGAGAAATGCAGGAGATGTGTGTGGGTGCCATTAATCCTAATGGCACGCTGCACACAGGGCCGTCTTTAAGGCAGGGCAAAAGGGGCAGCTGCCCTTGGCCCTGTCATTGTTGTGGGGCCCATAACAGCTGTCTCATACTTGCCAATTATCCCAGTTTAAATTCCCTTCTCCCTTGAAGTTTAAGCCCTTGTACACACGGACGGAGAATCCGCCGGAATGTGTCCTATCGGACCGTGTTGTTGGATAATCTGACTGTGTGTGGTATGCATTGGACTGATTCCGTCGGAATATCCGTCAGACCCAATTTTCCAACTTATTGGAAACATTTTCCGACCAACTGGTTCGATCGGACATACTCCAATCATGTGTAGAGAATTTTGATCGGACCAAGTGCCACGCATGCTCAGATCAAATTCCTACATCAAAGCTATTGGCCACTAGCCTGAATGTAGTCCCATCGTAACAAAATTACGTCATCACGTTCTAAATGATCGGATTTTTCGACAACTTAGTCCGACTGTGTGTATGCAACAGTTTCGGACAAGATCCGAAGGACAAAATCCGATGGATTTGGTTGGCAGAATGTCCGACCGTATGTACAGGGGCTTAGTCCTGTGCTGTGTCCCGATATCTCAGTGTGAAGTGCTGGTACTAATGCTGCCCAGCTCTGCCCTGTTGTTGTGTACAGATCACTCACCTGCAGATCCTGTGTTTACATGTAAATAACCAGAATTCATATGTAAATAACTGTGGCTGGCAGCTTTGATATGTAAATAAATGCAGCATTCATATGTATAGCATGCTCCACTGCAGTGAGGAGATGATGTGCTGTAACCTCTAGCAACTAATCAGTGAACCGTAATGTGTGCTGTAACCTCTAGCAACCAGTCAATAAGCAGTAATGATATGCTTTAAGTGCTGGCAACCAATCACAATTTCTGCCTGATCTGATACAGTAAACTGATTTTAAGTCTAGCTGCTATTTATTATATGCCTGAGAGCAGTTGGAGAGTGAAACTGCATGGGGGGGGGGGGGGCCAAGAAATTTTTTGCCCATGGTCCAATCAATATTAAAGACGGCCTTGGCCGCACGTACTGGTAAATGTTCAGTCACTGCACTTGTGGTTCTCTTGTAGGCTGTGATTCCAAAAATGGGCTGCCGTGCCCATGCCTAATGTGGCTCTCAGAGCCATATCAGTGTGAACCAGGCCATAATGTCATCCAATCATGTGCAAACAAATATTATTATTTTTTTTCCTTGCACCTGATTGGGTATTCTTTACAAAGTGAAGCTTTACCACATTGGCGTTAAATTTTTAGGAAAATTAGTGCAACTGCGCAGTTTATTTGCCTTTAGTAAATCAACCCCATTGAGTTTGTTCCCTTGACAGAGGCACAAATTAGTACTATCAGGACTATTATTTATTTCAGGTACTTATATAGCCCTGCCAATTTATGCAGCGCTTTACATATACATTGTACAATCACATTAGTCCCTACCCTCAAGGAGCTTACACGCTAAGGTCCCTAACTCACAATCATACATACTAGGGACAATTTAGACAGGATCCAATTAACCTACCAGCATGTTCTTTGGAGTGTGGGAGGAAACCAGAGTACCTGGAGGAAACCCATGCAGGCACAGTGAGAACCTGCAAACTCCAGGCAGGTAGTGTCGTGGTTGGGATTCAAACCAGTGACCCTTTTTATGCCTTGTACACATGGCCGTAAATTCAGACGGAAAAGGTCCAATCGGATTATATTGTCGGAAAATCCAATCGTTTGTGGGCTCTATCGAAAATTTGAGAGTAGGATCTCAAATTTTCCGACCAAAAAATCCGATCGGACTTTTTTCCGGTCGTTTGTAGAGAATTCCGATTGGACAAAGTGCCACGCAGGTTCAGATCAAATTATGAGACCAAAGCTATTGGCTACTAGCCTCAATGTAGTCCCGTCGCAATGAACGAACGCCATCACGTTCTGAATGATCGGATTTTCCGCCAACTTTGTCCGACCATGTGTATGCAACACAAGTTTAGGACAAAATCCATCTGAAAAAATCTGACGGATTTTGTGGTCGGAATGTCCAACCGTGTGTACAAGGCATTACTGCTAGGTGAAAGTGCTACCCACTACACCACTGAGCTGCCCACTAATACAGTCATTGATCGTGCAACCAATTGTAAACAGCCCCCTCTGCCTACTTTCTGATGATACCGAAAATAACCCTGACTGGGGATTCTTCTGTGTGACATTACAACAAATTGTCATACCCCTACTTCACAAAATGGTGACCCTTTATGGCTCCCCAGCTGCAGGAATCCATGTCAATGGATTGTTCTTTGAACTGGTACTTATTCATAATGTTATTCACCAGGGCTGTCCACTTTCCCTCTACCTTTATACTTGATCAATAGAACATATGAGTTATTTGAGTGAACTTCACCATCACGGGCATACCAACAGGCCAACAACATCAAAAAATGGGTCTATACAGGGATTACTTTCTCCTATATGTTTTGAATCTAACCCTTGCCTTTCTTGTCATTCTTTAGGAATTGACCAGTTTTAGATTATTTAGTCATTTTGAGGTTAATATTTATAAATTGTTCATGTTTGACATTTGCCTTTCCAGGGCTAATTAACAACTTCTCATAGGCAGCTTCTCTTTTCCATGGAAGTCTTGGGTGATTGAGTGTTTATTGGTACAGATCCCTAAAAAACAAAAAAAACCTTGCCCATGTATGAAGTCAACGACCTTTCCTAGTTGCCATGACTTTCGACTGACTTAAGGCTTTTTCTAACCATTTGTGTTGGAGGGAGGAGGGGGCTGGCAAAAAAGTGGATTTCCCCTTTGCCGTGGAATATCAGCAGCAGGCACACACCGATTTTGTCGTGTATACATTTTATGACTCTCAGTAAAAGAAAAGCCCCTAATGAGTGAAAAAGTATTCATACCCCTTGAAATTTACCACAATTTTTCATGTTGCAACCAAAAGCAGAATGTATTTTATTAGGATTTCATGTCATAGACCAACACAAATTGTCACATAATTGTGAAGTGGAAGGAAAATGATAAATGATACAAATAAATATGTGAAAAGTGTGGGGGGGCATTTTTATTCACCCCCCCCCCCGTGTCACTACTTTGTAGAACCACTTTTATTACTATTACAGCTGCAAGTCTTTTTGGGGATGTCTCTACCAGCTTTGCCCATCTAGAGAGGACATTTCTGCCCATTCTTCTTTCCAAATTAGCTTAAGCTCTGTCAGATTGGATGGAGAGCGTCTGTGAACAGCATTTTTCAAGTCTTGCCACAGATTCTCAGTTGGATTTCAGTCTGGACTTTGACTGGGCCATTCTAACACATGAATATGCTTTGATGTAAACCATTCCATTGTAGCTCTGGCTGTATGTTTCGGGTCGTTGTCCTGCTGAAAGGTGAATCTCCTCCCCGGTCTCAAGTCTTTTGCAGACTCTAACATGTTGTCTTCTAAGATTGTCCTGTATTTGGCTCCATCCATCTTCCCACCACCTCTGACCAGCTTCCCTTTCCCTGCTGATGAAAAGCATCCCCACAAAATTATGTTGCCACCATCATGTTTCACAGTGGGGATGGTGTGCTCAGAGTGATGCGCAGTGTTAGTTTTCCACCACACATAGCGTTTTGCTTTTAGGCCAAAAAGTTAAATGTTGTTCTCATCTGACCAGAGCACCTTCTTCCACATATTTGCTGTGTCCCCCACATGCCTTCTCGCAAACTGCAAACAGGACTTCTTATGGCTTTCCTTCCACAATTTCTTTCTTCTTGTCACTCTTCCATAAAGGTCAACTTATAGTTGTCCTGAGGACAGATTTTCCCACCTGAGCTGTAGATCTCTGCAGCTCCTCCAGAGTTACCATGGGCCTCTTGGCTGCTTCCCTGATGAATGCTCTCTTTGCCCGGCCGGTCAGTTTAGGTGGACGGCCATGTCTTGGTAGGTTTGCAGTTGTGCCATACTCTTTCCATTTTTGGGTGATGGATTGAACAGAGCTTTATGAGATGTTCAAAGCTTGGGAGATTTTTTATAACCTAACCCTGCTTTAAACTTCTCCACAACTTCATCCCTGACCTGCCTGGTGTGTTCCTTGGCCTTCATGATGCTGGCTTCACAGAACAGCTTTATTTATACTGAGATTAATTTACGCATAGGTGGACTTTACTTACTAATTAGGTGACTTCTGAAGGCAATTGGTTCCACTAGATTTTAGTTAGGGGTATCAGAGTAAAGAGGGCTGAATAAAAATGCACGCTACACTTTTCACATATTTATTTGTAAAAAAATGTAAAAAAAAACATTTCCTTTCACTTCACAATTATGTGCCACTTTGTGTTGGTCTATAACATAAAATCTCAATAAAATACATGTGGAAAATTTTAAAGGGTATCTATATTTTGCAAGGCACTGTATTTGAATAAAATACAATATTTGCTGTATGTACCTTTCAGTTCTGGAGTCAGTGAGCAACCATGTTCATCCAACAGACTCTGATGCAGCAGATAGTCACCTTAAAAAAATAAATTATTACTACATATATATATATATATATATATATATATATATATATATATATATATATATATATAATATTAATCTAGAGGACATTGGATTAGAGGTGCTGGATTAAATATTTCTCCTAATCAGAGCTCACAAATTAGAATGATTGCAGCTACGGTTCTCATTGAGGGTTCTGAGCAGTCTACTAGCCCTTTATCCACTGGCTACCATACAAAGTCCCATGAATCGCCTGCCCTTCTGGCCTACTTTTGTCTTTCATTATCCCTTGACTTGTTTCCAAGGGTGCCCTAAAGTGAGCAGACTGTTGATGGGGGTCTACACATTCCTCCTCACACTATTACACTCCGATATCAAGAGAAACCCCGTGATCAATAGAAACTCTTCAGGGACACAACTATATACATCCAGTACTGTATATACCCACTCCTCTTCTAGCACAGACTTTCTTGTAGAATTACAACTTCCAGGACCAGCTAGTACTGATGAGGAAGCAAATGCCCTTTGCAGGCAGGGACCGCAGGCCCTTTTTGGTGTAGCAAAAATAGAGGTCTTTGGTGCTAACTTCTACTGTGGCTACAGCTCCCAGTACCACCTCTTCAGGCACTGCCAGCCCTCCTGGCTGCAGCTGCACCTTTCTCTAGCCCTCCTGGCTACTTCTCCACAGTCCTCCCAGACTGACTCTGCATCCATTCCAAACTGTTTACACCCAGTCCATTCAGGCATGACTTTCAGTCCTCTGATGGTAACACTCACCAGTCCTCATGGCTGTTTTTTCCTATGTGATGTTAGTACAACGATCTCCCTGCTGAGCTATTATGGTCTGACCTGGGGACTGCCTGGCTGCCAGCGATGATCGGGTGTCGATCGGCTGCTGGTTTTTCAGTATGCCCATTCAACAAAAGCTGGCTGTTTGGACAGCCTCTGTCAGACAGGCCGATATTGGCCTTTTGGTACCAGACTTTACTGTATACAACCCCGGGGCCACATGCAGCCCTTTGATGTTTGAAGTATGACCCTTTGGCCCCAGCAGTGATTAGAGGGAGCATTGATTTGTAAAGGGGCCCATAACAGTAGTAAAATGCAGTGGTATCAAGCAACATGCCCCTATTCTCTGACTTTATTCTATAGCATGAGTTCAGTCTCCAACCACTCCTGTACAATGATCTATGACCATTTCCTCTAGCAAGTCTACCATCTGTGGCAGTTTTAGTTAGCATTACATGCAATAAATACTATATGTGATCTTTTGGAGACATTGGGGGCCGCATTTGAGGCTCCCTTTACCTTGAAAGTTGACAACCACTGGTATACACAGTATCCAGGGCTGGATTACTCACATAGCCAATAGGCCATGGCTTAGGGTGCCATGGCTGCCAGGGGTGACACATTACATTTTTGCTCATTGTAAAGGTATAAGGTATTCTTGCAAAAGCTATGGTTGCAGCAAAACACCGGTAGGGGTGATAACCCTCCCCAAAATAAGTGATGATAGGTAGTAGTTGGTGTTGCGCTCCAAATGAACAAAGAAAAATAACAATGTAGCTAAATAAACTAGCTGTAGTGCCTAGGTGTTGATGAAGTCCCATGACTGGTGACGATACGCGTAGGAACGCTATTGGAGAGTGAGGACACCGGAAGTGACGTCCGGAGTACGAGCGCAGCGCTCGTTCGTGTTTTAAACTGTACATTTTATGGCTTTTAAATGTGAGTACCCAGGACTTTGCTTATTGAATAAATAGAAACTTTGAATACTTACTTCACCATTGGAGTGTTCCCCTTTCTTCCCTTTATGATAACTACATATGCATGGTGACTGAGTGTCCAGAGTAAACTACTTACTGAACCCATACCAGCGGATAGCGAGTGTTTATTGGAATGCTGTTTACCTTACAGCAGTAAGGTAAGGTAGTTATTGCACCTAGCGTGTGAACACAAGATTCACAGGAGCACCGGTGGAATCAGTCCCTTTTTGTTTGGTCACGCAGCTTATTGATTTATCTACCACTGGATGGACTCACATTTTGCATGACTATAGATAACCATTACTTGATGTGATATTTTAGAGCACATTCTGGGTGCTTATACTTTAGAGCACATTCTGGATGTGCGTTTGGATTTTGATTATTATTTTCAGCACTGTATGCACTTTGATTAAGATATACTGGATGTTATTGCACTGTACCAAGTTGCACTATTAAGTTTTTACAAGTCTTATCCTTCTGTATATTCTGAGTATTAATTTTTTTATTTTTAATATTTTTTATTTTTATTTTTTTATTTTTTATTTTTTAATTTTCATTTATTTTTTATTTTTTATTTTTTTCTTTATTTATTTACATTCTGTGTATATTTCTTTATTTTATTTTATTGTTTATTATATTTTTTTTACATTTTTATTTTAATACGACAGCTTTTATTTTCTTGTTTAAAATAATTTTTTTCTACTTTTATCTACTCATTTTTTGGATTTCACTTTAGTCTGCTACCTATATATTATTTTTTATTTTAAATTTTTATTTTTGCTACACGCTGTTTTACTTCTATTGAATTTTTTTGATTATTGATTTTGTACATAGCACTTGATTGGATACTGTTAGCACTGGGTTAGGTGCACAGTTTGATGTATTGCACCTGAGTGGATATACACACTGTCTGAGTCTATTAAAGAGGAAGTAAACCCTGATGGGTTTACTTCCTCTTTTTTTCCCTGCAAAGGTAAAGCATAATGGACTACTATGCATCGCATAGTAGCTCATTATGTGTCACTTACCTGACACAGGAGCCAGCGAAGTCGCCGCTGTCCCCTGTAGTCCGCCGCATCCATGTTGCTTGTGGCGTCTCGCAGCTCCGACGAATCACAGCGGCGCAACCGCGATGACGTCACTCCCGCGCATGCGCACGGGAGTCGCGTCTCGCAGCTCCGTCGCTGCCATACGGCGAAGCCGCGATGACGTCACTCCCGCGCATGCGCACGGGAGTCGACAAATTTGGCAAATCCATTCTTGGATTTGCCGCATTTAGTGCGCCTGCGCGCCGCTGTCTACGGCGCATGCGCCGTAGACAGCGGTGCCCATTTTCGGGCAAATATCTCCTAAACCATATAGGTTTAGGAGATATTGCTTGGACCTACAGGTAAGCCTTAATCTAGGCTTACCTATAGGTCCAAGTTGTTTGGAAGGGTTTACTTCCTCTTTAAGGCACGTAGTTTATTTTTATACTATTTACTGACACCTAGGCACTACAGCTAGTTTATTTAGCTACATTGTTATTTTTCTCTGTTCATTTGGAGCGCAACACCAACTACTACCTATCAACATTTTTGCTCATTACTGCTATAATATTTATAGGTCAGGCTAATCCATGCCAGGCAAACCCAATACCCACTTCCTCCTGTGTATGGATTTAAACAAAAACAAATCTAAATGCAGTGTTACCTCTCAGGATGAGCTCATCTAGAACCGCCAATAAATTAGGATGAGGATAATCTTTCTGTAGCACATAGAGACATTCCCAGAGTCCAATCACAGCTTCTCTTCCCAGATCCTGAATATCTTGTAACAAGGTGTGAGAGAAACAAGCAACCCCAGATCCTTCTTTTATTGACCTGTATTTCTAAGACACAGACATATTCTTCTTGTATATGTTAAGCAACTCATACGTTCAGAGAAAATCAGATGGGCCTAATGTGAGACATGTCTATGAAGCTCGACTTAACCAAAGCTTAAAGCTGAACTTCAAGTAGATATAAAGGAAAAAGAATTGTGAAGTAGTTTTGTATTTATTAAAATAAAAATCAATAAATTATTTTTATCAGCTTCAGGTACAGCCCACACCAAAAAAAATAAAAACAATAATAAGCGTAGGGCTAGCATAATATTGTGCATAGGGTAATCCGGGAAACCAGGGGTTAACATGCACAGGGATTTAGTGTGATCATTGATTGTACGGTGTGGTGGGGGGGGGGGGTGTCGGCAGGGGTCAATCAGTCTCAGGCAGCTGCCATGCAGGGAGCCTCCTCTTCAGCGTGGGAGTAGTCATCATGCAGGTGCTGGCCAGTGGGGCAGAACCGCCGGTGAACCCCTCACCGACAGATCCTGGCAGGATCGGCAGAGTGCGGGAGCTGGTCTACATAGCAGGGCCCCTCATACCAGTGGAGGGGTGAAGAGGAGCCATGCTGCAACAGCCAGGCACGCAAATTCTGGCGGGGCTGAGGCGCATAAGTGACAGTGGACAGCCTGAGAATTCTCGGTTGGCACATCCGTGCCAGACTAATGGCTGCCCGATAATCCCCTGGATTCCTCACGATCCGAGGGCGAGCTTTCCAGCTCTGAAGACGGGGTCATTCCGCTACAATCGGCGAAGGGGGTTTCTGGATCTACAGCTGTGGGATCGGGTCCTGGTCAGCCTGGTAAGTCCATGTCTAATTCCATATCTTCTTTACAGCTTCCTTTGTCTTCTATGTGGGGGGTTAGGGTGGATGAGGTCCCCGACGTTAGTACAGGTACCCTTATGGTTACAGTGGGCAGGGCTCCTCCCCCCCCCCCCCCCATTCCCATGGCCAATGGGCTCTGGGCCCGCCATGCTGGGTGATTCTGCTGTCCATGATCTTGTGGCCGGGCTGTGTTCATTAGTACAGCGTTTTGATGCATGCTCAGCTTCCGGCTCAACACCGTTGTTGGCGTGGGCTTCGGATCCATTGCAAGGTTTATGTCTGTTTTGAGGGTCCTTTGGGCGCGCATCTCAAACCTGAGGTGTGGGATAAAATTTGGCGGAGGGGATTATGTGGAAATTTTTATGTTGTTGCCTCTGGAGAAGTTTAACCTGGATAGGATTAAACCGGAAGAATCCAAACACACGGTCAGAGATTCCGACAACCAAATCCGTCGGATTTTGTCCGACGGATTTTGTCCGAAACTGTTGTATACACACGGTTGGACAAAGTTGTCAGAAAATCCGATGTGATGGCGTTATTTCGTTACAACAGGACTACGTTCACGCTAGTAGCCAATAGCTTTGATGTAGGAATTTGATCTGAGCATGCGTGGCACTTTGTCCGATCGGACCAGTTTGTCAAGTTGGAAAACTTGGTCCGTCGGATACTCCAATGGAAACAGTCCGATGTAGACCCCACACAGTCGGAATATCCGACAAAACAGTCCGATCGGACACATTCCGTCGGAATCTCCGACCGTGTGTACAAGGGCTAAGACTTGTGCTGCAGTGCATATACAATTACAAGTTACTTAATGACTGAAGGCAAGAGAGGACTGACCAGAGAAATTAGATCATCAGCGAGCTGATGCTCATCCATTGTCCAATCACAAGTAAGGGGTGGGGTGGTGACCAAATTTGCTTAACTGCAAAAGGAAATGTCGGGTCACCAGTCTGGCTCTGCTGTCTAGATGTTCTGTGCAAATCTCCGGACTTGCCGGACAAAATTATAATTCATTTGACAGGTAAAGCAGGTTTCACACAATGTATGTATTTTCAACTATAAATTTAGCTGTTTGTCTGGGAGTTAAGCTTTAAAAAGAAATAAGTGACAATGAGACACACAAAGGAGATGGAGAAGAGAAGGAAGTCAACCTTATGTCCCGGAAGTTGGTCAGACCAAGAATTTTAAGAAGATCTTCACCCCTTGTTCCACAGAGAAAATCAGGTTTTATATATGTAATGGGAATTTTGTTAACACGTTGTAGGACTTTGTTAACTTACATTTGTGTTTAAGACATTCAGAGATTTTAGTTCTCTGAGAAGAGCTGTAGTGTCCATGTTCTCTAGAATGTAGATAAGGTCATCTCTGTAATATTCGTATATTTTCCTCAGTGATAAATGGGGATACAGAGATAACTGATGGTGGAACTTCCTGATGTCCTCTACAGAAACAAACAGAAAATATGTTTACAGGATTATTGATTTACCTCAGATCCCAAATTATCTTTGAGAAAATCTATACACCGACGGCCACTTTTTAAGGTGCGTACACCTTGCTAGTAACAGGAAATAAATAACCAAAGCACCAAAGATAATTAATAACAATTTACCAATTACCAGCTGCAATGAAAAAAACTTGTTGTGCAAATGTACTAGTGGAAAACTTTTTGTGGTTGAACTGGATGGACTTGTGTCTTTTTTCAACCTGACTATGTAACTATGTACGTAAAACAATACACCACGCTCAATAGTCATTTTGGATAGATTAAATAAACAAACAGATAACCTAATATGCTACAGCCGCATAAATTACAGTCCCAATTGTGATAAAAAGTGCATATGCTCAGAAGTATTAATCCGTGCTGTTTGGTGATCAGACAAGGCGCCCCGACATGAATGTACACTCACCCCTCCGTATAGACCAACTGACTCTAGTCTGTGGAATAGGGATTTTGATGGTGCATATAATGACTAAATGGTAGGCATTGTTCGATAGAATACAAAGTTGAATTACAATTATTTATTAGATTTAAAGTTAAAATTCATTAACAATAATCCTTAATGAGATATAAAAACACAGGACAATACAATGCAGTGGTTGTTCTCATTAAACACACATAATCTCAACATGTTTCGCAGTGAATTGCTTCTTCAGGGGATGTGTGAATTTTTCAAAAGGATCTAGATCAAAGTACAATAAAATATGGGCGGTGTGACACGCTATGTTTTTGCCTCATTAGAACAACAGCAGAACTGGGATACGCCTTAGGTGTTGAGATCGGCCGACGCTTCCTGTCGGTGATATGCCTGTATTCATTTTTAATTCTGTAAGTGCAATTTTTTCCTTTACTTTATCTTAATAAATGGTTTTACACTATATGGAGTGTTTTTCCTTTCTATGGTGAACCATTTTGCCTTCCCGTTGAAATACATCCGAGCCTTGCCTCAAAGCCGAATTGGGTTTGGACGATTCAATCGTGATGCATAGTTTGACCTGATCTTTGAATAAGTCTACCTTACTAGAGCATCTGGTAAGGAGCCAATTTTATTCTTTTGGTGGTGGTGCACTTTGGTTTATTCTACGTTGACACAAGATTCAGAATTTTTGCACTTCTTCTATGGACACGTGAAAGTTTTTTGGTGTAGAGTGCAACGACATTTATATTTTGCTTCTTTGTTCCCACAAGGACTATTACAATGAGGACATATTAATTATTTATGCACGTCCTTTTTTCTTTTGTGTTTATTCTGAGCATTATTATCATCGAAATTCACTGTTTATGCATTTAATAATATCATTTTAGTGTCAATGTTATAGATTTATCACTATAAGGGGTGTGTTAAGTATCACACATAATAGGTTTGATGTGTATGGTATTCTCATGTAATATTGCACATGTTTACTCTTCACTTTATTTAGGGGAGATTTTCAAATCTTAGTATGAGATACTAGGGATTGCGCAGTTTTTTTTCTTTTTTCCAAGCATGTGGGGAGACCCCTGGAGATATCCTTGTACTAACGATTCCTGAAGTGGATAAGCCTCATGCAAGTAGATATGAAGAAAAGGACCTCATTGTGCGATATTGTTTAAATGATTTATTTAAATAGTTAAAACCAATATAGTTACTCTCACATGTATGGGCGCCTGTGGCCTGGCACCCGGTGTGAATAGCAGGTGATTTTTAGAGGCTTGATCGCGTCACACTTTTGCCCGCAAATCACTTCTGGGAATCAAGCAGAACCATGGCCAGCAGTCTACCATCAGATGTTGGCCGATTTCCCCTAAAAATCACCTGCTATTCACACCGGGCGCCATAGCTGTTGCCAAAATGACTATTGAGCTCAGTGTATTGTTTTCCACTTTTCTACACCTTGCTAGTAGCGGGTTGGACACGCTTTTTCCTTCAGAATGGCTTTCATTCTTTGTGGCATAGATTCAACAAGGTATTGGAAACATTCCCCAGAGATTTTGCCCCACAGTGACATGATAGCATCACGCAGTTGCAAATCTCCCATTTCACCAAATCACAAAGGTGCTGTATTGGAAGACATCTGGTGACTGTGGAGGCCATTGGAGTACAGTGACGTCATTGTCATCTTCAAGAAACCAGTGGTGAGATGATCGGAGCTTTGTGACATTATCCTGCTGGAAGGAGCCATCAGAAGATGGGTAAATTGTAGTTCTAAAGGGATGGACATGGTCAGCAACAATACTCAGGTAGGCTGTGGTGTTTAAACGATGCTTAATTGGTACTAAGTGACCCAAAGTGTGCCAAGAAAATATCCCCCTACACCATTACACCACCACCACCAGCCTGAACCGTTGATACAAGGCAGGATGGATCCATGATTTCGTGTTGTTTATGCCAAATTCTGACCCTACCATCTGAATGCCGCAGCTGAAATCCAGACTCATCAGACCAAGCAATGTTTTTCCAATCTTATATTGTCCGATTTTGGTGATCCAGTGCCAATTGTAGCCTCAGTTTCCTGTTCTTAGCTGACAGGAGTGGCACCCGGTGTGGTCTTCTACTGCTGTAGCCCATATGTTTCAAGGTTGGATGTGTTGTGCATTCTGAGATGGTATTCTGCATACCTTGGGTGTAACGAGAGGTTATTTGAGGTACATATCATACTTACCTCCAATGTGCAGCTCGTTTTGCACAGAGTGGCCCTGAACATCCTCATCTAGGTTCCCTCTGCAGGTCTCATGGCTCCTCCCCACATTAGATAACCCCCTGGGAGAAGTGCTCTCCTGGCGGGTTACCTTGAGGGCGTGCTCCTGAGTCCAGCATTTGGCATCCATAGACACCGAGTGCAGGACTTGACACCGCCCCCGGCTTCCGCATCATTGGATTTGATTGACAGCAGTGGGAGCCAATGGCTGCGTGGTTATCAATCTATCCAATCAACAGCTGAGAACCCCCTAGCCGAGAGATGGCTGGTCAAATTTTGAGGGTTCAGGTAGGTAAAACTGGGGGGGGGGGGGAACTGCCAGGTGTTTTTTCACCTTAATGCATAGGATGCATTAAGGTGAAAAAACACCTTTACAAACCCTTTAAAACTCCTTTCTTCCCCATTCTGATGCTCGGTTTGAATTTCAGCGAGTCATCTTCACCATGTCTAGATGCCTAAATGCATTGAGTTGCTGCCATGTGATTGGCTGATTAGCAATTTGTGTTCAGGGAATGTATATTTATATCGGTTCTTCCTTGTTTTGTGCTTCCTTTAGGCCCCTTTAACACATAAGGACCGTTTGTCCGTTTTTTCATCCTTCCGTTGACGGAAGAAAAACGGGAATCAATGCATTCCTATGGAAAAAAATGGATAACAACACACGATCATCCATTTACATCCGTTTTCATCGGCTTACGTCAACATCCCTTTTTTTGAATGGATGAAAGCCCTATTTTTCATCAGATAAACGGGTCAGATAAAAAATGGATGTAATCTGACAAATCGTTTTTCATCCGTTTTTGCATTGGTAGTGGATGCAAAAAAATAAAACTTATGAAAAACAGATGAGCTGAACTGATGAAATGAATGGTCCGCATGTGTGAAAGGACCCTTAACCACTTCCCACCTGGCCAATGTACATATACGGCTGGGTGGGCGCTCTCTCCTGAGTGGACGTTCAGGAACGTCCTTCTGAAGGAGGGGGATCACGCGCGTGCGTGCCCGATCCCAATGCGCTCCAGTCTCCCGGGAAATGGTGCATCTCCGATCGGCAGGAGGGCTCTGTGATTGGCCCTCCTGATCACATGATGGCTGTGTCCAATCACATACGGCCGGGTGGGCGCTCTCTCCTGAGTGGACATTCAGGAACGTCCTTCTGAAGGAGGGGGATCACGTGCGTGCGTGCCCGATCCCAATGCGCTCGTGTCACCCTGGAAACGGTGCATCTCCGATCGGCAGGAGGGCCCTGTGATTGACCCTCCTCATCACATGATGGCTGTGTCCAATCACAGCTTGTTTTTTCTAATGCCCAGTTTGCATGAGGCCTAATAATAGATGGCATAAAAAAGGGGGGCAGTGTGAAATAATTGAAACAAGCAATTAAACTAGGATAATCCAGTAGGGACCAAGGCAAGAAAAACTGATTTCTGGCTGTGTCTGCGGGGGGCCCCAACAGCTGCACAATAGGTGTTGAAGGGCTGCATGCTTCCCCCCCCCCTCCAGCCAGAGGTTGGTCACTAATGATATAAGAGAATAAAAGATAAGCAGCAACTGATCTCCATTTACCAGCACTGGTGGCTCCTCTCCAGCTCCTCTCCATCTTTTCACTCACTGTGTGGTCTTATACATCAGAAGTTAGGCCATCATAAGGTACACCTAAAGTAATAATAATAATATTGTCATTATTTAAAGACGTTCTTGGACTGCAACATTTCACTTTTAAAGATAAGATATTTCCTTTGAACCAGTTAAGAGTCACGATTTACAAAGTAACATTAACTTTACAAGGACTTGCAAAAAAATCTGTGTTTTAAAAAATGTTGTACACTTTTTTGGTGAATGGGTAGGGGTACTATGTACCCCTACCCATTTACATAGGTGGGGGTTTGGATCTGGGTGCCCCCTTGTCAAAGGGGGCTTCCAGATTCTGATAAGCCCCCCACCCACAGACCCAGACAATCACCGGTCATGGTTGTCGGGAAGAGGCCCTAAGTGCTCTGGGGTGCTGGGGCAAAGCCCCCCTGTCCCAGAGTACCCTCCATGTTGAGGGCATGTGGCCTGATATGGTTCAGGAGGGGGGGGCACTCGCTTGTTCCTCCCCCTTTTCTGACCTGCAAGACTGCTTGCTTGGATAAGGGTCTGGTATTGATTGTGGGTGACCCTACGCGTTTTTTTTTATGTTTTCAATTGTCTGATTTGTTTTCTACAGTCAGTTGTCAATGGGGAACCCGTTGACAGCTGATGAGTCCTCTGTCATTAAGGACGCAGCAGCCTGCTTCCCGGGCCCCTCCTTGGCAACCAGCATTGTCAAAAAACCACCCGGGGGGTCCCCAACCCCAAGGCTATTTTTGGACAAATCCCGGTCAATACATTAAATTACTGCATTAAATATTGCAGTAATTACCGCTAAATCGAAGAAATACCGCATTCGGTATTTAACAGTAAATTATTAGTTAATTGAACTTTCACAACTGGATTACCGCATGCAGTATTTTACCACATTTCTTTGGTCGTTTTTTAACCCTTAGTGAATCAACCCCATAGTTCAGCAGGCGTTGCTGGTGGTAGGTTGCCTTCATCCATGGGCCTAAAGAGGTGTGAACAGCCACAAAACTGTTGTGTGAACAGCTGGGTGAGATACTGTATGTAAGAAAAGCTGCAAAGCACAGAATAGGTAGATCTGCTAAAGAGTAGGGGTGCAATGGATCAAAAAACTCACGGATCGGATCGTTCCTCGGATCAGAGTCACGGATCGGATAATTTTTTTTAAAAGCAGCAGCAAACCTGCTGACCTGACATGGTTGCTAATGTGACAGAACCAGGGGTGGACTGACAACTCATGGGGCCCCCGGGCAATAGGAGATTATGGGGCCCCCAGGCAATCAGACATTATGGGGCCACACAGTATACACAAACACACACACACACACACAGTATACACAGACATGTTTCTATTGGCTGAGAAGGTACTGGAGAGGTGGGGCAGCTATAATCTCAGGATTTTTAGACCAAAAGGATGTCGGTAAGGGACTTTTCAGAGACAGATGTAAAAAAAAAAACACACAGATTTTTACATACTTCCCTGGTTTTGCTGAGGCTGGCAACCCTGATGGGGCCCCCTAGTGGCTAGGGGCCCTCGGGCAGTGCCCAGAGTGGCCCAATGGTCAGTCTGCCCCTGGACAGAACACCTCTGATTTTCACATTTAACTAAATGTTAAATGTGAAAACGATTGCGCAACATGGCCGTTCAGAAACAAACTGGAAAGTGCGAAAATGAAAAGCACGAATCAACACTCCCCAAACTTCTACTAACACAAAATTAGCTGAAGAGCTGAAAAACAACGTAGTACGTCACTACGTTTGTAATTGTTGGCCAACAATTGTGGGGCCTTGTGTATGCAAGACAAGTTTGGGCCAACGCCCTTTGGAGAAAATTCTCGCGGTTTTGTTGGCTCAAAGTCCGATCGCGTGTATGAGGCTTTTACGATCTGATTTTAGGCCAACAGTGTGTCTTCAGACAATCCCCTGCCAACAATTTGATCGTGTGTACGAGGCTTAAAGCTAAAATTAAACCGAAATTTGCTGCCAAAATTAACACTGACTCTCATTAATTTTTCTTTGCACAATTTTGAAAATAAAGAATTCACACAAATAATGTTGAGTGAGAAAAACAAACAAAAAAAAAACAAAAAAAGGGGAGCCGTGTCATGCGCTGAATTGGCACACGTTGGCCAAGTAGTCGGCAGGTAAAGCGCTCTGGCAGATGTCCCTTCCTGTGTGAATCGGTCGTTTTAAATAAAAACACAGTGTCTCATCTTGTAAAGGGAGTCATTAAAGAATTTTATGATGTACACTGCTGTTTATTAGCATGTCAGGATAATATATCCTGTATTACATTGCTTATTGCAAAATATAAAAAGTTAAAGTATAAATAACAAAAAAATTTCCACAGTTGATTGGAAAAAGTAATTATTCCTAACTTTTAAATCTAGTCTCTCAACATGTATACAATAAAAGAATTACAAATTTTTAACTAGGTGTTATACAGAATCCATAGAATATCCCCAAACTATTCCGAAAAGTGCTGGTGCAGCTGGGGGGGGGGGGGGGGGGGGTGCATAAAGGCACGATGATCCACATATGGTGAACATGCCCCCGGATTACAACATTTTGGGAGAATGTTTTCCAAATTTGCTCCTTAGTTACCGACACCCCATATCAGTAATCTCCTGAGATAGCTTTATTGTCTATATACCGTATTTATCGGCTTATAACACGCACTTTTCTCCCCTTAAAATCAGGGGAAAATCGCGGGTGTGTGTTATATGCCGATCCTCTGCGATTTTGAGCCTCTGGGCGGCTTTCAGCCGCCTTCGGCTATTCTCGCAGCTTTCGGCCGCCTTCGGCCCTTCTCGGTGGCTTTCGGCCACCTTCGGCCCTTCTCAGGAAACCCGCCGATAATGGCCGAGAGCGGCCCAAAGCCGCCGAGAACGGCCGAAGGCGGCCGAGAACTACCGGGCGCCGCCGAGATACGCAGGACATCTCGGCGGCGCCATTTTTAAAAATAAAATCTGCAATTAACACTGACAAGGGGACAATGCACAAAGCTGCAATGATAGACAGGCTGCAATGATGGACAGGCTGCAGGACAAGGCTGGAATGATGGACAGGCTGCAGGACAAGGCTGCAATGATAGACAGGCTGCAATGATGGACAGGCTGCAGGACAAGGCTGCAATGATAGGCAGGCTGCAAGGATGGACAGGCTGCAGGACAAGGCTGCAATGATGGACAGGCTGCAGGACAAGGCTGCAATGATAGACAGGCTGCAATGATGGACAGGCTGCAGGACAAGGCTGCAATGATGGACAGGCTGCAGGACAAGGCTGCAATTATAGACAGGCTGCAATGATGGACAGGCTGCAGGACAAGGCTGCAATTATAGACAGGCTGCAATGATGGACAGGCTGCAGGACAAGGCTGCAGTGATGGACAGGCTGAAGGACAAGGCTGCAATGATGGACAGGCTGCAATGATGGACAGACTGCAGGACAAGGCTGCAATGATGGACAGGCTGCAGGACAAGGCTGCAATGATAGACATGCTGCAATGATGGACAGGCTGCAGGACAAGGCTGCAATGATGGACAGGCTGCAGGACAAGGCTGCAATGATGGACAGGCTGCAGGACAAGGCTGCAATGATGGACAGGCTGCAGGACAAGGCTGCAATGATGGACAGGCTGCAATGATGGACAGGCTGCAGGACAAGGCTGCAATGATGGACAGGCTGCAGGACAAGGCTGCAATGATGGACAGGCTGCAATGATGGACAGGCTGCAGGACAAGGCTGCAATGATAGATAGGCTGCAGGACAAGGCTGCAATGATGGACAGGCTGCAGGACAAGGCTGCAATGATGGACAAGGCTGCAATGATAGACAGGCTGCAGGACAAGGCTGCAATGATGGACAGGCTGGAATGATGGACAGGCTGCAGGACAAGGCTGCAATGATAGACAGGCTGCAATGATGGACAGGCTGCAATGATGGACAGGCTGCAGGACAAGGCTGCAATGATAGACAGGCTGCAATGATGGACAGGCTGCAATGATGGACAGGCTGCAGGACAAGGCTGCAATGATAGACAGACTGCAGGACAAGGCTGCAATGATGGACAGGCTGCAGGACAAGGCTGCAATGATGGACAGGCTGCATGACAAGGCTGCAAATGACACTGACAAGGCTTCAGATGGACACTGACAAGGCTGCATTGATGGGCATTTAAATGTAAGGTTTTTTTTCCTTAAATTTCCCTCCTAAAAGTTTTTTTCCTTAAAATTCCCTCCTAAACTTGGGGTGCGTGCTATACGCCGGCGCGTGTTATACACCGATAAATACGGTAACCTGCCTCTAAGGGAGAGACTAAAAAGGGGTTGCTTCGCTTTCTCCTTCCTGTATCGCGACTGCTTATACCTAGACACTGGAATACTGACGCTTCTCCTACAATTAAAGAATGGATAGTTGAGCCGAATCACTTAAAGAGAATGGAGGAATTAACGGCAAGCATTCATGAATGCCATTCTAAGCACATGGCGGAATGGTCTCCTTGGATGGACCACTTTATGCCGTGTACACACGACCGGACTTTTCGACGGACTAGGTCCGGCGGAATGAATCTGTCTGATATCGCGTGTGTGGACTTTTTTTCCCCAAAAGTCAGACGGACCTAGAAATAAAACATGTTTCAAATCTTTCCGGTCAAAAAATCTGCTCGCCTGTATGCTAGTCTAAAAGGACGAAAACGGACACTAGGGCAGCTATTGGCTACTGGCTATGAACTTCCTTATTCTAGTCCGGTTGTGTGTCATCACGTTCAAATCTGTCGGACTTTTGTGTAATAGTGTGTGGCCAAGTCCGTTAGTTCGGAAAGTCAGTCGGAACTCCGCAGAAAGTCCGTCGGGAAGACCGTCGGACCGAGTCCGTCGAAAAGTCCGGTCGTGTGTACGCAGCATTAGGCTCCGGCATGGTGGGAACTTTCATGTAGTCTTTACTTTGTGATGCGGCTTTGGTGGGGGGTGGTGGCTCCCCTGGTGGACTGTTGGGGAGATGGACGGATGTGTGTGTGAAAATTGTCTTTTTCTTCCTCTTTATTTTTATATTTTTTTTATATTCTATTTTTTTCTCCTTTTTTTTTTTTGCTCTTTGTTTATTTTTCCTCTGTTATGAACATTTGAGAAGATTCTTGCCTAAATTAAGCAAGGGTCATTTAAAGGGGTTGTAAAGGTTTGTTTTTTATTTTCTAAATAGGTTCCTTTAAGCTAGTGCATTGCTGGTTCACTTACTTTTTCCTTCGATTTCCCTTTTATAAATGTTTTTTTTCTTTGTTTACTTTGTCTGAATTTCTCACTTCCTGTTCCTCCTCAGTAAGCTGTTCTGGCTGACTAACCACCAGCTCGGATGATGGTGAGAAGTTTACTGAGGAGAAACAGGAAGTGAGATATTCAGACAAAGAAAAAAAAACATTTAGAAGGGAAATCGAAGGAAAAGGTAAGTGAACCAACAATGCACTAGCTTAAAGGAACCTATTTAGAAAATAAAAAACGAACCTTTACAACCCCTTTAAGTATAGATGTGTCTTCAGAATGGTTGGCAAGATATTGATATTGGCTTTCAAAATGTTGAAAAGAATATTCTTTTTTTTTGTTTCATAAAAATATATTTTTTAAGCTTTAATATTGCTTTGATATATGTGATCTCAATAATCCAGATTACGTTTTTTTTTTCCCTTTCTTTTGTATGTAATTCTGCAAACTACTAATTAAAAAAAGAAAAAAAATACATAATAAAAATAATATATAATTAATATAATATAATAATAATATATAACAATGTAATAATAACAAATAATTAAAAAAATATATATTTTTTTTGTTCTAGCTTTGCAATTTAGGCAGGACATATATGATCTATTTTTTTTTTTTTTTCGTTCAATCAGGGGGGGTGAAAAAAATTTGTTGATTCCCCCATCCACACACTTGATGTGAATGGGGGAATCATTTCCGCTGAGCTATTGTATTCTGCCAGCAAGAAGCCTAATGCCACGTACACCCGATCGAATTGTCCGGCGGACTAGGACTAGCAGCGCATGCACGACCTTTTGTGGAATCCAGTGCGATTTCGGTTCATTCAAATGACTGGGCTGAGAATCCCACCGCACTGGGGGGCGGGAACTGCGCAGGAACATGGTCAGTTGTGAACTGGCTCTAAAACTATAAAAAAAAAAAAAAAAGAAGCTTTACCTTTTTAGTCTGTAGTGTGCAGATCTCCGATCCTGTGTCTCTGCATCTCTCCTCTCTATCTCTTCTTCTGAATCCTTCCAGGTTTCTCGGTGCGGGTAAAATACACCCTTTCCTGTCTGGATGGGGGTTTTTTTTCAGTCCACTTGGAATTCTCAACACTCCTCCAGACTCTCTCTGTAAGTGCAGAAAAAAAATGAAAATAAAATAATGGCTTCTCCTTCTGCAATATAAAAAAAAAAGTTACATCCAACAGGGGCAGGCTATGCCGGGGGGGCAGAGATGCAATTGCCCCCTGGGCTGCTCTAATGTCCTGCACAAAGGCCGAGTGCAGCAGCTCCGGTGGCGGGCACGCCTGGATTCAGTACTGCAAGGCAGCGATGAGCTGAGCTCTGTCACAGAGCTGACAGTCTGCGTTAGTTTAGCCCAGCCCCTCCTTCCTCCACACCAAGCTCTATCAGAGGCTGGATGGAATCTGCTCTCTCCTTCCCCGCCCACACTGCGGGGCAGCCCGTGTGTTGTCTGTGAAGAGGATGCGTGGGGCGGGAAAGTTAAAACTGAGCAGTCAGGTTGAGCTCAGCTGCTGCATGTTCTGAAAGAGCACTAAAAAGTCCTGCATGCTGCATCTTTGATGCAATTCCAGAAAAAATGCAGCAAAAACGCACAACCTAATTATAAGTCTGAGGGACTGCGGCTATGGAAAACCGCCGGCACAGTGGCGGCCTGTCCATTAAGGGCGCACAGGCACTGCCCCCCTCCATTATGCCATTCCCTATATGTAAAATGGACATGGCTACTGTGGCTACCCCCTGTTCAGGCGTCTGGCCCCTTTTTCAAACACCGGCAACAGTGGCGGCCTGTCCATTAAGGGCGCACGGGCACTGCCCCCCTCCATTATGCCACTCCCTATATGTAAAATGAATAGATTCATGCAATGCACGAATCTATCCATGGCTACTGTGGCTACCCCCTGTTCAGGCGTCTGGCCCCTTTTCAAATGCCGGGAGCCTGAATTACAGCGGTGGGGGGTGTTTTTTTTTTTAAGCACCTGATTAGTGCCATAGGCTCTAATAGGCTTCAAAAAAAGGTGGACTCAGAGTGCTGCGCCATGAGCCCACCCAGGTGTGTTAGAAAAGCAAATTAATATTCTCTTTTCTAACACTGAACCGCCTCTCCGCCAGTCAGGAAGCGCGGGCCTAATACCCGTCACCTGATCGGCTGGCTGAAGGAGCAGGCGTTCCTATTGGACACCTAGCAGACCAGAAGAAGAGATGCATGGGAGCCATGGAGGACATAGGACAGGAGCCGTCACCTGACCCACTGCATGTCCCACAGCTCGCCGCCATCACCCACGGCCTGACCCGCCACCAGGGGTGGACTGACAACTCATGGGGCCCCCGGGCAATAGGAGATTATGGGGCCCCCCCAGGCAATAGGAGATTATGGGGCCCCCAGGCAATAGAAGATTGACAGGCCCCCAGGAAATCAGAGATTATGGGGCCAGACAGTATACCCAAACACACACAGTATACAACCACACAGTATACATAGACATGTTTCTATTGGCTGAGAAGGTATTGGAGAGGTGTAAGGGACATTTCAGAGACAGAGGTAAAAAAAAAAAACACAGATTTTTACATACTGTCCCTGGTTTTACTGAGGCTGGCAACCCTGATGGGGCCCCCTAGTGGCCCCGGGGCCCTCGGGCAGTGCCCGAGTGGCGAAATAGTCAGTCCGCCACCAACCTGGGGTAAGTGTCAGTCAGACAGAGAGTGGGCGGAGAGGGGTGTCACAGTGGCTGCATTTGATAGGGCACAGTGGCTGCATTCAAATTTTTTTTTCAGTTTGCTTGCCCCCCCCCCAAAAAAAATTGTGAGCCCAAAGGCTTTCACTCTTAGCAGGCACTGCCACTCCACTGAAAAGTGATCAATGCTCAGGTCACTTTTCAGAGGCATTTGACCGGCAGTGAGGAGGTGATATCTCATTTCCTCCTTGTCTGTTTTAACCTCCTAAATGGCAGTCCCTCCAGGTAAGTCACTTTGTGCTGCACCTTATTTCCATTACTCTCTGTAGGTATTCAATGTTCTCTCACCTTATTCTTTGCACATCTAATACATAATGAGAGTTCTGGAAATAAGGTGGAGCTAAAAATGAATTTCTACACTTAAGTGGAGCCCTCCCTTTCAGAAGATTTGAGGATATTATTAAAACCAGAGACTGGTGGACTTGGGCCACCATAGCTGCCGGCAGTGACTACTGTATTCTGATGGCTGGGAAACCTGCACCTAAGAGCACACACCGACACGCGCCTCTTACGGAAGCTTGGTAAATCAAGTGCCAGGCTTCCCTAGCATTACACCTGTGTGGCTGCAATCAAGTCTTGGCACCAGCCAGCACAGGCTCCTGGACATGCATGAGGGTGGCCAGTAAGAGGAGAGCGGGGATAGGACATTACTTACACCATATCCCTGCCGCTCCTAAACCTGCTCCACTGCCACACCAGGCCCACGGTGCCCTTGATCTGGTCCCAGGGGCCAGAGCACAGGCCTGAGAGAGTGATCACTTCACTTTGCCCGCACAGAGAGACTGCGCAACATTGCTTCCAGAGAGAAACTGCAATGTGGAGCAGTCTATCTCTCACTCTCTCTCTCTCCCTCTCTCTCTCTCTGTGCAGGCAATTTGGAGCAGTCTCTCTCTCTCTCTCTCTCTCTCTCTCTCTGTGCAGGCAATATGGAGCAGTCTCTCTGTGCAGGCAATGTGGAGCAGTCTATCTCTCTCTGTGCAGGCAATTTGGAGCAGTCTCTCTCTCTCTCTCTCTCTCTCTCTGTGCAGGCAATGTGGAACAGTCTCTCTCTGTGCAGGCAATGTGGAGCAGTCTATCTCTCTCTCTCTCTCTGTGCAGGCAATGTGGAACAGTCTCTCTCTGTGCAGGCAATGTGGAGCAGTCTATCTCTCTCTCTCTCTCTGTGCAGGCAATGTGGAACAGTCTCTCTCTGTGCAGGCAATGTGGAACAGTCTCTCTCTCTCTCTCTGTGCAGGCAATGTGGAACAGTCCTTCTGTGCAGGCATTGTGGAACAGTCTCTCTCTCTCTCTGTGCAGACAATGCGGAACAGACTCTCTCTCTCTGTGCAGGCAATGTGCAACAGTCTCTCTCTCTCTCTCTCTCTCTCTCTCGCTGTGCAGGAAATGTGGAACAGCCTTTCTGTGCAGGCAATGTGGAACAGTCTCTCTCTCTCTCTCTCTGTGCAGGCAATGCGGTGCAGTCTCTCTCTCTCTGTGCAGGCAATGTGCAACAGTCTCTCTCTCTCTCTCTCTCTCTCTCTCTCTCGCTGTGCAGGAAATGTGGAACAGTCTTTCTGTGCAGGCAATGTGGAACAGTCTCTCTCTCTCTGTGCAGGAAATGTGAAGCAGTCTTTCTGTGCAGACATTGTGGAACATTCTCTCTCTCTCTGTGCAGGCAATGCGAAGCAGTCTCTCTGTGCAGGCAATGTAGAGCAGTCTCTGTGTGTAGGCAATGTGGAGCAGTCTCTCTCTCTCTCTGTGCAGGCAGTTCAGAGCAGTCTCTCTCTCTCTCTCTCTCTCTGTGCAGGCAATGTGGAACAGTCTCTCTCTCTCTCTCTGTGCAGGCAATGCGGAGCAGTCTCTCTCTCTCTGTGCAGGCAATGTGCAACAGTCTCTCTCTCTCTCGCCGTGCAGGAAATGTGGAACAGCCTTTCTGTGCAGGCAATATGGAACAGTCTCTCTCTCTCTCTCTGTGCAGGCAATGTGGAGCAGTCTCTCTCTCTCTGTGCAGGCAATGTGCAACAGTCTCTCTCTCTCTCGCCATGCAGGAAATGTGGAACAGTCTTTCTGTGCAGGCAATGTGGAACAGTCTCTCTCTCTCTGTGCAGGAAATGTGAAGCAGTCTTTCTGTGCAGGCATTGTGGAACATTCTCTCTCTCTCTGTGCAGGCAATGCGAAGCAGTCTCTCTGTGCAGGCAATGTAGGGCAGTCTCTGTGTGTAGGCAATGTGGAGCAGTCTCTCTCTCTCTGTGCAGGCAGTTCAGAGCAGTCTCTCTCTCTCTCTCTGTGCAGGCAATGTGGAACAGTCTCTCTCTCTCTCTCTGTGCAGGCAATGCGGAGCAGTCTCTCTCTCTCTCTGTGCAGGCAATGTGCAACAGTCTCTCTCTCTCTCTCTCTCTCTCTCTCGCTCTCGCTGTGCAGGAAATGTGGAACAGTCTTTCTGTGCAGGCAATGTGGAACAGTCTCTCTCTCTCTGTGCAGGAAATGTGAAGCAGTCTTTCTGTGCAGGCATTGTGGAACATTCTCTCTCTCTCTGTGCAGGCAATGCAAAGCAGTCTCTCTGTGCAGGCAATGTAGAGCAGTCTCTGTGTGTAGACAATGTGGAGCAGTCTCTCTCTCTCTCTGTGCAGGCAGTTCAGAGCAGTCTCTCTCTCTCTCTCTCTCTCTGTGCAGGCAATGTGGAACAGTCTCTCTCTCTCTCTCTCTCTGTGCAGGCAATGTGGAGCAGTCTCTCTCTCTCTCTGAGGGCAATGTGGAGCAGTCTCTCTCTCTCTGTACAGGCAATGTGGAGCAGTCTCTCTCTCTCTCTCTCTCTCTCTGTGAGGACAATGTGGAGCAGTCTCTCTCTCTCTCTCTGTGAGGGCAATGTGGAGCAGTCTCTCAGTCTCTCTGTGCAGGCAATGTGAAGCAGTCTCTCTCTCTGTACAGGCAATGTGGAACAGTCTCTCTCTCTCTCTGTGAGGGTAATGTGGAGCAGTCTCTCTGTGAGGGCAATGTGGAGCAGTATCTCTCTCTCTCTACAGGCAATGTGGAGTAGTCTCTCTCTCTCTCTCTCTCTCTGTACAGGCAATGTGGAGTAGTCTCTCTCTCTCTGTACAGGCAATGTGGAGTAGTCTCTCTCTCTCTCTCTCTCTCTCTCTCTCTGTACAGGCAATGTGGAGTAGTCTCTCTCTCTCTGTACAGGCAATGTGGAGTAGTCTCTCTCTCTCTGTACAGGCAATGTGGAGTAGTCTCTCTCTCTCTCTCTCTGTACAGGCAATGTGGAGTAGTCTCTCTCTCTCTCTCTCTCTCTCTCTCTGTACAGGCAATGTTGAGTAGTCTCTCTCTCTCTCTCTGTACAGGCAATGTGGAGTAGTCTCTCTCTCTCTCTCTCTCTCTCTCTCTCTGTACAGGCAATGTTGAGTAGTCTCTCTCTCTCTCTGTACAGGCAATGTTGAGTAGTCTCTCTCTCTCTCTCTGTACAGGCAATGTTGAGTAGTCTCTCTCTCTCTCTCTGTACAGGCAATGTTGAGTAGTCTCTCTCTCTCTCTGTACAGGCAATGTTGAGTAGTCTCTCTCTCTCTCTGTACAGGCAATGTGGAACAGTATCTCTCTCTCTCTGTACAGGCAATGTGGAGTAGTCTCTCTCTCTCTCTGTACAGGCAATGTGGAGTAGTCTCTCTCTCTCTCTCTCTGTACAGGCAATGTGGAGCAGTCTCTCTCTCTCTGTGAGGGCAATGTGGAGCAGTCTTTCTGTGAGAGCAATGTGGAGCAGCCTCTCTCTCTCTGTGAGGGCAATGTGGAGCAGCCTCTCTCTCTCTCTCTCTCTCTGTGAGGGCAATGTGGAGCAGCCTCTCTCTCTCTCTCTCTCTCTCTGTGAGGGCAATGTGGAGCAGTCTCTCTCTCTCTCTCTGTACAGGCAATGTGGAGCAGTCTCTCTCTCTCTCTGTGAGGGCAATGTGGAGCAGTCTCTCTGTGAGAGCAATGTGGAGCAGTCCCTCTCTCTCTCTCTCTCTGTGAGGGCAATGTGGAGCAGTCTCTCTCTCTCTCTCTGTGAGGGCAATGTGGAACAGTCTCTCTGTGAGGGCAATGTGGAGCAGTCTCTCTGTGAGGGCAATGTGGAACAGATGGATGGTGAGCTGACTTGGTGGTTCAATGGGCCACTTGACTAGACTTGCCCCCCAGGCTTAAGGCTGCCGGCCCTCCCCTGACATCCAACATTTATAATAATGCACTCACAGGATGTTTTCTTCTTTTCTTTCATTCACATATCAACCTGCCACACTGGGTGAAGACCTTATCCAATTCAGACCCCCTGCTGCCCGCTACCACCATGCCACCTTAGACCCTGCATTTGTTTCCAGAAGATCTTACACTATATAGTTTCAAGAGCCAATCCACCGAGTTGAATAAAACACTTTGTCATAAAAATAGCCATAAAAAAATAAAAACCTGGCTAAAAGCCCCTGAAAGCACATGATGTGGTTTTTACCCAAGGAAGTGCCTGTTTTCGTTTCCTCTGAAGCTATAGAGAGAGCCGGGGGAGGGGGGGGGGAGGGGCTAGATATACAGAAGTAGACAGAAAAAAGATCCTGAGAGGAAAGGTGGGCTGGACCTACATGGAAGATTAACCTGCACAGAGGACAAAACATCACCTGAGTGCATTTCTAGATAAAGCTGATGTCGTTTTTATACATTACAGAAGAAGCATGTCCAGAATCTGGTACAGCAAATGCTAATTCCCTTGCAGGCAGCAGGTGTTCACTTCTATGCAGATGGTGCAGGTCGACTCGTGAGCATAGAATCTATACAAGATATGCAAGGACAAGAACGCACATGAGCACCAACAGGCATGAACTGGCCATTGGGACTATCGGGAGTTTCCCGGTGGGCCGATGGCTCAGTGGGACACTCTGATGTAAGGGGGCTGCTGATGGGACACTCTGATGTAAGGGGGTGCTGATGGGACACTCTGATGTAAGGGGGCTGGTAATGGGACACTCTGATGTAAGGGGGTGCTGATGGGACAATCTGATGTAAGGGGGCTGGTAATGGGACACTCTGATGTAAGGGGGTGCTGATGGGACAATCTGATGTAAGGGGGCTGCTGATGGGACACTCTGATGTAAGGGGGCTGGTAATGGGACACTCTGATGTAAGGGGGTGCTGATGGGACAATCTGATGTAAGGGGGCTGGTGATGGGACACTCTGATGTAAGGGGGCTACTGATGGGACACTCTGATGTAAGGGGCTGCTGATGGGACACTCTGATGTGAGGGGGCTGCTGATGGGACACTCTGAAGTAAGGGGGGGTGCTGATGGGGCACTCTGATGTAAGGGGGCTGCTGATGGGACACTCTGATGTAAGGGGGCTGCTGATGGGACACTCTGATGTAAGGGGGCTACTGATGGGACACTCTGATGTAAGGGGCTGCTGATGGGACACTCTGATGTGAGGGGGCTGCTGATGGGACACTGTGAAGTAAGGGGGGTGCTGATGGGGCACTCTGATGTAAGGGGGCTGGTAATGGGAGACTCTGATGTAAGGAGGCTGGTGATGGGCCACTTGATGTAAGGGGGCTGGTGATGGGACACTCTGATGTAAGGGGCTGCTGATGGGACACTCTGATGTGAGGGGGCTGCTGATGGGACACTCTGAAGTAAGGGGGGTGCTGATGGGACACTCTGATGTAAGGGGGCTGGTGATGGGAGACTCTGATGTAAGGAGGCTGGTGATGGGCCACTTGATGTAAGGGGGCTGGTGATGGGACACTCTGATGTAAGGGGGCTGGTGATGGGACACTCTGATGTAAGGGGGCTGGTGATGGGACACTCTGATGTAAGGGGGCTGCTGATGGGACATGCTGATGTAAGGGGGCTGGTGATGGGGCACTCCGATGTAAGGGGGGTGCTGATGGGACACTCTGATGTAAGGGGGGTGCTGATGGGGCACTCTGATGTAAGGGGGGTGCTGATGGGGCACTCTGATGTAAGGGGGGTGCTGATGGGACACTCTGATGTAAGGCGGGTGCTGATGGGACACTCTGATGTAAGGCGGGTGCTGATGGGACACTCTGATGTAAGGGGGTGCTGATGGGACACTCCGATGTAAGGGGGGTGCTAATGGGACATTCTGATGTAAGGGGGTGCTGATGGGACACTCTGATGTAAGGGGTGCTGATGGGGCACTCTGATGTAAGGGGGGTGCTGATGGGACATTCTGATGTAAGGGAGTGCTGATGGGACACTCAAAATGTAAGTGGGCCGGTCTGGATGAAATCCAGGGCCAAATTTCTTTCCCAGTCCAGCCCTGAGCACCAATGGGCCTCAGCGCACACGTGTGTGCACGGCCGCGCCTACAGATTCCGGTGCCCAGTGGGCGATTTAAACCTATGATCTGCCTAGCTTCACTGTTGGATTGTCTTTAGGCCTAAATCCTGGATTCTGAGTCCCTGAATGGCTGCTGACCTTGTCGCTGACCCGACTGTGCCTGGCACCTCCCTTTGGATTGCCCCTGCCTGTTAGCTCTGTTATTAACCCCAGTTTTGGACTTCCGACCGCATTTCTGCCTCTTGACTTGGAACCTCGCTGTCAGCACATTGCTGACGCCTGCCTATTCCCAGCCTTGTATTTGATTGCGATTCTGCACCTGTCCATCTGGTTGCTGCCATGCATACCTTGTAACCTGACTCCATACCGCCACTGGGAGGTTCCCGACTGCGCATGTACCGTTTGAAATATGAATATTGCACCTTCTTCCTCGTTTTTCAGATTTCCACTGGGACATCTCCAAGTGTTCCCAAGCTCAAGTTCACTGCTCCAGCTTCCTGGCACCTGGGCCCTTCCGCTGTCCTCATAGTCCATCCCCACTACCAAGGGTGTTTGGATGGGAAATTGCACAAAGGCCACCCTCATCATCTTGGGCTCCACAGGCTGGTACATAGGGTTGCCACCTCATCATTTTAAACCCAAAAACATATGACTTACACGGGTTCTGAGGCTAATTTAATGCAGATGAGGCACCAAGTGAGTTTCATTAACACCTTAAAGTGGTTGTAAACCCTTACAAACCACTTTGACCTACAGGTAAGCCTAGATTAAGGCTTACCTGTAGGTCCAAGAAATATCTCCTAAACCTACACGGTTTAGGAGATATTTGTCGAAAGACAGGCACTGCTGTCTACGGCGCATGCTTGTGGCGGCTCCCGTGCGCATGCGCGGGAGTGACGTCATCGCGGCTTTGCCGAATGACAGCGGCGGAGCAGCAAGACCCACCGAGCAGATGGAGGCTCCGGACTACAGGGGACAGCGGTGACTTTGCTGGCTCCTGTGTCAGGTAAGTGATACATAATGGACTACTATGCGATGCGATGCTATGCATAGTAGTCCATTATGCTAACCAGTTCCCGACCGGCGCACGCCGATGTACGTCGGCAGAATGGCACAGGCAGGCATATAGGCGTACAGGTACGTCCAATCTTTAATGCCGCCCTGCCATCGCGAGCCCGTGAGTCCGGTCACGGGTCCCGCGGACTCGATCGCCGCGGGCATACCCGCGATCGTCTCACGGGGCGGCTGAACGAGGGGATGCCATTGTAAACAGCATCTCCCCGTTCTGCCTAGAAACAAGTGACGCTGATCTTTGCTCTATGTGATTGGAGCAGAGATCAGTGTTCACTAAAAGAAAGCCCAGCCCCTCAACAGTTAGTAACACGCCCCTAGGAACACATAACCCCTACACTGCCACCCCCTGGTTAACCCCTTCACTGCCAGTGTCATTTCCACAGGAATCACTGCATTTGTATAGCAGTGATTGCTGTATAAATGACAATGGTCCCAAAAATGTGTCAAAAAATGTCTGATGTGTCCGCCATAATGTCGCAGTCACAATAAAAATCACTGATCGCCGCCATTACTAGTAAAAAAATAAATTATTAATAAAAATGCCATAAATGGTTCCCCTATTTTGTAAACTCTATAACTTTTGCACAAACCAATCAATAATCGGTTATTGCAATTTTTTTTACCAAAAATATGTAGAATAATATGTATCGGCCTAAACCGAGGGAAAACATATTTTTTTAATATATTTTTGGGGGATATTTATTATAACAAAAAGTAAAAAAGAATGCGGTTTTTTTTCAAAATTGTCACTCTATTTTTGTTTATAGCGCAAAAAATAAAAACCGCAGGGGTGATCATATACCACCAAAAGAAAGCTCTATTTGTGAAAAAAAAAAGGACGTCAATTTTGTTTGGGGGCCACGTCGCACGACCGTGAAATTGTCAGCGACGCAGTGCCGAATCGCAAAAAGTGGTCTGGTCTTTGACCTGCAAAAATGGTCCGGGGCTGAAGTGGTTAAACTGAGAGGAACTATATTCATGGTTTCATGTTTGAAGAGTGAGTTCATATTTGTGCAACTGAAAGACAGCAGCCATTCATATTGAAACTTAGATTACATATCGTATATAAGGAAAAGAAAGGGGTAGTTACTTTTTGCATCTAAGCATAAAGCCAGGGCCTGTTCTTGTATTTGAATACAGAAATTACAGTGAACAGTGCTGTGTGCAAAATAAGAGAGCCGACTGCAAAAGATATACAGTAGGTGGTATTATTGTTTGCAAAGATAGTGGTTACTTTGTGTATATGAGACGAATGCCCCGTTCACACGATTGGACTTTCCGGCGGACCTGGTCCGGCAGACATTCCGATCGTGCGTGGGCTCCAGCGGAAGTTTTCTTCCCAAAAGTCCGCTGGACCTAGATTTAAGACATGTTTTAAATCTTCCCGCCGAAAGTCTGCCGGACCCAGTTCCTGGTCGGGAAGTCCTCTCGTCTGTACGCTGGTCTGACGGACTTTCCAAATGAACGGACTTGCCCACACACAGACTAAAGTCCGTTCATTTTGAACGTGACTCCAGGTACGACGGGACAAGAGAAGGAAGTCAATCTCGCCGAGCCCCGTCACCTGGTATGGATTTTGAGGGTAACCCCTGACAAGTTAACTTATTTTGTTTTTGTAAACTGGCACTTTACAATAAATGTTGCACTGTATTTTCTGTGAAATATGTATGCATATGAGCGTATCATATTTTTTTTTTTTGGTGGGGGAGTGGATCTTGGGTGGGAGTTCCCACACTTTTTCCCCCAGGACTTGACCCCTGCTTGTATGGATTTGTAGGGTAACCTGCTACGCCGAAAAAATGGTGTGGGGGTCCCTCCAAAGTCCATACCAGACCCTTATCCGAGCACACAGCCTGGCTGGTCAGGAAAGGGGGGGGGGACGAGCGAGCGCCCCCCCCTCCTGAGTCCTACCAGGCCGCAGTAACCCTCAACATGGGGGTGGGTGCATGCGGCCTGGTACGGCTCAGGAGGGGTGGGGGCGCTCGCTCTTCCCCGCCCCCTTTCTTGACTGGCCGGGCTGCGTGCTCGGATAAGGGTCTGCTGGTTTGGACTTTGGACAAACAGCTGTGTTAGGCTGGGTTCACACTTGTGCGATGGGGGAACCCTGCGATTCCACTACGGGTTCCTGCATCGCACGGGAGTGTCATACAATGTTAATGACACCCCCATTTCAGCTCGCATGTCGCACTGCAAAGTGTCAGTATGGACATGAATCGGATCGCATGGGTGCCATGCGATCTGATTCTGGTGCGGACCAAAAAAAAGGGTCCTGTGCGAGTTTAGTCCGAATGCGATACGATTTCAGACATACTATCTGTATTGCTGAAATCGCATTGCACGGACATCGCCTGTGATTTGCACTGTCATTCAAATCGCATGCGATTTTGCACTATGCAGCAGTGTGAGCCTTGGTTTCTGCAAATTTGATGGATAGCAATGTTAGCTGTGAAGTTGGCCCAGAATGCAGTTCACATGCACACAAACCCCGCTTTTCATTTAGGTTCTGTTTCCACTTGTGCAACTTGTCCTGCGACGTGGGACTGCAAAGTTGCATGACAAGAAGTACCCGATTTCCAATGAGTGCCATTCATATCTGTGCGACTTCAAGTCACAGCGACTTCAAAGTAGTCCCTGCACTACTTTGGTCCCATTTTAATGTGACTTGAGGTCCATAAACCTCCAGAATACACAGGCATTGCTTCAAGTCGTGGCAGAATCGTGCAACTTTCAGGCTTTTCAGGCTAACGCAGCCTGAAAGTTGCACAATTCTGCCGCAATTTTGATGCGATTTTAAAGCAATGCCTGTGTATTCCGGAGGTCTATGGATCTCAAGTTGCATCAAAGTGGGACCAAAGTAGCGCAGGGATTACTTTGAAGTCGCACAGATACGAATAATACTCATTGGAAATCATAGAGTACAAAGTCGCAGGACAAGTTGCACAAGTGGAAATGGAGCCTAAATGAAAAGTGGGTTTTTGTGCATGTGAACTGCATTCTGATGGGGCAACTTCCCAGTTAACATTGCTAGCCATCAGATTTGCCCATAGTCTTTACAGCGCATGTGCAGGAATGATGATCAGATTTTACTACCACTACCATGGGCGAAGTACCCCTGGTAGTAAAATCCAATCGCTAAGGCTATTTTCACACTTGTGCGACTTGAAAGTCAAGTGCTTTTGCCACGACTTGAAGCAATGTTTGTGTAATCTTGAGGTCTCTGCCACAAGTCGCATCAAAGTCGGACAAAAGTAGTACAAAAACTACTTTGAAGTCGCACAGATATGAACTGAACTGGTTGGAAATCACGGGGTGTGACTTGTCATGTGACTTTGCAGTCTCAAGTCACAGGACAAGTCGTGTGAAAGGGCCTCAGGCTGTCCGTACCGCCTGATCACTGCTGCTACCTCATTGGTTTAGTGTATTGTTTTACTGGTGGTGACTCGCGGTTCTTTCAGTGTACTGGGTTCTAAAAACTGATATGATTTTTTAACTCTGTAACTTGTATGATTCTTTAAAGAGGAAGTAAACCCTCATGGGCTTACTTCCTCTTTCATTCCCTGCAAAAGCAAAGCATAAGGCTCGGTTCACACAGGGGCGACTTGTCCAGGCGACTTAGTCGCCTGACAAGTCGCGCTCCATTCTGTACAATGGAACCGTTCTAATAGGAGCGACTCAAGTCGCTTCGACTTAGAAAAAAGGTTCCTGTACTACCTCAGGCGACTTGCATTGACTTCTATACAGAAGTCGTTGCAAGTCGCCGCTGATCGTGTACGGGTCACGGCGCTGCAAGTCGTGCGGCCCCTGTGTGAACCGAGCCTAATGGACTACTATGCATCGCATCGCATAGTAGTCCATTATGTGCCACTTACCTGACACAGGAGTCAGCGAAGTCACCGCAGTCTCCTGTAGTCCGCCGCATTCCAACTTCTCGGTGGGGTCTCGCTGCTCCGCCGCTGTCATTCGGGGAAGCCGCGATGACGTCACTCCCGCGCATGCGCACGGAAGCCGAGATGTGGCTTCCGTTATCGAGGATGCCACGCTCAGTGCGCCTGCGCGCCGCTGTCTATGGCGCATGCGCCGTAGACAGCGGTGCCCGTCTTCGGGCAAATATCTCCTAAACCGTATAGGTTTGGGAGATATTTCTTGGACATACAGGTAAGCCTTAATCTTGGCTTACCTGTAGGTCAAAGTGGTTTGTAAGGGTTTACAACCACTTTAACTCGGTGTCACTGTGTACTCCTGACTCCTGAGTGTCGCTGTGCTTTGAGTCAGCTGATTGGTTGCAGGGAGGGGCCGAGCTCTCTCACTCTAGGATCATATTACCAGGCCGTGCAGAGTGAACTGTTTCAAACGAATCAGTTCACTAATGCCACGTACACACAATCGAATTGTCCGGCGTACTTAGTCCGACATACAATCCGGCGGATAGTCCGGCGGACTTTCTACCGAACGGACTTGGCGACACACGGACACACAGAAAGTCCGGTGTTTGCTAGCGCGATGACGTACAGCACTTACCACTGGACTAGAAAAAGGAAGTTCAATAGCCAGTAGCTAATAGCTTCCTTTTTCGTACTTGCTTCTGAGCATGCGTCATTCTTAGTCCGCCGTACTAGCACACTGAGGAACGTATTGTCTGCTGAAACCCAAGTCCAGAGGGAAGATTGGAGTGCAAAAATACTTTCTTAGCCCCTGTACACACGGTCGGACATTCTGCCAACCAAATCCGTCGGATTTTGTCTGTCGGATTTTGCCCGTCGGATCTTGTCCGAAACTGTTGCATACACACGGTCGGACTAAGTTGTCGAAAAATCCGATCATTCAGATCGTGATGACGTAATTTCGTTACGACGGGACTAGTAGCCAATAGCTTTGATGTAGGAATTTGATCTGAGCATGCGTGGCACTTTGTCCGATCAAAATTCCCTACACATGATTGGAGTATGTGCGATCAAACCAGTTGGTCGGAAAATATTTCCAACATGTTGGAAAATTGGGTCCGACGGAGATTCGGATGGAATCAGTCTGATGCATACCACACACAGTCGGATTATCCAACAACATGGTCCGATAGGACACATTCCGATGGATTCTCCGAGCGGAAAAGTCCGCTGAAGCCCACACATGATCGGATTGTCCGCTGAAATGCGTTTCAGCGGACTAAGGCCGCGTACACACGGGCGGATTGTCCGTGTTTCAGCGGACAATCCGCTCGTGTGTGGGCTTCAGCTGACTTTTTCAGCGGACTGTCTGACGAACAAAGTCTAACGGAATTTCCGTAATTTTGTCCGTTCAAACTTGGTTTTGTCCGTCCAAACTTGGTTTCAGCGGACAGTCCGCTCGTGTGTAGGCAAGTTGGACGGACTAAGTATGGCGCATGCTCAGAAAGGATTTACACGGCGAAGGTTGCATTGCAGTGTATAGGACGTTGTTTTTCTAGTCCCGTCGTACGTGCTGTACACGTCATCGCGCACGCTTTCAGCGGACTGTCTGCTCATCGTGTGTGGTCAAGTCCGTTCATTCAAATTTTGAACGGACTGTCTGTCGAATTGTCTGACGAACTTAGTTGGGCAGACAATCCGCCCGTGTGTACGCGGCCTAAGTACGCCGGACAATCTGATCGTGTGTACACGGCATTAGATGAATCGATTCATCCAGTTCACTGAAAAGAATTGATTCAAAAGAACGATTCATTCATGAACTGGACATCACTAGTGTACTCTGTACAGTTCTCTGCACAGAACAGGAAAATGTGTTGTTTCAAAAGATTTCAAGGTAAAGCTGTGCTGTATTCCTCAGTGATGAAGAGTGGAAGAAAAGGTTGGAAACATGCAAAGAGAAGGAAGGGGAGATTGTCCCTGAATATGAGCTCCTGGAAACGAGAGCCATTCTCCCTAGGACAGCTACACTTCCCGAGCCGTCACCTGCACTCTCCGCATACAGGGACTGACAGAGAGCAGAGGACGGAGGACGGGAGGGGGAAGAGAGGAGAAGGTGGATGGGTTTTCCGGGGACGGAAACGAATTCTTGTATCACTTACTTCTCCCGCTGGCTTTTCGCTTTTACCAGATCCTTCCCCACCTCCTCCCGCACTGGGGCTGCGCCCTAGGCGACTGGCAGTGCCTAGTCCGCCTAGTGGTAGCACCGGCCATGGGAGGAGGACAGAGGGAGGGGAGGACGCCGTCCATCACTATGCAGCGATGCTTAGTGAAGGATCGGCTCAGGCGGCTCTAGTCCTGCAAAGAGAACGGCGTTCCTGCTGTGACAAAAGTGCAGGGACGCCGTTCCCGCAGTACTCGAGCCCTGCATACGAGGTGACGGGGCTCGAAAGGTGTCAATCTCGCCGATGAAAGCGGCGAGATTGACTTCCTTCTCTAGTCCCGTCGTACCTGGAGTCACACAGGGAACACAGTTAATACCCTTGATCTCCCCCTAGCGTTAACCTCCTTCCCTGCCAGTGACATTTATACAGTAATCAGTGAAATTTTATAGCACTGATCGCTGTATAATTGTCAACCATCCCAAAAGTGTCCGATCTGTCCTCCAGAATGTCGCAGTCATGATAAAAATCGCCGCCATTACTTGGAAAAATAAAAAATGATAAAAATGGCATAAATCTATCCCCTATTTTGTAGACCAAAATCTGAATTTTGGTCGGAAAAAGCTCTGATGGTTTTTCCCGACGGAATTTCCAACGGAATTCCGCTCAAGCTTGCCTTGCATACACACGGTCACACAAAAGTTCTCTGAACTTTCGGTCGCGAAGAACGCGGTGACGTACAACACTACGACAAGCCGAGAAAATTAAGTTCAATGCTTCTGAGAATGCGTCAAATTTGTTTCCGAGTATGCGTCAAATTTGTTTCCGAGCATGCGTCAAATTGTTTCCGAGCATGTGTCAAATTTGTTTCCGAGTATGCGTCAAATTTGTTTCCGAGCATGCGTCAAATTTGTTTCCGAGTATGCGTCAAATTTGTTTCCGAGTATGCGTCAAATTGTTTCCGAGCATGCGTCAAATTGTTTCCGAGCATGCGTAGGAATTTTGCACGTCGTAATTTGCACAGACGATCTCATTTCCGATTGGAACTTTTTCTGATGGAAATATAGAGAACCTGCTCTCAATTGTTTGCTGGCAGAAATTCTGTCAACAAAAGTCGGAATTTTGCTGGCGGAATTTCCGATCGTGTGTACGGGGCATTAGAGCGCGACAACTTTGAGGCTGGCGGGCCACACAATAACACAATCGGAACTTTTTCTGACGGAAAAATAGAGAACCTGCTCTCAATCTTTTGCTGCCTGAAATTCCGCCAAACGTCCGATGGAGCGTACACACGGTTGCATTTTCCGACCAAAGGCTCTCATTGGACTTTTGCTGGTGGAATTTCCGATTGTGTGTACGGGGCATTATTGCAATTTTTATTAACAAAAATATGTAGAAGAATACATATTCTAGCCTAAACTGAGAAAAAAAATGAGCTTTTAAAAAAAAAAAAAAAAAATGGGGATATTTATTACATTATTATTTATTTAAGTACAAAATATTGTGTTTTTTGTCAAAACTCTTTTTTTTGTTTATAGCGCAAAAAATAAAAACCGCAGAGGCGATCAAATACCACCAAAAGAAAGCTCTATTTGCGTGAAAAAAAAGGACGTCAATTTTGTTTGTGTACAACGTCGCACGACTGCGCAATTGTCAGTTAAAAGAACGCAGTGCCGAATCGCAAAAAAATGGCCCGTTCATTGAGCAGCCAAATTTTCCAGGGCTGAAGTGGTCAACCACTTGCCGACCGCGGCACGCCGATGTACGTCCCTACTTTGGGGACGAATATCGTTGTTATGGCAGCAGCTAGCTGCCATAACCCCGGTATCGCCGCGTTCGGCCGGCGGTCGGCTACAAGATAAAAGTGGTCTCTGCGGCAGATTTGCCGCGAGATCACTTTTATCGGTGGCGGGAGGGGGTCCCCTTTCCTGCACGATCTGGTGCCCTACGCCGCTTACCGTAGCCGTCAGCAGTGGCGGAGGCGATCGCGTCTGTCTCCTTGCTAGGTATGGAGATGACCCATCTCCATACCATAGCAGAGTGGAAGCGACGTCAAAATGTCAGCCCCACCCATAGTTCTTAAAGGCACTTTTTTATTGTCATTTTTTCAAAATGACAAAATTATTATTATTTTTTATAAAAAAATGTTTGCATTTTAGTGTAAATATGAGATGTGAGGTCTTTTTGACCCCCCAGATCTCATATTTAAAAGGTCCTGTCATGCTTTTTTCTATTAGAAGGGATGTTTACATTCTTTGTAATAGGAATAAAAGTGACACAATTCTTTTTTTTTAAAACAGTGTAAAAATAAAAAATAAAAAGGTAAAATAAATAAGAAAAATATATATATAATTTTTAAACGTGGGGGGCGCCATTGTCGGATGTTTTTTCACCTTAATGAATAAAATGCATTAAGGTGAAAAAAAATTTACCTTAACAATCCCTTTAAGTGGTTAAAACACATCTTTCTTTTCTGTTAGTCACACTTACTTGAAATAAGTCCGGTCCTTGAAATTTGTTTCAGTCACTTTAATGGCAACGAGAAGATGGATCACCAAAATCCATTCCAGGACTCGTGCTGCTTCTTCTGCTGAGGGACGCAGGGTGGGTCTCAAGAACTCTCTCGGGGTGACATTCCACTCTACGCACTCACAGGACAATTCCTCATTTCAAATCATTGCACCATATCCTTCCCCCCGCCCCACCCCCACTATACTTTTTTCAGTTTCTTTTACATTTTCATTTTTACATTTTTACAAAACTGTACCCAAATTAATTTTCTTTGATCATTTTTCACAGAAATAGAGCTTTTTTTTTTGGTGGTATTTAACCACTTAAAATAATTGTAAAGGTAAAATAAAAAAAATAAATAACAAACCTGTCATACTTGCCTCCACTGTGCAGCTAGTTTTGCACAGAGTGGCCCCGAACCTGGTCTTCTGGGGTCCTCCGGTGGCTCTTATGGCTACTCCCCGCATCAGATAACTCCCTAGGAGAAGCGCTTCCCCGAAAAGGGTTAGCTTGCGGGCGCGCTGCACGAGGGAGGTTACCTTGCGGGCGCGCTCAACGAGGGGGGTTAACTTGCGGGTGCGCTCCACGAGGGGGGTTAGCTTGCGGGCACACTCCCTGAGGGGGTTAGCTTGCGGGCACACTCCCCAAGGGGGTTACCTTACAAGCACGTTCCACGAGGGGGGTTACCTTGCAGGCACGCTCCCTGAGGGGGTTACCTTGCGGGCACACTCCCCGAGGGGTTTAGCTTGCGGGCGCGCTCCCCGAGGGGGTTAGCTTGCGGGCGCGCTCCCCGAGGGGGGTTAGCTTGCAGGCGCGCTCCCAGAGGGGGGTTACCTTGCTGGCGCGCTCCCCGAGGGGGGTTACCTTGCGGGTGCGCTCCCTGAGGTGGGTTACTTTGCAGGCGCGCTCCCTGAGGGGGGTTACCTTTCAGGCGCGTTCCCAGAGGGGGGTTACCTTGTGGTCGCGCTCCCTTAGGGGGGTTAGCTTGCGGGCGCGCTCCCTGAGGGGGTTACCTTGCGGGCGCGCTCCCTGAGGGGGGTTACCTTGCAGGTGCGCTCCCTGAGGGGGGTTACCTTGCGTGCATGCTCCCCGAGGGGGGTTACCTTGCAGGCGCGCTCCCCGAGGGGGTTACCTTGCGGGCGCGCTCCCCGAAGGGGGTTACCTTGCGAGCTCGCTCCCCGAGGGGGTTACCTTGCATGCGCGCTCCCCGAGGGGGTTAGCTTGCGGGCACGCTCCCCGAGGGGGTTACCTTACGGGCACGCTCCACGAGGGGGGTTACCATGCAGGCGCACTCCCTGAGGGGGTTACCTTGCGGGCACGCTCCCCAAGGGGGTTAGCATGGGGGCGCGCTTCCCGAGGGGGTTAGCTTGCGGGCGCGCTCCCTGAGGGGGGTTACCTTGCGGGCGCGCTCCCCGAGGGGGGTTACCTTGCGGGCGTGCTCCCAGAGGGGGGTTACCTTGCGGGCGCACTCCCTGAGGGGGTTACCTTGCGGGCGCGGTCCCTGAGGGGGGTTACCTTGTGGACGCGCTCCCTGAGGGGGGTTACCTTGCGGGTGCGCTCCCCGAGGGGGTTAGCTTGCGGGCACGCTCCCCAAGGGGGTTACCTTACGGGCGCGCTCCACGAGGGGGGTTACCTTGCAGGCGCGCTCCCTGAGGGGGTTACCTTGCGGGCGCGCTCCCCGAGGGGTTAACTTGCGGGTGCGCTCCCTGAGGGGGTTAGCTTAGGGGCGCGCTCCACGAGGGGGGTTACCTTGCGGGCGCGCTACCCGAGGGGGTTACCTTGCGGGTGCGCTCCCCGGGGGGGGTTAGCTTGCGGGCGCACTCCCCGAGGGGGTTAGCTTGTGGGCGCGCTCCCCAATGGGGTTACCTTACGGACGCGCTCCCCGAGGGGGTTACCTTGCCGGCGCGCTCCCCGAGGGGGGGTTACGTTGCGGGCGCGCTCCCCGAGGGGTTACCTTGCGGGCACGCTCCCCAAGGGGGGTTACTTTGCGGGCGCGCTCCCTGAGGGGGGTTACCTTGCGGGTGCGCTCCCTGAGGGGGGTTACCTTGCGGGCACACTCCCCGAGGGGGGTTACCTTGCGAGCGCGCTTCCTGAGTCCATCATTTGCGTTCATAAAGGCCGAATGCAGGACTCAGCCCCGTCCGCAGTGTCATTGGATTTCATTGACAGCAGCAGGGGGGCCCAATGGCTGAGCTGCTATCAATCTATCGAACATCGGGCAGAGAGACAGCGCGTCCCTGCCGGGTCACGTTCGAGGGTTCAGGTAAGTAAAGCGGGGGGGCAGTCACTGACAGGTGTTTTTAAACCTTAATGCATAGGATGCATTAAGCGCTTCCCGACTAGTGCACGGCAATATACGTCAGCAGAAAGAGAGGCCACGGAGCAGCAGCCTAAGGCTGCTAAGCGCAGGGACGGCATGACAGTTGTTTGCATGCACTGTCGCCGCTTTAAAGCAGTACAGGTGGGCCGATTTAAGAAGCCGGGTAGGCGGAGCTAGGGGGCGGGGCTAGCACGTTCGGCCGGGAAGCCGAGCGGAAGCTAGGCCACTTGGAGAGCGGAGGAGGAAGAGATTCCCACCCACCCTCCCCTGTGGTTGGTAGGATTTGGTTTTGAGGGGGTGTTGGCAGGGTGTGCTGGTTGTTTGGGGGGTCAGTTTAGAAGGGTAAGTGGTGCAGGTGGTAATTAGGTTGTACCCATCCATGGGGATGGGGATGGTTGGTGATGTACTTCCTGGTTACAAGGGGGTAACCGGAGGAGAAAAGGGGTAGGTCACTGCATTGGTTTGGGTTTAGCCTCCGATACAGGGGATGCCGTCTGGAGGTCAAGAGGTCAAATATATGGTGCTGTGACCAGTAGGGTCTTGGATATGCTAATGACCCATGTTCCAGTGTTAAAGGAAAAGTTTACAAGTTATTATTATTAAAAGTTATTTATTAAAGGTTTATATTTTATATTTTATATATTTTGGTTGATAAATCAAGGCCTTTGGCCCTTTACTCCAAACGCAGTCTGGTCTGGTTTAATGGGGTGTGAGGGGGTTTGGAGGAAAGGGGGGAGATGGGGGGGTATGTGGCAAAAGGTGGGGGGGTGGAAGTGTCAGACAATACAAATGTCATGGCACTGGTGGGCAAAAGGGCGTACAGGTACGTCCCTTTTAAGAAGTTGTGCTGCAGGCACGCCCGACGCAGTCTCCATGACCGTGGGTCCCACGGGCTCGATGTCCGGCGGGTGCCCGCGATCGTGTCACGGAGAGCTAGAACGGGGAGATGTAAACAAAGGATTTTGCACGTTCCCACGTTCCCTAGAGACAGGACAGTGATCTACTGCTCCCTGTCATCGGGAGCAGTGATCTCTATCATGTCAGTGGTAGCCCATCCCCCCCCCCACCATAGTTAGAATCACTCCCTAGAACACACTTATCCCCTTGATCGCCCCCTAGTGTTTAACCCCTTTCCGGTCAGTATCATTTAAGCAGTAATCAGTGCATTTTTATAGTACTGATCTCTGTATAAATGACAATGGTCCCAAAATAGTGTCAAAAGTGTCCAATGTGTCCGCCATAATGTCGCAGTCCCGATAAAAATCGCACATAGCTGCCATTTCTAATAATAATTATTTTTTTTTAAATAAAAATGCCATAAAACTATCCCCTATTTTGTAGACGCTATAAATTTTGCGCAAACAAATCAATATACGGTTATTGCGATTTTTTACCAAAAAATATCTAGAAGAATACATATCGACCTAAACTGAAGAAAAAAATAGTTTTTTTTATATATATTTTTGGGGGATATTTATTATAGCAAAATGTAAAAAATATTGTGTTTTTTTTTTTTCCAAATCATCGCTCTTTTTTTGTTTATAGTGCAACAAATAAAAACCGCAGAGGTGATCAAATACCACCAAAAGAAATCTCTATTTGTGGGGAAAAAAGGACATCAATTTTGTTTTGGTGTAATGTCGCACGACCGCGCAATTGTCAGTTAAAGCGACGCAGTGCCGAATCGCAAAAAGTGCTCTGGTCAGGAAGGGGGTAAATCCTTCCGGGGCTGAAGTGGTTAAGGTGAAAAAACCCTAACCATCACAACCCCTTTAAGGACTGGAAGCATTTCCCCCTTAATGACCAGGCCATTTTTTGTGATATGGCGTCGCTTTAACTGACAATTGCGCGGTCGTGCAACGTGGTTCCCAAATAAAATTGATTTTTTTTTTACTTTTTTTTCCCACAAATAGAGATTTCTTTTGGTGGTATTTCATCACCTCTGCGGCTTTTGGATTTTTAGACCAAAAGGATGTCGGTAAGGGGCATTTCAGAGACAGATGTAAAAAAAAAAACACAGATTTTTACATACTGTCCCTGGTTTTACTGAGGCTGGCAACCCTGATGGGGCCCCCTAGTGGCTCGGGGGCCCTCGGGGCAGTGCCCGAGTGGCCCAATGGTCAGTCCGCCCCTAGACAGCTGATGACCCCTTGATGTGTTGATCTCATGTGAGTCTACCTAGGTATGCGAGGGATGGCCTGATAATCTAATTGGACATTTCATAGGGTACATTGTTTATTGTGGCGCTGATGACAGATGGCACTGTCAGTGCCCGAGTGGCCCAATGGTCAGTTCACCCCTAGACAGCTGATGACCCCTTGATGTGTTGATCTCATGCGAGTCTACCTAGGTATGCGAGGGATGGCCTGATAATCTAATTGGACATTTCATAGGGTACATTGTTTATTGTGGCACTGATGACAGATGGCACTTATACGTGGCACTTCAGTCCCGAGCCTCTTTTTGAGATTTGTTGTTTACAAGTTAAAAAAAATATTTTTTTTTTGCTAGAATATTACTTAGAACTCCCCAAACATTATACATTTTTTTTCTAACACCCTAGAGAATAAAACGGCGGTCGTTGCAATACTTTTCTGTCAAACCGCAGTGGTCTTACATGCGCACTTTTTCTAGAAAAAAATACACTTTTTTGAATTAAAAAAAATAAGACGACAGTAAAGTTAGCCCAATTTTTTATTTTTTTATATTGAGAGAGATAATGTTACGCCGAGTAAATTGATACCCAACATGTCACGCTTCAAAATTGTGCCCCGCTCGTGGAATGGCGACAAGCTTTTACCCTTAAAAATCTCCATAGGCGACGTTTAAAAAATTCTGCAGGTCGCACTTTTTGAGTTACAGAGGAGGTCTGGGGCTAGAATTATTGCTCTCACTCTACCGATCATGGCAATACCTCACACGTGTGGTTTGAACACCGTTTTCATATGCGGGCGCTACTCACGTATCCGTTCGCTTCTGCAGCGCAAGCTCGGCGGAACGGGGCGCGTTTAAAAAAAAGATTATTATTTATTTGACCTTTTATTTTTTTATTTTTACACTGTTCTTTTAAAAAATGAATTGGGTCACTTTTATTCCTATTTACAAGGAATGTAAACATCCCTTGTAATAGAAAAAAAGCATGACAGGACCTCTTAAATATGAGATCTGGGGGGCCAAAAAGACGTCACATCTCATATTTACACTAAAATGCAATAATAAAATAAAATACAAAATTTTGTTATTTGAAAAAAAAAAAAAATGTCCCTTTAAAAGTGATGTTTTGATGTCGCTTCCCCCCTGCAATGATATGGAGACGGGTGCGGTGACGTTTCAATAAAATGCATCTCTTCTGGAAGAATCGGGTTGCTGCTGGAAATGACTCGCATTATACTAATAATAAAAAAATACTTAATTATCTACCCACTACTACTTCACTACACAGGGCCCTTAAAATTTAGTTCCCGTCTAACGTGGACTCACTTCACACACACACACACATCTACACATTCCTCCCATATCACAACAGCCAATGCAACATGAATCATAAAACTGCTCAAGATGTCTACAAAATGGATACATTTTAATACAAAAAAAATCCATATAAAAACACAACAATAATTAATATTATGTTATTGTTAGCCACTTGACAACAGGGCACTTAACCCTGCCCCCCGACCAATTTTCACCTTTCAGCGCTCTCACACTTTGAATGACAATTACTCAGTCATTAACTTTTTGTCTTTTTTTTTCATACAAATAGAGCTTTCTTTTGGTGGTATTTGATCACCTCTGGGGTTTATTTTTTTATTTTTAGCGCTATAAATGAAAAAAGACAGAAAATTTTGAAAAAAAAACCCCGCATTTTTCTTTGTTTCTGTGATTAAAATTTTGCAAATTATTAATTTTTCTTCATAAATTTTGGCCACAATTGATACTGCTCCATATCTTTGGTAAAAAATAACCCAAATTAGTGGATATTATTTGGTCTTTGTGAAAGAGAGTCTACAAGCTGTGGGGAACATCATAAAAAGAAAAAAAAAAATAATCACACCTCATGTACTGCCGGCCTATGTAATTTCTAGCGACCCGAACAAGCCAGGAAAGTACAAATAACCCCCAAATGACCCCTTTTTTTGAAAGTAGATATTCCAAGGTATTTAGGAAGAGGAATGGTGAGGTTTTTGATGTCATTTTTTCCCACAATTCTTTGCAAAATGAAGATTTTTTTTCCCACAAAATTGTCATTGTAATAGGTTATTTCTCTCACATGGCATGTGTATACCACAATTAATGCCCCAAAATACCTACTGCAACTCCCCCTGAGTATTATGATACCACATGTGAGGGACTTTTACACAGCCTAGCCACATAGAAAGGCCCAACATGCAGGGAGCACCATCACATGTTCTAGGAGCATAAATTACACATCTAACTTGTTAACTACCTATTACACTTTTGAAAGCCCTGGAGCACCAGGACAATGACACGTAACACTGACGTGGCACTAATGACAGATGCCACTAATACGTGGCACCGATGACACGTGACACTGATGACAGATGGCACTAATATGTGGAACTGATGACAGATGGCACTAATATGTGGCACTGATGATACGTGGCACTTATACGTGGCACTGATGACACGTGGCACTAATACGTAGCACTGATGACATGTGGCACTAATACGTGGCACTGATGACAGATGGCACTAATACATGGCACTAATGACACGTGACACTGATGACAGATGGCACTGATACGCGGCACTGACATGTGACACTGATAACAGATGGCACGTGACACTGACTGGTGGCACTGATGACATATGGCACCGATACGTGGCACTGATGACAGATTTTTTTTCCACAAAATTGTCATTGTAATAGGTTATTTCTCTCACATGGCATGTGTATACCACAAATAATGCCCCAAAATACATTCTGCTACTCCTCCTGAGTATTATGATACCACATGTGTGGGACTTCTCCACAGTCTGGCCACATAGAAAGGCCCAACATGCAGGGAGCACCGTCACGTGTTCTAGGAGCATAAATTACACATCTAACTTGTTGATTACCTATTACACTTTTGAAGGCCCGGAGCACCAGGACAATGACACGTGACACTGACATGGCACTGATGACAGATGGCACTAATATATGGCACTGATGACAGATGGCACTTATACGTGGCACTGATGACACGTGGTACTAATACGTGGCACTGATGACATGTGGCACTAATACGTGGCACTGATGACACATGACACTGATGACAGATGGCACTGATACACGGCACAGATGACACGTGACACTGATAACAGGTGGCACGTGACACTGATGGGTGGCACTGATGACAGATGGCACTGATGTGGCACTGATGAGAGATGGCACTATGTGGCACTTATGACAGATGGCACTTATACGTGGCACTGGGGACACGTGGCAGTGGGGACAGATGGCACTTTATTTTTTTATTTTTTTTCCACTAACGGCTGCAGCGGTTCATCTCTCCCTCCTCACACGCTGTCTCTGTGTGAGGAGGGAGAGCCAGTGATGAGAGATGATCTCATATGTTTACATATGAGATCATCTCTCATTGGACACGCAGATCGTGCTGTAAATGGCCGCTGTGATTGGCCATTTACAGCGATCTGTGACTGGCTGTGTCCAAGGGACGTGGCCAGCACAGAACTTCCCCGATGCACGCCCGCGGGAGCAGGCGTTGCGAAAGTAAACAGGAGGACGTCCAGGGACGGCCCCCCAGCAATTGCTATAGCCGAAGGACGGCTGAAGCGCAGAAGCCTAGAGGTTAAAGTGGATCTTTATTCAGAAAAACGGTGCTGTTACACTTGTATAATAATATAATACAATATATAGTCATGGTTATGTTCATAATACTGTGAATTGAGCATTTATATAGCTTATTTTCTTTAGCCATTATTTATTGGTCTCAATATATTTGGTTAATATTCTGCCATCTTGTGGTTATTTTGGTTATTGTGCCATCCTTTTCTGTGTTCCCTCTCACTTATGATGTATTTCCTCTTCCTTTACTCGTTGTCTTTATTGGGAAAAAGATGGCCCCTATATCCTGTTGTCTGCTGTAATCTGCAACATTCAATAACAGACTGTGGATGAGAAATGGTATTTGGTGAGTTCAGCTATCTGATAAAGACTGTCCGCTTTGATTGTATCTGCTTTTACAGGTCAAGCACAGAGGTCTCAGCCAAGGGTACGTCATGAATACAACAGTTGGAGTCAGAATAAAAAACATTACAATTTAGTGCCCATACTGTTTATAATCCCATAAAACTCTGTCTTACCCTGCTCTGCACACACTCAGTTGTCCTGTATTCTTGGCACTGTGCAAATAATCAATGAACCACTAGAGGCCAGTCAGCTGACAGTCTCAAGATTTACTGTTGCTGAGGGGGAGAAAACCACAGGAATGACAGGAAAAAGGAAAAAAGATTAGGGAGAGAGAGGAGAAAAGCAGAAGAGGTGCCAGGACTCTATTTTCAGGGAGACACAAACATGTAATGCCCTGTACACACCGTCGGACATTCAGACAACAAAATACATCAAATTTTTTTGTCAGAAATTTTTTAGATCCAGCTCTCTAACTTTGTGTGTCAGAAATTCCGATGGAAAAAGTCCGATAGAGCCCACACACTTTCGGATTTCCCGACAACATAATCAGAGCGGACATTTTCCGTCAGAAAATCCGACCGTGTGTACAGGGCATTAAACTTACAAGGGTGGTGTCTTGACGTATCTCCCCGATTCTCCTTTGGTAGCAGCAGCAATATGAACTTCAGCACTGTAAAACTTCAGTCAGCCGCCTTCTCTAGCTGAGCCAAGACAGAAAATCAAGGCTGGAAATGCACACATTCTAATGACAGAAAAAAGGAATATAGTTTTTGAGACTAAGGAAAGGGGGAGAGTGCTCAATAAAGAAGTGACTGCTCTGGGCTTCGACAAAATGGCGGCCTCCAGAAAGAGCAAATAGGAGCAATGCTGGTGGCAATTTAGAGCACACACTTGTTTTTTTAGAAGAAATATTTATGTGAAATTGCGAAATGTGAATGTGAAATTCATTGCCTAACTGAACTTTAATTCTGCCTTACTAAGAATTCGAAACTACTGTCTATATTTATTTATTTTTGAAGTTGTCACTTATTTTGTATTATGCTGCCCTGAACAAGATCAAACATTTCACCTTATTCAGTTGCCCCCTCTTGCACTGCAATCTGTCCGGGCCAGTTGTAAACCCCCCCTCCCCCCCCCTACAAGCCTGGTTTTATCAGCTTCTAATTGACTAATTTTGAATCATCCCCCCCAGGGCCGGTGCTACCACTAGGCAAACTAGGCAGCTGCCTAGGGTGCACTGCTGCCTAGGGTGCCCAGCCACTGCTGTTCCTACTCTCTTCTCTCTGCAGCAAGCAACTAAGTCTCAGCATCAGCAGACAGCCACCGCTCCATTTGCACAGTGTCAATGGTGCAGCGACTGCGGAGGACTGTGTCTGTGTCCCAACTTCAGAATGAATGGAAGCAAGCAAACATTCATTGATGGGCACTGGTAGGCTTCATTGATGGGTGCTGGTAAGGCTGCATTTGATGGGCGCTGGCGAGGCTGCAATGATAGGTGCTGGTAGGCTGCATTGATGGGCGTTGGTAGGCTGCACTGATGGGCACTGGTAGGCTGCATTAATGGGTGCTGGTGAGGCTGCATTGATGGGCGCTGGTGGGCTGTGGTTGATGGGCACTTCATTAAAAATGTGACGTATACATGGGCAAGGCAAAGGGAGTAGAGTCGGGGGTGGAGTCAGGGGTGGAGCCGGGGGGGAAAATTAGGTTTCACCTAGAGTGTCAAAAATCCTTGCAACAGCCCTGATCCCCCCCCCCCCCCCCCCACACACACACCTTCCCAATATAAATGTAGTTCATTTCTTGGGACAGCTGGCGAGGGTTTAGGCTGGTCACTCCTGCACGCCGGCAACAAGTGTTTGCCACTTGTACATGGGCACTTTGGCTAAGGCACTGCTACAAAAAGTAAGTACAGATGTTGATCCACCGCTATTTGGTAGGAAGTTCCTCTTAATACTCTAACTAACCTCAGCCTTCCTTCTATTCCCTTCGCCTCACACTCCAACATGCTCACACTAATCTTTGTTATAACCTCCTCTCTCCTCAAACTCTCATTTATTTACCCCCCCCCTCTCCAGCCCCCAAACTTTACATATCTCCCTCTCTTCTTCCCACTCCATATCACTCCACTTACCACCTCCTGCTCATTCTAAGCCCACACAGTATCACCACGTCCATTCCACCACAGCATCTGCCCTCCTATAAATCCCACTCCCACCTTACCACCCTCACCCTCCTACTACTCCTAATGTCTGGTGACATTGCACCAAACCCCTGGCCCTCCCACACCCAATTCCCACCCCCAAAATATGCTGTCTACCTCCTCCAACAATCGTAACCCCCACCTTCTCATCCCAATTCCCCTGTTTCCACAAGTCGGCCACCCTCTTTCATGTGCCCTCTGGAATGCCCGCTCAGTCTTCAACAAACTAGCCTCTGTCAATGACCTTTTCCTCTCCAAATCCCTTAATCTATTTGCTATAAGTGAAACCTGACTCCAGGAATCTGACACTGCCTCTCCAGCTGCCCTGTCCCACAGTGGCCTCCTTTGGACTCAATCCACCAGACCTAGTGGACGAAAAGGAGGTGGCATCTACTTCTCCTCTCCCCACAATGCACCTTCCAGGTACTTCCCACACCTCCCTCTCTTTCCCCCTGCTCTTTCGAAATGCACTGCATTCGTCTTTTCTCTCCAGTTTGGTCCAGGAGGTCGATAAATAACTGCGACCCTCAGACAGTGTCACGCTTTCTGGCCTCCCCCAGCACAGACCTCTCTTTTCCTGTAGTAGCAGCTCTTGCCAGGTTCCAGGTTCTCCCCCCTCAGAGTGCATGGATGCCTATCCCCGTGTGTTCTGTTTGGCCCTCTGCTGTGGCCAAGGGAGAGGGAATCAGAGCGGGCAGGAAGCCGGCCAGCGCTTAGGGGAACCTGATTAGAGCCGCTCTCTTCTCCTGTTCAACTTCAGACAAAATTAGAAAGGGGGGGGGGGCGAGCGGCAGAAATACACAGACACTGTGTACATGAGTTGTCAGTCCGCCCCTGATTGCAGCCCACAATTTTATGTAGCATAGCCTTAGCCAGACTTTTCTATCCTTGTTTATGTGCTCTCGGGGGGACCTGGGGAGCTGCTCATGTCATATACAGCCGCTAAATATTAATATAAAGGATTTATATAGCACCAACAGTTTGCACAACGCTTTTACAAAATGAAGGCAGACGTTACAGTTACAATACAGGAATCAGAGGGCCCCCCCCCGCTCATTAGAGCTTGCAATCTAAGAGGCTAATGCAAGTCAATGGCTGTACGCGGCCATGCTAAGGTAAATGCTGATGGCTTCTGCATCTGTGCTTACCCACGCATGCGCATACAGAGCTGCTCTCTGAAGAACAAGAAAGTGGCATGCTCAGGGAGAAACAATGTTTATGCATGCATAGATAAAAACCAATACAGAAGCCATCTGCGGCTACCTGAGCATGGCCACATACAGCCATTCACGTGTATCGGTGACTGTACATGGCATGCGTTTCCCTGGGCATCAAAAAGCATCAATGATTTTACACCTCAGCACATCGTCCGTGTGCCACGTGACAGAACCACTTTCCCCCAGTATGTAAATCTTATCCAGAAACTGCACTAACGTTAGTATTTGTGCAGTGCGGTGACTCAACCATGTGACATAACCATAGTAAATATAAATACAAAAAAAAGCAAAGTCGCGCTTGTGCAATATATGAATAAATCAAATAAACATCCAATAAAAAATAGCACTATAATGATGAATAAAGTCAACGTGAGTATGTGAGTGAAGAGATCTCCTTAACCACTTCACACCTGGCCTATAGCAGAATGAAGGGCGGGCGGTGGTTCTGTTATCCTGACTGGGCATCATATGATGTCCAGCAGGGTAACTGCCAATGCTCGCCCGTAAGGGGCATGGGTTTTGGCTATCGTTGTTGCGGCATGTCAGTCTGACACACCGCTACACTGATTTGACAGAGGCTCTTTACCACATGATCAGCCGTGTCCAATCACAGCTGATCACGATGTAAACATTGTTTACTGTTTTATCGGCTTTTCCTCACTTGCATCTGATAGACACAAGTAGAGGAGAGTCGATCGGTGGCTCTCCTGACAGAGGGGGTTCTGTGATGAATGTTTATCAACGCAGCCCTCCCACGGATGCCCGCCCAGGACCACCAGGGATGCCCACAAAGATACCTTAAAAAGGTATGCCACCCTGGACCACCAGGGAGATGGCAATCAGTGCCCATCAGCAATGCCTGCCAGTGCCATCAGCAGGCATGTACTGGCCATTGGGACTACCGGGAGTTTCCCGATGGGCCGATGGCTCAGTGGGCCACTTTGAGTGACAGCCTGTCAAATTAATGGCTCCAACAGGATCACAGGAGGCCCCATGATACTCTCCTGTTCCCCCCATGCTGTCCCCCTATGTCCTCCACCCCCCATGCTGTCCCCCTCTGTCCTCCAACCTCACTGTGTCCCCCCCCACTGTGTCCTTTACCCCCCACTGTGTCCTCCACCCCCACTATGTCCTGCACCACACCCTGTGTCCCCCTGTGTCCTCCACCCCCCTGTGTCATCCACCGCCCACTGTGTCCAACTGTGTCCTCCACCCCCCACGGCGTTCAACTGTGTCCTGCACCACCCACGCTGTGCCTCTGTGTCCTCCACCCCACTCCCCAACAGTATATATATGTATATATATATATATATATATATATATATATATATATATATATATATTGTTTTTGTGCGTGTTTGCAAAATTAAAGTGGCCCGGTCTGGATGAAGTCCAGGGCCAAATTTTTGTCCCAGTCCAGCCCTGGCCATCAGTGATGCCTATCAGTCCCATCAGTGACGCCTATCAGTGCTCATAAGTGTCGCATATCAGTGCCACCCATAAGTACCCATCAGTGCAGCCTTTCACTGGCCATCAGTGTCGCCTGTCAGTGCCTACCAGTGCTGCATATCAGTGCCACCCATCAGTGCCGTCTATCAGTGTCCATCATCAGTGCCCATCAGTGCTGCCTCATTGGTGCCACCTCATCGGTGCCACCTTATCAGTACCAACTTATCAGTGCCCATCAGTGAAGGAGAAAACATACTTATTTACAACTTATTTACTGTAATCATAACCATCTGTGGGATATTGCAGATAAAGGTAGACTCTGATAGAAAATGATTGCCACTGCTTGTCTCCCGACCAGCTACGCCAGATAATGTGGATCAGGGTATAAAAGGAAAAAGACGCTATAATGCCCCATACACACGGTCGAATTTTCCGATGGATTTCCGTCAGATTTTTCATCAGTGACATTTTCCATCGGAATTTCCGTCGCACAAAATTTGATATCTGGATCTCAAATTTTCCGACAACAAAATCCGTTGTCGTAAATTTTGGTCGTGTGTAGGCAATTCCAACACGCAAAGTGGCTATTGAACTTAAATTTTTCTCGGCTCGTCGTACGTGTTGTACGTCACCGCATTCTCGACGTTCGGAATTTCCAACAAGATTTCTGTGACTGTGTGTATGCAAGACAAGTTTGAGCCAACATCCGCCGGAAAAAATCCATGTATTTTGTTGTCGGAATGTCCGATCTTATGTACAGGGCATTATAGTGTAAAATCATTCAACTATTTATTTAACCGCTTCAGCCCCGGAAGATTTTACCCCCTTCCTGACCAGAGCACTTTTTGCGATTCGGCACTGCGTCGCTTTAAGTGACAATTGCGCATTCGTGCGATGTTGCACCCAAACAAAATTGACTTTTTTTTCCCCACAAATAGAGCTTTCTTTTGGTGGTATTTGATCACCTCTGCGTTTTTTATTTTTGCGCTATAAACAAAAAATATCCCCCAAAAATATATGAAAAAACTATTTTTTTTTCCTCAGTTTAGGCCGATACATATTCTTCTACATATTTTTGGTAAAAAAAAAAAAAAAAAAAAATCGCAATAAGTGTATATTAATTGGTTTGCGCAAAAGTTATAGCGTCTACAGAATAGGGGATAGTTTTATAGCATTTTTATTATTTTTTTTTATTAGTAATGACGGCGTTCTGCGATTTTTATCGGGACTGCAACATTATGGTGGACAAATCTTGTCATTTATACAGCGATCAGTGCTATACAAAATGCATTGATTACTGTAAAAATGTCACTGTCAGGGAAGGGGTTAACCACTAGCGATGAAGGGGTTAAGTGTGTCCTAGGGAGTGATTCTAACTGTGGGGGGATGGGCTTCAAGTCACATGACAGCTATCGCTGCTCTTGATGACAGAAAGCGGTGATCTCTGTCATGACACAAGCCAGAACGGGGAAATGCCTTGTTTACATAGGCACTTTCCCATTCTGAGGCTCCGTTACACGATCGCCGGTAGAGACCAGCGCACATCAAGTCCGCCGGTTCCGCGGGCATGTTCGCGCTGTACCCGGCCGGAGCACGCGCACGCCTTCTGGTTTCCCCCGGCTCTTAAAGGGGACGTACAGGTACACCCATTTGCCCACCGCTGCCATTGTGCCGACGTATAGCGGCGGTCGGCAAGTGGTTTATATGTATAAAATTACACTTACGGTACATACGGTATGTGTTTACACACGCCAAGCTGTACAGTCTTTGCCAGTAAACAATTCACCCACGCTTCTGTGTGGACGTGATGACGTCATGTAACAATACAAAATTCTTTAGAATATCAATGTTTCCAAAAAGGTATTTTTTTCAAAACGTAACAATAAATCATTAAAAAAAAAAATCCTCAGTGGCAGTATTTATTACAAATCTGCCTCCTTTTTGCCGTTTCTTCATCGTTTTGGCCTGTATTACCTCTTGACGACTCTCAGGTCCATTCAAAAAAATAAGGATTCCGGCAGTCATAGGCGTTTAGTAAAAGAGGCAGCCAGCTGTGCAAAATATACACCGACATAACAGTTACAACCAATCATCAGAGCGGCTGTGTTCCCCAAATCGGTTTATATATGAAATGTTCATTTTTGAGTGGAGTTTTTTTTTAATATCTTTATGCCCACAGGTATTGAGGACTAAACAACAATTAATTCCCATCCTGTTCTGGGTATATTATGATTCCCCTCTTGGGTCGGGTTTGCCAAGGTGTTAACCTCAATCTCTTTATCGTTCAGAATCCCACTTCCAGTTCGAAGCTGTAGCAGAGACCCTTTCACTGGGATTGTTATATGTTAACCTTCAGTCCTGGCCGGAGTTCTTCTAGCTTTCTTAGTTCTCCCATTGTTTCTTGTGACGCAGGGTTCCTGATCCTAGGAGGGAGGATATAAACAGTCATTAGGTATATATAGAAATATATATAGAAAATATTTCCCAGCATCCTTCAGGATGCCTATTACACCAACCTACTACCACCTTCTTGTATGACTTTAAAGCAGGACTAAACTGCTGAAAGCATTGGCTTCTCCACCCCTATACTGTGTCGTCATATTTAACCACTTGCCGACCAGCCGCCGCAGTTGTACTGGGGCACAATGGCACGTCTGGGCAAAACAACGTTACAGTATGTAACGTGGCTTCGCCCTGTGGCCACTAGGGGGGGCGCGCCCGCTGCTCGCCCCCCGAGCCGACGCGATTGCCCAGCGGTTGCCATCAACGCCAGACTCCCGCGATCGCTCCAGGCACACGGTAAACCGGGATCTCTGTGCATAAACACAGTTTTTGGTTAACTGAGAGGAGAAGTCACAGATCGTCTGTTCATACAGAGTATGAACAGCGATCTATCTCTTCCCCTACACAGTCGCCTCCTCCCTTCAGTTAGAACATACACTAGGGAACACAAAACACAATTAATCCATTGATCGCCCCCTAGTGTTAACTCCTTCACTGACATTTTTACAGTAATCAATGCATTTTTATAGCACTGATCACTGTGTGAATGCCAATGGTCCCAAAAATGTGTCAAAATTGTCCAATGTGTCCGCCATAATGTCATAGTCCTGATAAAAATTGCAGATCGCCGCCATTACTAGTAAAAAAAAAAAAATTATAATAAAAATGCCATAAAACTATTCCCTATTTTGTACATGCTATAACTTTTGTGCACACCAATCAATATGCGCTTATTGCGATTTTTTTTTTTTTACCAAAAATATGTAGAAGAATACATATCGGTCTAAACTGATTAAAAAATATATATTTTGTTTTATATATTTTTGGGGCATATTTATTATAGAAAAGAGTTAAAAATATAGCATTTTTGTCAAAATTGTCGCTCTTTCTTTGTTTATAGCACAAAAAATAAAAACCTCAATCAAGGCAATCAAATACAACCAAAAGAAAGCTCTATTTGTGGGAAAAAAAGGATGTCAATTTTGTTTGGGTGCAACGCCGCATGACCGCGCAATTGTCAGTTAAAGCGACACAGTGCTGAATCGCAAAAAGTGCTCTGGTCAGGAAGGGAGTATAATCTTCCGGGGCCGAAGCGGTTAAAATGATGGTACTTGCACTTATGCGCAGCTTGTGTCTGCCAGGTATCTAGGGCCTAGCAAAGACCAGCAGTGCATATGCCAGTGGTGGAACTATTAGGGTCGCCAAGGTTGCACTTACAACTGGACCCTGCATTCCACCACTGTGACAGCAGGAATGGGGCCCGCTGTGGAATGAAATTGGAGAGCAGACCCCAACAATGGAAGGGTTAAAGCCCAACTTCAGGAATTTTTCAAAATATAATCTTGCTGTGGGGCCCCCTTCACTCTCTTACTTTAAATGGGAAAAAGTGTCACAGGGAGGATGCACACTACAACTTTGCTAACAGCATCTTACAAATCCTTACTACATAGTTAAAACTAATAATAATAAAAATCACACAATAGTCAGACTGCCATGTATATTTTGATAAAATCTGGTGCATGAATCAAGTTCCCAAACTGGAGTAATGGATCAACGCGTTTCACAGTAACACTTTCTTCTTCAGGATCCACGCCTTTTGGCTGTAACCAATGTATCTATCTTCACAATGGTAGCTCCAAGCTGTGGGAAGAGGTCAGTAAGTAACCGGGATACAGCCCACATGCCCCTCAATCCATGTCATAAATGGAACATATTCATCTGTCAACCCAATATCATACAGATTGAACTAAATTAGAGTCATTTTCTCTTAGATGTTTAGATGTCTGAGAACAGCTAACGTAAAGCTCATTCCAATGATCAGTTATACCAATAAAATAAGTTTTAGAATGACCATTTTGTTTTTAAAATTAGCACTTTGTAAATAACATTTTGGTCCATGTGCTTGTATGGGTTCTTAAAATTGTTCTCAGACCAGAGTCTTCATGTGCTGATATTCCTAATGGACCTTTAAAGTGGTTGTAAACTCTTTTAAATCACTTGTACCTATAGGTAAGCCTATAATAAGGCTTACCTGTAGGTACTTTAAATATCTCCTGAACTTGAACAGTTTAGGAGATATTCACTATATGTGCTTCTGCCAACGTCATTGGCACATGCGCACTGAAGAAACAGCCCGCTGGTGCAGTTTTTTTAAGGCCCGTGCTGCGACCAGCAGCTCCTGCGCGCATGCACATCACAGTGCCAGAGCCCGCAAACCCAGGAAGTAACTCCGGTGAAAGATGTTGGCGGTGGGAGTGGAGTATGGGCGGCACTGCAGGGCATAGTTCTAAGGTAAGTTTTTCATAATGAGCTAGTAGTATGCAATGCAATTTTTTTTAAGGTTTACAACCTCTTTAAATACAATGTATTTCTGTGTCTATGTGGACATAATTGTTGAGAGATCAGCCTGATTCTCATGACATCCATCTAAATTTCAGCAATAGAGAACAAAAATACATCCAAATAAAAAATAATGAGGTAACATTCTTGCATCACATTTCTAACAAATTGAATAATGGTAATGGGCTACTGGCGCTACCTCAAACCCTATATAACCTTATTATCTTCCCTATAGACTCTGTGCAAACCCAATATGTGTTTGCTATAATATCCCAACATCCAACTTTCACATATGTAGTTTCTACATTTTCATACCTCATAAAAACTGAAACTAGTAATACAATATCAATATAGCTTGGGGGAGGTACAGGCATTCACATATATCGCTGTTTGACTGTGACCTACTCCATAAGCGCGGCCTTTCTTGTATAATTGTCACATTTCTAACAAATGTTTTCTGAGCAGTGTAAAGAATTGCAGAATTACCCCACCGCTGCTGATAACTTGGGGTGGTAAAGCTGGAGAAATGAGTAATTATTGGCACCGAGCCTTCCTTTGGTACTGTGTATGAAATGTATGAAATGTAAAACTGCCCCAGAATATTGTCTCAGTCAGTCCTGTTATACTCACTGTAATTCCTCTAGCCGGCTTGTTGTCAGAGCTTCCATCAGATCCCTGAAATGAGGACCCTCCAGATTGTTCCCAGCCAGGTTCAGTGTCCTCAGTGTCTGGTTATTTCTTATTCCAGATACCAGGTGGGGACAGGAACTGTCTGTCAGGTGATTATTATTCAAACTGTAGAAGAAGAGAAGAATGTTACCAGAAGAAATTAAATTTCTCCCCCAGGAATGAATGTAACTACAATCCCAATTCCAAAAAATTGGGACACTGTGTAAAATCTACATAAAACATAATGCAATGATATGCAAATCTCATAAAGCCATATTTTATTCACAATAGAAAATAGAAAACATATCAAATGTTTAAACTGAGGAAATGCACAATTTTAAGAAAAAAATAAAGTGATTTTGAAATTGATGGCAACAACTTGTCTCAAAAAAGTTGGGGCAGGGCAACAAAAAGCAAAGTAAGTGATACTGACAAGGAAGAACTGGAAAATACTTTGCAACTAATTAGGTTAACTGTCAACAGGTCAGTAACACGATTGGGTATAGAAAGGGCATTTTAAAGAGTCAGATTGTCTCAGAAGTAAAGTTAGGCAGAGGTTCACCAATCTGTGAAAAGCTGTTTCCAAAAATTGTCGAACGATTTCAAAATAATGTTTCTCAACATAAAATTGCAAAGACTAAAGATATCATCATCTACAGTACACATCATCATCAAAAATTTCCAAGAATCTGGAGAAATCTCTGTGCGCAAGGGACAAGGCTAAAACACAATATCAGATGCCCGTGATCTTCGGGTCCTCAGGCAGCACTGCATTAAAAACAGACATGATTCTGTGATGGACATCACTGCATGGGCTTAAGAATACTTCCAAAAATCACTGTCAGTGAAGACAGTTTGCCGTGCCATCCAAAAACGCAAGGTAAAGCTCTATCATGCAAAGAAGAAGCCATATCTGAACATGATCCAGAAATATCGCCATCTTCCCTGGACCAAAAGTAATTTAAAATGGTCTGTTGCAAAGTGGAAAACTATTCTGTGGCCAGACAAATTGAAATTTGACATACTTTTTGGCAACCATGAGTGTGGTGTCACCAGACTAAAGAGGGACCTTCTGGCTTGTTATCAGTGCCCAGTTCAAAAGTCTGCTTCTGATAACGTATTAACTACAAAATGTACGTCTAGGCGTTTATGGTCACATCAATTCTGGATACCAGCTTCCGGTTTCTCCTTATCCACAAGTGGAACACACGCCAGCTCAGGACACGAGCCCAGCGGCAAGAGGTCCCCTCATACAATTTTGCAGGCTATCCTCTGTGTCAGGTTAGGCACCCACAAATGTAAGCAGACATCTTTTATGTATATGCAGTTTTAAAAATAAAATACAGTATTGCACTATGTAGTTTTCTTTTGTCTTTCCACATGGGAACATTGGTGGAGAGGAGGTCATATCACTGAAGATCCATCTGGTAACATAGGGTATCCAATTCCAGGATTTCCCAAAAGCGCATTAGATCTTTTTTTAATTAAAGAGGTCACAACCATCTGGTGACCATTTTTAATTCTGAGCACATTGGGTGGTCCCTATAGACATACACTGAAGGGATTCCCTTTTGTTTTTGATTTGGGTCTATTAATTTAAGATACAGCGTTGAATATTATGGATGTTTTATAGTTTCATCAAATTTTATTGATTAACTTTTTGACCACTTTATCATATCCGATATGGGTCTCAATATTGCACAATAAGCACATGTTCACTTTAACCCTTGGTTTATTGTTTGTTGTAAAGTTTATTGTTGCACTTTATACACAGGTTCACTTTATTTCCATGTCATATAAGGGTTTTACACATTATCACCCAGCACCCCCATCACTCTTTTATTACCTAATTTATCTAATTGCACAGTGCTTTGTTCACTGGTTTGGGGAGCAGCTTTGATATAAGGTAGCATTTAAGTATTGTGGTTCCCCTTTTTCATATCTGAACATGATCCAGAAACACCGCCGTCTTCCCTGGCCCAAAGTTAATTTAATGGTCTGTTGCAAAGTGGAAACCTATTCTGTGGCCAGACGAATTTAAATTTGATATTCTTTTTGGCAACAATGTCATGTCTAAAGAGGAGAGGAACCTTCTGACATGTTATCAGTGCTCAGTTTAAAAGCCTGCATCTCTTAGTGCATATGGAATGGGCAGCTTACACATCTGGAGATGCAACATCAATGCTGTAAGATAGATCCAGGTTTTAGAGCACATGATATGTGAATGGGGAGAGTATGATCAGCCCAGGGTTTTCTCCCCCATTCACAGATTTTGTTACAAATGGTGTAATCAAGAAGAAAATTTCCAAGTGGTGGAAGAGGAAGGAGAGGTATGTCCCTGTCGGACCATCTGTGCAGCTGTTTTGAAGACCCAAAGCTGTTAACCACTGTAGTGCTGGAAGTTCAGGGACAAAAGGAGCACAGGCATCCCTAAAATTAAGATTTATCCAGAATCCAGCTGTTTGCACAGTATGGGCTATACTTCATTACAGGTAAGTGACATGACCAAAGCTGTAGAATTTTTTTTAGCTAAACCTCAGAAGAAGATACAGCAGTTTAAAATTGTCAGGACAATTTTAGTCAGAGATAATAGGCCTAATCGGAATAAGACTTATTTAATTTCTGGGAATACAGCATGCTTTGTTCTACAGCAGGTGGTGTCCCAGGTATCACAACTCCACCCTCACATTTCCACCAGGTTGCCTTAATTATCTTGCAATAGGTAAAGGGGTTACTTTGATGTCTTGTCCAAAGCTAAGACATTATGCTGTCTAGAGGTTGTATCCCTTTAAGAACCCAAGTCAGCAAGGCTTTACTTGTTGTGTCTTTCTCCATTTCACCCTTCAGTATGCCCTGGTGGAGAATCTTGTCCAGGTGTGTCGTGAAAGAGGACAACTTCTCCCCCTCTTCTTGATTGGTGTGTTCAAAGAGATATATCAGTTCAGCATAGTTTTCCACTCTTCAGTAGATCTCAAAAGGCTTCCTTAGCAGTGCAGCCTGCTTTATTTCTTCTTAGATTCCAAGTGACATCTTTAAGCAGGCTCTTGCACACTTTTAATTCTCTGTCTTTTTATGGTGTCTGGCACCTCCCATTCTTACACAGCTTGGTACTACTTGGTTGACACAAGTGTTAAAGTTCTCTTCTACTGATTGTACAGGGGTAAATCCACAGCTTTAGTATCTATATTGATAGGTGCAAATGAGCACTTCACAAAACTTTCAACTAGTCTTCTGGCATTCATGGAGCAAAACACTGGAGAAAATCCTGATGGAGTGGAGGCTGCTTTAACCAGATCTGGATCTGGCAACATCTTGCTAGAACTCTAAATGACTTTCTGGTGAGTTCAGGTGAATTACCTGCAACTTTTCGTCACTTGTGATATGCAAGCTCTCATCATAGAAGCAGGCTGGAATTTCCTACCTCTACTCTACTCTAGCAAAGCGTAGATATTGGCTTAGTCCATTTTCATGTCTTGCATGAACACTCACTGATAGGAAGCTAGTGTAAAAGGACCAGACAGCAACCCTGGACAAGCCCCCACTCCTAGCGCTCACCCTCCAAGGAATCACTAAAAATTGTGCTCTTTTGTCCACCACCTGCAATGAACCACCCAACTTGCCCAAAACTCATTGACACCCCTTGTGTGGTTTGACAGGCTTTAAACAAAAAAAAGCAAAAAAAGCCTTAAGGGATAAATGCAACGGTAAGTTAATGGTATGCAAAGACAAGTATAACAGGCACAGTGGAAAACAACAATAGTACAGGAAATATTCTTAAAATTCTAACCCACATACTGGACTGTGATGGACAATACTGCAACAAGCTCAACAGAAAAATACAGTGACCCTTTATACCTGTCAGACAGAGTAGCATAGTGATACATAAGTGAGGACTCCCGACAGGCCCCTTCCCAATGGTTATGGGTAAACCAGCACCTCTCACACTAAAAGTAAATTTGCTCTCAGGAACCTCCTGAGTTGGAGCACTCACATACATTTCTGATCCTACATACATTTCTGATCTCAAAAGGGGCAACACTATCCAGCATGGTACAAAAGGGCAAAAAACAATACCTAAAAAATAGGTAATACTGTATATACCATTTACACAATGTGTTCACTAAGCTGCTTTATTTTATCACATTTGCCATATAGGTGAAGTTAAAATTTAATAGAATAAAGTTGTCAACAGTGGAGTTTACTCCACCACCCTCTGCCATCTTGGGATAATAAAGCCAGAGAGATTATTATTTATTGGCATTAAGAGGCATTGTATGGAGCCCCTCCAGTACCGTGCTATGTATCCCTAAATCCTAAAGCGCGCTGAATGTCGGATGATTTCTGCTGAACCAGCCAATATTCAGCCTGCACATGGGTGGAGACACTGATATCATCCTACACATGGTTATCAGACAGTGTATGGAATATAAAACTCTACCAGAAATATTGTCTGTCAATCCTGTTATACTTACTGTAATTCCTCTATCCGGCTTGTCGTCAGAGCTTCCATCAGATCCCTGAAATGAGGACCCTCCAGATTGTTCCAGGACAGGTCCAATGTCCTCAGTGTCTGGTTATTTCTTATTGCAGATGCCAGGTGGGGGCAGGAACTGTCTGTCAGATGATTATTATACAAACTGTAGAAAAAGAGAAGAATGTTATCAGAAGAAAAGGAATTTCTCCCCTAGAAAGCAATGAACTATCCTCTACATCTGCCTTTCTCAACTTTTTCAATAAACAGGAACCCTTGGAAAAATGTTCATGTCTTGGGGAACCCTTGCAAAATTATTACATCTCTAGCTCATGGCACATTTTCATGGCCAGCATGTTGTAAATATAATAATACATACAGTGCCTTGAAAAACTATTCATACCCCTTAAAATGTTCCACATTTGGTCATGTTATAACCAAAAACGTAAATGCATTTTATTGGGATTTTAGGTGATAGACCAACAAAAAGTGGCACATAATTGTGAATTGGAAGGAAAATGATAAATGATTTCCAAAATCTTTTACAAATAAATATCTGAAAAGTGTGGCGTTCCTTTGTATTTAGCCTCCTTTGCTCTGATACCCCTAACTAAAATCTAGTGGAATCAATTGTCTTCAGAAGTCACCTAGATAGTAAATAGAGTCCTCCTGTGTGTAATTTAATCTCAGTATAAATACAGCTGTTCTGTGAAGCCCTCAGAGGTTTGTTAGAGAACCTTAGTGAACAAACCGCATCATGAAGGCCGAAGAACACACCAGACAGGTACAGTATTGTCTCAGGGGGGCTGAATACAAATGCATGCCACCCTTTTCATATACACTTGAGTGATAAAGTTTTTGCCCCCTTTCTGATTTTTTATTTTTTTTTGCAATTTGTCACACTTAAATGACTCAGATCACCAAAGAAATGTTATTGTTACACAAAGATAACTAGAGTAAATAAAAAAATGCAGTTTTTAAATGATGGTTTCATTTATTAAGGAAAAAAAGCTGGAAAAAAATATGTGAAAAAGTAATTGTCCCCTAAACCCAATAACTGGTTGTGCCACCCTTGGTGGCAACAACTGCAATCAAGGGTTTACGATAACTGGCAATGAGCTTTTCACATTGCTGTGGAGCAATTTTGGTCCACTCTTCTTTGCAGAATTGTTTTAATTCAGCCACATTGGAGGGTTTTCCAGCATGAACAGCCTGTATAAGGTCATGATACAGCATCTCAATTGGATTGAAGTCCAGACTTTGACTATGCCACTCCAAAACCTAAATTTTGCTTTGTTTATACCATTTGGAGGTGGACCTGCTGTTGTGTTTCGGATCATTGTCCTGCTGCATAACCCAAGTGCACTTGAGCTTGAGGACACAAACTGATGGCCGGACATTCTCCTTTAAGATTTTCTGGTAGAGCTCAGAATTCATGATTTCATCAATAATGGTAAGTCTTCGAGGTCCTGAAGCTGCAAAGCAGCCCCAGATCTTCATGCTACCACGATCATGTCTGACTGTTGGTATGATGTTCTTGTTATGAAATGCTATATTAATTGTATGCCAGATGTAATGGGATGCACACCTTCCAAAAAGATACATTTTTGTCTCATCAGTCCACGAAATATTTGCCTAAAATATGTTTTTTGGTAAATGTGAGATGAGCCTTTGTGTTCTTTTTGGTCAGCAGTGGGTTTGGCCTTGGAACTCTTTCATGAATGCCATTTTTGCCCAGTCTCTTTCTTATTGTTGAATCGTGAACACTGATCTTACCTGAGGCAAGTGAGGCCTGCAGTTCTTTAGATGTTGTTCTGAGTTCTTTTATGACCTCCTGGATGAGTCATTGTTGTGCTCTTGGAGTGATTTTGGTTGGCCAGCCACTCCAAGTAAAGTTCACCACTGTTCCAAGTTTTCTCCATTTGAAAATAATTGCTCTCACCGTGGTTCACTGGCATCCCAAAGGCTTAGAAATGGCTTTGTAATCATTTCCAGGCTGATACATGTCAATGACTTTGTTTCTCATCTGTTCTTGAATTTCTTTAGCTCACGGCATGATGTGTTGCTTAGAATACTTCACTTTGTCAGACAGGTTCTATTTAAGTGATTTTTTTTGATTCAACAGGTCTGGCAGTAATCAGGCCTGGGTGTGGCAAGTGAAATTTAACTCAGCTTTCCAAAAAATTGTGGTTACTCTTAGTTCATTTATGATTCAGCAAGGGAGGGTGCAATTACTTTTTCACATAGGGCCAGGCAGGTTTGAACAGCTTTTTTTCCCCTTACTAAATGAAATAATAATTTAAAAACTGCATCTTGGATTTACTCTGGTTATCTTTGTGTAATATTAAAATTAGTTTGATGACCTGAATCATTTAAGTGTGAGAAATATGCAAGAAAATAGAAAACCAGGAAGGGGGGCAAATACTTTTTCACAGCACTGTATTTATTTGCAAAAAAATGTTGAAAACCATTTGTCATTTTACTTCCAATTGACAATTATAGTATGGGCCACTTTGTGTTGGTCTATCATATAAAATCTCAATAAAATACATTTACTTTTTTGGTTGTAACATGAAAAATGTAGAAAATTCTAAGGGGTATAAAAAAATGTTCAAGGCACTGTAAAAGATCAAAGGATGTGGTGTATCTAGGACATACATGAAATGGAGGAAATAATGTTTGTGGCCAGAAAAGAAACATCAACAGTGAAAATTTTATTGACACTTACATTGGTGGTCAATGGCAAAGTACCTTCTTATATCGGTAATCAGTGTAGTAGCCCTATACATTGGTTGCTGATGGGAGAAGACGTGGGATTGGGGAGTGGGGAGTGGGAGTAGGCCAGTCTTACATTGTTGACCAGTGGAAAACAACCCACCTCTGGAGGAACCCCAAGGTTTCAAGGAACACTTGTTGACAAACCCTGCTCTTCATGAAGAGAGCTCATTTATCTCTATTGAAATCATTTATGCTAGATCACTTTGCAAAACTCCAGGAAATTCTATAACCTATCCAATCTTTATTGTAAAAGAAGAATGTAAAATGTAGTTTTAGTTCCCCCTTAGCTTCAGCCTGATATAGAAATTGCATATTCAAAATAATATTAATATAGAACAGGGATATGCAATTAGCAGACCTCCAGCTGTTGCAAAACTACTATTCCCATGAGGCATAACAAGACTCTGATAGCCACAAGCATGACACCCAGCCACAAGCATGACCCTCAGTCAGTCCTGTTATACTCACTGTAATTCCTCTATCCGGCTTGTTGTCAGAGCTTCCATCAGATCACTGCAGTGACCCTTCAAATAGTTCCAGGACAGGCTCAGTGTTTTCAAAGTCTGGTTATTTCTTATCCCAAATGCCAGGTGGGGGCAGGAACTGTCTGTCAGGTGATTACTATCTAAACTGTAGAAGAGAAGAATGTTATCAGAAGAAAATGAATTTCTCCCCCAGGAATGAATGTAACTATTCTCTACATGAATTGAACTCATTTCTCTTTGTTGGAATCATTTATATTATATCACTTTATAAAATGTCAGTAAATCCTATACCTTATCCCAGCCTTTATAAAAATTGGCTTCAAATAATGGTGGGCTCGGGCCAAAGAGCACTGCGCCCTAAGCCCAACCAATAATGTGACAATAGAAAATTTATATTCGCTATTGTCTTCCTGCTTCTCTGTCCGGCCAATCAGGAAGCCGGTCCTAAGACCCAATTGGCTAAGAGGAGAAGTGACTGTATTAGCCCCGGCGGGGAGGGGGGGATGTACAGGGAGATCTGGGAGCACCAGCCGCCACTCTGCCTGGCTGTGCATGGATGTAGAGATGACATGTAGGCTGGTATGAAGTGTGATCCACTGGGTGTATGGTAGAGGACTGCGATTAGTCATTGCTGGCTGACTTCCCGATCCAGGCTTGCTGGAATTCTCCAGGGATGAGATGCAGTGCTGCATCATTTTCCTCCCCTGGAACACGAGGAGGGCTGCTTCTAAATAATCCTGGCTGGTCCTGGCAGGGATCCCCTGCTGTCACCATTGGCTGTGCGCTCCCTGCACTGGCTGGTTATGCATGGCAACGATAATGAGCAGCTTCTTCAAGGTGAGTGCCAGAATCTGCAAAGCACAAACTCAGCATTTTGCCTGATCATCCATGCTGTTGTATGAGCTGCTAGAAGTCCATCCTGATCCTAATGTTTAGGGATGGCATGGGCTGCAGGAATGTTTTTTTGCTGGCATGAGCATTGGATGGGGGGATTTCACTTTTGTAGCTGTATGCTTCCAAGTCTGCAGCTCTGCAGTAAATCTGTTTTATAAATAATTTATGTGATTACATATAGTCAATAAGGGCTTGAAGCTTCCCTGTCTTACAACTTGTACAGCCAGTGCTCCTGAAAAGTACCAGCTGATCTGCCTAATACACTGGCAAGGATTATGCTGCTGTCCATTTGGAGTGTCACTGGTCACCCCCCACACTGGTGCTGCAGAATGCTTTATAAAAGGATTAATGCTCTGCATCTGGGAAGGGCTGGATGCTTTACATCCAGCTATAGACAAGAAGAGAGCAGTTTTAGTGTTGATTCTCTTGATCAACAGGGGGGGGGGGGGGGGTGCTGTGAAAGCAGCTGTTTGGTCCTACTACTTGAAAAGACACAGCCATCTGTCTCCCATGTGGGGTGGAGTCGTCGCTGTCTGTCTCATGTTCTTAATACTATGTATTGCCCCTTTAGCATTAATGACAGCATGCAATGTTTTGTAATTGTTGTCTATGAGGCCCTGAATTCTTGCTGGTGGTATAGCTGCTCATTTGTCTTGGCAAATGCCTTCAGGTCATGCAAAGTCTTTGGTCAATTGCATGGACCGCACGTTTAAGATCTCCCCAGATTGGCTTGATGATATTAAGGTCAGGAGACTGCGATGACCACTTCAGAACCTTCACCTTTTCTTCTGTAACCACTGGAGGGTCAACTTTGCCTTGTGCTTAGAGTCAATGTTGTGCTGGGCAGTCCAAGAGAGTCCAAAGTGCAGCTTTACTGCAGACGAATGCAAATTGTCTGCCAGTATTTTCTGATAACTTGCTGCATTTACCTTTTCATTAATTTTCACAAGATTCCCCATGCCTTTAGAGACCAAATTTTCCACTTCTTAATAAGTGATTAAACTGTACTGACTGGCATATTCTTAGCTTTGGATATTTTTCTTATATCCTTTTCCACCTTTATAAAGTTCCATTACCTTGTTATGCAGGTCTTTTGACAGTTCTTTTCTGCTCCCCATGGCTCAGTATCCAGCCTGTTCAGTGCATCCACATGAGAGCTAACTAACTTATTGACTATGTATACTGTACACAGACACAAATTACAATTTAAAAAGCCACAGATGTGGGAAATTAACCTTTAATTGCCATTTTAACTTTTGTGTGTCACCTTGTGTGTCTGTACCAAGGCCAAACATTCCAGGAGATTGAAACTTTTCATCAGGGCCATTTGGGTGATTTCTGTTATCATTAGGATTTTAACAGGAGCCAAACGACTATGTGATAATAAATGGCTTCATGTGATCACTATTCTTAAAGAAAGACATTTTTTTGGCATGATCAGTCATATTTTCAATATTAATACCAACAGTTGACGATTTACAAAGTTTGTTCACGAAACTGCTTTACTGTATCAATGTGTGATACAGGTGAAGGTACTCTTCATAATCCTATGGCTGTGATGTCACATCCAATTCTGGTAATGGTGTGCAGCACTGGAGATTTACTCAACCATTGCTGATGTCTTAGAGTGGTAAGACCATTAATTATTGACATTAAGGGGCATAGTAAGAGCCTTCCTCTTGTTCTGTGTGATATATCCCTTAATCCTGCTGGGTGAAGACACTGAAATGACCATACAGAAGAATATCACACAGTGCATTAAATGTAAAGCTGTCCCAGAATTATTGTCTTCCTGTTATACTCACTGTAATGCCTCTATCAGGCTTGTTGTCAGAGCTTCCATCAGATCCCTGAAATGAGGACCCTGCAGATTGTTAGTAGACAAGTCCAGTGTCCTCAGTGTCTTGTTATTTCTTATTCCAGATGCCAGGTGGGGGCAGGAACTGTCGGCCAGGTGATTCGAGGACAAACTGTAGAAGAAGAGAAGAATGTTACCAGAATAAAATGAATTTCTCCCCCAGGAATGGATGAATTTTTTTAGGCACCCAAATGCATTACTTTTCATTTTTCAACATTCAAACTTAATTTTCCATGTAGTTACCCACCTCATTATTTTATTTAGGTCATCTTGTAAGGTTCCAACATCTTGCTGTGAAGTTATTAGCTACTTAGCTTTGTATCATCCACAAATATTGAGATTAAGCTGTTTATCCCATCCTCTAGATTTTTTATGAATAAATTAAACAGGATTTGTCCCAGGACAGATCCTTGGGGGGCCCCACTTACCATACCAGACCATTCTGAGTAATCGCTATTTATCACCACCCCCTGGACCTGCCCCTGTAGCCAGTTTTCAATCCAGGTACATACCCTATAGTCCATGCCAACAGACCAGTTTGTAAAGTAGACGTTTATGGGGAACTGTATAAAATGCCTTTGCATAATCCAGATATACCTCTTCCACAAGCCTTTCTTTATCTAGATGGCAGCTTACTTCCTCATAGAATGATAATAGATTGGTCTGGCAAGAATGATCCTTCATGAATCCATGTTGATTACTACTAATGATACCATTTTCATCAGCAAATTCTTGGATATAATCCCTTATCATCCCCTCCAATATCTTGCAGACTATTGATGTAAGGCTGACTGGCCTGAAGTTTTCAGGGATATATCTCGTTTTTTAAATATTGGTAACATGTTGGCTCTTCTCCAATCAGCGACCATTACCATTCCAGTCAGTAAACTGTCCATAGGAACAATGGTCTAGCTATCACCTGACTGAGTTCCTTAGGGAACCTCGGGTGTAAGTTATCGGTTTATGGTGATTTATTTGGGATATGTTTTTTCAAGTCTATGTCTGATACTGGCTTCTGTTAGCCACAAGGGTACATTCTGTGAGGTGTTATTTAGAGGTCGACCGATATGGGTTTTTCTCTGGCCGATGCCGATGCCGATATTTAGAAATCATGGCGGCTGATAGCCGATATATGATGCCGATTTTTTTGGGCCGATATGTTAGGCCGATTTTATTTTATTTATTTATTTTTTTCCTTTTTTATTTATTATTTTTTATTTTTAATCCCCCTTGATCTAATACACTTTTCTCACTGGGGCGTTTTTCAGGCGCTTTTGGGCTAAAAATAGTGCGTGTAAAGTGCCTGCAAAATGGCTGCCCTGCAGTCTGTGTGAAAGACAGAGTGCTTTCACACTGAGGCGATGCGCTGTCAGGATCTTAAAAAAAAAAAGTCCTGCAAGCAGCACGTTTGGAGTGGTGTATACCGCTCCTCTACCACTCCTGACCATTAATATGAATGGGCACCACTGCCGATGCGTTTTGGCAGCAGTGCTTCATGGGCACATTTAACCTCTTCCTTGGCCGCTAGCTGGGTTATATGCGCCCCACTAGCAGCCAAATAGCACCGCTAAAATGATGGTAAAGAGCCGCTAAAACTTGCGTTTTACCATCAACGCCTGCCCGCTCCAGTGTGAAAGCAGCCTTCATAAGTGATACAGAAAATTTCTTACATTTAAACATTTATTAAACAAAACAAACCTCCAATCAGTTTACTTGTATGTATGATTTAGATAAAAAAAAAAAACCTATATATTAAATAAAAACAGGTAGTCAAAACTTTTGGACGAAAAATTTTATTTTATTTTATTTTTATTTTTTAAATAGTGTATTTTTTCCCCCCAAAAAATGCATTTGAAAGACCTCTGTGCAAATGCCGTGTGACATAAAATATTGCAACAACCGCTATTTTATTCCCTAGGATCTCTGCTAAAAAAATATATATAATTTTTGGGGGGTCTAAGTGATTTTCTGGCAGAAAATACAGGATTTTTACTTGTAAGCAACAAGTGTCAGAAAAGATTTAGTCTTTAAATGGTTAAACTGAGAACTTCTACACACTGAGATGACTTCATTCATTCAAGTGTAAACATTGTATCTTTCTGTTCTTTTCTTGGCAGCCTGCCCAGAGAGGAGGAAAGTGTTTCTATGATGACTCAGGCAACTTACACTGACTTCTATTACAGAAGTCATTTCAAAGTCCCGCTGCAGTTCTAAATCGGCTTTTTATCAGCACAATCGGCCGATGCCGATTATTTTAAAAACGGCAAATATCGGCCGATATATCGGTCGACCTCTAGTGTTATTAACATTACAGTCTTGGTTACTATATTCCCTCTTTTTCCTTTGTAAAAACTGAAGAGAAGAATTAATTTAAAACCATTGCCTTTTCTTTGACTTTTTTAACTAAATTCCTTTCAGCATCCTTTATGGGGCTAAAATGCTCTGGTCTCACTTTCTTACTGTTAAAGTATTTAAAACATTTATTGGGATTTTCTTTTACTTTTCTCCACTATGTGTCTTTCATGGTCTATTTTAGCAGCCCTGATTGCGCTCTTACACTTCTTAGTTTCCATTCCTTGTATTTTTGGAATGCTGACAACTAAAAAATGAATCGTAACAAAATGCACATTATTATTATTATTATACACAATGTATATAGTGCCAACAGTTTATGCAGTGCTTTAAAATGTATAGGGGGAAACACAATTACAGTACACTTCAATACAAAAGGTACAGGAGGGCCCTGCTCTTCCAGCTTCCTAATCTCACAATGATCAATTTTAAGATCCTGCACATACACAGGCTTATCATGGAATGTTTTAAATGTACACTGTCCCAGAATATTATAGTCCTGTTATACTCACTCTAATTTCTCTATCCGGCTTGTTGTCAGAGCTTCCATCAGATCCCTGAAATTAGGACCCTCCAGATTGTTCTTAGACAGGTTCAGTGTCCTCAGTGTCTGGTTATTTCTTATTCCAGATGCCAGGTGGGGGCAGGAACTGTCTGTCAGGTGATTATCATCCAATCTGTAGAAGAAGAGAAGAATGTTAGGAAAAGAAAAATAATTTCTCCCCCAGGAATGAATGTAACTATTCTCTACATGAATGGAGCTCATTTCTCTTTATTGGAATCATATATATTAGATCACGTTATAAAACTTCAGTGAATAGAACTTTATACAAACATTTTTCTAATGGAGTAGACCACCCCAATATTGTCATCCATGTGTAGAGATGGAGATATCTCCATACACAGGATGAACACAGAATACCACTGACATGACTCATATTGTTCCTAATCTGCTGGCAATGAGTATAGCCCTCCAAAAATGCACTGTCCCCACTGCGCCAATAAATAATCAGTGACAACTATCAGTGAAAATAAAAAATGTGAAATGAAAATTGAAAATCAAAAGCAGATATCAGTAAAAGAAACAAAGCTGCTACTTTAGTGAGAATGATGCTTATAAGAATAAATTAAACTTCCAAACGTGTACTGCAAAAATATTTGACACTAATGCCATTGACAGAAAGAGAATGATGCTCATGCTTAGTTCAGTTTATCGGAAGCAGTGGCTGGGAAGTGGTGAGAGCTTATAAGGCACACTTTGAGTTCCACTATAACCGCAGTGCAACGCCCGAGCTTTTGGTGAAAGTTTGCTGTGATTATTTCAATTGATGCTGGCATTTTTTATTTAACATGTGAGTTGATATATTGAAGTGATGTGTGAGTTGTTTGAATACATTTTTAAACTGTATCACGCTATGTGGAGCATTGTATTTTACTTTTTACATATGGATAAGCCTTGCCTGGAATGATTGAGGGATAGACCCAAGAGGGGGTTTATACTGCTTTTTTGCCAAACACGAAAGTGGGAGGCAACATCAGCCAGTGAGTGTGTTTCCATTGGGCGAGGTGTCACGAGCACATTGGTGTAGTGGAAGTCTGAAGGAGTTTGTGAAGATTGATTCCCTTTTGTGATTTTCAACATTCTGTTTAATGGACTTTTAGTTCTCTATATCACTGCATCACCGGGTGATAAATTGAATATTTTCACTTTGCACATTTGTTACATTGTTATGAGCGCTACTTAAATGATTTTTCAAATATTTTTGCACTACATGTTTGGAGGTATAATTTATTCATATATGACTCATATTGTGTTATAATCTCCTTGTGTATGGAACATGATTTGTATCCATGTTAGTGATTGCTAGAAGTAATCAGGGCTGTACTGATTTTGGGGAGAGGTTCTGTGGCGTTCAGGTCTTTTACCTCTCCCCAACCAGAAGGGACCCCTTCAGGAGAGTCCCTCACCAAGCACTTGATGGACCAGCTTTGGCTGTGCCTAAGACGCAGGGATGCCCTGGCATTGGCTTAAGTAGACCAATCAGTACCTTGCTCTAGTCAGGAGCCTTGCACCCCAGGGGGTTCATGATTACCATTCCTCTTCACAGGTTTGGCCATTTCTTTACCCTCTGTGCACTTTTTTGTGTGCTGTATTTTCACAGTTCACGTTTGTTGTTCACAGGAGATTCGACTAGCACTGCTGTCAGGAAAGGTTCCACCTGCTGATGATACTGTCTGACACTTGGTGTGCAGTACTGTGGTCCACCAGCAGGTGTCTCCTGACAGTCTGGAACTGCCTGGGGAGCCTTCCCCTGTTGATAGTATTTTATGATCCTTGGGCCGCAGTACTGGTGTCCACCAGCGGGTGGTTCCTGGCAGTGTGGGGCCGACATCATCTCCTGCAATTACGTGTCACCTGAGTAATTGCAGGAGGTGTGTATAAGTACCCGGCAGACACACTGATGCCTTGCCTTGGTATCTTCCTTGCGCTGTGAACCTGTGAAGCTGTGAACCTGTTCGTTTCCTGAACTCTGGACTCTGAGCCTTGTACCTGATCTGTCCCTCCTGTGATCCATCCATCCTCTCTTTGTCCTGTTTGTCTTCCATCCCCAGCTGCTGAACCCTCGTTGTCGACCCTGGCCTGGCCCTGTTTATGATTCCGGTATTCCCCTTTACTTGTATATATTTGTCTGTTAGTATTTGTGGGTTTCTGTTGGTGATTGTTTGGTTGCACATTGTAGTATATTGGAGGCGGTTGTGTTTATTCTCTTATCTTAATAAATTATATATTTTCACCTTATCTGCATTTGTTCCTCTGTTGCTGTCCACACAGCTCTGGTCATATCAGATATGTGACAACTGCACTGTGGAGCTTAAAATCAAAAAATCAAAAAAAAAAGAGTTCTTGTAGTTGTTTTAACAATATTTAAAACTTTTAGATTTTTTTTGTAACTACACAAAATACACTATCATGTAACTTGTAAATGCCATTTTAACTTTGTATCCCTGAAAGATGGGACTCACTATCTTTATTTTGAGAATGTCTAAGGGTCTAGTTACACTAATGTCAATAGAAACAACGTTCCCAGATAAGCTGATGGGAGGAGGGGTTACATAGTTAGTCAGGTTGAAAAGAGTCCATCTAGTTCAGACATCACCAAAAAGCGTGCCGCGGTCCAGGACTGGCCCCAGTCACTGTTTCATCCGGCCCAGCCGCAGTCCCATCATTTAGGATCCTGAATAGCTGCCCTCACTGCTGTCATCCTTATCGAGTTGTTATCAGTGGCAGGACAGCTCTGCATGGATGGCAGGAGAATGACATTGGAGGTAGTACAGCTCCGGATGGACAGCGGTAGCTGCCAAGTTAACTAGCAGGTGATTGGTTGCTAGCAATCATTAATAGTAATTAGAAAAAACTGCGCTATTCAAAAAAAACGCCCTTTAAGCAGCAGCTCAAATCTGGAGGGAGTCTATTCCACATTTTTACAGCTCTTACTGTGAAGAAACCTTTCCGTATTTAAGATGAAATCTCTTTTCCTCTAGACGTAAAGAGTGTCCACTTGTCCTCTGTGATGATCTTAAAGGGAATAACTCAACATTAAGTTCACTATATGGACCACTTATGTATTTTTACACAGTGATCATATGCCCTTTTAATCTCCTCTTTTCAAGAGTGAATAAATTCAGTTCCTCCAATCTTTCCTCATAGCTGAGCTCCTCCATGCCTCTTATCAGTCTGGTTGCCATTCTCTGAACTTTGTTTAGTTCCCTGATATCCTTTTTGTGAACAGGAGCCCAAAACTAAACTTCATATTCCAGGTGAGGTCTTACTAATGATTTGTACCAGGGCGAAATGATATATCTATCTCTGGAGTCCACACCTCTCTTAATATGAGAAAGGATTTTGCTCGCTTTGGAAACTGCAGCTCGGCATTGCATGCTATTATTAAGCTTATGATCTATCAAAACCCCCAACTTCTTCTCCACTATGTATTCCCCCATTTGTACTCCCCCTAGTATGTATGATGCATGCATATTCTTAGACCCCAAGTGCATAACTTCACATTCATCTACATTAAATCTCATCTGCCACATAGTCGCACAATTAAATTGCATTGAGGTTGGCTTGAAAGTTGGAGATATCCTGTAAGGACATTATTTCACTGCATAGCTTGTTGTCATCTGCAAAGACTGAAATGGTACTTTTAATCCCAGACTCTATATCTTTTTATAAAGATATTAAACAGTAAGGGTCGCTGGCAAACTTTAAGTGATTGGGAATACCTACAGATTCAACATTTTATTAATTGTATCCCAAAGCCAATAAGAGATGAAAATACGTTAACGCCAATGGAAAAGCTCTGTACTGCAAAAACAACACTAAAACATAGTGTGTCACGGGTACATGATATCCTTTCAGAAATAGAGGGCCAAGGGACCATACCAGCTATAGTCAAATGGGAGCAGGACATGGGTATCAAAGTAGATGAATCTCAGATGATTTACGCAGTGCACAATTATGTATCGGACACAACATCAGTTGAGGTCAATTATAAGTGCCTGATGAGATGGCATCTAACACCAGATAGATTACACAGAATAGATCCCTCCAAATCCAAACAATGTTGGAGAGAATGTAGATTACCCGGAACAACATTTCACATATGGTGGCAATGCCCAGAGATAAACCAATATTGGTGCAACATAATAGCTTACATTGAAATAATAACTGGTGAAAGAATATCGTGATCCGGGGGAGTGTCTGTTTTTGGGGGCAGAAGAAAAAACTAGCAACCAATTTAGGAAAAAAATAAAAAACACGCTGGTGCCGTTTTTGCTTAATGCGGCAAAAGCCTTGATACCTAAAAATTGGTTACAAGCTAAAAAACCCTCCATCAGAGAGTGGATACAGAGAGTAGAATATATTAATAATATGGAATACCTAAGTAAAATGGAGGAAAATAAAATGAAAAGATATTGGGTAATCTGGGAAAAGTGGAGATCATTCAAAAAGACGGAACATTTCTTTCAGGCACTATCGGAATAAACGAGAATGGATTCAAGGAGGGCCAACAGACCACGGGGAGGAGGGGAGGGTTTAAAAGGAAAACAGAAAAGAAATGCAAATAAGATAAAGTTGAATGAGATTAAAGGTGAAAATATATGTATTTGTACTGTATGAGATGTTTTTTCTTAAAATATAATAAAATTTAAATAAAAAAAAAACAAAAAAAAACAAAAAAAAAACAGTAAGGGTCCCAACACTGAACCTTGTGGTACACCACTGATAACCTTCGACCAATCAGAGTAAGAATCATTAACCACTGGTCTATAATATATAGAGAATCCATGCTGGAGTTACTTTCAAATACATATTTCTTGATTGTTTACCATATTGAGTGTGACAGGATTCACTTTGGGCAGGGGCCTGTGGAACCCAGAATCCCATGGAGAGGTTGGGAAACCCTGTGTCTATTAGGGGCACAGGGTGACCGAGAACCCCAGTCTGATCTGTACTAATCAGAATCACTGTACAGTCACACTGGAATCTTGTGTGTGTGTTTGTATATATATATATATATATATATATATATATATATATATATATATATTGTCTCATACTGTTGTGGACTCTTTTCTGGGTCGTTTGGAGTGTGGCTGTATTCTATTGTCCTACTGTGTCTGTCTACTGTGGGATGTGTATGTGTGTTTGCTGTGAGGAGGGAGAGGAATTCCTCCAAAAGCTCTCCCTGCTGTTTGGACAGTCTACCCTACCCCGAATGCAAAGGGAGGGCGTTTTGTCCCGAGTGTTACCTGTGTTTTAATAAACAGTTCATGTTCAGCAGCCAAACCGTGTACTGCCTCGTTTGTGATTGCAAGTGGTTGGAAGATCTGATATCTATATTCAGACTGGAACGAAGCGGTATATGACGAAAGCACTCAAGCCTAGTGTGGGATGTTTCATTACTTTGAGAACTATAAGAGCTCTTTATAACTTTGGTTTAGCAGGAAATGTCCATCTTAGTCATTCTGTATTTGAATACTTACGTAGTAGGATACATTTCCTAGATCCTTAAGCTGACCATAGACCAGTTGCATTGGTAGGTGGGAAAAAGACCAGGGGCATCAGCCTGAAATCCAAGCCCAACTGCAGTGGAGGGAGGGGATTGACTGCTTGGGGGGTAGGCTCACTTTCTGGTTGCTGCCTGGATCACCAGTTCCCATCCATGTTGACCACTAAACTGAGCTACCTGACCATTACACTGACCTACCTGCCCCCTACTCTGAGCCCCCTGACACATACACTGACCCCCCTGACACTTACATTTATCCCCCCTGACACACACACTGACCCCCCAACACCTACACTGACCCCCCTGACACATACAATGATCCCTCTGCCACCTACACTGACCCCCCTACATCTACATTGACCCCCTGATGCATACACTGACCCCCCTGACACCTACACTGACCCCTATGACACCTACACTGACCCCCTGACACCTACACTGACCCCCATGACACTTACACTGCCCCCTTGACACCTACACTGACCCCCCTGACACCAACACTGACCCCCCTGACACATACACTGACCCCTCCTGTGAGAGGTGACCTCTTGACACTCCTGCAGCTCAGCCTTACCTGTGTAGTGTAGCCCATCCCATCCATGACCACTTCCGAGATAGCAGGCTGCACCCACCAGGAAGAGAGAGCCAGGGTAAGTGAGCCACTCCGCTGCAGGCACCAGGAAGAGAGAGCCAGGCTAGGAGAGCCACTCCACTGCACACACCAAGGAGAGAGAGCCAGGATAGGAGAGCCGCTCCGCTGCACACACCAGGCAAGATAGGAGACCTGCTCCGCGGCCTGCCCATTTACACAGAGTAAGCGGGGATCTCCCAGTGCCCAGCAGTGTCATTCCCACCTCCTCCTGGACCCAGCATTGCCTATGTCACATGCCCCGCGGTCTCTGCATTGGACTAGTGGAATGTCCATCATAGGAGTCGGGTCCCGGAGGCGGGTCTTTTTGTATGTCACTCGGCCACGCTGGATAAGCGGGAGATCATTCCCTGTTGCCTGTATAAACAGCTCTGTGCTAATAATGAATTTAGCAATATCGAGGCCCGGGGCTTTTTGGGGCCACACTCGGGATCCAGCCTCCATCAGCCCCCCCTCCTGACGGCACTGCCATAGACGGATTTAAATTCATCTGGTTCAGCAGGAACAGGCTGAATTTGTATCCTCCTAAAGACAGGCTGGTTGATCTATTGATCTCTCACTGATTGATACTCACTGTAATTCCTCTATCTGGCTTATTGTCAGAGCTCCCATCAGATCCCTGAAATGAGGACCCTCCAGAATGTTATGTGACAGGCTCAGTGTCCTCAGTGTCCGGTTATTTCTTATTACAGATGCCAGGTGGGTGCAGGAACTGTCTGTCAGTTTATTATTATCCAATCTGTAAAAGAAGAGAATGTTACCAGAAGAAAATGAATTTCTCCCCCAGGAATGAATGTAAGTATTCTCTACTTGAATGGAACTCATTTCTCTTTATAGAAATAGAATTGTATAAGACAACTGTTATAATGGAGTAGACCCCCCCAATATTGTCATACATGTGTAGAGATGGTGATATCTCCATACACAGGATGAGTACAGAATAGCACTGACATGGCTCGTATTGTGCTATAATCTCCTTGTGCATGTAGCATGAATGGTATCAGCAGAGTGTGAGGCTGGAATCATCTTTGCTAGTGATTGGACGGGATGATTTTTGTGTGATATTCTATTTATCTCTGCTGAGGATAAATTCTTTTTTTTTTTTTTTTTTTTTTAAATATAAATTTTATTTATTTAAACAATGCCCAACCTGGGCGCACATATAACATAAGACATACAGTTGGGATACATGGGGGGAAGGAAGGGAAAGTGCCTATTGAGTTCGATACAGAGATAGAGGGGGAGGCAGACATAGCTTACATACATCACATCTTAAATTAACATGAGTTCTTGTAAGGTCACATTCATCGTCATTCCGGTTACCACTGCCTATGTGAGCCGAAGCCCTGCGTGAAGAAACCATAGGTACACTAGACGCTTAAGTCTTTTCCGCCTCCCCCCTCTTCCTCACATCAGAACCTCATTGCCCTGGTAAACAATTAAGCGTCCGAGGTCAGAGGCTAACAGTAATGAGGACAAGGACACATAAGGGAGGAAGGTTGGGGAAGAGAGAGAGAGAGAGAGAGAGAGAGAAAAAAAAGGGGGGAGATATCTGGTTGATTCAGGAACACCTCGTCGTATACTTGGACCAGGTTGCAAACTATCTCACAGGGTCCTCAGGGATACTCCTTCAGGGGAGAGAATAAACTGATGCCAGAGTGCCCATGTGGTTTTAAATCTTTCCTGTTATTGCCTTCCAGATAGCACCAGATCTTCTAGCTTACTAACTTCCTCCACCCTTCGAATCCAGGATGCCACTGAAGGTGGGGCCTGGCTTTTCCAGTGGAGCGGAATGCAGGCTCTAGCTGCATTCACCAGGTGACACAGAATTGACTTTTTGTATTTTTTAGAAGACATGGTATTAACATGTAGGAGAAAAAAGGCCGGGTCATCGGGGACATTGTATTCCGTGAATTTTTGGGTAATTGACCTGACTGTAGACCAGAAATGGGACAACTTCGGACAGGACCAAAATATGTGTAACAATGTGCCCTGCCCCTGACCACATCTCCAGCAAAGTGCCGAGGTGTTCGGATAGAAGGAGTGCAGAACCTGAGGGGTGAAGTACCACCTCGTCAGGAGCTTGTAGTTAGTTTCCTGTATTTTTGTACAAATAGTAGATTGTAGGGCAAAGGTCAACATACGTTGAGTCTGGCTCGAAGTAAATGCACAGTTCAGCTCCCTCCCCCATTTATTCAAGAAGGTTAAATGAGTGTCATCAACCGGGGCGATAAGGAGGTTGTACATTGTTGACAGTGTCCTAGGGAGTGCCCCGCACCCTGAACAGTGTTCCTCAAATGTAGTCAAAGGTACATCAAACTGCTGTGGAGATGGGAGGGCCTGAAGGAAATGTCTAAGTTGGACTGCAGTCCAGAAAGCTAGTTTGTAAGGGCCTGACGCATTACACAGCGTCTCTATAGATGGCCAGTCTCCATTCGTCCGGAAGTGCCTAGCTTGTGTGCAGTTCCTAGTGAACATTGCTGTCATAATTTGGAGGGCCAATCCTGGAGGGAATTGTGGGTTCCCCATAATAGGGTAGAGCGGAGAGTTAGATGTGGATAGTGGCCCAGCTGAACAGAACTTTGACCCCACTCGCAGCGTTACCCCTATCAGGGATGTCTTTTCATATTCTTAGGGAGGTGTGCATAGCACCAGATAGCTCCCTGCAGTGGCACCTGCATTTGGGCTTGTTCTAACCGGGTCCACAGCTTTAAATCCCGGTGGCGACCCCAGTCTATAATCCTACCGAGATGAACCGCATGGTAGTATTTCTTCACATCCGGGACTGCGAGGCCCCCGTGAAGTTTGGGTAGGGAGAGTAGAATCCGGGCCAGTCTCGGTTTTTTATTCGCCCAAATAAATCTAGTAAACATCCCATGTTCCTGTCGAAAGAAGGTGGGGACCAGGACGGGCAGTGCATGTAGTAAATATAAAAATTTGGGCAAGATGCACATCTTGATGAGGTTGCACCTGCCAAACCAGGAGTGCAGGCCTTTATGCCAGGACTCCAGCAGGGCACGGGTTCTGGTCAACAGGGGTGGGAAATTAAGCTTAAAGACATGGTCTAGATTCACAGGAATCAAGGTCCCCAAATATGTCAGTGCTACGGTTGTCCATTTAAAATTAAAACTAGAGTGGAGTGTGTTCATGGCGGCTTGCGGAAGTGCTACTCCCATAGCCTCCGATTTAGTGTAGTTAATTTTCAGGTTAGAGATCCGTCCGTACTCCTCAAATTCCCTGAGGAGATTCGGGAGGGATATTGCCGGGTTCGAAAGGGAAAACATCAAGTCGTCCGCATAAGCGGAGACCTTGTATTGGACACCCCCCGCTATCAGGCCTTGGATATCAGGATTGTTTCTAATTTTGCATAAGAAAGGTTCCAAGGAAAGGGCAAAGAGAAGGGGGGACAATGGGCAGCCCTGTCTAGTTCCGTTTTTAATAGAAAGGGGGTCTGACAGGACCCCATTCACTTTAATTTGTGCTGTCGGGGCAGTATATATCTGGGTAATCCAATTAATCATTTTTTCACCCAATCCCACATGCCGGAGAACCGTGAACAGGTATTCCCAGTTAACCCTATCAAAGGCTTTTTCTGCATCGGTGTTTAAAAAGACGGAAGGTGTGCTGGTTTGATTAGCAATGTATATTAAGTTCAACACTTTAGTCGTGCTGTCCCTAGCTTCCCTCGAAGGGACGAAACCCACCTGATCTAGATGAACCAGGGTCTGTAAGTGACGGGCTAGCCGGGTCGCTAAAATTTTAGTAAACAGCTTGAGATCAGTGTTCAGCAGCGAGATTGGTCTGTAGCTACTACAGACCAAGGGGTCCTTACCGTCTTTAGGAATGACCGTGATATGGGCCCTGGTGGTGTCATGAGAGAAGGTGGCCACGTTCCCTATGGCATTAAAAAAACCCACCATATGAGAGCTAAGGGTCGGGAGCAGGGTCCTATAGTATGAAAAGGTAAAGCCATCTCGCCCAGGTGCCTTTCCAGGTTTAGTCAGTTTGAGCGCCAGTTCCAGCTCGTCTGTAGTGATCGGGGCCTCTAGCTCAGCTATGCTTTCAGATGACAGAGTAGGGATCTGGCTGGATGATATATAAGCCTCCATCTGGGGTTGTCCCCCCTGCGGGGTTGGTAGGTTATAAAGAGTGTCATAGAAGTCTTTAAATGTTCCCGCAATCTGATGTGGGAGGCCGACGGTTACGTTCGCTGTCGTCTTAATCCGGGGGATATAGGTCTGCTTCTTAATGTCTTTGACCGCCCTCACTAGGATGCGACCGCATTTATTCCCGGATTCGTATGCCATGAGCCTACATTTTTGTAACGCAGCCTTAGCTTTATGTCCCAGAAGGACATTGATCTGACTCCGAAGAGAGGACAGTTCAGCCTCCACGTGAGGATCCGGGGAAGCTTTGTGGCGCGACTCCAGAACTTGGAGTTTAGCCAGAAGCAAATCCAGATGTTTCCCGGTTTCCTTTTTGATACGCGAGCCGTGTTTTATCAGGATACCCCTAATAACTGTCTTATGGGCTTCCCACACCGATCCCGGTGAGGAATCGGCCGTTGTGTTAGTCTGAAAATAATAAATAAGTTCCCTATTCACCTCCTCTAAGACCCCCGGCTGCTGCAGAAGACTTTTATTTAGCCGCCAAAAGCGCGTCCTCTGGGACGGGTTATTGGATAGTTTATAGGTCAACGTAATGGGAGCATGATCCGACCATGTCCGTTGGCCTATAGTGGAGGCGTGAACCGCATGGAGTTGGCCGTGGGGTATAAGAAAGTAATCTATTCTCGTGTATATTTTATGGGGGGAGGAATAGAACGTGTAGTCCCGTTCGCCCGGGTGTTGAAGTCGCCAAATATCGATCAACTGCGTCTCATGCAGACATTTAATAATGCGTTTACGGGCACCCACAGGCATAGACCCGACGACGTGTCGACGTTAGGGGCCAGGGGTACATTCCAGTCTCCCCCCAGGATCAATTGGCCCTCTTGAAATTCAGACAGTTTAGCAAGTGTGCATCGCAGAAAAACATCCTGACCGTCGTTTGGGGCATAGACGTTCGCCAGCGTCAACTGAACATCACCAATGCGACCCTTGAGGAACACATAGCATCCTCCCGGATTGGTCCTGGAATCCTGAAGTGTCCAGGGTATTCTACTGGAGATAAGGATGGAGGCCCCTCGAGATTTCGTTTTATTGGTGGAATGGTACGTCAGGGCGAAAAATCGGTTTTTGAGGACCGGCAACCTATCCTCCTTGAAATGAGTTTCCTGGATATAGGCTATATAACTGCGATCTCGCCTCAAGTCATGCAGCAACATACGTCGCTTCTCTGGGATATTGAGGTCTTTCGCGTTCAAGGAGTATATTCGGAGGCTATCCATCCTCAACCAGAGGGGGAGGGGGGGAAAGAGAGAAAGAGAAGAAGAAGAAGAAGAAGAAGAAGGAAAAAAAAAAAAAAAAATATATATATATATATATATAGAAAGGGGAGAGGGTCACCCCCCTAGTCACCCAACCAGGAGCGTCACCAGGGGGAGTGGGGAAAGATAAGGCACGAACAGAGGGGATTAAGGGAAGGGTACTAGCTAAGGGCAAGCAAAATGCTTGCGTGGCATGTCTCCACCAAAAACGGCCGAGGACGTGCCGGCCTACATGGGGGAAGTGTCTGGGAACAGCTGAGGAGTGGCGCTCCCGGCCCCCCCCCCCGACATAGGAGCTGCTAGAGTGTGGTCCAACGGCACCAATAAGATTCCCCTCCCCCGCAACCCCACGGCCGAGCCGCGGGGGGGGAACCCCGGGGGCGCCAGGGGGGTCATCGACTCCACCCCGAGGGCTCCGCCCCATCATGCTCCAAAAGCGGCTAACCTCCCCAGTAATAACGGAACACAGAGCAGCTCCCCCGGTCTCCCAAGAGGTGGGGGAGCAAGTATGTAACATCTCCGGGATGGGTGTAGGTCCCCCGTCTCCGTACCAGCACCTGGCCCTCCGAGAAGCCGGGCTCCCCACCAGGAGGCGGCCTCCGACGGGCACGCCGGTGCCAACATCTACCATTCTCCCGGCATGCATACAGATTAAACTTAAACCCAACAGGAACGAGGGAGGAGCCAAAATAACATATAAAACAATATAATAAATGCATAACAACATGTAAGGCCGCGTACACACGCGCGGACTGTTCGCCCAACCTTGTCCGCTGAACAGTGTTTGGGCGGACAGTCCGCTCGTGTGTGGGGCTTCAGCGGACAGTTTCAGCGGACAGTTGGCCGAACAAGGTCTTACGGAAATTCCGAAAAACTGTCCGCTGAAACCTTGTTTCAGCGGACTGTTCGCTCGTGTGTAGGCTTGTTCGGCCAACTAAGTCTCGCGCATGCTCAGAAAGGATTTCCACGTCGGAAGGTTGCATTGCAGTGTATAGGACGTCGTATTTTTCGTCCCGTCGTACGTGCCGTTCACGTCATCGCGCACGGTTTCAGCAAACTGTTCGTCCGTCGTGTGTGGCCATGTCCGTCCATGCTAAGTTTGAGCGGACTGTTCGCTCAAACTGTTGGACGGACAAAGTTGGGCCAACAGTCCGCGCGTGTGTACGCGGCCTAACTGTGAGTATCTGGGGAGAGCCCCCAACCGAGCACCATCAGTCCCCCCTGAGTCAGGAAGGGGGCAGCCACCCCAACCGGGGAGGGGGGGCAAAACCCAAAAAAGGCCCCTCCCCCGAGGCGGGGGCGAATGGAATCTGCAACTGAAAGGAGTTGTGAAAACGATGTCCCAAAGTCTCTCAGCGGCCCCCCAGTGCATCAAAGAAAAAACCCAAAAGTCTCCCTGGGCTTCTCATCCCAGCCAGGCATAGTCCAGTGTTCCCAACAGACCTCGGGCATGGGGGAGGGGGTAATCCTTTTTACACGTGGGTGTTGTGGTGTCAAATCCTCCAGTCACTGACATAGCAGGTGTGGGGGGGGGTTCACCACCCCAGCAGACCACCCCCCCAGCAATCTGTCTCAACATAGTAAACCCTGCAGGCCTAAAAGGCCGGATTGTCTGTCACTCCCGAGGGGCTCCCCCAGGCAAGACGGCCAGGACAGTCAGTAGCCCCCTCCTCCCAAGCGTCCCAAGTCCATCGCCTGCACAGTGTGAGACACAGTAGGACCACCTCATCGAACTGCACGCACGGAGCTCAGGGGGGGGGGAATAGGTCAGCGTAGGGGTAGCAAGCAGGGCAGGAGTTTACCTCATACAGCGAGCAGCCTGTGCTCACAACTCGCGTGCCCTCTCCGGCGTAGTTGTCCTGGAGCCACGGCGTCGTCTCTGGGGCCTCGGCTGGGCCGACCCCCACGAGGATTGCAGTCCGGAGCGGCCCCCCGGCGGAGGAAGGAACATCAGCCAATTCGGGATTCTGAAAGGATCCACAGCCAGGAACGTGAATAGAGCAGGTAGGTCTCCCGGAGAGTGAAGGTGGAATGACTGCTGATCTCTTCTGAAGGTTACTGCGAGTGGGTAACCCCAGCGATAGGTGACACCCCACCGGCGAGCAGCCTCCAGCACAGGGCGAAGCATGGCTCTTCTCTGCAGCGTAGCACGGGAAAGATCAGGCAGGATTCTAACCGATGCCCCGTCAAAGTCCACATTCCCAGCTTCCCATGCCCTGCGGAGGATTTACTCTTTGTACGAGTAATGATGCAGGCGGCAGATGACATCTCGCGGCCTATTGACGTCCTGTGACTTCGGTCCCAGCGCTCGATGGATCCGGTCGAACTCCAGGGTCTGCGGAAGGGGCTCGCCTGGGAATCTGCGGAAAATGGCGGTGGCTGTAGCGGCCAAGTCCTCCGAACCAGTCGCCTCCGGGAGTCCTCGCAGATGGATATTTTTCCGTCTGCTTCTGTCTTCCATCTCCTCCTGATGGAGTTGGAGCAGGGTAGCTGCATCAATATGTGCTTCCTGAAGGCGCTCCAGCGCACTGACCCTGCTTTCCATGTCCGTCGCTGCGGTTTCCCCCGCCGTCAGGCGCGCCGTGATGGAGCTCAGTTCACTCCTCACCTCTTTCATGTCCTGACGGTGCTGTGTCTCCAGTCTGCTGATGAGGGATTCGATATCCGATTTAGTCGGGAGAGCCCAGAGGAGCGCCCAGAGCTCTGCGTTACTTCCGTTTCCCGTGGCAGACATCAGTGGAGCTTCTGAGCCCGATTGCAGGTCAGGTGGAGTGTCCGCTAGTGAGTCAGAGCCCAGCGAGGCTGCCGGCGAGGACGGCCCGCTCTCCAGTGCCGCTCTCCCCTCTCCACGTGCGTCCGCCATCTTAGGGGGAACAGGAGGCAGCTGAGGCCGAAGCTGTGTGAAAAATTGAGCGATCGGCCCGCCGGAGTCTCTCGTTCTCCCACTCCTGGATTGCCCCTTGGTCTTCCTCCACTTAGCAGACATGCCGCGATCCAATAAACAGTCCAGTGATCATAATAGGCTCCGGTAGTCGGGAGAAGGACGGGAGCACGGAACACACGCGTCCTCACCCAGCCATGTCCAGGCCACGCCCCCGAGGATAAATTCTTTAATCCAAATTCTGTATATGATTTGGTTTAATATTTGAATATTAAAATTGCATATAGTTTGTGCCTAGGAAAACCTCTTCCACCCTTTCAAAATTCTTTGGCTTGAATGTAAGTATGAACACGCCTCTTGAACAGCTAATTGTGCCCAGATGTAATTATCTCAAAAGCATGGGAAAGACAAGCTAGAAAGTCCATAAGACATAAGTGAGAGCAGTGTTTCTCAACCAGGGTGGTGTAGTACCCCAGGGCTCTGCATATTTCTGTAATCCAATCAAAAATGCTATTTTAATTGAATTTATGAATTTAATTAAATAAAGCTTTACCACATTTACTATAAAAAAAAGTGTTTATTAGATAAAATTGTTGGGCACTTTATGAGACAATGACTGCTACAGAGTTTGTATGTCTCCATCCCTGAATCATATAGAAAAAAGAGGGGGAAGGGGAATGGGGGAATGGTGGGACTTTATATGAAGCACAACACCAGAACAAAATTAATCATTAGATACTATTTAATGGTGCCCATTAGGGATGCACTGATACGAGTACATGTAACAATATTTTTTTTTAGTACTCGTCGATACCAATTACCGATACCTACCGCAACTGTTTTGCTTTCACTTTAGCCTTCAGCAATGGTACAAAGCTATATCGGATTTGCTCCTGCTCAGTGGAAGTTATCCACAAAACGTGCGTAGCACTTTTTATCAATGTATTGTCAAAGCTACTATGCGTCTACTTTGAGACTACCTTGAAGAAATTTGACATTTTTTTACATTATCATGTGTGCAATCAATCATGTCTATAAGCAGGTTTGGGCTACATTTAAGCCCTTGTACACACGGTCGGAGATTTTCGACAACAAAAACCGGCGGATTTTGTCAGTCAAATTTTGTCCGACGGATTTTGTCCGAAACTGTTGTATACACACGGTCGGACGAAGTTGTCGGGAAATCCGATTGTTCAGAACGTGATGACGTTATTTCATTACGACGGGACTACGTTCAGGCTAGTAGCCAATAGCTTTGGTGTAGGAATTTGATCTGAGCATGCGTGGCACTTTGTCCAATCGGAATTCTCTACACATGATCGGAGTATGTCCGATCGGAGCATTTTGGCGGAAAATTTTACCAAATCACCTGGCAATTTTACCAAATTTTACCAAATCACCTGGCTTTTAGGAAAAAACTCAAGACCTTCCTCTTTTAGCAGATGATCAAAGCTCGCCACAGCGCCTAGAGGCGATTCAGTTCGCATTGTGCGCTATATAAGTATTTCATTCATTCATTCATTCACCAACAAGTTGGAAAACTTGGTCCGTCGGATATTCCGAAGGAAACAGTCCGATGGAGACCACACACAGTCGGAATATCCGACAAAACGGTCCGATTGGACACATTCCGTCTGAATCTCCGACCGTGTGTACAAGGGCTAATACATTTTAATATATTATGTACTATGTAGGAACACTTATGTGTGTGTGTATACATTTATATGTATTTATTATGTTATTTATTACATGTTATTTACTGTCCCACATGCATCCATGTGCACCATTAAATAGTATCTACAATCTCATTGATCTACACAGCTCTTATGAAGACGGACAACAAGCCCCATTATGCTCGGGCATGGGAAGCTGACTTGGGCTGCACCTGGGAGTCGAAACAATGGTTTGGGGCCTCGATGAGAGCTCACAAAGGTATCCTTAATGTTTCGCTAATCGAGGCAGGTATCAAAGTTTTATTTAGATGGTACTATGTTCCTTCCAGGCTGGCTAAAATCTTTCCGGGCTCTTCGCCAGTGTGTTTCAGAGGTTGTGGTCTGGAAGGGGACATGTTTCATGTCTGGTGGTCTTGCCCATGCATCCGCTCTTTTTGGCGGAAAGTGTTTTGCACGGTTAGTTCCATTACGGGGATCACCTTAGTACCACACCCCAGTACGGCCTTACTAAATCATATCATCCCGGCTCTACCCAAACATTTACAGCAACTGGCGTTTTTTATTTTTCTTGGGGCCAAAGTTACGATAGCCAAGGCCTGGAAGAAACACACAGTTTCCTTTAAGATGTTTAGAACTAAGGTAACTTGGATTATGGTACAAGAACAAGTAGTGGCCAAACGGAACGACAAAACGGAGAGATTCCGGTTGATCTGGGAACCTTGGGCAACAATGTGTAATATTTCTCTTATTCTGGGGGTGCAGCCTGGAACTCTGTTCTCAGGGGCAGGTAGCACTTGAATAGCATATTACATTCTCTCTTCTCCTCTCTCACATGTTTTCTCTCTTTCCTCCTTCGTCACCTCCCTTGGTGTACCGTGATGTGCCCCGAATGGGGTCATAAGAAAGACAGCAGCCATGCTATGGGCTAGTTAGTCGCCCAAAATTCTTATCGGCATCCCAGGTAGTGGAACCCTGTAGGGATGGGAGTAGCCTGGTTTTGGTGGGCGGGCCCAACCCCTGGTCTGCAGTTTGATCCCATTTGGGGCGCCAGGGGGCCTGGGGCTCGTGTGCTTTGACTGGACATACTCCATTTAGGGGAATTGACTAGATGATATGGGTCCATGATAATACAATTGATATATCAACATAATGCCTGATTGTTTTACAGGTCTGTTCTGTTATGTTATTGTCTAGATCTATGTTTGTCTAGATTGGCTATATATATGCAAAGGTGGATTTTGCTTGTTTGTTATAAGGAATGTTCATCTTTATTGTTCTAATGGAAATCTTCAATAAAAATTATTGAAAATAAATAGTATCTACAAGTTTATTCATTTGGTTTTGGTGTTGTGCTTCATTTAAAGTCCCACCATTCCCCCATCCCCCTTAACCCTCTTTTCTATACTAGTAAAAAAGAGTGCAACTGCACTTGCAGAGTGCACAGTCTATTTGCCTTTAGTAAATCAACCCCAAAGTCTTCTCTTCCTTTAAACCAGTGGTCTCCAAACTGCAGCCCAGGGTTCGGGTGTGGCCCTTTGCTTGCCTTTATCTGGCCCATGGGACACTATTCCACTGACACCAACAACAAGGCATAATTCCTGTCAACGATTCCAACAGTAGGGCACTATTCCTCCCTCTGACACCAGCGGCTGGGAACTATCCTTCCGCTGACATTAAGGATATGGCAATATTCTTCCCACTGACACCAATGATGGGACACTATTTCTTCCACTGACACCAATGATGAAGCACTATTGCTCCTAATGATATCAATGATGGGGTACTATACCTCCCACTGACAACAAAAATTGGGCAATATTCTTCCTTCTTATTGCTATCACATAGGGAGTTAAAAGCTTACTATGTGATAGCATAGTAGTAATAAAGCCATGTCCTCTTTAAAGGAGGAATCAAGGGTCTTGTAGACCTTTAATGTCACCTCTGGACACAAGTGAAGCTGATTAAGCAGATTGTGTATGATCAGCTGCTTCCAAAGCTTGAAAACTCACAGGAGGGAAGGAGAGCCCAGGATAGATGACAAAGTTAGTGGGAGAGTGGTACCTCTAGGTGTGTGAAAGTGATGAACGCTGATTTCCTTCCACTGTAACTTAGAAACTCAACATATGAGTCCCAGGCCCACAGGAAGGACGTCAGAGCTAGGGATACATGTGGGGATAATCAAGCGGAGGCTGTACCTTTGGGAGTGTATGGAAGTGATGTTCAGTAATCTCGCTCTCAGCTCTACCCACCAGCACCAGATATACCAGTCACAGGTCTGCAGGAGGGACTGTAGAGCCTGGCATACATGGTGTGGGTGTGAAGAGGAAGCCAACAGTCAGTTTGTGTTTAAAAGCCCTTGCTACCCGATGCATCTTATAAATGTTGCTGGTAGACGTGTTTAAAAAAAAGAAAGTGTGGTTAGAAGCAGAGAAAAACACAACAAAAGGCCCTCAGAGACCAAGCTAGAAAAGTTTGCTATAAAGAAAGAATCAGGAGCTGCCATAGTAGAAGTAGATGCCATAGAAACCCCATAATATAGTGGATGCAGCAATGTACCCAGTGCAGAACCAAAAACCCAAACATCTCTGCAACTCTGAGAGTATGTCTATCAACATTCTAGGACAAGTAGGACTCCACTAGGAAAGACAGGGGGAAATGCAATTGAAGAGACAAACCAAAGTAGCCATGCTATATTATTATTGTTATTATTATTAAAGTGGTTGTAAACCCTTACAACACACTTTGACCTACAGGTAAGCCTAGATTAAGGCTTACCTGTAGGTCCAAGAAATATCTCCTAAACCTATACGGTTTAGGAGATATTTGCCCGAAGACAGGCACCGCTGTCTACGGCGCATGCGCCGTAGACAGCGGCGCGCAGGCGCACTGAGCGCGGCATCTTCAACGACGGAGATGCCGCGCGTGTCGGCTCCCGTGCGCATGCGCGGGAGTGACATCATCATGGTTTCGCCAACTGACAGCGGCGGAGCTGCAAGACCCCACCGAGAGGATGGATGCGCCGAACTACAGGGGACAGCGGTGACATCGCTGGCTCCTGTGTCAGGTAAGTGACACATAATGGACTACTATGCGATGCATAGTAGTCCATTATGCTTTGCCTTTGAAGGTAATGAAAGAGGAAGTAAACCCATCAGGGTATGGGTTTACTTCCTCTTTAAGAGAACTCCAAGCAAAGTGATACACCCCATACTGGACTCCCCATGTGTGTGGTACCTGAGACTCCAAATTATCCTGTAGAGATAACCTTCTTCTTCATGCCAGAGAGGTACAACATAGGCCACCTTAAGCCTGAGACTCTTATAAGGTATTGATGTTTGTTCCAGTGAAGGGAAGTGCAAAGTCTTGCAAATATAATCTGGGACAGGTGAAGGGAGCAGTACATTTTCACATTGCAGCCACGAGTCAAATGGGAAAATTTAAACCTAATTTGAAACCCAGTGATATTGTTCTTGTAAAAGACTGGCATTCTTAAAGAAATAAGTGGCCTCTATGCTTTGTCCAAAAAAGGAGAAAGCACAATAACTAGTAATGTATCTAGAGAAAATGAGGATCATTCCAATTTAAGATAGAAATGTAATTAGTCATAGTTACCTCAAACTTTTGATGGTGTGTAGACTCGGTAGAAGTTTGCTCAATCCCTCATTCTGAATAATACATAAACTTAGACTTACTTCTTCTACCTCTCTGCACGACTGAAGAATAAAAGACAGCACAGAGCAGTCCAAAGGGCTGAGGAAGACACCAGAAATGTCAACTTTATTTGATCCAATACATTGTGACACCAGAGCCTTATTTCTGCTTTCATTGAGATAATAGAATACATTAAAATTTGTTTTGCTTCTTGTATATTTGTCAGGTGTTTGTTCTGCAATTTTCTTCTGGATCCAGGTGATGACATGTCTGGCAGCCTGAGTAGACAATTCTCCTACATGAGACTTTAACATGGATCTAGTAGAAGAGTCTGAGAGACCGCAGAGGAAACGGAGGAATATTTCAGCACGGCCATCATTGTAAGATTCAGCCTCATCAAATGTTTCCTGTAATCTGTCAGGATTATAGTTAATAAAATGGACTAAAGCAGCAAAAAACTCCTGAAGAGTGAGATGTAAGAAGGTGTAATCCACATCAGGAGGCTGACCAGATTCCATCATCAAAGATGAAAAGACATGATTATCATTTATCACACTGAATGACTCCAGATGACGCTTATCAAATACAATCATGTGATTCATGACTCCATGTTCTGCCATCCGCCCAATAGATGTCAGCAGTTCCCCGGCAGTGTGACCACCATCTGTATTCTGGCTGTGATTGGCCAGAATGTTGGAGACAAAAGTCACAAAGAGTTGTGTCACTGTTTTGGGTAATGATGTCATCAGCTGATCAGTGATTGTTGGTTGGGATCTGAAGCACATTGATAACACTGTACAGATGATCCAGCAGTATGATGGGATATAACAGAAAGTGTACAGTGTGTCATTCTCCTGCACATAATGAAAAGCCTTTCCTGACAATTCCTCATTTCCAAAGAAATTATTAAAGAATATCAGTCTGCCTTCATGGAGAAATCCCATGATCTCAGCTATTCTCTGGAAAACATCGGTATCCACTGATGCCAGTCTGGTTGGGCGGCTGGTTATCAGTACAGAGCAACCCTTAAGAAGACTCTGCCTTACCAAACTGACCACAATCTCACCAAAATGTCTTCTCTGTTTTGGATTAGACAATTTACTTAATCTGAAGTCTATATGGTGAATACTTTCATCTAAACTATCAAATATAAACAGAAGTCTCTCTGGATCTTGTAAAATATCTCCAATCTGACCGTCAAGATATGGATATTGATGAAGAATCATATCCTCTAAGCTGACCTCTCCCAGTCTATTAAGGTCCCGGAATCTGAAGAGGAAGAGAAAGGCAAATCTCTGGTAGTGTTTTCCGGTCACCCAGTCATAGACAAACTTCTCCATCATTGTGGTCTTCCCTATTCCTGGCACTCCGCTCACCATTACTGCATGTGGTACACATTGTGACTGGTGGTTCCATCTGAACAGCTTGTTGGGAGAAATGTGTTCCAGTCCAGTTTGTGTTTCGTTCAAGCATTCCTCATGTTTTACACCAGTCTGTATTATCTCATTCTGGGGACGCTGCCTGAACTGATCAGTGGAGACCACAATCAGATCCACATAACGCTCATTGATGAGGAATCTTTGTGGTTCCAGGGTAGTTCCTGGGGGTCTATGCTCCACTAGAGTCTCAGTCTCCACCATCAGATGTTGTTTGTGCTTTTCCTGAATATCTGGGAATATAATGGAAATATTTTATGACTCAGGTTACAGTAGAAATTTTTATTTTTTTTAGGTTAGTCTATGTAAAACTTTGTGCCATATTCTGAGTACATATTTTAATTCATTGATAAAAGTAAAGAAGAAAGACCATATTGGGGAGTAGGGATGAGCTTCAAGTCAAACTCATGTTCGATTCGAACATTGCCTGTTCGCCAAACAGCGAACAATTTGGGGTGTTTGCGGCAAATTCGAAAAGCCGAGGAACACCCTGGAAAAGTCTTTGAGAGAAATCTAAAGTGCTAATTTTAAAGGCTAATATGCAAGTTATTGTCCTAAAAAGTGTTTGCGGACCCGGGTCCTGCCCCAGGGGACATGTATCAATGCAAAAATAACTTTTAAAAATGTCTGTTTTTTCGGGAGCAGTGATTTTAATAATGCTTAAAGTGAAACAATAAAAGTGTAATATTCTTTTAAATTTCGTACCTGGGGGTATCTATAGTATGCCTGTAAAGGGGCGCATGTTTCCCGTGCTTAGAACAGCTATAATGAATTGGCGGCTCTCCGTAATACAGAGAACAGTCATTGAAAGTCATTGATAAAAAAAAAAAGCGTTGGGTTCCCCCAAATTCAATTACCAGGCCCTTCAGGTCTGGTATGGATATTAAGGGGAACCCTGCGTCAAATTTAAAAACAAATGACGTGGGGTTCCCCCCAAATATCCATAACAGACTCTTCAGGTCTGGTATGGACTTTAAGGGGAACTCCACTCCAAATTTTTTTCTTTAAATGCCATGGAGTCCCCCCAAAAATCCATACCAGACCCTTTATACAAGCACGCAACCTGGCAGGCAGCAGCTAAAGAGGGGGGATGAGAGAGCGCCCCCCGAACACTACCAGGCCACATGCCCTCAACATTGGGAGGATGCTTTGGGGGTCTGTGACCCCTCAAAGCACCTTGTCCCCATGTTGATGAGGACAAGGGCCTCATCCCCACAACCCTGACCAGTGGTTGTGATCATCTGCGGGCGGGGGGCTTATCAGAATCTGGAAGCCCCCTTTAACAAGGGGACCCCCAGATCCCGGCCCCTCCCCCTTTGTGAAATGGTAAGGGGGTACAAAAGTACCCCTACCATTTCACAAAGAAAGTGTAAAAAATTGTTAAAAAACACAGTTGGGAAAAGTCCTTTATTAACCACTTCCCAAGCAGCGCACGCCGATGTATGTCGGCAGAATGACACGGGCAGGCATATTGGCGTACAGGTACATCCAATCTTAAATGCTGCCCTGAGTCCGGTCGTGGGTCCAGCAGACTCGATCACTGTGGGCATACCCGCGATCGTCTCACGGGACGGCTGAACTGGGAGATGCCGTTGTAAACAGCATTTCCCCGTTCTGCCTAGCAACTAGTGACGCTGATCTCTGCTCCATGTGATTGGAGCAGAGATCATTGTTCACTCAAAGAAAGCCCAGCCCCCAACAGTTAGTAACACACCCCTAGGAACACTTAACCCCTACACTGCCACCCACTGGTTAACCCCTTCACTGCGAGTGTCATTTACACAGGAATCACTGCATTTATATAGCAGTGATTGCTGTATAAATGACAATGGTCCCAAAAATGTGTCAAAAATGTCCGATGTGTCCGTCATAATGTCGCAGTCACAATAAAAATCGCTGATCGCCGCCATTACTAGTAAAAAAAAATGATTAATAAAAATGCCATATCCCCTATTTTGTAAGCGCTATAACTTTTGCGCAAACCAATCAATAATCGCTTATTGTGATTTTTTTTAACCAAAAATATGTAGAAGAATACGTATCGGCCTAATTTGAGGGAAATTTTTTTTTTTTTATATATATTTTTGGGGGATATTTATTATAACAAAAAGTATAAAATAATGTGTTTTTTTCAAAATTGTCGCTCTATTTTTGTTTATAGCACAAAAAATAAAAACCGCAGGGGTGATCAAATACCACCAAAAGAAAGCTCTATTTGTGGGAAAAAAAGGACGTCAATTTTGTTTGGGAGCCACGTCACACGACCGCGCAATTGTTAGTTCGAATCGCAAAAAGTGGTCTGGTCTTTAACCAGCAAAATGGGTCCGGGGCTTAAGTGGTTAAACTACATTTCCCATAATGCTCATGCACTCTGCAGTGTAGTTGAGCATTATGGGAAATGTCGTTCCAAAACATCTGGGGTGCCAAGGTTCACCTTCACTGCCCTAGAGAATGCATTTGTGGTAGTCACCCTTTTTTGCCCCCCCCCCTTTTTTTTTTTTTTTTACCAAAAATATGTAGAAGAATATATATTGCCTAAACTGAGGAAAAAAATTGTTATTTTTTTTTAAATTGGGATATTTATTATAGCAAAAAGTTAAAGATATTGGGGGTTATTTACGAAAGGAAAATCCACTTTGCACTGAAAGGGCACTTGGAAGTAAAGTCGCTGTAGATCCGAGGGGGACATGCAAGGAAAATAAAAAACAGCATTTTAGCTTGCACATGATTGGATGATAAAATCAGCAGAGCTTCCCCTCATTTCAGATCTACCCCTTAGATTTAGAGCAACTGCACTTCCAAGTGCACTTTGAGTGCAAATATTGAGCTACATATTTTTGGTAAAAAAAATCGCAATAAGCGATTATTGATTGGTTTGCGCAAAAGTTATAGCGTTTACAAAATAGGGAATAGTTTTATGGCATTTTTATTAATATTTTTTTTTTTACTAGTAATGGCGGCGATCAGCGATTTTTATTGTGACTGCGACATTATGGGGGACACATCCGACATTTTTGACACATTTTTGGGAGCATTGTCATTTATACAGCAATCAGTGCTATAAAAATGCAGTGATTCCTGTGTAAATGACACTGGCAGTGAAGGGGTTAACCAGTGGGTGGCAGTGTAGGGGTTAAGTGTTCCTAGGGGTGTGTTACTAACTGTGGGGGGCTGGGCTTTCATTTAGTGAACACTGATCTCTGCTCCAATCACATGGAGCAGAGATCAGCGTCACTAGTTGCTAGGCAGAACGGGGAGATGCTGTTGACAATGGCATTTCTCCATTCAGCCGCCCCGTGAGACGATCGCGGGTATGCCCGCAGTGATCGAGTCCGCGGGGGTCCCGACCGGCACTCGAGTGCGCCGGCGGAGGTGCGCTCGCGATGGCAGGGCGGAAAATTTAAAGGGACGTACAGGTACGCCCATTTGCCTGCCCGTGCCATTCTGCCGACGTACATCGGCGTGCGCCGATCGGGAACCGGTTAAAAACACCTGGGGTGCCAAGGTTTGCCTTCACTGCTCTAGGGTGTCTACTTTCAGAAAATATATCATTTCTGTGGGTCAATTCAATCTTTAAGACCCAAAATCATTATTTAAAACGTGTGCAAATAAAAACACACAAAAACGTCCCTGGAAACTAAAGGTTTAAACTAATTTCATATGTAAAATTTATGAGCAAAGTCTAAATTTAGGGAAAACAAACATAACACCAACTCTGTCTGCACTATGGTGATATTTGGTAATATTTATAATTAAATTACCTTTCAGCTCTGGAGTCAGGGAGTGTCCAAGTTCATCCAGCAGAATCTGCTTTACCAGACCCTCACCTATAGAAGAATTTAAGAAATAAAAGCTATATCCTGATCACATCTATTTGATGCAGAACCATGAAAAGATGTCTAAACAGACTTCATATGATAAAAAAAATAAAATACTGTAGTGTGTAAAAAAAAAAAAACTTTTGACAAATGGTGAACTTACATGTTACACAAAGCTATAGCTAAAATGTTACACAAAGCTATAAAAACATTAAAATCAAATGACACCCATAAAATAAAAAGATGAATACTTATGCCATGTACACACGATCGGACTATCCGGCAGACTTAGTCCGGCGCACAAACCGCCGGACTGTGCAGCGGAGGTCCGCCGGACTTTCCAAAGGAGCGAACCTGCCCACACACGACCGGACTTTTCCGAAATGAATGGACTTGCCCACACGTGGAGAAAAGTTTGTTAATTTCTAACGCGGCTCCAGGTAGACGAGACTAGCAAAGGAGGTCAATGTCGCCGCCTCCATCGGCGAGATTGACACCTCGCTGGCCCCGTCACCTGGTATGGACTTAAAGGGGAAGCCCTATGCCGACAAAACGGCGTGGGGGTCCCCCCCAAAATCCATATCAGACCCTTATCTGGGCGCGCAGCCCGGCCGGTCAGGAAAGGGGGTGGGGACGAGCAAGCTCCCCCCCCCCCCGAGCCCTACCAGGCCGCGTGCTCTCAACATGGGGGGTGCTTTGGGGAAGTCCACCGAATAGTCTGAACGTGTGTACGCAGTATTACCTGTCCTTACTCAGCTTCAATAGCATCTTCGGCATCTGAGATTCCCTTGTTTTAGATATCCACATCCCTGATGTATGATGTGATTCCTCCCTCCAACCATAATGCCACCACTGTGTCCCACTATCGTCACAATTTTTATTGCACACAAATTCCTATTACCTGTTCGGCTGATTTCTTCCAGAACTGCCAATAAATTAGGATGAGGATGATCTTCCTGTAGCGCATAGAGACATTCCCAAAGTCCAATCACACCTTTTCTCCCCCGATCCTGAATAGCTTGTAATAAGGTGTGAGAGAAGGCAGTCTTGCTCATGTGTTTTTCCCTGGCCAGGAGGGTCTGTAACGCAAAAATAGTTTTTCTTTTTTTACAATAAGTTGATAAAAAATGTAGAGAAGACCCAAGACTGGGCTGTTTGTATTATCCCAGGCACAGTAGTCTACAGTCACTCCACTCATAAAAAAGGAGTTTGTGTCTTTTTTGTAGTTTATTTGCCTGTCCAACTTGGGTAGGGTGTGGGACGAGCCTTAGCCCTTGTACACGCGGTCAGAGAATCCATGGGAATGTGTCCTATTGGACCGTGTCGTCGGATAATCTGACTGTGTGTGGTATGCATCAGCCTGATTCCGTCTGAATATCCGTCGGACCCAATTTTCCAACATGTTGGAAATATTTCCCGACCAACTGGGCTGATCGGACATACTCCGATCATGTGTAGAGAATTCCGATCGGACCAAGTGCCACGCATGCTCAGATCAAATTCCTACATCAAAGCTATTGGCTACTAGTCTGAATGTAGTCCCATCGTAACGAAATTACGTCATCACGTTCTAAAAGATCGGATTTTTCGCCAACTTTGTCCGACCGTGTGTATGCAACAGTTTCGGACAAGATCCGATGGACAAAATCCGATGGGCAAAATCAGACGGATTTGGTTGTGGAAATCTCCGACCATGTGTACAGGGGCTTAGGATACTCCAAACTAGCAGAAATATAATGGAGAACACCTCAAATTGTTCTGTCTCTTCAAGTTGCAGCCACCCTTTTTCTATTAAATAACTGGTTAACTAAAACTCAGCCTTTGCAAAGGTATAGTCTGAGATAGCAAACTGGATTGAGCTCTCCTAAAAGGTGGCAAGGACAGCCTCTGGGTAACGTTAAGGCTTATACTCACTGTGCCCGTAGTACTTTAATGCTTTTTTGCAGTACCAGCCAGCCTCTGGACTGGATGCCTTCAAGTTGGATCCTCTGTGGACATCCTGTACTGCTTTCAGGGGCTCTAGACATAGGTCTCCTAACTCTAGCTGGAGCTGGGACCCAGATGGCTTCTTCTGAGCTGTAGCTATCAGCCCAGAGGGCCTCAGCCCTCAGTCTAGGTTTTCTAGGAACAAGGAACCTGATGTTCCAGGCCCCAGCCTATTTATACACATACAGGATCAGTCCCCTACTGGCCATTTTTCCTGCCAGAGGCTGTATGATTATCCACTTCAGCCCCGGACCATTTTGCTGGTCAAAGACCAGACCACTTTTTGCGATTTGGCACTGTGTCGCTTTAACTGACAATTGCGCGGTCATGCGACGTGGCTCCCAAACAAAATTGACATCCTTTTTTTCCCACAAATAGAGCTTTCTTTTGGTGGTATTTGATCACCCCTGCGGTTTTTATTTTTTGCGCTATAAACAAAAATAGAGTGACAATTTTGAAAAAAACGCATTATTTTTTACTTTTTGTTATAATAAATATCCCCCAGTTTAAGCCGATACGTATTCTTCTACATATTTTTGGCGTTTAAAAAATAGGGCATAGTTTTATGGCATTTTTATTAATATTTTTTTTAACTAGTAATGGTGGCGATCAGCAATTTTTATTGTGACTGCGACATTATGGCGGAAACATCGAACATTTTTGACACATTTTTGGGACCATTGTCATTTATACAGCAATCAGTGCTATATAAATGCAGTGATTCCTGTGTAAATGACACTGGCAGTGAAGGGGTAACCAGTGAATGGCAGTGTAAGGGTTAAGTGTTCCTAGGGGGGTGTTACTAACTGTGGGGGGCTGGGCTTTAATTTAGTGAACACTGATCTCTGCTCCAATCAAATGGAGCAGAGATCAGCATCACTAGTTGCTAGGCAGAACGGGGAAATGGTGTTTATAACGGCATTTCTTCGTTCAGCCGCCCCGTGAGACGATCGCGGGTATGCCCGCGGCGATCGAGTCCGCGGGACCCGTGACCGGACTCACTCACCGGGGTCCTGACCAGCAGACGAGCGCGCCGCTGGTGGCAGGGCGGCAAGTTTAAAGGGATGTACAGGTACGCCCATTTGCCTGCCCGTGCCATTCTGCCAACGTACATCGGCGTGCGCCAGTCGGGAACCAGTTAAACAGATGAAGGTCTGTCTCCTCCACCCACTAAATTCTAGATCCTACCAGAATTCAGGGGAAAGCAGCAGAGCCTGCAACCAGCAGAACCCAGAAAAGCCAAAAGCAATTGGCCACTTCTCCTCTGCTACAGGGCAATCAAAAAACTAAATTTGCATCAACTATAGAAACCTAGCTAGGAGAATGCTACAAAAAGATAATTATAATTACCATAGAAACAATCTTTATTGTATGAACTACATTTTACAATGCCAACTATGCTTTATTGTAAAAGCTTGGAACGGTTTACGCAATCCTGTGTTAAGAAGGTAAAGGGTGGAGGAGGATGTTGCCGTTATAAAGTTCAGACACCTAGCTGTAGCTGCCTGACTAACCTTCCAGTTCAAGGCCGAATCCTGAGCTGAACTGACTACAACATTTCCAGGCAGTGTTTAACCACTTACAGACCGGAATAATGCTTAACCACTTCCAGCCCAAGACCGTCATATGACGTCCTTGACTTTCAGTGGGAATATCTGAATGATGCCTGCAGCTACAGGCATCATTCAGATATCCTCTTTTTCAGCTGGTGATTCTGTGCACCGTAAGAAGTTAAAAGCAGTAAAAGCAGTTCAGCTGCTAGATCATACTTAGAGGCGATGGGAGGGGACATTCCTCCCTCCTATCGTCCCTCCAGTGGTTCTCTGGGCTCTCCCGTGCCATCGGGGACCCTGAGAAAGCATCCGTCACCGCCGGATGACGATCATAGAGATTTTACCGGTGACCAGTCTTCTCTATGACTGTCAAAGGCCCTTAACGTCCGGGCCACACTTGTAAACAAAACTGTGATAGCGGCTGGAAATTGCTTAACCACTTCCAGCCCAAGACCATCATATGACGTCCTTGACTTTCAGTGGTAATATCAGAATGATGCCTGCAGCTACAGGCATCATTCAGATATCCTCTTTTTCAGCCGGTGATTCTGTGCACCGTAAGAAGTTAAAAGCAGTAAAAGCAGTTCAGCCGCTAGATCATACTTAGAGGCAATGGGAGGGGACATTCCTCCTGCCTGTCATCCCTCCAGTGGTTCTCTGGGCTCTCCCGTGCCATCGGGGACCCTGAGAAAGCATAGGCCACTGATCATAGAGATTTTACCGGTGACCAGTCTTCTCTATGACCGTCAAAGGCCCTTCACGTCCGGGCCGCGCTTGTAAACAAAGCCGTGATCGCGGCTGGAAAGCATGAGATTGTGAATTCTTTTTTTTATCTCATGCTTTCCTGCCTAGAGGAGGTTTTATTGACCCTGCATCTTTCCATAAAGAGGACCTGTCCCACACCATTCCTATTACAAGGGATGTTTACATTCCTTGTAATAGGAATAAAAGTGATAAAAAAAAAAAATTTAAGAGAAAGTGTAAAAATAAAAAAAATTAAGTAAGTAAAATAAGCAATAAAAAGAAAAAAAAAATGTAAAGCACCCCGGTAGCTCATGCACATTAAGCGAACGCACATGTAAGTCCCGCCCACGTGCATTAGAGTGAGAGCAATAATTCTAGCAGTAGACCTCCTCTGTAACTCTAAAGTGGTAACCTGTAAAAAATGTATAAGCCACGCCTATGGAGATTTTTAAGTACCGAAGTTTGGCACCATTCCATGAGTGTATTCGAAATGATAAAACGTGACACGTTGGGTATCTATTTACTTGGCGTAACATCATCTTTCACGTTATACAAAAAAATTGGGCTAACTTTACTGTTTTGTTATTTTTTAATTCATGAAAAAAAATGTTTAAAAATATTGTTGCGCAAATACCATGCAACATTAAAAGTTGCAATGACCGCCATTTTACTCCCTACGGTGTCCGCTAAAAAAAAACATTTATTATGTTTGGGGGTTCTGAGTAAGTGTAGGAGAGCAGATTCAGAATATCCTCGGTATGAAAGTGTTTAATGACCAGGCCATTTTTTGGGATTCGGCACTGCGTCACTTTAACCCCTTCCCGCCGAGCGTACGCAGATCTGTGTACTCGGCTTCCGGGGGGTATACCGGGATGATGCCCGCACCTGCAGGTACCGTTTTTTACAGCGGGCGATTGGCTTTCCAGCCATAACAACCGATGCGGTTAAAAGCCGCTCGGCTGTTATGCTGGAGGAGCGGGAGGGGACGTCCCCCCCTCCCGCCGCCTCTCGCCGCTGTTACCGGTGCTCCCGCTCGATCGGGAGCACCGATCAGTGGTCCGACGCCTCCAGCTGCTGCGGAGGAATCGGCTTCGTTCCAGTCTCCTCATCGTAAACACGGAAGCGACGTCATGACGTCACTTCCCGTTTACTCGGCTGCCAATGGCGCCGGTTTAAAAAAAATATCCGGTATTCAGAATCGCCGTTTTCGGCGATCTGAATACATTGAAGTGTAAAGGAGGGGTGGGGGGTCTTTTAGACCCCCGATCCCTCCATAAAGAGTACCTGTCACCACCTATTACTGTCACATGTTTACATTCCTTGTGACAGCAATAAAAGTGATCAAATTTATTTATTTTTTTTAAAACAATTTAGTCGTTTTAAAATAAATAAAATAAATAAAAAAATTTAAAAAAAAATTTCAAAGCGCCCGCCGTCCCCGCGAGCTCGCAAAGCAAAGAAAACGCATACGGAAATCGCGCCTGCGTATGTAAACGGTGTTCAAATCACACATGTGAGTTATCGCCGCGATCGTCAGAGCGGGAGCAATAATTCTAGCAGTAGACCTCCTCTGTAACGCTAACCTGGTAACCATAAAAAATTTTTAAAGCGTCGCCTATTGAGATTTTTAGGTACGGTACTTTGTCGTCAATCTACAAGTGCGCGCAATTATAAAGTGTGACATGTTTGGTATCTATTTACTCGGCGTAACATTATCTTTCACATTACGCAAAAAAATTGGGCTAATTTTACTGTTTTGTTTTTTTTTATTCATGAAAGTGTCCCTTTTCCCAAAAAGTTGCGTTTAAAACACCACTGCGCAAATACCGTGTGACATAAAATATTGCAACAATCGCCGTTTCTAGAGCCTCTGCTAAAAAAATATATATAATGTTTGGGGGTTCCAAGTAATTTTCTAGCAAAAAATATGGATTTTAACTTGTAAACACCAAATTCCAAAAATAGGCTTAGTCATGAAAGGGTTAACTGACAATTGCGCGGTCGTGCGACCTTGTACCTGAACAAAATTGACATCCTTTTTTTCCACAAATAGAGCTTTTTTTGGTGGTATTTGATCAGCTCTGCGGTTTTTATCTTTTGCGCTATAAACAAAAAAAGAGCGAACATTTTGAAAAAAATAAAAATACAAAAAAAATAATATATATATATATATATTTATATTTATTTTATTCTATATATATATATATATATATATATATATATATATATATATATATATTTTACTTTTTGCTATAATAAATATCCCCAAAAATGTTTTTAAAAAACACATTTCTTCCTCAGTTTAGGCCAATATATATTCTTCCACATATTTTGGTAATAAAAAAAAATAAAAAAATCGCAATAAGCGTATATTGATTGGTTTGCACAAAAGATATAACATCTACAAACTATGGAAAAGATTTATGGCATTTTTATTATTATTATTATTTTTTTTTTTACTAGTAATGGCAACAATCTGCGATTTTTAAGGCTCGTGCACACTGGACGTTAAAATAACATTATAAAAATGCCAGTAGCTTTGCAGAGAGTTTTTCAACTTCTTTCAACTTTTTTCAACGTTTTTCCAATAGCGTTTTTTGCGTTTATTAGCGTTTTCCCTTTTTAGCGTTTTTTTTTTTTTTTTTTAAGAAAACAAAAATATATTTATATTTAATGGCTCAAAAATGGTAAACGCTGGGGAGCAATGTTTTGGAGCGTTTATGGTCATTTATCAGCGTCTATCAGCATTAGAGCATTTTTACAGCTGAAAAACCTCTCTCAGAACCCACTAGTTTTGGGATTTTTTTTTACTGCTTAAAAACGCCACTGCCAAAAACAGCCTATGTGTGCATGGACACATAGGATAATATGGAGAGTTCATTGACTCTAGAAAAAAAACGTCTACAGCCAAAAACAGCTGGTGCAAAAACGTCATGAGGCCTTATTGGTACTGCGACATTGCGGCGGGCGGGTCGTACACTTTTGACACATTTTGCGGACCATTGACACTTATACAGTGATCGGTTCTATAAAAAGGCACTGATTACTGTGTAAATGTCACTGGTAGGGAAGGGGTTAACACTTCCCCAGTGTGTGTTTCTTACTGTATGGGGATGGGACTGACTGGGAGAGGAGACATATCACTATTCGCGCATTGGGTCCCCCCCCTCCGGTGGCTCTTAAAGGGGAAGACGTACCCATACGGTGATTCGCGAGAACGTGCCACTTTACCGACGTATATTGGCGTGACCTGGTCGGCAACTGTTGAAGCTTCCCCATAGCCCCCTCCCTCACATATTCCTATTGGTCATCAAGATTTTCACAACTTCAGCAGCAAATATGCGTATTCACATGTGGCTTTCACTGACATAGACATGTATTGCAGTTTAGTTCAAGTATTTTTGTCTTACATTTGTGCTTAAGACTTTCCGAGACTGTAGTTCCTTCAGGAGGAGCCCAGTGTCCATGTTCTCCAGGATGTGGATCAGATCATCTCTGTAATACTCGTATATCCTCCTCAGTGATGGATCATCATATGAAGACAGCTGACGGAGGAACTCTACAGAACCACAGAAAATACATTTACAGGATTGTGGCTTTACCTCAGAATCCAAAACTATCATTGACGAAATGTATTTCCTGGTGCCTCCATGGCAGCATACCAATGGTTGGATGCCCCACCCCCGACCAGCCCACATGACCACTTTAACTCTATAAATAAAAGAGTTGTTCCCCTCCACCGGTATTCTTTTCTCTGTCCTCATTCCTGCAGGATCAAGATCGGCCCTACCCACTTGCTATATGGTGTGACCATTGCAGGTTCATGCTCTCCTGCAGTATGGAGTCCCATTGCTTGGGCTGCTAAAAGCGCCAGATATGTATGGGAGCCCGTTTTTTTTTCTGTGAATCTTTTTTGGAGCCGTTCTAAATGATATCAGGAGCTCAGCTTGTCATTCTCCTTTATTTTCCTTTCTGGCATGTCTCATTTGGTATACTTGGGCAGAGTGTTTGTTTCTATCTCCATGTGTCTCCTGACAGCGTTACCCGTGTGCATTTTTTTCCTCCTCCTTCCAGAGTGTGCCAGCACTTTGGGTGCACCGTTTGGCTCTGGTTTCCCAGCTCGGGGGACGGAGTCACGCCGTGACGTCGCGGCGCATGCGCAGTAGCGATTTGAGGCCAACGGCGGACATTTTGGTACACCCAGAACGCTTTCTGGTATAAAAGGAGTCGATTTGCAGAGCGGCTAGCTGGTCGTCCTTCAACACTTTCATGTCACACTAGAGTGTAGACCCAGCGGTTCTTGCTTCCCGAGAGTTTGGGAAAAAGACCTTGCAATTATCTGTGCTGTAGTTTTCATTAGATTTCTTATTGCGGTACCCTCCCCGTAAGCAAGTTATTTACCATTGGTATGCTGCCATGGATACACCAGGAAAATGGAAAATTGAATACTTACCTTTCCGTAATTTCCCTTTCCTGGTGCCAACCCATGGCAGCATACACCCTCCCTTCAATAATCCTTAATGTTCTGAGGTCTAGTTACAAGAATACCAGTGGAGGGGAACGACTCTTTTATTTATAGAGTTAAAGTGGTCCTGTGGGCTGGTCGGGGGCGGAGCAACCAACCAACGATATGCTGCCATGGAGGCACCGGGAAAGGAAAATTACAGAAAGGTGAGTATTCAATTGTCCATTATTTTGTGTTTGTTACTAACTGCTTTGTGATCCCTTTGTAATCCTAAGGTCTTGTTTTATAATAGTATATTTTTGTGGTATTTAGACCCCCAACCTGTACTTATTTAGCATGAATCGGTATACTAGGCAGCTGATTACTCCTCTAGAAAATAAAGCAACATCTTTATCTGTTGCTTTTTTCTTTGTAGTTCTTCTGTAACGCGATATCACGTTTTTAATAAAATGGTGTTTTTGATTTATTTTTTATTTTTTCATTATTGCGTTCCAGCATCAGTCCACGATAGACATGTGCAGAGTGAAATATTTCGTTTCGGAATTTCGTTTTCGTCCGAAAAATAAATTAGTATATTATTAGTATTTAGTTACTCCCGAAATTAGTTTTTATTTATTTTGTTTTTCGTTCAAAAATTGCATTCGTCCGAAAATCCACATGAATTACGGACGAATCTGTCTTTGAAGGCTTATGGTGTCTGTCAAATGCCTTCCCGCCGAGCGTACGCAGATGTGCGTACTCGGCTTCCGGGGGGTATACCGGGATGATGCCCGCACCTGCTGGCATCACCCCGATACTGTTTTTTTCAGCAGGCGATTGGCTATGCAGCCATAACAACCGATGCGGCTAAAAGCCGCTCGGCTGTTATGCTGGAGGAGCGGGAGGGGACGTCCCCCCTCCCGCCGCCTCCCGCCACTGTTACCGGTGCTCCCGCTCGATCGGGAGCACCGATTCCTGGTGCGATGCCTCCGGCCGCTGGGGAGGAACTGGAACGAAGCCGTAATCGGCTTCGTTCCAGTCTCCTCATAGTAAACACGGAAGCAACGTCATGACGTCACTTCCCGTTTACTCGGCTGCCAATGGCGCCGGTTTAAAAAAAATATCCGGTATTCAGAATCGCCGTTTTCGGCGATCTGAATACATTAAAGTGTAAAGGAGGGGTGGGGGGTCTTTTAGATCCCCGATCCCTCCATAAAGAGTACCTGTCACCACCTATTACTGTCACATGGGATGTTTACAATGTTTACAGCAATAAAAGTGATCAAATTTTTTATTTTTTATTTTTAAACAATTTAGTCATTTTAAAATAAATAAAATAAATAAAAAAATAAAAAAATTTTTTTAAAAGCGCCCGCCGTCCCCGCGAGCTCGCGAAGCAAAGAAAACGCATACAGAAGTCACGCCCGCGTATGTAAACGGTGTTCAAATCACACATGTGAGGTATCGCCACAATCGTCAGAGCGAGAGCAATAATTCTAGCACTAGACCTCCTCTGTAATGCTAACCTGGTAACCGTAAAAAATGTTTAAAGCGTCGCCTATTGAGATTTTTAGGTACCGTACTTTGTCGTCAATCCACCAGTGCGTGCAATTATAAAGTGTGACATGTTTGGTATCTATTTACTCGGCGTAACATTATCTTTCACATTATGCAAAAAAAATGGGATAATTTTACTGTTTTGTTTTTTTTAATTCATGAAAGTGTCCCTTTTCCCAAAAAGTTGCATTTAAAACACCGCTGTGCAAATACCGTGTGACATAAAATATTGCAACACTCGCCGTTTTATTCTCTAGAGTCTCTGTTAAAAAAATATATATAATGTTTGGGGGTTCCAAGTAATTTTCTAGCAAAAAAATATGGATTTTAACTTGTAAACACTAAATGCCAAAAATAGGCTTAGTCATGAAAGGGATAAAGAAGATTCGACGGAGCTGCTAAAATCTATATAGCCTATAGGTGGAGCATTTGACTCCGAAAATGTACGATTGCAGCGTATTACAGTTTCGATGCTCTGTCGAATATTATTATAAACGTGTGTGTTTTTTCGTTGCTTTGTCAAATCTCTATCATTCATGTTGAATGAATGGTCTAAGAACTTGTACACAGTCGGACATTCCGACGGAAAATGTCCGATCGGACCGTGTTGTCGGATAATCCGACTGTGTGTGGGCTCCATCGGACTGTTTCCGTTGGAATATCCGACGGACAAAGTTTTATAGCTGGGCTATAAAACTTTCCGACAACATGATCCGATCGGACTTTGTCCGATTGTGTGTAGAGAATTCTGATCGGACAAAGTGCCGCGCATGCTCAGATCAAATTCCTAGACCAAAGCTATTGGCTACTAGCCTGAACGTAGTCCCGTCGTAACGAAATAACGTCATCATGTTAAGTACGATGGGATTTTCCGACAACTTTGTCCGACCGTGTGTATGCACGGACAAAATCCATCGGACAAAATCCAACGGATTTTGTTGTCGGAATGTCCGACCGTGTGTACAAGGGCTAAGTCTCACAGTGTCAGGTGTCATCTTTTCTCTTTGTCGAATATTTTCTCTATATAATCTTGGACTAATAGAGGTTAGGTTAAGCACATTGGACCACAGGTTCAATAGACACAGATTGTTATTGTCAGAGTCACTTCGAATCTCCTATTCTATATCGAACTGTTGTAACAACGAAAATGAAAATAAAGCATTTATTTATGTCGGATCTTTCGTTTTTCGGAATCTGCACTTTCGTTATCGTTTGTTAAAACGAAAACAAAAATACCTGAAATTCGGACGAAAATGCATTCGGACGAAAACGAATGCACATGTCTAGTCCACGAGTCTGTACCACAGGATAAGGATAGTAACCATTGTTCTCTTTAAAAAGCTGTGGTCTGTCTGACCCACCCCCTGCACAGTCACAACTATTTCTCTCGAATCAGAATTGAGTGTGAGCTCCCAGATTGGAGAGAAGTAGTTGTGACTGTGCGCGGGATGGGTTATACCATTGGAGATAGACCTGCAACACTGCAAACAGCAAAGCGCATGCTTCCATTTGATTGGAAAGCTCTAGCTCAGCAGGGGGTGTGTTGGACCTCTGCAGAGAGATCACTGCTTCTACACAGACAGCAATGGTTCTTCTCTGCAGCATGCTGGCAGGAGACGGGCATTTCTACTGAGTTTGTGCCTGGTAATTGCACAGTCTGTAACCAAACAAAATTTCTATCTTTTTTTTTTTCACACAAATAATTGATTGCCAGTGGATTTTTTATTTTTTGTGATATAAACAAAAAAGGTCGAACATTTTTTAATTTATGCTAAGAAAATATAAAAAAAAAAAAAAATGTAATTTCTTCAGAAATTTTGGCCAAAATGTATTCTGCTACATGTCTTTGGTAAAGACAAATCCCAATAAGTGTAAATTAATTATTATTAATTAATGCAAGTTATAGTGCCTACAAACATACAGTGCCATGCGAAAGTATTCGCCCCCCTTGAACTTTTCAACCTTTTGCCACATTTCAGGCTTCAAACATAAAGATATAACATTTAAATTTTTTGTGAAGAATCACCAACAAGTGGGACACAATTGTGAAGTGGAATGAAATCTATTGGATAATTTAAACTTTTTTAGCAAATAAAAAACTGAAAAGTGGTGTGTGCAAAATTATTCAGCCCCCTTTACTTTCAGTGCAGCAAACTCACTCCAGAAGTTCAGCGAGGATCTCTGAATGATCCAATGTTGTCCTAAATGACTGATGGTGATAAATAGAATCCACCTGTGTGTAATCAAGTCTCTGTATAAATGCACCTGCTCTGTGATAGTCTCAGGGTTCTTTTGAAAGCGTAGAGAGCATCATGAAGACCAAGGAACACACCAGGTAGGTCCGTAATACTGTTGTGGAGAAGTTTAAAGCTGGATTTGGATACAAAAAGATTTCACAAGCTTTAAACATCCCAAGGAGCACTGTGCAAGCGATCATTTTGAAATGGAAGGAGTATCAGACCATTGCAAATCTACCAAGACCTGGCCGTCCCTCTAAACTTTCAGCTCAGACAAGGAGAAGACTGATCAGAGATGCAGCCAAGAGGCCCATGATCACTCTGGATGAACTGCAGAGAACTACAGCTGAGGTGGGAGAGTCTGTCCATAGGACAACAATCAGTCTTACACTGCACAAATATGGCCTTTATGGAAGAGTGGCAAGAAGAAAGCCATTTCTCAAAGATATCCATAAAAAGTCTCGTCTAAAGTTTGCCACAAGCCACCTGGGAGACACACCAAACATGTGGAAGAAGGTGCTCTGGTCAGATGAAACCAAAATCCAACTTTTTGCCCACAATGCAAAACGATATGTTTGGCGTAAAAGCAACACAGCTCATCACCCTCAACACACCATCCCCACTGTCACACATGGTGGTGGCAGCATCATGGTTTGGGCCTGCTTTTCTTCAGCAGGGACAGGGAAGATGGTTAAAATTGAGGGGAAGATGGATGCAGCCAAATACAGGACCATTCTGGATGAAAACCTGTTGGAGTCTGCAAAAAACCTGAAACTGGGACGGAGATTTATCTTCCAACAAGACAATGATCCCAAACATACAGCAAAATCTACAAAGGAATGGTTCACAAATAAACGTATCCAGGTGTTAGAATGGCCAAGTCAAAGTCCAGACCTGAATCCAATCGAGAATCTGTGGAAAGAGCTGAAAACTGCTGTTCACAAACGCTCTCCATCCAACCTCACTGAGCTCGAGCTGTTTTGCAAGGAAGAATGGGCAAGAATTTCAGTCTCTCGATGTGCAAAACTGATAGAGACACCCCAAGAGACTTGCAGCTGTAATCGCAGCAAAAGGTGGCTCTACAAAGTATTAACGCAAGGGGGCCGAATCATTTTGCACGCCCCACTTTTCATTTTTTTATTAGTTAAAAAAGTTTCAAATATCCAATAGATTTCGTTCCACTTCACAATTGTGTCCCACTTGTTGGTGATTCTTCACAAAAAATTAAAATTTTATATCTTTATGTTTGAAGCCTGAAATGTGGCAAAAGGTTGAAAAGTTCAAGGGGGCCGAATACTTTCGCAAGGCACTGTATACACTGATCAGCCATAGCATTATGACCGCTGACAGGTAAAGGGAATATCTAGTTATAACGGCATCTGAAAATTGGTGGGATATATTAGACAGCAAGTGAACATGTTGTCCATGAAGTTTATGTGGTGAAAGCAGAAAAAAAATGGGCATCACAGTTTGTTGTGTATGGGGCTGTGAAGCCCATGGTGACCCATGTTCACAGCCAAAAGCTTCTACAATAGTCACATGAACATCAGAACTGGACTACAGAGCAATGGAAGAAGGTGGCCTGGTCTGATGAATCACATTTTCTTTTACATCATGTGGCTGGTCGGGTGCGTGTGCATCACTTATCTGGGGAAGAGATGGCACCAGGATGCAGTATGAGAAGAAGACAAGCCGGCGGAGGCAGTGTGATGCTTTGAGCAATGTTCTACTGGCAAACCTTGGGTCCTGCCATTCATGTGGATGCTACTTTGGTGTCCTTGACTCAATGGGTCAGGGGTGTTTTAGCAAAAGGGGGGCCATACTCAATATTAGGTGTGTGACAATGTTATGGCTGATTGGTGTATATGTATATGTATATATATAGAGTATCTCACAAAAGCGAGTACACCCCTCACATTTTTGTAAATATTTTATTTTATCTTTTCATGTGACGACACTGAAGAAATGACACTTGTCTACAATGTAAAGTAGTGAGTGTACAGCTAGTATAACAGTATAAATTTGCTGTTCCATCAAAATAAATCAACACACAGCCAATAATGTCTGGCAACAAAAGTGAATACACCCCTAAGTGAAAATGTCCAAATTGGGCCCAAAGTGTCAATATTTTGTGTGGCCACCATTATTTTCCAGCACCGCCTTAACCCTCTTGGGCATGGAGGTCACCAGAGCTTCACAGGTCACCACTGGAGTCCTCTTCCCCTCCTCCATGATGACATCACGGAGCTGGTGGATGTTGGAGACCTTGTACTCCTCCACCTTCCGTTTGAGGATGTCCCACAGATGCTCAATACCTTTACCCTCAGCTTCTTTAGCAAGGCAGTGGTCATCTTGAAGGTGTGTTTGGGGTCGTTATCATGTTGGAATACTGCCCTGCGGCCCAGTCTCTGAAGGGAGGGGATCATGCTCTGCTTCAGTATGTCACAGTACATGTTGGCATTCATAGTTCTTTCTTCTGGGACGGCAGTCATGCAGACAAATTTTATGCAATGTGTGATGGTCTGAGCACTGACAGGCTGACCCCCCCACCCCTTCACGCCCTGATGCAGCGTCCAGGCCACCACACACACTTGACACTGAATCAAATTTATATTGGACTCAGACCACAGGACATGGTTCCAGTAATCCATGCCCTTATTCTGCTTTTCTTCAGCAAAATGTGAGTTTTCTTGCGCATTATCTTTAGAAGAGGCTTTCTTCTGGGACGACAGTCATGCAGACCAATTTGATGCAGTTTGTGGTGGTCAGAGCACTGACAGGCTGACCCCCCCACCCCTTCAGCCTCTGCAGCAATGCTGACAGCATGGCAGGCATGTCTATTTCCCAAAGACAACCTATGGTTATGACTCTGAGCACGTGCACTCAACCTCTTTGGTTGACCATGACGAGGCCTGTTCTGAGTGGAACCTGTCCTGTTAAACCGCTGTATGGTCTTGGCCACCGTGCTGAAACTCAGTTTCAGGGTCTTGGCAATCTTCTTATAGCCTAGGCCAGTGATGGTGAACCTTGGCACCCCAGATGTTTTGGAACTACATTTCCCATGATGCTCCACTACAATGCAAGGTACCAGAGCATCATGGGAAATGTAGTTCCAAAACATCTGGAGTGCCAAGGTTCGCCATCACTGGCCTAGGCCATCTTTACGTAGAGCAACAATTCTTTTTTTGAAGATCCTCAGAGAGTTCATTGCCATGAGGTGCCATGTTGAACTTCCAGTGACCAGTATGAGAGAGTGAGAGCAAAAACACCAAATTTAACACACCTGCTCCCCATTCACACCTGAGACCTTGTAACACTAACGAGTCACATGACATTGGGGAGGGAAAATTGCTAATTGTGCCCAATTTGGACATTTTCGCCAGTGGTTTAGACATTAATGGCTGTGTGTTGAGTTATTTTGAGGGGACGGCAAATTTACACTGTTGTACAAGCTGTACACTCACTACTTTACATTGTAGACAAGTGTCATTTCTTCAGGGTTGTCACATGAAAAGATAGAATATTTACAAAAATGTGAGGGATGTACTGACTTTTGTGAGATTTGTACAATAAAGGGCTATTTTTTTTTTTTTTTAGCCATGACAGATGATAGCAAAAGTATGCTTCTGCTACTAAATGTCTTAATGACAGCAGTGAACTTGTATCAATCTACAGTACCTGCCTATGACAAGGGAGTTTGTCATGCATAATCTATATCCACAGGGCTTTTTTTCTGACGGAACTTGCTGGAACACAGTTCTGCCACCTCAGGCAGCCCTTTCCTCTACAGTCTGTCACATAAAACAGAAGCTGGTAGAGCAGAGGTCTCAAACTGGCGGCCCTCCAACTGTTGCAAAACTACAAGTCCCATCATGCCTCTGCCTGTGGGAGTCATGCTTGTAACTGTCAGCCTTGCAATGCCTCATCGGGCTTGTAGTTTAGCAACAGCTGGAGGGCCGCCAGTTTGAGAACCCTGCGGTAGAGGAAGTTTTCTTTACCGTTCACTTCCTCCACCAGATTCTGTATGCTTACTATGCTAGGCATCCAGGGAATGTGCTCCACAGCTGACTGATCGGTGCCTGCAACTATCGGCATTAATGGGGAATTTTTAGAGGCAGCTATACCCACCCGCTGTTTGTCATATCTGCGTAGCACGGAGCCGGGTGAAGCTCACTGAAACTCCTCCACGGTTCTGTGCTACACGGATCTGGAAGGCGGAGCTGCATGGAGGAGACCGCACAGTAAACTGGGGGGGGGGGGGGGGGGGAAAGCCTGATTTGGCAGAATGGAAGTGCACTGCATGTCTCTAATAACGATGCCGGTGAGATAGCTGTGGATGGGAAAGGGGGAAGAAAGGGGCTGGTTGTGCATAGAGAGTAGAGACTGAAGTTGTGGATGTTCTGCAGAGGTCAGAGCTGGGGGGTTAGATTCTGCAAAATGAGAGCTGTGAGCAGGGGAATTTGTACTGGGTCAAGAGTGCTGGGGGGACGTGGGGTGCAGAGGTGGAAGATGGGGGTTGTAGAGGGTTAGAGCTGTTGATGGGGGAGCAGAAGTGAAACATGGAGGAGGGGGAGGGGGGGCTGTGGATGGGAGTGCAGAGGTGATTGCAGACTGGGGGTGTTAGCTGTGGATGGGGGGTGTGCAGAGGTGACATGTTGACAGAGGTTAAAAGGGGAATTGTGGATGGGGGAGGGGAATGTGCATGGTAATGTTAATTGTGAAATGTGGGGGCAGAGGGGGTGAGCTGGCTGTGGATGGAGGGGGAATGAACTGTGAAGAGGATGAACTGTGGGGGGAGGGAGATGAGCTGTGGAGAGGTTGAGCTGTGGGGGGAGGGAGGGGAGCTGTGGAGAGGGTGAGCTGTGGGGGGAGGAAGGGGAGCTGTGGACAGGGTGAGCTGTGGGGGGAGGGAGGGGAGCTGTGGACAGGGTGAGCTGTGGGGGGAGGGGTAAACTGTGGACAAGAGAAGAGAAGTTAACCTGTAGATGGAGGGAGAGAGGGTGAGCTGTAGAGAGAGGGGGAGAGGGTTAGCTGGGGGGTGAACTGTGAAGAGGAAGGGGGAGAGGGTGAGCTGGAGGGGAGGTGAACCGTGGAGAAGAAGGGGGAGAGGGTGAGCTGGAGGGGGGGTGAACTGTGAGGAGGAAGGGGGAGAGGGTGAGCTGGAGGGCAGGTGAACTGTGAAGAGAAAGGGGAGTGGGTGAGCTTTGAGGGGGGAGGTGAACTGTGGAGAGGAAGGGGAGAGGATGAGCTGCGGGGGAGGTGAACTGTGGAGAGGGTGAGCTGTGGGGGGGGGGGGTGAGCTGTGGGGGGTGAACTGTGGAGAGGGTGAGCCGTGGAGGGGAGGTGAACTCTTCTCTGAGAAAAAAAAGCCCTGTCTATATCTATCTCTCTCTCTCTCTCTCTCTCTCTCTCTCTCTCTCTCTCTCTCTCTCTATATATATATATATATATATATATATATATATATATATATATATATATATATATATATATATCTTCTGTTATTCTCAGAGTGGATTAGATATTTTGTTCCCCAACCATATAACTGGGTGAAGAAATTACCTTCTTAAAAATCAACTTTACATAATATCTAAATTAGACTCCACACTTTTTGGGTTTTTATCTGATTAATTGAAACAATAATTGGACAACTAATCTATTATGAAAAGAATTAGTTGCAGCCCAACTTTCAACTCTCATAGCCCCAAAAGCTATCTGGATATGAAGGAGAATAATGCAGGGAGGATTTTTACATGAAGCAGAAGCCTGCAGGTAGACAGGATACATATCATTACATATAACTAATGTGTTTGGTGCTGTACCCCTCCCCCCCCCCCCCCCCAAAAAAAGTTTTTTAATTAAAATAAATAAACTTGTTGTATTTCTTTGTAAATTTGATATAAATAAAAGGTGATTAATTGATGCTTACCCTGGTTTGACCTTTTCATTTCTGATTTTGTATTTGCAATCAGTCCATTTGGAGTAGAAAACAGTTTGTTGTAAACATCAACACATGCCACATTCTTTGCATTTTGTAGAATCTGCAATGTTAATAAAATTCAATAAATGTTCATAAATTGAAGAAAAAGGATCCGTCAACAATAAAAGTTCTGTAAAGCCGCGTACACACGGATGGACTGTCTGGCCAACTAAGTCCATCAGACAATCCGACAGACAGTCCGTTCAACTTTTGAATGAACGGACTTGACCACACACGATAAACAGACAGTCCGTTGAAAGCTTGCGCGATGACGTGTACAGCACGTATGACGGGACTAGAAATAGGACGTCCAATACACTGCAATGCAACCTTCGGCCGTGTAAATCCTTTCTGAGCATGCGCCATACTTAGTCCGTCCAACTTGCCTACTCACGAGCGGACTGTCCGCTGAAACCAAAGTTGGACGGACTGTATTACGGAAATTCCGAAAGACTTAGTCCGCCAGACTGTCCGCTGAAAAAGTCCGCTGAAGCCCACACACGAGCGGACTGTCTGCTGAAATGTGTTTCAGTGGACTAAGTTGGACAGACAGTCCGCCCGTGTGTACGCGGCCTAAGGCTGCATTCACACTTTGTATACCAAGACTTGGTGCATGAGTATGGGGTGCATTGCCAGTCATTGTAAAGGCATACAGACACAACAAAGATCTCCAACCCTCGACATCACAATTCATTTAATAAAGAACACAAACACTGCACTAGAAATTAGGAATTATCCGAAATAACCAATTCCGCATCTAAACAAATGGAACGTAAAATGGCGGTCGTTGCAAAACTTTCTGCCATACCGTATTTGCGCAGCGTTCTCACAAGCGCACTTTTTTAAATTAAAAATAATACAACAGTAAAGTTAGCCCATTTTTTTTCTATATTGTGAAAGATAATGTAACGCCGAGTAAATTGATACCCAACACGTCACGCTTCAAAATTGCGCCCCGCTCGTGAAATGGCGACAAACTTTTACCCTTAAAAATCTCCATAGGTGATGTTTAAAAAATTCTACAGGTTACATGTTTTGAGTTACAGAGGAATTCTAGAGCTAGAATTATTGCTCTTGCTCTACTGATCGCGGTGATACCTCACACGTGTGGTTTGAACACCGTTTTCATATGCGGGCACTACGTACGTATGCGCTCGCTTCTGCACACGAGCTCGGTGGGACGGAGCGCGTTTAGAAAAAATAAATGTTTTTCTTATTTATTTTACCTGTTATTTTTATTTTTTTTACACTGTTCTTTAAAAAAAAAAAAATATTACTTTTATTCCTATTACAAGAAATGTAAACATCCCTTGTAATAGAAAAAAAGCATGATAGGTCCTCTTAAATATGAGATCAGGGGTCAAAAAGTCCTCACATCTCATATTTACACTAAAATGCAATTAAAAAAAATAAAATAAATGTTGGTATTTGAAAAAAAAAAAAAAAAGGCCTTTTAAGAACTATGGGCAGAAGTGACGTTTTGACGTCGCTTCCACCCTGCAATGGTATGGAGACGGGTGGGGGGGAGGGGCATCTTCCCCTCACTCATCTCCATACCCAAGAAGAAGAAGAAGCATTCGATCGCCTCAGTAAGCGGCGGATGGCTCGGTAAGCGGCGGATGGCTGGAGAAGAGGATACCGGGGTTATGGTAGCTGGCTGCTGCCATAACAACGATATTCCTCTTCAAAGTGAGGACGTATATCGGCATGCGGTGGTCTCGAAGCGGTTAAACAAAAAAATTCCATGCACGGTTGAAGATTGGATTTTTTTTTTTTTATGTTTGAAATGTGACAAATGAATATATTATAACAATTTGAAGATAAAAGTAAAAGGTGAACTGAAGTGCATTTTGTATACTTGGTGTGTGTTAAATGTTGGTGGGGTGGGTGTAAGGAGTAAATGTAGGATGTATAAATGTATACTTGTTTTTTGTCTTTTATTAATATGAATAAAAATGACCTTAATCAATAAAAAAAAAAATTGATTGGATTTCAATGAACCTCTCGGCAGTGGAAGCGGCACTGCTCACTCTTTCACTTGCTACACAATTTTACCAATAATACAAACATATTTTATATGTAAATATGGGAATAAAGAAAATGAACAACAAATAGAACCACACAGAGATAATACAAAATAAATGATTTAATGGCTATATAAAAACCTTCCTAGAAATCAAACATAAGAAGAACATGTAATGTAGCAGTGTGAAGATTCTCTTTTTATCATTTACAGTTATTTCCTACTATACAGAATTTCTATGATTTTTGATTGAAAATAAAAACAATAGTAAAAAATGTTTTAACAATCTTAATGAGTCTTAGAAGTGGCTTCAAATACAAAGTTGCTTTATATGTAAAAAAAAACCCACAAAAAAAACACAAAAAGCAAGAGATCTGTTAGCAGAAACAAATACAGAGTGATTGACCTGCAAATCTCTCTTATTACACATCTATGTGATCCATCCCACCCTATGTACTATTCCTTCTGTTATATAATAGGGTTAAGTATCATCTTACCTTAAACGTCAGACGTGAACAGATACCGAGGAAGTTCTGAACACAAAAACAAGATGGAGAATCTTGGGTGGGGAAAGACGATCGGAATGTGCTTTCTACTTTCACTTTCACTTTAGAGGAAGTTCAGCAGATCTCTACTGAATTTAAGCCTTGTACACATGATCAGAAAATCACATGGAAAATACAGCTTTCGAAGCGTTCGTACGATAATCAGATCGTTATTACAGAGCTTTCGAGAGCCGGTCATGACAGTTGATATTATTCTATCGGACATGCACAATTTTTTTTTTTTTTTGTACAATGCCAGTTAGAATGATTTTCATTTAATCAGTACAGCTATCGTTCGAAAATGCAATACAAAAGCCTTACAACACATCACATCACTTCCGAATTATTATTTTTTTCTGTCGTACGGGAATTTTTGTGACTTTAGTAAACTCATCCGATTCGATCTGAGATTAGCATGAAATAACAAACAAAAAACAAAACGGACGATCATTCGCCTGATAATCTTGTCGTGTGTACCGGGCATTAGACTGCTTTCACACTGGAGACTAGGGATGAGCTGGGTGTTCGAGTCGAATGCCCGTTCGGCGAAACCAGAACTTTATGGGCCATTTGCGCCATATTCGAGGGGCACTCACGGGCCTATAATGCACTGTGGCATCACAGTGCATTGCTGGCTGATGATTGGCCAAGCATGCACTATGACCCTCATGCTTGGCCAATCACAGCGCCGTCAGCGAGGAGAGCCATGATTGGCCACAGACAGGATGCCTGTGGCCAATTAGGGCTCAGGGGGTTTAGTACACGCCCCACACTATATAAGGCCACCTGCGTGGCGGCCTTGCGTAGTGTGTTGCGTCGGCTCATAGAGACAGATAGACAGAGACAGTTTCTTCATTTCCTTTGAACCTAGCGCAATTACAGTCAGTGTATTGTACCCCATGCACAGTGTACATCTGAAGCTACCCCAATTGCTGGTGTTGTTCTAGTCCTATACCACAGGCAGCTGTAGCAGTTACAGTCGGTATATTGTGCCACCTGCATGATCAGGGATGCATGCACTGTCCTGTCACCGTTTGAGGAGGCCACGAGGATGGTGAGCAGTGACAGTGCATGCATCAGTGACACTGTACCTCTTGTCCACCTGTTGGAGCACACTCTGTGTGGAATAATGGACAGGGCACTTGAGGCAGAACAGAGGCAGGAAGAGGAGGACTTCCTTGCCTCTCAAGGCCCCCTTTATCCAGACAGTGGTCCTGCTGTGCCGCCAATCACACAGGAAGAGGACGAGGAGGAAGAGGAGGAGGATTGTGTCAGCATGGAGGTGGAGCTTGGCACTCAGCATCAGCAGCAGACTTTTAGGGATGATTTACAGTCCCAAGAAACCCGTGGACTTGTACGTGGCTGCGGATCATGTCGTCCTTAGTAACCCAGAGGACCCCGGACCAAATGCCTCAGCTAACCTATGCTGCATGGCCTCCCTGATCCTGCAAAGCTTGCGGAAGGATCCTCGTATTCAGCGGATCAAGGAGAGTGATCATTACTGGCTGTCAACTCTCCTTGATCCACGGTACAAGGGTAAGGTTGCCGACCTTATCTTGCTGTCACAGAGGGAGCAGAGGATCTCCGGAGGCCTTGCAGAAAGGTCTGTGCAACGCATTCCCAGAGACTGGGATGTTAAAAAATTCCTGGTCCTGGACAACGTGTTGCTGAGGCTTCGGTCAGTCACAGAAGGAGCGGTAGAGAAGGTGGCCGTCTGACCGATGAGTTCAGACAATTTTTTAGTCCGCAGCCCCAAGATATGATTGGTTCCAGCAACCATCGCCATCGTCTGATTTACATGGTGCAGGAATACCTAGGGGCAAGATCAGACTTGGACACCTTTCCCACCGAAATTCCTCTGGGTTACTGGGTCTTGCGGATGGATCACTGGCCAGAGCTTGCACAGTATGCAATTGAGCTACTGGCCTGTTCTGCAACCAGCGTTCTTTCGGAACGCACATTCAGTGCTGCTGCTGGCTTTCTAACCGATCACAGGGTGCGCCTGTGCACTGACTCGGTTGATCGACTGACCTTCATAAAGATGAATCAGTCTTGGATCACCCACAGCTACAAAGCACCTTAAGCTGATATAACCAAATATTTTTTTTGAAATGTCACATCCCTTCAAGTCCGCCTATGCTGATGTTGAGTGACTATCCTGTTATGCTGAGTGACTATCCTCTTCCTGCTCAATGATCCTGCTGATAGCTTGGAAGAACATTTTTGGTTCTGGGCACCGCCACTAGTGACTAATACTCAATTTTTCAGCCCCTGTTTAACAGGGGCATGTAATTAAAATTTTTGAGGCAATACTTTGCAGCAGGGCTCATTCCTGCACTCAAACTAGAGTATCTTTGAGGGGTTGCAGTGTCATGGCAACGGCACCAGTGCCTAAGGCCCAATTTTTCAGCCCCTGTTTAACAAGGGCATGTAATTAAAATTTTTGATGCAATATTTTTTTCAGGAGGGTTTTTTGCTGCTCTCAACTACAATATTTGTGAGTGGTTGCAGTGTTGTGGCACCAGTGCCTAAGGCCCAATTTTTAAGCCCCCATTTAACAGGAGTGTGTAATTACAATTTTTGATGCAATACTTTGCAGCAGGGCTCATTCCTGCTCTCCAACTAGAGTTTCCTGTTAGGTGTTGCAGTGTTGTGGCACCAGTGCCTAAGGCCCATTTTTCAGCCCCTGTTTAACAGGTGCATGTAATTACAATTCTTAATATAATATTTCACAGCAGGGCCCGTTCCAGCGCCCACCGAGAGTAACTGTGAGGACTTACGGTGTTCACCAGCACCCCCACAACCACCAAAGGCCCAATTTTCTACCACTGTTCAACAATGGCATGTAATTACAATTCTTGATATAATAGTTCACAGCAGGGTGTTCCAGCGCCCACCAAGAGTCACTTTGAGGGCTTACAGTGTTGTGGCAACACCAACACGTTAGGCCTAAATTTCTGCAGAGCATATAGGGCAGGCCCCTACTTTCAAACATCCAACTTACAAACGTCTCCTACTTGCAAACGGAAGGAGACAACAGGAAGTGAGATGAAAAAAGACGGGCGGCCCAAAAAATTATACAGGGGTGATAACCCTTCCCTATGTTTTCCAAAAAGCTTAAAAATAGATTTTTTGACTGGAGCTACACTTTAAAAATGTACCAGTTCAAAATTACAAACAGATTCTACTTAACACAACAAACCTACACAGTCCCTATCTTGTTTGCACCGCCTGTATACTGCTGTTCTGAGTATATAGGGCATGGGGGCCACACATATTTTCCTTTTTTTTTATTTGGGTACAGGGTTCCCCTTAATATCTGTACAAGACCTAAAGGGGCTGGTAATGGGCCCTGGTAGCTACCCATGCAATTTTTCTCAATGATTTTCATCCATATTGCCGCAACCAGATATTACATTAAAACCGCAAGCAGTTTTAAATTACTTTTTCTCCATTAAATGTCATTTTGTGCAGGGACTGTTCTAAACACGGGAAACACGTGGCACTTCACAGGCATACAATAGACACCCCCAGGCACGATATTTAAAGGAATATTTCACTTTTTTTTAACTTTAAGCGTCATTAAAATCGGTGCTCCCGAAAAAACATCAGTTTTTAAAACTTTTTTTTGTATTGATACATGTCCCCTGGGGCAGGATCTGGGTCCCTAAACCCTTTTTAGGACAATAACTTGCATATTAGCCTTTAAAATTAGCACTTTTGGTTTTGAACGTTCGAGTCTCATAGACTTTAATGGGGTTCTAAAGTTCACGCAAATTTTCGGTCCGTTCGCAGGTTCTGGTGCGAACCGGGGGTTGTTTGGCTCATCCTTACTGGAGACACTTTACAGGTGCTACAGTGCTAAAAGTAGCACCTGTAAAGAGCTGCTCCTGTCTCTCCAGTGTGAAAGTCCGAGGGCTTTCACACTGGAGCAGTGCGCTGGCAGGATGGTAAAAAATGTCCTGCAAGCCGATTCTTTGCAGCGCTGTAGAAGCAGTGTTTTCACAGCGCCCCTGCCCATTGAAATCAATGGGCAGCGCCGCCAAAAGCTTGGCGGGCAGCTTTAACTCTTTTTTGTCCGCCAGTGGGGGGTTCAAAACACAGGTTAAATGGTTAAAAACGACTGTAAAGTGCCACTAAAAATACCGGCGCTTTACCGCCAACACTCCCCGACGCCTCGGTGTGAAAGCAGCCATGAAGCACACAGACAGGGCAGGCTATCCGGGAGCTCAGATTCAGCTTTTGATTTTGATGTCACCCATCGCTTAAAGTGTAACTACACTCTTGTGTGAAAAAAAAAAAATAGCAAATAATTTTTTTTTATAATATAGCATATAAAAATGCTACACACGTCATATTGTAGTTGAATGTTATTAAAGAGGAAGTAAAGCCTAAAAAATAAAAATAAAAAATACACCCTGCAAGACAAAGGCATAATGAGCTAGTATGCATAGTATGCTCATTATGAATTACTTACCTGAGATCGAAGCCCCCGCATTGGCCCTCATTCGCCTCCTCCGACGCCGCCATCTATGCGCTGTGACTGGCCGGAGCCACGATGACGTCACTCCCGCGCATGTGCCGTAGACAACGGTGCCACTACTTCTGCAATTACCTTTTAGGTTTGGGAGATATTTCTTGCACCTACAGGTAAGCCTAAATCTAAGCTTACCTGTAGGTTAAAGTGGTTGTAATGGGTTTACAACCACTTTAACCACTTCCGGACCACCGCATGCTGATACACATATTAAATTTGAAGTGGAATATTGTTGTTATTGCAGCAACTAGCTGCCATAACCCCCGGTATCCTCTGCTTCGGCCCGCGGTCCGGTTTCCATTAATAGTGGTCTCTGCAATGGATTCGCCGCAAGATCACATTTATCGGCGGAGGGAGATCGCATTTATTGGCAGAGCGAGATCCCATTTATCGGCACGGCCCCCCTCCCACCGCGCTCCGGTGCCTTGTAATAGGAATAAAAGTGACACAATTTTTTGTTTACATGCACAGATCCACGTTCCTTTTCTGTGACCAGCAATCACGGGTGACCGGCAGACATCGTGGCACGCACCAGGCACGTGCATTGGCTCCCAGGAGATGCGCTGCGCGCCCCCTAGACCGACGGGAAGAGGAGGAAGTCATATGACGGCCGCCCAGGATAGCAGAGCCACCTTGCGGCTGTCATCTAACAATACACGGGATGGTAAGTGGTTGAGGTGAGCACACACTATCCAATCTTATTGTACAATCTTCTTTCGATTTACCGTCAACCATTGTGCAAGAGATGCCTGTCTTGATACAAATGGAATGGATTGTTTAGATGTGTCCTCTTATTACGTAGCTTTGGTAGATCTAAAGCTGGGTATACACATATGCAGTGCTTTTTTTTCTCCGAAAATAGGTGCAGGAACTCAACCACGACTCCTCAAATCCCCCCTCCCCCACACAATACCCTCCAAAACAGCATTAAGTAGTGGGAGTGCTCAAATCACTAACAGTGGGAGGATCTTAAATATTTTAAAGCACTTCAATTTGAAGGCATTGTAGAGGTTGGGGGGCACTGTAGGAGGTTGGGGGCACTGTAGAAGTTTGGAGGGCAATGTAGGAGGTTGGAGGGGGCTATAGGAGGTGGGGGGGCTGTAGGAGGTTGGAGGGCACTTTAGGAGGCTAGAAGGCACTGTAGGAGGTTGGGGGTCACTATAGGGGGTTGAGGGTCACTATTTGGAGGCTAGAAGGCACTGTAGGAGGTTGGAGGGCATGATAGGAGGTTGGGGGTCACTATAGGAGGCTGGAAGGCACTGTAGGAGGTTGGAGGGCACTGTAAGAGGCTAGAGGGCACTGTAGGAGGTTGGAAGGGCACTGTAGGAGGTTGGAAGACACTGTAGGAGGTTGGGGGTGCTGTAGGATGTTTAAAGGCACTGTAGAGGTTGGGGGTACTATAGGAGGTTGAAGGGCACAGTAGAAGGATGGGGGCACTGTAGGAAGTTTGGAGGGGAGGACACAGTAGGTGTCACGTACCTTGGAGGAGACTGAATTGACGAGGTCGGCCTCTCTTGTATCTCCCACCCAGGCCCCATTGGGAGTGGAACAGAGGGAACCAAGGGCCAGAAGGAACACGAGTGCCTGCAACTGTGGACCCGGAGCTTTGCAGCAGAGGAAGTGATCTTGGACAGGCAGGTGAGCCGTCAGGACAGGATGGATCGTCTGATACCAAGGATCAGCTGGGCTTAAAGGGGAATTCCGCAGAAACAGTGGAGCTGGAGCTACTTAGGTCCTTGATAGGCTTGCAGCAGAAGATAGCAGAAGGTTGCGGGATTAAGGTAGCAGGCAAAGGCAGGATGGACAGCAGCAAGAGCAGGGTCTTGAGGGAAGCCAGGTTCGGCAGCAGGCAGAAGACGAGGTACAAGTCAGCAGGCAGAGGCCACAAGAATAGCCAGGGTCAGAAGCCGGGGATCAGAGCAAGAACAGGATCCAGGAGCAGGGTCAGAGCAAGCCGGGTTCATCAGGAGGTATCAGACAGAAGAACAGCGGGTGCAGGGTAACAGGAACAGCTGAAGATCAGTCAGCAACCATCTGGGGTCAGAGCACTCCTTTAAATAGGCCTTCTGGTGCCAATTGGCATCATGGGCACACATCTGCTTGTTCACGCAACCCGCCTCGCACGTGTGTGCGCTTTGAGGCGCACAGGCGTGTGAGGACGCCTGCGCGCGCGTGCGTTAGTGTGAGTGTGCAATGGATGGGAGAAACTGGTTCTCTTAGGCCGCGTACACACGCGCGGACTGTTTGCCCAACCTTGTTCGGCAAACAGTTTGTCAAACAGTCCGCTCAAAATTTGCATGAGCGGACTTGCCCACACACGAGCGGACTGTTTGACGAACAAGGTTGGGCAAACAGTTCGCTCAACTTTTGAAATGAACGGACTCGCCCACGTAAGGAGGAGGCAAATCCGCCCATTTCAAGCGCGTGTACAGGTAGGCGGGGCCCGCGAAGGAGACGTCGCGGGCTCCGCCGCCTGGAATGGGCTTAAAGGGGAACCCCAACGCCGAAAAAAATCGGCGTGGGGGTTCCCCCCAAGTCCACACCAGACCCTTGTCCGAGCACGCTACCCGGCCGGCCAGGAAAGGGGGGCGAGCGAGCGCGCCCCCCCTCCTGAGCCGTACCAGGCCGCGTGCCCTCAACATGGGGGGGTGCCTTGGGGAAGGGGGGGCCGCGCGGCCCCCCCACCCCAAAGCACCTTGTCCCCATGTTGATGAGGACAAGGGCCTCTTCCCGACAACCCTGGCCGTTGGTTGTCGGGGTCTGCGGGCGGGGGGCTTATCGGAATCCGGGAGCCCCCTTTAAGAAGGGGGCCCCCGGATACCGGCCCCCCACCCTATGTGAATGAGTATGGGGTACAATGTACCCCTACCCATTCACCTGTGAAATAAAGTACAATAAAACACACAACACAGAGAAAAAGTATTTTATTGCACAGCCGGGGGTCTTCCGTCTTCGGGGGTCTTCTCGCCGGACTCCTCCGCTATGTGTGTGTAGCTCTTTTGCCAGCGGAGGAGTCCGGCTTTCTTCCTCCCCGCCGCCGGCCTCTTCTCCCGACTTCGGGGGTCTTGTCCCCCTCTTCGGTTCTTCTGCCGGGCCACCGCGCCTGGTCCGGTGGCCCGGTCTTCTGTCGCCGCCTTCGGTTCTTCTGCCGGGCCACCGCGCCTTCTTGTAGCTCTTTTACAGGCGGTGGCCCGGTCTTCTGTCGCCGCTGTCGCCGCTGTCGCCTTCCGTTCTTCTTCTTGTTCTTCTTGTTCTTCTCCAGGAGATGTTGACACGTCGCTCCCTCCGGCCGGAATGCCAGAGCCGCCCTGCGCTGTGACTTATATAGTGACAATGGGGCGGGGTCACATGGTATATGTCACATGGGTTGGTCACATGGGTTGATGTCACATGGGGACTATGACATCGTAAGGGGGCGGGGTCACCATGTGACCAACCCATGTGACATATACCATGTGACCCCGCCCCATTGTCACTATATAAGTCACAGCGCAGGGCGGCTCTGGCATTCCGGCCGGAGGGAGCGACGTGTCAACATCTCCTGGAGAAGAACAAGAAGAACAAGAAGAAGAACGGAAGGCGACAGCGGCGACAGCGGCGACAGAAGACCGGGCCACCGCCTGTAAAAGAGCTACAAGAAGGCGCGGTGGCCCGGCAGAAGAACCGAAGGCGGCGACAGAAGACGGCGACAGAAGACCGGGCCACCGGACCAGGCGCGGTGGCCCGGCAGAAGAACCGAAGAGGGGGACAAGACCCCCGAAGTCGGGAGAAGAGGCCGGCGGCGGGGAGGAAGAAAGCCGGACTCCTCCGCTAGTAAAAGAGCTACACACACATAGCGGAGGAGTCCGGCGAGAAGACCCCCGAAGACGGAAGACCCCCGGCTGTGCAATAAAATACTTTTTCTCTGTGTTGTGTGTTTTATTGTACTTTATTTCACAGGTGAATGGGTAGGGGTATATTGTACCCCATACTCATTCACATAGGGTGGGGGGCCGGTATCCGGGGGCCCCCTTCTTAAAGGGGGCTCCCGGATTCCGATAAGCCCCCCGCCCGCAGACCCCGACAACCAACGGCCAGGGTTGTCGGGAAGAGGCCCTTGTCCTCATCAACATGGGGACAAGGTGCTTTGGGGTGGGGGGGCCGCGCGGCCCCCCCTTCCCCAAGGCACCCCCCCATGTTGAGGGCACGCGGCCTGGTACGGCTCAGGAGGGGGGGCGCGCTCGCTCGCCCCCCTTTCCTGGCCGGCCGGGTAGCGTGCTCGGACAAGGGTCTGGTGTGGACTTGGGGGGAACCCCCACGCCGATTTTTTTCGGCGTTGGGGTTCCCCTTTAAGCCCATTCCAGGCGGCGGAGCCCGCGACGTTTCCTTCGCGGGCCCCGCCTACCTGTACACACGCTCGAAATGGGCGGACTTTCCGAGCGGGAACAGTCCGCTCATTTCGAAAGTACAGCGGACAGGCCCACACACGGGCGGACTGTTCGCTCAAACACAGTTTCAGCGGACAGTTTTTCGGAATTTCCGAAAGACCTTGTCCGTCCAACTGTCCGCTGAAACTGTCCGCTGAAAGCCCACACACGAGCGGACTGTCCGCCCAAACACTGTTCAGCGGACAAGGTTGGGCGAACAGTCCGCCCGTGTGTACGCAGCCTTACAGTAGGAGGTTGGGGACACTGCAGGAGGTTTAAGGGCACTGCAGGAGGTTGGGGGGGGGGCACTGTGGGAGGTTGGAAGACACTGCAGGAAGTTGGGAGGCACTGCAGGAGGTTCCAAGGCACTGTAGGAGGTTGGAGGGCACTGCAGGAGATTTGAAGGCACTGTAGGAGGTTGGAAGATACTGTAGGAGGTTGGGGGGGGTGGTGCTGTAGAAGGTTTAAAGGCACAACCCTTTGATGAAGTCACGCATTCAGTGATGCAACTCATCAAGGAGGAGCCAGGTGTCGCCACTTCCGGTTGCAGCCGAGACCGGAAGTACCTTACGTAGCTGTAGCTAGGATTGTTAACTGTAAGTTACCAAGTGTTTTCTTAAATAAATTGGATTGAAATACTGCACTATTATTATATTATACAGGCCACATTTCACCTCAAGGGACCTCTTTGGGTAATACATGAGTGATAAATGGTTAGTCCAGACCTTCTGTATTTAATGTCCAGGACAACAAAGTTTTATGCAAGCATGCAGGCGACATCAGCATGGATAAAACTTTATTGTTCTGGAAAACAAACACAAAAGGTCTGCCTGGACCCTCCTTACTCTACTGCGCTTCACCTAAAGAGCCCTGTTTGAGCAAGACACGTCTGAGGTCTAGGTGTACCTTCTGTAGTCAATGTCCAGAATAATAAAGTTTCATCTATCTGGACATCATCAGAGTGTGGCCGGTCTCTTTGCTTTTGGCATGGTGGGGGAAGCTCCAATTAGCTGGCACTGTTGCCTACAGGTGTGGGCAAACCATTGATTTGGAAGTGGCGGCCCTTTCTGAGATTTCGGGAGATGCACCTTGTTGTGGTAGAGATGGACGGTGCCAAATCGCCAGATGTCTCCAGCAGGCCTTTGACACCTCCCCTCATGCTGGCCATGATGGTGGAATAGCAGATTTGCACCTGAAGCATCAGGAGGTGGCAGCGACATCTCCTTCCTCCCGCAGAAGGATCAGACGTGGTGCGACTCCTCCTCTCCTCAGGACTGGCTCCTTTTGCGGTAGAGGTAAGCGTTACTCACTTGGTTCATGACGTCAAGGCCGCTGAGAAGCGGAGAGAGGGCGGACAGGTACCAGGCCAGCCCGGTGACATTGGCGGTGAACCACAAGGAGCACATTCCCAGCATGAGACTGCCGCACGCCAGCAGGTACCCCAGGAGGCCGGACGTGGCGTGGTAGAGCTTCTGAGTGGCCAATGTCCATCGCTGCACCAGTTTAGGGGTAGAGTAGGGTCACCCCACCCAGATTCTGGACCACAGTGCACAGCACAGTCAGCAGGCCCACTAACCCGTGCCAGGTGGAAAAGTGAGGCTTCTCCTGGTATACTTTGTTGGTGTAGATTATACCCAGGCCCAGCAGGGAGCAGAGCACCACCAGTAGCTGCATGGCCATATTACACCAGATGAGCCTGAAGTCCAACCTGGTACCAGCACTGCTGTGGATTTCTGTGGGAATCGATCGGTTGCTGAGGATCCAGGTGATGTCCATACCGAAGCTTGGCTTGACCTGTAGGGGTCTCTGTATGAGGTGAGAACCTGCTCTCAATCTTTTGCTGGCTGGAATTCGGCCAGCAAAAGTCCGATGGAGCATAAACGTGGTTGCATTTTTCGACCAAAAGCTCTCATCGGTCTTTTGCTGGCTGAATTTCCAGTCTTGTGTACGTGGCATAAGAGTCATTAACCACTACTCTCTGAATTTTTTCTTTTAGCCAGTTTTCTATCCATTTACAAACTGATCTTTCCAAGCCTGTGTTTAAATGGACAGACAGAGCAGTGCCTTGGGAGCGAGCCAGCCTGGGTGCCCCTATACCAAGGTGCTTGCTATTGAGGGGGCACTCGGCAGGGGGGAGGAGCCAGGAGCAGCGGCAGGAGCCCTAAAAAGAAGGACAGAGCAGGTAAGTATAACATGTTTTTGATTTAAAGAAAAAACAAATGAGCCTTTAATGTCACTAACTTGTAAGAACAGGAATACATAGGCTATCATTGCTGATCAGGGCCAACGACAAGGGGGTAACACTGGTCCTCCAATATGGGGCCTGGCCCTGCCAATTCTGAAGCGGGGGCCCTGAGGTTAAAAGTGGACTCCTAACTTCTGAGCACCCCTATAATAATCCCCACTCTACAGCTTTAAAAAAAAAAATTCTCTGGGCCCCATTTATTCAGTGTGGGGGGGGGCAGAAAATGAATTATTGATTGGCTTTTGGGTTTGATGATGTAATCTGCAGTGCCACATTTTCTGACAATTAAATTAAAGCGTCAGCCTACCCTAGGCTAAACCAAAGATGGCCTTGCGGTTCGCCCGGCGGTCGGTTCGCGGCGAACTTTGCTCGTTCGCGATTCGCCAAACCAGCGGACTTCTGGCGCTGTTCGCGGCGGACATATTCATTTACATTGTGAAGAACTTTGACCCATGACACGTCCATCATGGGGTACAGGACATCCATTTGAGACATTTCAGCACATGGACATACCCCCTACCTTATAAATAGACCTGATCTGGCGGCCATTTTACATTCTGTCTTTTGTCAGTGTGTGTTTTTGTGTTTGTGTCTTTATTTGCAGATAATAGTCATGCAAACGATAATTTCTCCAAATAGAACATTTTTTTTGCAGCCACACAATGTATGATATAAAAAAGAATACATTTTATTGTACAAAATTATCTTTCAAAGACATATAAAAGAAACACATATCGATGCTCTGATAAAAAACATATAAAAGAAACACATATCGATGCTCTAGTAAAAGATATATAAAATAAACACATATTGATGCTCTAGTAAAAGACATATAAAAGAAACACATATCGATGCTCAGGCAATGTTATAAAATATGTTTCTAAATCCCTGATATTTCAGACAGAAGACACAACTACATATATAGCTTTGGCAAAATGTCTTCCTACCAAAATAAAAAACCTAACCTGTTTCAACTGGCAACATGGCTTGGCTGTGCGAATCTCCTTCATGTTACGTTGCTTCTATTTGTGGCCACGGGAGGTGCGCACCCGCTGCTCGCCCCCCGAAGCCGATGCGAGTGCCCAGCGGTCACAATGTAAACACAGAGATCCCGGTTCTCTGAGGGGAGAGGAGACAGATCGTGTTTTCATACAAATTACCGATCTATCTCTTCCCCTAGCTAGTAACCTCCCCTGTTCAGTTAGAACACACACTAGGGAACACAGTTAACCCCTTGATCGCCCCCTAGTGTTAACCCCTTCACTGCCAGTGACATTTTTACAGTAATCAAATGCATTTTTATAGCACTGATCGCTGTATAAATGCCAATGGTCCTAAAAATGTATCAAAAAAGTCCGATGTGTCCGCCATAATGTCGGAGTCATGATAAAAATCGCAGATCGCCGCCATTACTGGTAAAAAAAAATGCTATAAATCTATCCCCTATTTTGTAGATGCTATAACTTTTGCGCAAAACAATCAATCTATGCGTATTGCAATTTTTATTACCAAAAATATGTAGAAGAATAAACATCGGCCTAAACTGAGAAAAAAATCTGCTTTTAAAAAAAAAAAAATGGGGATATTTATTATAGCTAAAAGTACAAGATATGGTGTTTTTTTCAAAATTGTCGCTCTTTTTTTGTTTATAGCACAAAAAAGTTGATCAAATACCACCAAAATAAAGCTCTATTTGTGGGGAAAAAAGGACGTCAATTTTGTTTGGGTGCAGTGTCGCTCGACCGTGCAATTGTCAGTTAAAGCGACGCGGCGCTGAATCGCAAAAAAAAAATGCTCTGGTCATTCCGCAGCCAAATCTTCCGGGGCTGAAGTGGTTAAGGAATCAGGATAGTCTACTGTTTACATACTTGCATAATAAGTTAGAGCCTTTCAAAAAGAAGTATGGGTTTTATTTTTTGTTTTTTAAATCATACTTACTGCATCCACCTAGGTACGGATGCAATGCGCCATCTATTCCCCCACTGATTACCGGCATCTCCGTGTTTACATGTGACCGGCTGTGGTTGGATAGAGCCAATCACATGGCTAAAGAGCCGCGGACGCAACACGGCGTGGCCGCGATCGTCACCCTGCACGCCCCCGCGGGCTGTTCTGGGATGTTGTCATATGATGTCGTCCCACAATGAGATCCACACCACTCCGCCGTCATTTGACGATGGGCGGGCGGCAAGCAGTTAAAGGGGCTTTTTTTAAATAACAAACATATTATACTTACCTCTACTGTGCAGTTTGTTTTGCACAGAGTGGCCCTGATCCACCTCTGCTGGGGTCCCCCCGGCGGCGCTGGTAGCTCCTCCCCACATAGGGTGTCCACGTTGGAGAAGCTCTCTCCTTGGTGGACACCCGTGCCCGACGCGCTCTCGAGTCCTGCTTCTGCGTTTATTCACACAGACAGCAGGACCCGCCCCTCAGCGCCCGTGTCATTGGATTTGATTGACAGCAGCGGGAGCCAATGGCTGCACTGCTATCAATCTATCCAATGAAGAGCTGAGATCACCGTTTCCACCGTGGGAACGAACGGGGGGGGGGGGTTGGTTGGTTAGTGTTAGGACCCAAAGGGCCTAATATGGATGGGAGGGGATGGGAGGGGAACCCCACGCAGTTTTTTTTTCTCAAACTTCAATTGCCGGCAATTCTTTTTACGCGGGCGGTCAGCTTGCGCCTTAACAACCAGCTATACACTGCTAAACGCTGATAAGAAACCGGCACAACAACAGAAAAACGCTGGGAAAAAAAACGCTCATGTTTTCTTTATCTAGTGTTTTTTTTTTTTTGAGAAACCACTTCAGCCCCGGAATGTTTTACTCTCTTAATGACCAGGCCATATTTTGCGATACTTCACTGCCTTACTTTAACTAACAAAATTGATGTCCTTTATTTTTCCCACAAATAGAGCTTTTTTTGGCGGCATTTGATCACCTATTTTGCGCTATAAACATCAAAATAGCAACAATATTTTTTTCCTTTTTGTTATAATACACACCCAATAAAAAATATGTAAAAAATCTATTTTTTTCATCAATTTAGGCCAATATGTATTCTGCTACATATTTTCGGTAAAAAAAATCCCAATTAGCTTATATTGATTGGTTTGTGCAAAAGTTATCGTGTCTACAAACTATGGAGTATTTTTATGGCATTTTTATTTTTACTAGTAATGGCGGTGATCAGTGATTTTTAGCTGGACTGCGACATTGCGCCAGACAAATTGGACACTGAGTGACACTTTTTGGGGACCAGTGACACCAATACAGTGATTAGTACTAAAAAATGCACTGTCACTTTATAAATGACACTGGCAGAGAAGGGATTAACATCAGGGGAGATCATAGGGTTAAGTGTGCTCCTAGGGAATGCATTCTAACTGTGTGGGGGATGGACTGATTCGAGGAAGAGAGAGATCTGTGTCCCTGATTAGCAGGAATCACAGATCTTTATTTTCCTGTCAGACGGAACGACGGTCTGCCTGGTTTACATTGGCAGACCGCTGTTCTGTCACTCCTCCGAACAAATGTAGGTGGCCAGTGACCATCATGGCCCGCTAGACCAGCTGATAGGTTCCGCTTTGTCCAATCACAGCGGGAGTGGGTCACCGGCGGTGCAGGCAGACCCGTAAGTCACAAACAAAGTACAGGTACGTTGTTTCATGCAGCTGGGTATATGTGTGGTGGGTGGTCTGGAAGTAGTTAAAGCTCCTAGTGTGCATGGAGCCCAAAACTCATCATTAAGAACAATGTCCCGGCTCCATTCACAGCTGCACATGAGATTCTTGCTCTGGGCTCATCATGAAAACCTTCAGTTCTGGTCGGCGGGATTCCAGATTTTTCAGTTCCCTTGTAGCTTCATCTGACAATTCAATGTTCTCAATCCTAGAAAAGAGGATAGAAATGGTCATCAGATCTCAGCAGATCAATCTAATATCCTTTGTTCTCTGAGGTGCAATTATGACTGATGCAGTATCTCACAAAAGTGAGTACACCCCTCACATTTCTGTAAATCTTTTCTTCTATCTTTTCATGTGACAACACTGAAGAAATGACACTTGACACGTCTACAATGTAAAGTAGTGAGTGTACAGCTTGTATAACAGTGTAAATTTGCTGTCCCCTCAAAATAACTCAACACACAGCCATTAATGTATAAACCGCTGGCAACAAATGTGAGTACACCCCTAAGTGAAAATGCCCAAAGTGTCCATATTTTGTGTGGCCACCATTATTTTCCAGTACTGCCTTAACCCTCTTGGGCATGGAAGTAACCAGAGCTTCACAGGTTGCCACTGGAGTCCTCTTCCCCTCCTCCATGACTACATTACTGAGCTGATGAATGTTAGAGACCTTGCGCTCCTCCACCTTCCGTTTGAGGCTGTCCCACAGATGGTCAATAGGGTTTAGGTCTGGAGACATGCTTGGTCAATCCATCACCTTTACCCTCAGCTACTTTAGCAAGGCAGTGGTCATCTTGGAGGTGTGTTTGGGGTGGTTATCATGTTGGAATACTGCCCTGTGGCCCAGTCTCTGAAGGGAGGGGATCATGCTCTGCTTCAGTATGTCACAGTACATGTTGGCATTCATGGTCCCCTCAATGATCTGTAGCCCCCCCAGTACCGGCAGCACTCATGCAGCCCCAGACCATGACAATCCCACCACCATGCTTCACTGTAGACAAGACACACCTGTCTTTGTCCTCCTCACCTGGTTGCCGCCACACACGCCTGACATCATCTGAACCAAATAAGTTTACCTTGTTCTCATCAGACCACAGGACATGGTTCCAGTAATCCATGTCCTTAGTCTGCTTGTCTTCAATATACTGTTTGCGGCTTTCTTGTGCATCATCTTTAGAAGAGGCTTCCTTCTGTGATGACAGCCATGCAGACCAATTTGATGCAGTGTGCTGTGTATGGTCTGAGCACCAACAGGCTGACCCCCCCACCCCTACAACCTCTGCAAAAATGCTGGCAGCACTCATATGTCTATTTCCCAAAGACAACCTCTGGACATGACGCTGAACACGTGACCTCAACTTCATTGGTCAACCATGACGAGGCCTGTTCTGTTATACCGCTTTATGGTTTTGGCCACCATGCTACCGCTCAATTTCAGGGTCTTGCCAATCTTCTTACAGCCTAGGCCATCTTTATGCAGAGCAATAATACTTTTTTTCAGATCCTCAGATTTCTTTGCCATGAGGTGCCATGCTGAACTTCCAATGACCAGTATGAGAGAGTGAGAGCGATAACACCAAATTTAACACACCTGCTCCCCATTCACACCTGAGACCTTGTAACACTAAGAGTCACATGACACCAGGGAGGGAAAATGGCTAATTGGGTCAAATTTGGACATTTTCACTTAGGGGTGTACTGACTTTTGTTACCAGTGGTTTAGACATTAATGGCTGTGTGTTGAGTTATTTTGAGGGGACTCACTACTTTACATTGTAGACAAGTGTCATTTCTTCACTGTTGTCACATGAAAAGATATAAGAAAAGATTTACAAAGATGTGAGGGGTGTACTCACTTTTGTTAAATACTGTATGTATAATTATTGGTATTTATATTATTATTATTTATTGGCCTAATTACTGACTAATCTGTAATAACCCCCAAACCCATACTTCTCTTTTAAAGCGGTCATAACCAGAATTCTATGCTGCTCTTAGTCCTCTTTTACGTGAACACTGTCAAGCAAAAAAAAAAACAGGAAGTTGAAGTGCATCTATAACTCATTTAGGCTGTCTGTGAAAAACAGGAAATGACCCCGAATAGCCCTTACATGTTGTTGCCATATAAAGTTTCTGATTCAACAGTTCACAGTGCTGATAAGAGATGGCAATCTCCGCCAAGCCCTAACATGGGTCTTCTATTATATCTCATTGTGATTCTAACAACATCCACTGCCCTGAAGAAAGGGGACCTCATCCCCAAAATGCATTGGCTGTATTTGATGCTCTTAGCCAATAAGGATTTTTAAAATACTTTTAAGTGATATGAGCTTTTGTAATAGTCGCTTCTCAACACCTACTCCAGACTTTATTTTGATGACGTCATTTTTTTAATTTGCTGTGTTGCCTCCAGCAGTTATGTTGGCAAAGCAATTTTTAATTTTTTTTTCTGTGCGGTCATTAACTGCTTTCCACCCACGCTAAACCCGAGAGACGGCTACACCTCAGGCTTACATTGCCGGGAGGGTGTCCATGGATGTTCTCCAGTGATCGCGTTGCCTGCGTGCCCCCTGCGGCGCGTGGATGGAGTGCTCTGTGATTGCCCAATCCTGTGGATTCAGCTGATCACAGATCGGGGTAAAGGGTAGCTATGTGCACGACAGCAAAATTAGTTTAGTTTTGTTTCTGTTCATTTCCGTTGATTCGTAACGATTCGTAATTTCGTAAGACGTGGGTTTTGGTATTCAGACTCGTTCGTGTTTTTGTAAGAGTTTTTTTTTTCGTTGATTTGAAATGATTCGTATTTCCGTTAGTCTCATTTTCGTTGATTCGAAATTCGTATTGTCGTTAAATTTCATATTCGGATGCGTTCGTATTTTCGTAAGCGTTATTTATTCATTGATTTGAAATGATTCGTATTTCCGTGAGCCTAATTTCTGTTGGTTAGAAAATTGTACTTTCGTAGATTTAATTACATTTGTACTTTCATGAGAATGACTGCCTCATTTATTCGTACTTTCGTAACATTGTTTTTGTTGATTCGTAATCGGAGCATAATTCGGAATTTTTCATATAATGTGTATGCTATTATATGTTTAAGAAACCAAGAATTTTTCTCTTGCAAGTCACAACTTAACTCACAAATCGACCAAAACAGTGCCACCGACCCAACCACACCCTATCTGGACTCTGTATGGAATGCACTGCAGTCTAACACAGAAAAACACACAAGGGAATAAGAAACAAGCTCATTGGGGGAAGGGACAACCTCTTCAGGGGGAAGGGACAATGTCTTCAGAGGGAAGGGACAACCTCTTCAGGGGAAGGGAAATCTTATTGGCCAATGTCCAGAAATATTTCAGAACTAACGTATTTGTTCTTTCGAATTCTCAATCAGCAGGATTTTTGTTATTTTGTATTCGATTTCCGTTTTCCGAATATATTGGTAATTTAGATTTTTCATTCATTTTGATTTTCATTAGTTTGACTTTTTGTTCGGTATTTTCGTTGTTTCTATGTTTTCGTTTTTTTCGGATTTTCATTCTTTCATATTTTCACTGTTTCTAATTTGAGGTGATCAAATACCACCAAATAAAAGCTCTATTTGTGAAAAAAAAATTATAGCAATTTTATTTGGGTACAGTGTTGTAAGACCACAAATTGTCATTCAAAGAGTGACAATGATAAAAGCTGAAAACTGGTCTGGGCAGGAGGGGGGTTTAGGTGTCCAGTAAGCAAGTTTTTAATCTAATTGTTCATTTTTATGGTGTCACCCTATGGCCACTGTTTTTATGATGCTTATTTTATTCTACATTCTCCCCTGTATCTGTATGATGTAATTTTCTTCTTCAATGGAAGTTCCTGCAATTCACACACTGAGGTGAGGAAAAATATTAATTTTAACCACTTCAGATACCAATATCTACCACATAATATAATTTTCCTGAAGCTTCTTCATACAATAAACCAACTGGGGATTCCAAGTGTTTGGGGAGTTCAACTATCCAATAATGAATGTCTGCAGTGATCATCTCTGCTCCATACAGACCAGACATAGAGATCTCAGGAAGAGAAGTCACTATTACAACAATTGGAGTCAGAATAATTACACGTTTTGGATGTTAAACTGTCCAAGAATATTAATGTCCCAGTCAGTCCTGTTATACTCACTTTAATTCCTCTATCCGGCTTGTTGTCAGAGCTTCTATCAGATCCCTGAAATGAGGACCCTCCAGATTGTTCCCTGACAGGTTCAGTGTCCTCAGTGTCTGGTTATTTCTTATTCCAGATGCCAGGTGGGGGCAGGACCTGTCTTTCAGGTCATTATAACGCAAACTGTAGAAGAAGAGAAGAATGTTAACAGAAGAAAATTAATTTCTCCCCCAGGAATGAATGTAACTATTCTATACATGAATTTCCCTTTATTGGAATCATTTATATTAAATCACTTTAGAAAAACTCCAGGAAATAGGAATTTTAAAAGAAAAATGTATAATGGAGTATACCCCTTAATATTCTCATCCATGTGTAGAGATGGGGATATCTCTGTACACAGGATGAGCACAGAATACAACTGACATGACTCGTATTGTGCTATAATCTCCTTGTGTGTGGAGCATGAATGGTATCAGCAGACAGTGTGAGGCCGGAATCAGCATTGCTAGTGATTGGATGGGAGTATTTTTATCTGATATTATATTTATCTCTGCTGATAAGAGCTCTGTACTCATAGGAAGTAATGGGGGGATGCCCTGACACTTAAATAGCGGATGGTAATGTCAGATGGAAGACATTTACTGTATATAAAGCTCTGATTGCTTATTACAGTAAAATTTGATTCACCATAATCTCATATATTTATATAGATACCCGACTAAATTTAACGCTTACCTTTTAAAGCTTTTAGGGCTTTTTGTACATCACTATACAATTTTACCATATAATCTTTGCACAATCAACTCTAAATTGACCAAAACTACGTAATATGAGGATGTACCCAATCTATCCAATCAGTTTGTATCCAATCAGGCAGGGTTGTGCACTATATAGTTGATAGTAGATATAATAAAAATTGTACTGTGTGACAAGCTTTGGAAAAAGTCTGTTTTGTAACTGAGTGTGATAAGATTCTAAGATTACAGCTAACAATAGAATAACTTTCCTTAAAACAAACTATGAGGATCTTGCGAGCTACCTATTTTAAAAGTGACAAAATATATAAAAAACAAAATATACTAGACGAGTAATAATGATCGACAGCTGCTAGCACTGATCACGTCCCATAAAGTCGTGTGAAAACAATATAAATAGAAAATTACTATGCTGCGCTATCTCCTAACATTAGCTCCAAAAATACTTTTAAAATACCTACTTTACAATGATAATAATAATAATAATAATAAAAAGAATAAAAAACCGTGATAAACTAACAAAAATTATAATATATTCCAAAAACTATATATAGAGTTTTTTGATTGCTGTGATGATAAATTCTGTTAAGTGTCACATTCCATAGAGAAAATAAAAATAATAAGCAAACTAATAAAAGTTAACTACCATATATTTAACTTTTATTAGTTTGCTTATTATTTTTATTTTGTCTGTGGAATGTGACACTTAACACAGAATTTATCATCACAGCAATCAAAAAGCTCTATATACAGTTTTGGAATATATTATAATTTTTGTTAGTTTAACACGGTTTATTATTATTATTATTATTATTATTATTTTCTCAGCATTATAATGTAGGCACTTTACAAGTATAGTCATTTTCTATTTATAATAATTTTCCTTAATTTAGCCAGTGGGCTAAATTCCCCCATCCACAGAAACAAGGTGGATAGGGGAATCCCCACTGCCGGGGCATTGTATTCCGATAGTAGGACCTAGCCCTGTCAAAATACCTTGATCAGTGGTTTCAGCCACTGATGAAAAAAGCTTTCCAACTTGTCTGTTCAACAGAAGTTGACCTAGTGATCAACTTCTCTTCAATAAGTATGTCCACACACTGATCAAAATTCAGATGGTCCTTGTTAATCCAGCCATATTCTGATATATTTATAGCCAGCTTTAGACAACAGTCTGGGATTGGCTACTTAGGGACACGCAAAATTGGATCAATTTGGTTTACAATATAATTTTTTGAAGGATTGAAGAGTTAAACTGTCCCAGAATATTATTCTCTCAGTCAGTCCTGATATACTCACTGTAATTCCTCTATCGGGCTTGTTGGCAGAGCTTCCATCAGGACCTTGAAATCAGGACCCTCCAGATTGTTATGTGACAGGTTCAGTATCCTCAGTTTCTGGTTATTGTGTATTCCAGATGCCAGGTGGAGGCAGGAACTTTCTTTCAGGTGATTACCAACCAATCTGTAGAAGAAAAGAAGAATGGTACTAGAAGAAAATGAATTTATCCCCCAAGAATGAATATAACTTTTCTCTACATCAGGGTTAGGCAACCTTTGAGAGGTGGAGATCTACCTGGACAACAAGGAAGAGATCATAGGTCCCTGGGGTTTGGCAAAGTTTTTTTTGTGAGAAGTTAACTAGCAAGCCCACAATGAAATGTAACGCCAATGACTGTATGGAGAAAACTTAAACAGGGAGCTCGGATGATGGACAAGAGTTCCCTGCTAAGATCAGGTGCTAGGAATGCATGATTTGTCTCATATGCAGCAGGGTCCAAGTACTAGTGCCAAACTACCTTTTGGTGAACTGTCAGGCACCAGCGGCCTAGTACATCCTGGCATTTTACACACCAGCACTGCAGTATCACATGGCAATGTGGTGAGTATGTGGGCAACTTCTATACAAGCATGCCACTTTTTAAACACTTATTCAATATTGAAATTGGCTGCTGAGGCACCGTATGACCTAATCTCCAGGGCTTCCCCCAATGGCTTGTAAACACCTGACTTAAGCCGCATACACATAGGCGGACTGTCTGGCCTACTTAGTCCGCCAAAACACATTTCAGCGGACAGTCCGCTCGTGTGTGGGCTTCAGCGGACTTTTTCAGCGTGCAGTCTGGCGGACTAAGTATTTCGGAATTTCCGTAATACAGTCCGTCGGACTCGCATTTCGGCGGACAATCCGCCCGTGTGTGTGCCAGTCCGCCCTACTTTTGAAATGAGCGGACTTTTCCCGCCCGGAGAAAAGTCCGCTCATTTCGAGCGGGTATCCAGGTAGGCGGGGCCCGCGAAGGAGACGCCGCTGGCCCCGCCGCCTGGTATGGACTTAAAGGGGACCCCCAACGCCGAAAAAAATCGGCGTGGGGGTCCCCCCCAAGTGCACAACAGACCCTTGTCCGAGCACGCTACCCGGCCGGCCAGGAAAGGGGGGCGAGCGAGCGCCCCCCTCCTGAGCCATACCAGGCTGCGTGCCCTCAACATGGGGGGGTGCCTTGGGGAAGGGGGGGCCGCGCGGCCCCCCCACCCCAAAGCACCTTGTCCCCATGTTGATGAGGACAAGGGCCTCTTCCCGACAACCCTGGACGTTGGTTGTCGGGGTCTGCGGGTGGGGGGCTTATCGGAATCCGGGAGCCCCCTTTAATAAGGGGGCCCCCGGATAATGGCCCCCCACCCTATGTGAATGAGTATGGGGTACAATGTACCCCTACCCATTCACCTGTAAAATAAAAGTACAAAAAAAACACAACACACGAGATAAAATACTTTATTGCACAGCTCCGGGGGTCTTCCGTCTTCGGGGGTCTTCTCGCCGGACTCCTCCGCTATCTTCTTGTAGCTCTTTTGCTAGCGGAGGAGTCCGGCTTTCTTCCTCGCCGCCGGCCTCTTCTCCCGACTTCGGGGGTCTTGTCCCCCTCTTCGGTTCTTCTGCCGGGACACCACGCCTTCTTATAGCTCTTTTACAGGCGGTGGCCCGGTCTTCTGTCGCCGCCGTCGCCGCCGCCTTCCGTTCTTCTTCTTCTTCTTCTTCTTCTTCTTCTCCAGGAGATGTTGCCTCGACGATCTCTCCGGCCGGAATGCCAGGGACGCACTGCGCTGCCACTTATATAGGGACAAGGGGCGGTGTCACATGGCTTTATGTCACATGGGTTGGTGTCACATGGTGACCCCGCCCCCTTACGATGTCATAGTCCCCATGTGACATCAACCCATGTGACCAACCCATGTGACATAAAGCCATGTGACACCGCCCCTTGTCCCTATATAAGTGGCCGCGCAGTGCGTCCCTGGCATTCCGGCCGGAGAGATCGTCGAGGCAACATCTCCTGGAGAAGAAGAAGAAGAAGAAGAACGGAAGGCGGCGGTGACAGAAGACCAGGCCACCGCCTGTAAAAGAGCTATAAGAAGGCGCGGTGGCCCGGCAGAAGAACCGAAGAGGGGGACAAGACCCCCAAAGTCGGGAGAAGAGGCCGGCGGCGAGGAAGAAAGCCGGACTCCTCCGCTAGCAAAAGAGCTACAAGAAGATAGCGGAGGAGTCCGGCGAGAAGACCTCCGAAGACGGAAGACCCCCGGAGCTGTGCAATAGAGTATTTTATCTCGTGTGTTGTGTTTTTTTTTGTACTTTTATTTTACAGGTGAATGGGTAGGGGTACATTGTACCCCATACTCATTCACATAGGGTGGGGGCCGGTATCCAGGGGCCCCCTTATTAAAGGGGGGTCCCGGATTCCGATAAGCCCCCCGCCCGCAGACCCCGACAACCAACGGCCAGGGTTGTCGGGAAGAGGCCCTTGTCCTCATCAACATGGGGCTCGCTCGCCCCCCTTTCCTGGCCGGCCGGGTAGCGTGCTCAGACAAGGGTCTGTTGTGGACTTGGGGGGAACCCCCACGCCGATTTTTTTTGGCGTTGGGGGTCCCCTTTAAGTCCATACCAGGCGGAGGGGCCAGCGACGTCTCCTTCGCGGGCCCCGCCTACCTGGATACCCGCTCGAAATGAGCAGACTTTCCTCCGCGTGTGTGGGCGAGTCCGTTCATTTCAAAAGTAGGGCGGATAGTATGGTGGACTTAGTACGCCGTATTAGTCCGCTCAAAAAGTGGTGTGTGTGGGCAAGTCCGTTCATTCGAAAGTATGACGGACTGTCCGTCGGATTGTCTGACGGACTAAGTTGGCCAGACATTCCGCCCCGTGTGTACGCGGCTTTAGAAAGCGGGAGAAAGCCTGCTTGAGGAATGATAATTTGCTCACAGTGAAGTGGAAGGACAAAACAGGATGATTTCATCCTGTCTTCCATTCACGTAGATATGACAGCCCAAATTTGCATGGCATCTGATGTTGTTGAGAAGCCTCTCTGTGTCCAGGAACATAACCATAACATGGGAGGGGATGGAATTCAATGACCAGATAATGAAGCCATATTTAGTTTCCTGCAGAGTCAGACACTGGTACAAAAAGGTGTCTATTTATTTATTTCAATTAGCTACATATAATGCTTTTGTAATTTACACAGCAACGGGAAGTGGTGGATCCTTCCTAAATGTTCAAGAAGAGCTCATCACGGCCCTTTTATATCCAGAAGGTTCTGTGACCCAGTCCCCAAATCCAGATGCAGTGAGCTAGCTGCATGAGGGGCATTTTCCTAATGTCCTCACTGGTACCCCAATCCAAAGATCGCCCCAAAGAAAATGTCTCTGTAGCAGACAAAGAATAATACAAGACACCCATTTTTTTCTGTTCCTCCCGTCCTGGCCAACCTAGTCTCTGCATCAAGGACTGCTACTGTCATTACCACACACTAGTGGAGTATAATGCTCCGTACACACAGTCAGACTTTCTGACAACAAAACCGTGGAATTTTGTTTGAAGGTTGTTGGCTCCAACTTGTATTGCATACACATGGCCACACAAACGTTGGCCAACAATTACGAACGTAGTGGCATACTAGATGTACTATGTGGTTTTTCAGCTCTTTTGCTCCACCCTTTGGGCTTCTTCTGCTAATTTCACATTAGTAGAAGTTTGGTGAGTATTGATTCGTGCTTTTCTTTTTGCTAGCTGCCATAACCCCCATATTTTTAAAAACGGCGGGCGGCTGGCTTTCAGATAAAAGTGGTCTCAGCGGCGGATTTACCACAAAATCACTTTTATTGGTGGCGGAAGAGGGCCCCCCCCCTCCAGCCGCGCGTCGGTCATCTCCAACGCTTACCAGAGCTGTCATAGCGGTGGAGATAATCACATCCGCTCCCCTTTGAGGCTGGATGCCGAGTGAGTGAAAGATGGCCCCCACTCGGCTCTATAGTATTGGATGGCAGAAGCAATGTCAAGCGTCACTTCTGCCCAAAGCTCTTAAAGGAGAAAGGAGAAAAAAATACATTTATGTTTTTATTTATTTTTTATTGCATTTTAGTTTAAATATGAGATCTGAGGTCTTTTTGACCCCAGATCTCACATTTAAGAGGTCCTGTCATGCTTTTTTCTATTACAAGGGATGTTTACATTCCTTGTAATAGGAATAAAAGTGACTCATTTTTTTAAAAGGACAGTGTAAAAATATTTTTTTTTAAATGAAAATAAATAAGGAAAAAAAAGTAAAGCACCCCGTCCTGCTGAGCTCACGTGCAGAAGCGAAAGCATATGTAATTCACGCCCGCACATGAAAACAGTGTTCAAGCCACACTTGAGGTATCGTTAGAGCTAGAGCCCTAATTCTAGCCCTACTCAAAGCTGGTAACCTGTAGATATTTTTAAACGACGCTTATGGAGATTTTTAAGGGTAAAAGTTTGTTGCCATTCCACAAATGGTGCAATATTGAAGCATGACATGTTGGGTATCAATTTACTCGGCCTAACATTATCTAACATTATCTTTCATGCGGCATAGACAGTGGTGTGCAGGTGCACTGAGCATGCCGCTGCTAACGGTGATATGCCGTTAGTGGTGGCTCCTGTACGCATGCGTGGGAGTGACGTCATCGCTGCTCCGATACCCGAAAGAAGATGGACGTTTCATGCTACAGGGGACATCGGTGACATCGCTGGCTCCTGTGTCAGGTAAGTGACACATAATGGGCTACTATGCAATGCATAGTAGCCCATTATGCTTTACATTTGCAGGGAGACAAAGAAGAAGTAAACCCATCATTGTTTACATCCTCTTTAAGTGGTTAAAGTGACAACTTTGTGTAAGAAAAAGGAAACTTTTTGTAAAATTTTAAAAACTTGTGACAAAAAATAAAAACTTCCATTGGCTCAGCATGCTCTCAGCAAATTTCTTGGATGTCTACTTTCCAAAAAGGAGCCTTTTGGGGGAGGGGGGGGGGTTGCACTGCCCTGGGCTTTAACAGAAGTCAATGCAAGTCATGCTGAAGCTGCCCCAAAGTAGTACAGGAACCTTTTTCTAAGTTGGAACGACTTGAGTCGCACCAATTAGAATTGTTCCATTGCACTTAATGGGGCACAAATTGTTGCCTGACAAGTCACGGCAGTGGCGTTGCTATGGAGGTGCAGGGGGGGACTACACACTGTATTATATTGCTTGCACTTGCAGAGCTGCAGCAGAGCAGTGCAAGCAGTGCACCTAGCCATGCGGGGGAGGCTGACTATAACACTCCCCAGTCATTAAGTCAGGTAAAGCTGTCCCTCAGGGGTCTTCGATATCTCCCAAGGCAGCCGGAGTTGGTGGGGGGCAGAGCAGGGGGTGTGGCTGCCTCCACCACTCCTTCTTCAGACTCCATCACTCTGACTGATCCCATAGTTGAAGAAGGAGAAAGAGTGACCATGCGCTGCTTGCAGGGTGCTGGGCAGGATAGACAGAAGGGAGTGACACCATGTTTTACCGCACCAGCTGCCACCAACTCTAGTGACGTCATGGAGTCAAGGCATTGTGAACAGGCCCTAATAGAGTTCAAACATCCATTTTGATGACAATGGAAACTCTTTTCATTTGTTTTGGATCTGAACTGTCCCGGAATATTATTGTCTCAGTCAGTCCTGTTATACTCACAGTAGTTCCTCTATCTGGCTTGTTATCAGAGCTTCCATCAGATCCCTGAAATGAGGACCCTCCAGATTGTTCCCAGACAGGTCCAGTGTCCTCAGTGTCTGATTATTTCTTATTCCAGATGCCAGGTGGGGGCAGGAACTGTCTGTCAGTTCATTATTCTTCAATCTGTAGAAGAGAAGAATGTTACCAGAAGAAAATGAATTTCTCCACCAAGAATGAATGAACTATTTTCTACATGAATGAAATGAATTTCTATTTATTGGAATCATTATATTAGATCACTTTATAAAACGTCAGGAGATCGACTTTTTTAAGAACATTTTTATAATGGAGTAGACACCCCAATATTGTCATCCATGTGTAGAGACAGGAATATCTCCATGCACAGGATTACCAAGGTTGCCTGCCTGCCATTCATTTTACTACTAATAACAACTGGAAATTTTACTGACGAGCACATTTTTTTACTGACATCCTTAAATAAGACAGAAATTCCTGTTATAAACTAAGACTATCGATACTACTTGACCTACAGAAGGTTTCACCCCTTTATGACCAGGGCATTTTTTTTGCTATTCAGCACTATACTACTTTAACTAACAATTGTTCGGTCGTGTAACACTGTGCCCACTTTGTATCATTTTTTCCCCACAAATATAGCTTTCTTTTGATGCTATTTAATCAGAACTGTTTTTTTTTTGCTTTCTAAATGAAAAAATACCAAAAATTTGTTATACAATTGTTATACAATTTTGCAAACAAATGAGCTTTCTTCATAAATTTAAGTCAAAATGTAGTGCTACATTTCTTTGGTGAAAATAACCCAAATCAGTGTTTGATATTTAGTCTGTTTGAAAGTTATAAAGTCTACAAACTACAATATACTGAATACAGTATATTTGAAAATTGATCAATCCTGATGTACTGACTGCCTTGTCTATTTCAGACAGTACAGATATCCCTCATAATATCAAAATGGATATATCCCTTACACTGTAAAGAGGAACTCTGCAGACTCAGATATAAGTGGGAACTCTGGGGACTCTCATGTAAGGGATGCTTTGGGAACCATGATTTAAGAATGAACCCTGGTAACTGTGATATAAGGGGGCTCTGATGTAAGAGGGAAGGCTGCAGACTCTGGTGTAAAGAGAAACTCTGTTAACCAGAGCCCCACTTACCACAGAGTTCCCAGGATTCCACTTTAATTAGGGTTCCCAGAGACCTCCTTACATCTGAGTGCATAGAGTTCCCCCTTAAATTGTAAGGGGGAAACTCTGGGAACTTTTATATAAAGGGTTTACTTGGATCCCTGATTTAAGGGCTGCACTCTGATGTAAAGGGGAATGCTGAAAACTCTGATGTAAAGGGGAACTCTAATTTAAGCCCCCATTTAAATTAGAGTTTCCAGTATTCCCCCTTAAATCAGGGTTCCTAGAGCCCCCTTACTTCAGAGTCCACAGAGCACACCTTACATCAGAGTCCACAGAGCACCCCTTACATCAGAATTCCCAGAAAACCCCCTTCATCAGAATCCACACAGCACTATTATGTCAGATTCCTCTGTTACCTTAGTGTACTCACTTGCTACCCCATAACATCAGAACCTCCCCACAGAATGATGCACACTTACTTTACCTCCATCCTGTAGCAGAAAACATTGCCCATACAGACTCAGGCAGCTGGCTTCTTCTCTCCTTTGGATTTGCAGAAAAGGCTCCAAGCAAGAGCCATAATGTCAATGCACAACTAAACCTTTCTCCCTACCGAAGCATCAGCCCATGCCAAGGATGAGCCAAGCCCAAACTGATTCTGAGCCGAGCTCAGGTGGTTGCTAATCGGCTGACACAAAAACTGTACAGAGTCACAGATAAGCAAATTTACTGGGGATTTTCTCCTGTTCACTGTAATTTATGAAAAGGAGAAAAGTGTAATTTTTTTACAAATCATCCATAAATTCTTGGACAGATGTCACCACTGAGGATTACCACAGAATACCACTGACATGACTCGTATTGTGCTATAATCTCATTGTATATGGAGCATAAATGGTATCAGCAGACAGTGCAAGGTAAAAATCAGCATTGCTAGTGATTGGAACGGATGATTTTTATCTGCTATTCTATTTATCTTTTCTGAAAAGATCTATGTACTCCTAGGAGGTAATAGAGAGATCCAGTGGCGGCTGGTGCTCAAATTTTTTTTTTGGGGGGGGCGCAAAGAAACTGAAAAATTCTGAAAGAAAATCCATCAATTGCCTCCACTGTGCCCATTAAACACAGCCACTGTGCCCATCAATTGCAGCCATTGTGCCATCAAGCGCAGCCACTGTACCCATCAAACGCAGCCACTGTGCGATCAAATTATGCCACTGTGCCCCATCAAATGCTGCCACTGTGCCATCAAATGCAGCCACTGTGTCCATCAAATGCTGCCACTGTGCCCATCAAAGGCAGCCACTGTGCCATCAAATGCTGCCAATGTGCCCATCAAATGCAGCCACTATGCCATCAAATGTTGCCAATGTGCCCATCAAATGCTACCACTGTGCCCCATCAAATGCTGCCACTGTGCCATCAAATGCAGCCACTGTGCCCATCAAATGCTGCCACTGTGCCATCAAATGCAGCTACTGTGCCTATCAAATGTTGCCACTGTGCCCATCAAATGCTGCCACTGTGCCCCATCAAATGCTGCCACTGTGCCCCATCAAATGCTGCCACTGTGCCCCATAAAATGCAGCCAATGTGCCATAAATTGCCACCACTGTGACCCCCTGCCTGCCGTCTGCCAGCACTTACCCTGTCTCGGTGGGTGACGGCAGCGAGCGGTGTCCTCCACATGTCCCCTACCATACTCTCCTCCTGATAGGCATCCAATCACAGTGCCTGTCGTTTAAGCCAATCAGGTGATGGGTAACAGACATGAGCACCTGACAGGCGTAGAGGCAGTTCAGTGTTAGAAAAGTGAATATTCATCCGCTGTTCTAACACACCTGCTCTCAGGTCACCTTTTTTGACACCTATTAAAGCCTATGGCTCTAATCAGGTGCTTCAAACACACCCCCGCCACTGTAATTCAGGTGCCCGGTGCCGTAAAAGGGCCCGGGCGCCTGAATAGGGGATGGCAGCAGCGGCCATGGATAGATTCATGCTATGCATGAATCTATCTAATGGTCATAGTGGGGGTGGCTGGTGCCCTTATGGACACACTGCCACTGGAGAGATCCTCTGAAACTGAACAGTGGATGGTCATGGCAAGTAAAAGGAATTATGTATAAGGCTCCAATTGCTAACTGTAGTAAAATGAAATTCCTATATTCCTGTATGACTTCCTATAATCTCATCTATTTTACCAGATATCCAAATATATTGCTTGTAAGACTTTAACAAGATATTAGAAAGAGACTATTGTGTGATGTCATCAACTTCCAAGAACAAGACAACTTTCAGTGTTTAGCTATGTAATGGAGTCCACAGATCTTCATTACAATATATCCTTTTTTTACAAGTTTAAGATTTAAACTGCCCCAGAATATTATTGTCTTAGTCAGGCTCGGTTCACATTATGAATTGCGCCACATTCCTGTTCAATTCGCATGTGACTCAGTGCTGTGAAATTTGAGCCCATTCTTTTTGAATTGGCTCAAATCAAACCACATTGCACCAAAGATATGCATTCAGTTTGTGAACTGCACTGCAGCCAGATCTCATTGTCATTTTTTACCATGCGATCTGTTGCTGACAAATGCACTGTGTTTGCAACCTGTGTATGGGGTGGCCTTAACAGTGCACTGAGACCCGCTTGCAAGGGCAGTTAAATTTGAATGTGGTGCAGGAAATGTACATGGATTGTGGTATTTATCGCACTGCATTAGTGTGAACCTAGCCTCAGTCCTGTTATACTCACAGTAATTCCTCTATCCGGCTTTTTGTCAGAGCTTCCATCAGATCCCTGAAATGAGGACCATCCAGATTGTTCTTAGACAGGTCCAGTCTCCTCAGTGTCTGGTTATTTCTTATTCCAGATGCCAGGTGGGGGCAGGAACTGTCTGTCAGGTGATTAGAGGACAATCTGTAGAAGAAGAGAAGAATGTTACCAGAAGAAAATTAATTTCTCCCCCAGGAATGAATGTAACTATTCTCTACATGAATGGAACTCATTTCTCTTTATTGGAATCATTTAAATGAGATAGTTTTATAAAACGCCATAAAATAGACTTTTATAAGAAAAATGTTATAATGGAGTAGATCCCTCAATATTGTCACCCATGAGTAGAGACGGTGATATCTCCATACACAGGATGACCACAAAATGTATTCTCCTCGTGTGTGGACCATGAAGCAGACAGTGTGAGGCTGGAATCAGCATTGCTAGTGGTTATAAATGAGCTAATCTGCCCGGGTTCAATTCATGACCAGTTTTGCAAAACATCCTCATTCAGAAAATCCAAAAATGTTATGCACCCCACTAAAGTCTTGGGGGGGGGGCAAATAAATGGAATTGGAATTTTCATTTTATTCTTTTAGATATAGCGTATACACAGTAGAACTCTAATCAGATTCATACCCATTGAAAAAAGACTCTCTTTTCATTTGTCCCAGGTCATGTTATTATTCATGACTAGCTGGGTTATGCACCACCTATAGGTGAATGGACACTGGCTAAAAAACAGGCAGGAAGTCCCTCCTATATAACCCCATTCTACTTAGAAAGAACAGCGTGGCAAGCAGGAATAAAAGCAGTGGTGGAACTACCAGGGTCACAATGGTCACACTTGCAACTGGGCCCTGCCATTTCACCACTGTGGGGGTGTCTCTGTCACACAGCCCAGAGCCAGCACTGACAGTACCCCCAACTTGCATTGACTTCTATTACTGAAGTAATTTGAAAGTCATGCTGAAGATATCATCGGCCTTTTTTAACAGCACAATCAGCTGATGCCGATTAATTAAAAACGCCAAATATCGGCCGATATATCGGTCGACCTCTAAGTCTAACTATCTGAGGAGAAACACTTGTACATGACCCAGATATTCCTCCTGCAACAAATCATCAATTGTATGATTAACCACTTCCCATCCCAGTCATTGACAAATGACGTCCCCAGGAGGGATCTCCCATCCTGGGCGGGTGTCATATGACGTCCTCGGCTTCTTGGTCATCTAGGGGGTGTGCGTGCACCCGCCGCGTCACTCGGGAGCCGATGTGCATTCTTAGCGGCCATGATGTCCGCCGGGCACCTGCGATTGCCCGATAACAGAGCAGGACCGCGGATCTGTGTGTTTAGGTGAGAGGATGTTTTCCCAGTATAGAGGAACACCGATCGGTCTCCTCCCCTTGTGAGTCCCCTCCCCCTACATTTAGAATCACTCCCTAGGTAACACATTTAACCCCTTGATCACCCCCTAGTGTTAACCCCTTCCCCGCCAGTGACATTTATACTATATTTATACAGTAATCAGTGCATTTTTATAGCTCACTGTATAAATGTGAATGGTCCTAAAATAGTGTCAAAAGTGTCCGATATGTCTGCCGCAATGTCACAGTCATGATAAAAATCGCAGATCACCAGTAAAAAACAAAAATAATAAAAATGCCATTAATCTATCCCCTATTTTGTAGACGCTATAACTTTTGCGCAAACCAATCAATATACGCTTATTGTGATTTTTTTTAACAAAAATATGTAGAAGAATACATATCAGCCTAAACTGAGGAAAAAATATTTTTAAATAAAAAAAAATGGGGATGTTTATTATAGCAAAAAGTAAAAAATATTGTGTTTTTTTTTCAAAGTTGTCACACTTCTTTTGTTTATAGCACAAGAAATAAAAACCGCAGAGGTGATCAAATACCACCAAAAGAAAGCTCTATTTGTGGGAAAAAAATTATACATTTATTATTTGGGTACAGCGTTGTAGTGTTGACCGCACAATTGTCATTCAAAGTGTCACAGAGCTGAAAACGTAAAATTGGCCTGGACTTCATAGCTATTTTGCAGAGCTATGGCAGGATTTAAGGCTCTAGCAACAGAAAATCCAGTTAAAGATATCTTCTAAAGCATACAAACTCTAATGCCGTGTACACTAGACATGGGCGCTGTCAATAAATTAGTTTCGTTCTGTTCTGTTATGGTTCGTATTAAAATTAATTCGTACTTCGTGTCCGAAATCCCGTTTCAATTTGTACGAAATACGAATTGTTGTTAGGTTCGTTAACTTGTATGAACGTTTGTTACGATGAATTTAAAGGCAAAAATATACCTCAATATGACAGTCGATGCTGATGGAAGTTTGGTTTTTATCCGAAAATACGAAATTCTGTTGAAGAATTTCCTATCCGAAATACGAATTTTCTTTAGATGAGGGGCTCCCACCGTCCCTGTGCTGTGCTGACTTCCTCCTGGGGATTCGTAAACAAAAGTTTGTATTTCGTACAAAATTCGGACGCATGGCAATTCGTATTTCGGATCCTCCCGAACGTACAAATTGAGGGAAATTCGTATGAATTTGAGATTCGTACGAAATGAATCGCACATGTCTAGTGTACACACGGTCGGACTTTCCGACCGAAAAAGTCAGACGGAATCATTTCATCGGATATTCCGATCGTGTGTGTGGGCTTCATCTGACTTTTTTTTTTTTCAAATATTCTGATGGACCTAGGAATAGAACATGTTTTAAGTCTTCCCGACGGAATCAATTCCTATCGGGAAAACCGTTCGTCTGTATGCTGTTCCGACGGACCAAAAACGACGCAAGGGCAGCTATTGGCTACTGGCTATTGAACGATTGAGCTATTGAGGTGAGGGGATACAGAGGAAGGCTGAAGTTTAGGTTTAATTGCATCTTCTTCATTGACTAAAAAGCAAATTAATTTGATTTCAATGAAGCAAAGTTAAGATTTTAGTACAGGGAACTCCCTGGTGTGTGCTGCTTTTTCTGGCAAAAGAAAAACCCCACTTCAACCTCCTTGTAGTTAGCCCTGTAGGGTCAGACCGGAGACCCCACAGACATTGGGCCAATACTGTCACTGCTATCTGACAGACATCCCATAGATTGAATTCTACTGCCTCTACTCATCTGTTCATTCTGTGCAGAAATTCAATGTTTTCACATAATTACATATAAAGCACACTTATAATAGAAAATAAGTAATCCCCGATAATCAGTAATTCTTCTGGAGGAGTTATTGAAAATTCCAATTTAACAGAAATGTTATTATTATAAGTTGATCATTACCTTAGACTCTTGATGGTGTGTGGATCCAGTAGAAGTTTTCTCAATCCTTCATTTCGAATATTGCATGAAGTTAGATTTACTTCTTCTGTCTCTCTGCAGGATTGAAGGATAAAAGACAGCACAGAGCAGTCCAGAGGGCTGAGGGGGACATCAGAAAAGTCAACTATGTTTGCTCCAATACATTGTGACACCAGAGCCTTATTCCTGCTCTCATACAGATAGTAGAATACACTAAGAAGATCTCTGTCACCTCTTATGGATTTGTCAGGTCTTTGGTCTGGTATTTTCTTCTGGATCCAGGTGATGACATGTCTGGCAGCCTGAGTATACAATTCTCCCACATGAGACTTTAACAAGGATCTAGTAGTAGAGTCTGAGAGACCGCAGAGGAAACAGAGGAATATTTCAGCATAGCCATCTTTGTAAGATTCAGCCTTATGAAGTGTTTCCTGTAATCTGTCATCATTATAGTTAATAAAATGGACTAAAGCCGCAAAAAACTCCTGAAGAGTGAGATGTAAGAAGGTGTAATCCACATCAGGAGGCCGACCGGATTCCATCATGAAAGATGAAAAGAGATGTTTATAATTTTTCACATTGAATGACTGCAGATGACGCTCATCAAATACAATCAGGTGATTCATGACTCCATGTTCTGCCATCCACCCAATAGATGTCAGCAGTTCCCGGACAGTGTGACCACCATCTTTATTCTGGCTGTGATTGGCCAGAATGTTGGAGACAAAAGTCACAAAGAGTTGTGTCACTGTTTTGGGTAATGATGTCATCAGCTGATCAGTGATTGTTGGTTGGGATCTGAAGTACATTGATAACACTGTACAGATGATCCAGCAGTATGATGGGAGATAACAGAAAGTGTACAGTGTGTCATTCTCCTGTACATAATGAAAAGCCTTCTCTGACAATTCCTCATTTCCAAAGAAATTATTAAAGAAAGTCAGTCTGTCTTCATGGAGAAATCCCATGATTGTAGATATTCTCTGAAAAACACTGGTATCCACTGATGCCAGTCTGGTTGGGCGGCTGGTTATCAGTACAGAGCAACCCTTAAGAAGACTCTGCCTCACCAAACTGACCACAATCTCACTAAATTTTGTCCTATAAGCAAAGAGTCTACTTGATCTGAAATCTATTTGGCGAATACTTTCATCTAATCCATCAAATATAAACAGAAGTCTTTCTGGATCTTGTAAAATGTCTCCAATCTGACTCTTCAGATGTGGATATTGATGAAGAATCATCTCCTCCAAGCTGACCTCTCCCAGTCTATTAAGGTCCCGGAATCTGAAGAAGAAGAGAAAGGCAAATCTCTGGTAGTGTTTTCCGGTCACCCAGTCATAGACAAACTTCTGCATCAGTGTGGTCTTTCCTATTCCTGGCACTCCGCTCACCATTACTGCATGTGGTACACATTGTGACTGGGGGTTCCATCGGAACAGTCTGTTTGGTGTAATGTGTTCCAGTCTAGTTTGTGTTTTCCTCAAGCATTCCTCATGTTTTACCCCAGTCTGTATTATCTCATTCTGGGGACGTTCCCTGAACTGATCAGTGGAGACTACAATCAGATTCACATAACGCTCATTGATGAGGAATCTTTGTGGTTCCAGGGTAGTTCCTGGGGGTCTATGCTCCTCTAGAGTCTCAGTCTTCTCCATCAGATGTTGTTTGTGCTTTTCCTGAATATCTGGGAATGCAATGGAAATATTTTATGACTTGGGTAATAGTAGAAATTAACAATGAAATGTTTAGTTCAAAGAAAAACTTTGTGTCATATTCTGTGCATAGATGATTGGGAATGTACTACAAAAACACAATATTTTAACTCATTGATACAAGAATTATACAGACTTACTTACTTAAATCTGAACTCCAGGGATTCAGCCACTTTGACAAATGTGCAGGAATACTATGAGTTAAGTGAAATGAGGCACATGCCACCTGAGGACTTCTCTCTTTAACTAGATTTGACAATTTTATGGCACTCCCCGAGGATTACACTCTGGGGCTCTGAGAGGAGAGAAGCTGTGTTCTTACACACAGCATCTGTGCCCATCCTTCGTCTCTGCTGCCCATTCACAGAAGCCTTTGTATTTTGTGAATGAGGCAGCAGATGGGAGGGGTAGGTACAGCAGCTGCATACAACTCTGCAGCTGAAGGAGCTGAGACCAGAAGATATAGTGTTGATGTTTCAAAACTCTAGTGATAGCTATCCTTCTGGAGAGGCATACAATTGTTAGATTTAAATTAGAGGAGTCCTGAGGTGGCATGCACCTTTTTGGACTTATTACACATTTATCAAAGTGTCTCAATTCCTGGAGCTTAAATGGATACCCGAGTCAAGATTAGTTGTATTAATTAACTTAATATAGTTAAAAATGTTTGCAATTGGAAAATCATTTCAAATTTTTCTTAACTACTTCAGCTCTGGAAGATATACCCCCTTCATGACCAGGCCATTTTTTTAGATACTGCACTTCATTATTTTAACTGACAATTGCGCGGTTATGCAACGCCGTACCCAAATAAAATGTATGTCATTTTTTTCTCCAAAATAGCTTTCTTTTGGTGGTAATTGATAACCTCTGCTTTTTTTTATTTTTTGCGCTATAAACAAAAACAGACGGACAATTTTGAAAAAAAAATTTTTTTTTTTTTACTTTCTGCTTTAACCATTTGCCTACCATGCATGAACACCCTCTTCCTGTCCAAGCCATTTTTCAGCTTTCAGCGCTGTCGCACTTTGAATGACAATTGCGCGGTCATGCTACACTATATCCAAACAATTTTTTAGAATTTTCTTCATACACATAGAGCTTTCTTTTGATGGTATTTAATCACTGCTGTTTTTTTTTATTTTTTACAAAAAAAAGACCAAAAATTTTGGAAAAAAACCTTTTTTTACTTTTTTTCTGTCAGTAAATTTTGTAACTAAGTAATTTTTCACCTTCACTGATGTGCGCTGATGAGGTGGCACCGATGGGCACTGATAGGCTGAACTGGTGGGCATTGATGAGGTGGCATTAATGGGCACTGATAAGGTGGCACTTATGGGCACTGATGAGGTGGCACTGATGAGGAGGCACTAATATATCCCACACTTATGGGCACTGATAGGTGGCACTTATATGTGACACTGATGAGCACTGATAGGCGGCAATGATTGGCACTGTTAGGTGGCACTAGTGGGCACTGATAGGCAGCAGTGATGGGCACTGATAGGCGGCACTGGTGGGCATGGATAGGCAGCGTGGATAGGCGGTACAGATGGGCACTGATGGGCATTGATAGGTGTCACTGATGGGCGACTGATGAGCATTGATGGACAGCAGTGATGGTCATGGCTAATGGGCACTGATTTGTGGCGCTTGTGGGCAGTGTGGGCACTGTATGCTGGCATTGGTGGGCACTGTATTTTTACACTTTATTTATATATGTAATCAGGGCACTGATGATCACTTTCCTAGATGTCCCCCTGTGAGGAGATGCGGCTGATCGGTGTCCTAGCAACACGGTGCTGCAGCGATCGCCCCCCCCCCCCCCCACGGGAGCGCAAGAGCAGGCGCGCAAGAGCGGCCGCTCTGGGCCACCGTCATAAGACGGCAGCCCAGAACAAGAGATGCACTGCCATGCCGTCATTTGACAGTGGGAGGGCAGCAAGCGGTTAAAACATATCCAATAAAAAATTTAAAAAATGCGCATGTGCGTGTGCCGTTCAGTGGGGCCACAAACACGTTTGCGCTGGAGCGCCATTCCGCCATGCATGCGTGCAGGGAAATGACGATTGTGGCAGGGTGGATTCAGATTCCTTCTCTGACAAGCTGTCAAAGCGAAGAGACAGCAGTCGCCGGGAGGCCTCCCACCTTTTAAAATTTTTTCTATTTTTCGGGTCTGTCGGGTGGCGTGATTGGATGGACAACCTAGGACCTTTTTTTTTCTTTTTTAATAAAGGAATTGTCAAAAACTGTCTGTTGTGGTTTTTACTTTTTGACACTTTTTTGGTGAATGGGTAGCGGTACAATGTATCCGATAGCCATTCACATGGGGGCACGGGATCTGAGTGCCCCCTTGCTAAAGGGGGCTTCCAGATTCTGATAAGCCCCCCACCATCAGACCCCGACAACCACAGGCCAGGGTTGTCAGGAAGAGGTCCTTGTCCCCATCAACATGGGTACAAGGTGCTTTGGGGATACCCCAAAGCACCCTTCCCATGTTGAGGGTAAGCGGCCTGGTATGGTTAAGGATGGGAGAGGTCGCTTGCTTGTCCCCTCTTTTTTCTGGCCTGCCAGTCTGCATGTTTGGATAAGGGTCTGGTATAGATTTTGAGGGGGGCACCATGCCGTTTTTTTATTAGTTTTGTCATAGGGTCCCCCTTAACCACTTCAGTACTGTATTATATACTCTACACTGCACTATATGCCCTGCATTGTATTATATATATACTAAAATGACTGAGAATTATATAATATATACTATAAACTCTACAATGTGTTATAAATATATATATATATACTACACTGTTGGCACTATATGCTCTCCACTGTATTATATATACTACACTAACTCTAACTACACTATATACTCTGACCTGTATTCAGGCCTGGACTGGCCATAGGGCACACCGGCACTTGCCCACTGGGCCGGGGGCCACCAGGCCGCATGTGCTTGTGGGGCCAAAGCAGATGAGCTGCTCCTTGAGCCCCCACTGCTCATTCAGCCTCTACGTGGGTAGCTGGCTGCCATTACAGTTAGGCCGGGGGCAGAGACTACAGGTCACATTACCTGTGACCATGAAGAGGGAGGGGATCTACGTGAGACGCGGATACCTGGATATGGGGAGCAGCTGCATACAATTACACAGTAAAAGAATCCATCTCTTTATTTTTCTCCTACAGCCTCCGAATGCCTGCTTCTCATTCTCTCCCTCCCGTGGGCATTCAGAGGCAGTAGAAGAAAAATAAAAAGATGGATTCTTCTACTGTGTATGCAGTTGCTTCTTCCATCCAGCTTCTTTCTACTGCCCCCCAGTGATCACCAACTCCCCCCAGTGCTTTCCAGCCCAGGTTCTGGTGTCAGTGCTCTCTCTCTATCTCGGTGCTGGTGTGGTGTCAGTGCTCTCGATCTCGGTGCTGGTGTGGTCTCATTGCTCTCTATCTCGGTGCTGGTATCAGTGCTCTATATCACGGTGCTGGTGTCAGTGCTCTGTATCACAGTGCTGGTGTCAGTGCTCTCTATCTCGGTGCTGGTATCAGTGCTCTATATCATGGTGCTGGTGTCAGTGCACTCTATCACGGTGCTGGTGTCAGTGCTCTCTATCTCGGTGTTGGTGTCAGTGCACTCTATCACGGTGCTGGTGTCAGTGCTCTCTATCTCGGTGCTGGTGTCAGTGCTCTATATCACGGTGCTGGTGTCAGTGCTCTATATCACAGTGCTGGTGTCAGTGCTCTCTATCTCAGTTGTGGTGTCAGTGCACTCTATCACGGTGCTGGTGTCAGTGCTCTCTATCTCAGTGCTGGTGTCAGTGCTCTATATCACGGTGCTGGTGTCAGTGCACTCTATCACGGTGCTGGTGTCAGTGCTCTATATCACAGTGCTGGTGTCAGTGCTCTCTATCACGGTGCTGGTGATCATCTCCTGCACCCTCTTCATAGCCTACCCTGGCCTTGCCTCTCCTCCATTGCCTTCATGCGCTCCTGAGTCCTGAATTGTCAAAATTTCACAGATAAAAAAAGAATGCGTGTAGTTGTTGATACCAGATTCACTTCATACATGTGTTATGTCAGTGGCCATGTGGTGGGACTATGTGTGCACAGCTAGCAATTATTTTGTGGCTGAAAATATAACCTGTAGGTTTTTAAGATTCGCCTGCCATTGAAGTCAACGGGGCCTGCCGCGAACTTTGCGGTTCGCAAAATTTTCGCCGCGTTCGCGAAACATCCCGTCGGAAGTTTGTCCATCTCTAAGGGCAGAGGTGCTTTAACCAATTCCCGACCGGCGCACGACAATGTACGTCGGCAGAATGGCATGGGCAGGCATATTGGCGTACAGGTATGTCCATTTCTATATGCTGCCCTGCCATCGCGTGCGCGCCGCTGCCAGTGCACTCGCGTGTCGGTCGGTGATCCCCGTGAGTCCGGTCGCAGGTCCCGCAGACTCGATCGCCACGGTTATACCCGCGATCATCTCACGGGGAGGCTGAATGGGAAGACCTCCCCATTCTGCCTAGCAACAAGTGTCACTGATCTCTGCTCCATGTGATTGGAGCAGAGATCAGTGCTCTCTAACACAAAGCCCAGCCCCCCACAGTTAGTAACACGCCCCTAGGAACACTTAACCCCTACACTGTCACCCCCTGGTTAAACCCTTCACTGCCAGTGTCATTTACACAGGAATCGGTGTATTTGTATAGCACTGATTGCTGTATAAATGACAATGGTCCCAAAAATTTGTCAAAAATGTACGATGTGTCCGCTATAATGTTGCAGTCACAATAAAAATCGCTGATTGCCCTCATTACTAGTAAGAAAATAATTATTAATAACAATGCCACAAAACTATCCCCTATTTTGTAAACGCTATAACTTTTGCGCAAACCAATCAATAATCGCTTATTGCGATTTTTTTCAAAAAATATCTAGAAGAATACGTATCGGCCTAAACTGAGGAAAAAAACTTTTTTTTATATATTTTTGGGGGATATTTATTATAGCAAAAAGTAAAAAAATACTGAGTTTTTTCAAAATTGACGCTCTTTTTTTGTTTATAGCGCAAAAAATAAAAACCACAGATGTGATAAAATACCACCAAAAGAAAGCTTTATTTGTGTCGAAAAAAAGGACGTAAATTTTGTTTGGGAGCCACGTCGCACGACCACGCTATTGTCAGTTAAAGCAACGCAGTGCTGAATTGCAAAAAGTGGTCTGGTCTTAAGCCAGCAAAATGGTCCGGTCTGAAAGTGGTTAAAGAGATCGGGGTCACGCCGTGTCCTAGCAACATGGAGCGGCCGCGATCGCTGTACTGCATGCCCCAGCGGGCGCGCGATAGCAGCCGTTCTGGGACGCCATCATATGACGTCCGACGGTGGGTGGGCGGCAAGAGGTTAACAATTAATAGAAGCCTCGCAAATTTGCAACAAAGAAGCACATTTTCCAGTGGATCAGGAACAAACACAATTTTGTGAGTGTTTCCAACCTGCACAAGTACAAACCTAACTCCAGCTCTGTCTGCAGTTTGGAAAAATTGAGGATTTTTCAATTAAATTACCTCTCAGCTCCGGAGTCAGTGAGTGTCCCTTCTCATCCAGCAGAATCTGATCCACCAGACCCTCACCTATAGGAAAATACAGAAATTAAAAATGTATTCTGATCACATCCACCTGAGCAGACCAACAAAATTATTAATGTGAAAGACGCCTACACAGTTTTCAAATAATAAAAGTCACTTTTGATACTGTATGTTGAGTAGACATGTGCATTCGTTTTCGTCCAAATGCATTTTCGTCCGAATTTCAGGTATTTTCGTTTTCGTTTTGACAAACGATAACGAAAGCGCAGAATCCGAAAAACGAAAGATCCGACATAAATAAATGCTTTATTTTTGTTTTCATTGTTACAACAGTTCGATATAGAATAGGAGATTCAACGTGACTCTGACAATAGCAATCTGTGTCTATAGAACCTGTGGTCGAATGTGCCTAACCTTACCTCTATTAGTCCAAGATTATATAGAGAAAATATTCAACAGAGAGAAAATATTCTGCAAGTAACTGTCCTAAAAAGTGTTTGGGGACCCGGGTCCTGCCCCAGGGGACATGTATCAATGCAAAAAAAAGTTTTAAAAACGGCCGTTTTTTCGGGAGCAGTGATTAAAGTGAAACAATAAATGTGTAATATTCCTTTAAATTTCGTACGGGGGGGGGGGTGTCTACAGTATGCCTGTGAAGGGGCGCATGTTTCTGGTGCTTAGAACTGTCCCTGCACAAAGTGTAATTTATGCAGGAAAAAAAGTCCTTTAAAATCACTTGCAGCTATTATAAATTGTCGGCTCCGTAATACAGAGAACATTGAAAGTCATTGATAAAAAAAATAAATAAATACATTTAGAAAAAGTGTGGGGTTCTCCCTAAATATCCATACCAGACCCTTCAGGTCTGGTATGAATATTAAGGGGAACCCCGCGTCAAATTAAAAAAAAAATTGACGTGGGGGTCCCTCTTAAAATACATACCAGACTCTTTATCTGAGCACGCAACCTGGCAGGACGCAGGAAAAGAGGGGGGGACGAGAGAGTAGCCCCCCTCCCTCCTGAACCATACCAGGCCACATGCCCTCAACATTAGGAGGATGCTTTGGGGGTCTGTGACCCCTCAAAGCACCTTGTCCCCATGTTGATGTGGAGAAGGGCCTCATCCCCACAACCCTGGCCGGTGGTTGTGGGGGTCTGCGGGCGGGGGGCTAGGGGGTACAAAAGTACCCCTACCATTTCACAAAGAAAGTGTAAAAAATTGTTAAATAAGACAAACACACTTTTGAAAAATTCCTTTATTAAAAATTAATTTATTTTTAAAAAATTCCAGCGGTTGTAATCCACTCTTGCTATCCATCGACGGACGATCATCTCTCCGGGGTCCAGCGATGTAGGTCAGTGTATGTAGGTCACTACTGTCAGTGTATGTAGGCCAGGTAGGTCAGTGTCAGGCAGGTGAGTTTAGTGGTCAGCATTGATGGGCACTGGTAAGTCACACGACCATGTGCAGAGAAGGGCAACCAAACTGATAATGGTCTGAGGCATGGAGGAGCTCCACTATGAGGAAAGATTAGAGGAACTGAATTTATTCACTCTTGATAAGAGGAGATTAAGGGGGGATATGATCACCATGCGCAAATATATAAGGGGTCCATATAGTGAACTTGGTGTCGAGTCATTCATCACTTTACAGTCAACAAAGAGCAAAAGGGGGCACTCTTTACGTCTAGAGGAAAAGAGATTTCATCTCCAAATACGGATTTTTTTCCCCTGCTGTAGCAAATTGGATCATGCTCTGCTGGGGTTTTTTGCCTTCCTCTGGATCAGCTGTGGGTATAGAATTGGTTGTGAGATTGTGGCTTTTTTCCTGATTAATTTTTGGGTAGTTTTGTTTTCTTTCTTCTGTTTTCCCATATCCAATATGGTGGATCGGCGCGCCTATGGAGCTCAGATCGAGGCATGGATGTATTGTTTACTATTTAAGCGGTGCGTCAGGGCGCCGTCCCGTATCCCATGACCACGTCCGTCTAGTGACGAAACGCGTAGGGAGGAACGGCGTGCTGACGTCACCGCGTTCTACGTAGACCCGGAAGTGCGGGCGGTAGCCGAGAGGTGGCTGGCTCGATTTTGTAAATCGCTGATTTATATGCTGAATATGTGAGTTTACTTGCTTTTTACTTATTAGCTCATTAAAAGGGTTTTACACCATGTATGTGTTCCCTTGTTTTTTATATACTTTGGGGCATTAACGTTCTAATTGGTCAGAGTGTCTGGAGAGAGAGGCTCGGCGTGGTTCCCAAGACCAGGGGCGTAACTATAGGGGGTGCAGCAGTTGCGACCGCAACCGGGCCCTGTGATGCAGAGGGTCCATGCAGTCCCCTCTACATGTGGCCGGCAGCAGCATAGGCAGCTAGGGGTACCAGTACACCATGCACACGGGTGGATGGAGGTGACTAGCAGAGCTCCATGCTCGACTATCGCACTGGCTGCTCTTTAGTTGTGCATTCCCTGCATGACCTGTGTCCTCAGCCGGCTCCTCAGAGTACCCCTCTCCTGCTCCATGCATTGCCACTCAATCTGATGTCTGTTCTCCCCAGCCAGACAGGGACAGTCCCCCAATGGGGCACCTAAAAAAAAAAAATAATAATAAAAAAAAAAACTACTGATACCAGTGGTGGAACTACGGGGCTCACAAAGGTCATACCTGTGACCACGCCCTGGAGTTCCACTGCCGGACTCGGAGGAAAGGGCCCTGGCTGGGGTTCAGGGGGGCCCTTCATGGTTTATTGCATCGGGGCCAGGAAAGTTCTAGTTACGCCACTGCCCAAGACCGTCTATCTAGACCACCTTCAAATACATTTTTGATCTCATTTAACACTGAGATCTTACGCTCTGGTAAGCGGCTCTTATTACCCATTGGTGGAGGTGCTTCAGTGGAATCCCTGTCACACGATTTCTTACTGGTGTCACTTTTTCATCGCACATTGGATTAATTGATGCAAATCTTTTTGGGACTTTTATGGATTATTTGTTGTCCTCTGGCTTTATATACACTGCATGGAGTTTTTTTATTTTTAATTAATTATTTTTTTGTATTCAATATTAGATGAGTTAATTTTGATTTTCATATAATCATTATCTGTTTGTATTTATTCACTTATTAATTCAAGCTAATTTTGTGGTAGCATATTTTTTGTGGTGTTACCTTTCACACGATAATTAGTTGTGATTTGTGTCCGTTATGATTATTTTTATGCCTTCACGGTTATTTATATAAGGTATTTTTTTCATACACTGTATTTATTTATTCACTTAAATTAATTATCTAAATTATTCTCACTGTTTTGAGGTAAAGTGCCGAATTCAATATTTTTTGGGCTTTAATTTGGGTTTTTATCTATTTACTTAAACTAATTATTTAAATTATTCTCACTTATTTGAGGTAAAGTGCCGAATTCAATAATATATTTTTTAAGGGTTTTTGGGATCATAGAAAAACCTTTTTTATATATAATTAGCGCAGCTCCCCACTATATACAAATTTTGACTATCGTAGGTATAACGATTTGAGCTGCTGCTTGGCGGGCTGGTTTTTGAATAGCGCAGTTTCTTCCCTTTCTTGCTTAACAGTTTGATATAGATAGTAGATTTGACATGACACTGACAATAACAATCTGTGTCCATCGAACCTGTGGTCGAATGTGCCTAACCTTAGCTCTATTAGTTCAAGATTATTCTACATAGAGAGAAAAGATTCGACATAGAGAGAAAAGATTTGACATAGAAAGAAAAGATTCGACATAGAGAGAAAAGATTCGACATAGAGAGAAAAGATTCAACATTATAGAGACAATAGCAAGAAAAGGTCGAATGTGCCTAACCTAACTCTATTAGTCCAAGATTATTCTACATAGAGAGAAAAGATTCAACATGAAGATTCGACGAAGCAGTCGCCACGAGCGGACATTTATGGTCAAATGCTCCGCCCATATGCTATATAAGAATTCTAATGTTGGTTGACTAGTAATAATAATTAATAAATATAATTATTACTAGTGTCATACAACATTAGAATTCTACTATAGCTTGTAGGTGGAACATTCGACCAGAAATGTATGATTGCAGCGTCGTACAGTTTAGTTGCTCCGTCAAATCTTCTTTGAACATTCGGCAGACACCATAAGCCTTCAATGACAGATTCAACCTTAAATATTTGGGATTTTCGGACGAATGCATTTTTTTAACGAAACTAATAAATAAAAAACTAATTTCAGGAGTAACTAAATAAATGTATTTTTTAGACGAAAACTAAATTCCGAAAAACGACATATTTCAGTGTGCACATGTCTAAAAACAAATGAATTTACAAAAAAAAAAAATAAATACTTATGCCCCGTACACACGATCAGACTTTCTGACAACAAAACCGTGGGTTTTTGTTCCAAGGTTGTTGGCTCCAACTGGTCTTGCATACACACGGTCACACAAATGTTGGCCAACAATTATGAAAAATGGGAACGCGGTGACGTACAAGACGTACGACGAGCAGAGAAAAAGGAAGTGCAATAGCCAGTGAGACTCCTGCTTGATTCCGAGCATGCGTAGAACTTTTGTGCGTCGAACTTGTGTACACACGATCGGAAATTCCAACAACAAAGTTTTGTTGGCGGGAAATTTAAGAACCTGCTAGCCAACATTTGCTGGTGGAAAGTCCGATAACAAATGTTCGATGGAGCATACACACAGTCGGACTTTCAGCCAAGAAGCTCACATCCAACATTTGTTGTCGGAAAATCCGATCGTGTGTACGGGGCATTACAGTACCTGTCCTATTCCTGTGTGTTAGATGTCCATGACCCCCCCCCCCCCATGTGATTTCTCCCTCCACCCATAATACCACAACAATTGTTATTGCAAACAAAGTCCTATTACCTTTCTGGCTGATTTCCGCCAGAACCGCCAATAAATTAGGTTGACCTTCCTGTAGCACACAGAGACATTCCCAGAGTCCAATCACAGCTTTTCTTCCCCCATCCTGAATATCTTGTAACAAGGTGCGAGAGAAGGCAGTCCTGCTCATACTTTTTTCCTTTGTCGCCATTGTATTGTACTTCTGAAACACAAATATAGTTTTCTTTTTCAAAAACTGAGTCGATCAGAAGATACTGTAAAAAGCAAAACCGGTATAATTAACATGGAACAATCCATAATATGAATTACATTTTAAAAGGTAACCATGATTTCTTGTAATGCTGTGTACACACAGTCGGACTTGCCAATGGGATAACCTCCATTTTCATTTCCGCCAGAAAAATTTAGAACATGTTCTCTATCTAAGTCCGTTGGAAATTCCGACAGAAAAAGTCCGATGGGGCATACACATGGTCGGAATATCCGACCAAAAGCTCCCACCTGACTTTTTCTGTTGGAAATTCCGACCGTGTGTACGCAGCATAAGAGTTTGGCATGGTTGTACTTGCAATCCTCTGTTGAGTATTAAAATAAAATGGGTGGCCTCTAAAGATAGTAACCATAAATATAAAAATATAGAACAACAATTTGTACCACCATCCAAAATGTAATTGGATAGAGGTTTGGGAACCTGGTCCCATACCAGGGTTCACCAGGGGCGAAGGAGCAAGTGGAATATCTCGGTACAGTTTGGGAAAAGTACAAAATAGAGTACCATATATACTCGAGTATAAGCTGACCCGAATATAAGCACCTGATTTACTACAAAATACTGGGAAAACTTATTGACTCGAGTATAAGCGTGGGGGGGGGGGGGGGAAGGCAGCAGCTACTGTAAGTGGAAAAGAGGGTCAACAATGCCCATTTGCAGCCTCACTGTGCCCATTTGCAGCCTCCCTGTGCCATTTGCAGCCTCACTGTGTCCATTTGCAGCCATAGGTCCCCTGAACTTCAAACTCGGTATTTAAGGGTTCCTAGATGCCCCCTAGCTGCAGCCCAAATTTTGGGTCTCTGGACCCAAAGAGTCCCGAAATGACATTGCTGAAAATTGACACAATTGACCGACTTTGAGGCCCCATATCTCGGGGCCCACTTGGTGCTAGGAACCCAAAATTTGGTGTGCAAACCCAGTGGAACCAACACTACAACATATCCAGCTGGGGTTCCTAACACTAAGATATGGGGCCCCAAAGTCAGTTCGGTATATGTCAAGCACTTTTCTGCAGCAGAGAATGATATTTTTCGAACCGACTTTGGGGCCCCGTATCTCAGGGCCACTTGGTGCTAGGAACCCCAGCTTTGGATATGTTGTAGTACTGGGTTTGCACACCAAATTTGGGGTTCCTAGCACCGAGTGGCCCCCGAGATATGGGGCCCCGAAGTCGGGTTGGAAAATGTCAAGCACTTTTCTTCAGAAAAGTTAAAAAGTGCATTTAATATACATCTTAATTCAAACCAAAAATGGGGGACAAATGAGGAGGAATGAGGGATGGAAGGACATTGTTCTAAATCAGGGACAGTCCCTCAAAATCAGGGACAGTTGGGAGCCATGCAACTATATAGATCAGACCAAAATGAGGGACAAATGAGGGGGAAAGAGGGACAGAGGGACATTTTTTCTAAATCAGGGACAGTCCATCGAAATCAGGGACAGTTGGGAGCTATGGGGTCGGGTTGTGTTTTGAAGAAGCTATGTACAGCCCCCTGCTGGCCCCTCCCACCAGTCATGATAAGAATCACAGAGGCCCAGTGATGACATCACTGGGTCTAAAATAAGGTAAGTAATGAAAACAAAAATATTTAATTTAAAAAATGTCACTATCATATTAATGAGGTTGGGATGACGAATAAAGGAAGGCAGTAAGGAAATATAAGCAGTAATATATGTTATTTAAAAGATAGATAGATAGATAGATAGATAGATAGATAGATAGATAGATAGATAGATAGATAGATAGATAGCCTTCTCAAAACCAATCAGTGGGAGTGCCGGGGGCCTGCTGGGGAGTCTGGGAAGGGGTACTTAAGGGGTGTGGGTCACGTGTTTTGGGAGAGGTGTTCGTGAGACCCGTGTGGTCTGTTCTGGTTCCAGGACCGGGTAGCCCCGTGAGGGGTCCCGGTCACGGGGTGTTCGACATCCCGCAACACGTTCCTGTCAGAGGCCCCTGAAAGACCCGCTTGGTCTGGGGTAGGGATCCGTCTGTTCCCAAGTCACGGAACCTGCTGGTCCGAGGCGCAGTAACTGAGGAAGGATTCAAGGTGTCCGGGTGTGCTCTCGGCTTGGAGAGGCACCACAGCTCATGGAAGTGACCGGGGAGGACTCTTCGGAGGAGGGCCGGCAAGTGGCATCCTGAGAAGTGCCTGGTTACTGAGTTGGGAAGGACATTGACGAATTCACGTTTTTCTAGTACCATGGAGGAGATGGGAAACATTCCAGGTACTGAAGAAAAAGGTTCCCGTTCACCCTTAGTTATCCACGTTCATAGGATTGTTCAAGTTTTTGAGTCAACGGGCTGACTGCCATGATCTCTGGCTAGAGATCTGTTCAGCCTTGAAGTACCCAGCTGCGAGTGGCTACTCTCTGGGTTGAAGTAGAGACTTTGCTAGACCTGCAGTTCAAGGTGCCTGATTGCTTCACCCGTGCCCTCTGTTCCCACAAGAGACTGTGTTACTGGATGTTACTACTGCAAAATAAAACCTTTGTTAAAGGACTTTATCTGTGTCAGTGTTCAAGTCGTTGGGTACCAACCCTGGGAACCCCTAGACGAGGAGGAGCAGGCCATAGAGAAGGTAACTGGTAAGCCCAATAAGTCAAGGCTGCCCTGCAACGGGTTATGACCACTACAGATATGATAGATAGATAAATAGATAGATAGATAGATAGATAGATAGATAGATAGATAGATAGATAGATAGATAGATAGATAGATAGATAGATAGATAGATAGATAGATAGATAGATGGAGAGATGGAGAGATGGAGAGATGGAGAGATGGAGAGATAGATGGAGAGATGTATAGATGGATAGATGGAGAGATGGAGAGATAGAGAGATAGATGGAGAGATGGATAGATGGAGAGATGGAGAGATAGATGGAGAGATGGATAGATGGAGAGATGGAGAGATGGATAGATGGAGAGATGGATAGATGGAGAGATAGATAGATAGATAGAGATAGATAGATAGATAGATAATAGATAGATAGATAGATAGATAGATAGATAGATAGATAGATGGAGATATGGAGAGATGGAGAGATGGAGAGATGGATAGATGGAGAGATGGAGAGATGGAGAGATGGAGAGATGGAGAGATAGATGGATAGATGGAGAGATAGATGGATAGATGGAGAGATGGAGAGATAGATGGAGAGATGGATAGATGGAGAGATGGATAGATGGAGAGATGGAGAGATGATAGATGGAGAGATGGATAGATGGAGAGATAGATGGAGAGATGGAGAGATAGATGGAGAGATAGATGGAGAGATGGAGAGATGGATAGATGGAGAGATTGAGAGATGGATAGATGGAGAGATGGATAGATGGAGAGATGGAGAGATGGAGAGATAGATGGATAGATGGATAGATGGATAGATGGAGAGATGGAGAGATAGATGGAGAGATGGAGAGATAGATGGAGAGATGGATAGATGGAGAGATGGAGAGATGGAGAGATGGAGAGATAGATGGAGAGATGTATAGATGGATAGATGGAGAGATGGAGAGATAGAGAGATAGATGGAGAGATGGATAGATGGAGAGATGGAGAGATAGATGGAGAGATGGATAGATGGAGAGATGGAGAGATGGATAGATGGAGAGACGATAGATGGAGAGATAGATAGATAGATAGAGATAGATAGATAGATAGATAGATAGATAGATGATAGATAGATAGATAGATAGATAGATAGATAGATGGAGATATGGAGAGATGGAGAGATGGAGAGATGGATAGATGGAGAGATGGGAGAGATGGAGAGATGGAGAGATAGATGGATAGATGGAGAGATAGATGGATAGATGGAGAGATGGAGAGATAGATGGAGAGATGGATAGATGGAGAGATGGATAGATGGAGAGATGGAGAGATGGATAGATGGAGAGATGGATAGATGGAGAGATAGATGGAGAGATGGAGAGATAGATGGAGAGATAGATGGAGAGATGGAGAGATGGATAGATGGAGAGATTGAGAGATGGATAGATGGAGAGATGGAGAGATGGAGAGATAGATGGATAGATGGATAGATGGATAGATGGAGAGATGGAGAGATAGATGGAGAGATGGAGAGATAGATGGAGAGATGGATAGATGGAGAGATGGATAGATGGAGAGATGGATAGATGGAGAGATGGAGAGATAGATGGAGAGATGGAGAGATAGATGGAGAGATAGATGGAGAGATGGAGAGATGGATAGATGGAGAGATATGAGAGATGGATTAGATGGAGAGATGGATAGATGGATAGATGGAGAGATGGAGAGATGGAGAGATAGATGGATAGATGGATAGATGGAGAGATGGAGAGATAGATGGAGAGATGGAGGCGATAGATGGAGAGATGGAGAGATGGATAGATGGAGAGATGGAGAGATGGATAGATGGAGAGATGGATAGATGGAGAGATGGATAGATGGAGAGATGGATAGATGGAGAGATGGATAGATGGAGAGATGGGATAGATAGATAGATAGATAGATAGATAGATAGATAGATAGATAGATAGATAGATAGAGATAGAAAATGATTCTGTCTCATATTAATATTACGTTATTTAAAGTGGTTGTAAACCCAATAATAAAAAAACAACCTGCAAGAAAAAGGTGTAATGAAGCTAGTATGAATAGAATATTAGCTCATTATGTATTACTTACCTTGGATCAAAGGCCCCCCGCAGCCTTCCTCTTTCACCGCTCCGGCCGGTGACATTTCTCCCCCGGAGTTACTTCCGGGTATGTGGCACCAGCGCTGTGATTGGCCAGAGCTGCAATGACGTCACTCCCGTAACAGCACATTCTAACTGAAGCAACGACACATACGTGGCGTTGCTTCAGTTTGCTTCAGTGCGCACGTGCCGATGACGTTGGCACATGCAAATAAAGGGGGATATCTCCTAAACCGTTCAGGTTTAGGAGATATCCGGGGTAGCTACAGGTAAGCCTTTAATAAGGCCCATCTCTCCATCTTATTAAAGGCTTACCTGTAGCAAAAAGTGTGTTGTAAGGGGTTTACAACCACTTTAAAATGCTACTAAAACCAAGACGCGAAAAACACAATGAGGGGTTCCAGAGCTATAGGCAGCTCAAGCCATATGCAAGATTTATCCTTTGAAGTTCAGGAGACAGGGGACAGGAACAACCTTGATTTTCACAGAGAAAGTAAAGATTTGCACAAAACTTAAGCAGCAAATACAGTATATTCACACGTGCTTTTAACTGACGTAGACATATGTTGCAGTTCAATTCAAAATATTTTTGTCTTACATCTGTGCATAAGACATTCCGAGATTTTAGCTCTTTCAGGAGGACCCCGATGTCCAAGTTCTCCAGGATTTGCACCAGATCATCTCTGTAATACTCGTATATCCTCCCCAGTGATGGATCATCATATGAAGACAGCTGATGGAGGAAGCTCTTGAGGTCCCCCACTGAAACACAGAAAATACATTTACAAGATTGTGGCTTTAAAGAGGAAGTAAAGGCTAAAAAAAATAAAATAAAAAAAACACACCCTGCAAGGCAAAGGCATAATGAGCTAGTATGCATAGCATACTAGCATATTATGAATAACTTACCTGAGAACGAAGCCCCCGAAGCGGTCCTCCGTCTTCATGTCCGGCGCTGCCATGGATCCCGGAGTGACTTCCGGGTCTCGCTGCTCCGGCGCTGTGATTCCCCGGAGCAGCGATGACGTCACTCCCGCGCATTGTGCACGGGAGCTGACACTCGCGGCATATCGCCGCGATCTATGACCTGCCCAGTGCGCCTGCGCGCCGCTGTCTACGATGCATGCGCCGTAGACAGCTGTGGCTGTCTTCGGGTAAATATCTCCTAAACCGTATAGGTTTGGGAGATATTTCTTTGACCTACAGGTAAGCCTTAATCTAGGCTTACCTGTAGGTCAAAGTTGGTTGTAAGGGCTTACAAACACTTTAAAGAGGAGCTCCAGTCACCTTTTTTCAAAATTAAAAGTCAACAGCTACAAAAACTGGAGCTGCTGACTTTGAACTACTTAGCGCCTGCCCTGTTGCAGTTTTACTGCTGTGTGCAGGATCACATATATACAGTCGTGGCCAAAAGTTTTGAGATTGACACAAATAGACATTTTTCACAAAGTCTGTTGCTTCAGTATTTTTAGATCTTTTTGTCAGATGTTACTATGGGATACTGAAGTATAATTACAAGCATTTCATAAGTGTCAAAAGTTTTTATTGACACTTTCTTTTTTCCAAGACCTCTGCAATTCTCCCTGGCATGCTGTCAATCAACTTCTGGGAAACATCCTGACTGGTGGCCGCCCCCCCATAATCAATGCTTGGAGTTTGTCAGAATTTGTGTGTGGGGGGGGGGGGGGGGGGTTTGTTCACCTGCCTCTTGAGGATTGACCACCTGTTCTCAATAAGGTTGCCACCTTTTCTTCAAGTCAAACCCGAACAGTTTTGCGGCGCACAACAATTTTTTTTATAGTATAAACTATACATATATTTTGCTACTAAATAATATTTCTAATCATATGAACTTAATAACAAGAGTCCCCCTTTACATCAGAGTTCACAGAGTTCCTCCTTTACATCTGAACTCGCAGAGTTCTCTTTCACTGTAAGGGGGGACTCTGATGTAAGGGAGAACTCTGGGGACTCTGACATAAGGGATGCTCTGGGAACCCTGATTTATGGGGGAACACTGAGAACTCTGATGTACGGAGAGGACTCTGCTGTAAGGGGAAACACTGTGGCCTCTGCTGTAAAGGGTAACTCTGATGTAAGGGATACTCTGAGAACCCTGATTTGCCTTAGTGTACTCACTCAGAGGCAGGAGGGGGAAGGGGGGAGAATTCAGTCAGAAATAGGGATGGATGGTGAGCTCACTCACCCCTTGGCAGTCAGCACCTCTCATTCAGATGGATCTGAGGCTTCAAATTTCCAGCCCCCACTTTCCTTTTCTGAGGCACAGCGCCAGGGATTGGAGTGTGGGCACACACAGAGGGGTAGGGATGAGGGGAAGAGGTGCAGATCAGGCCCTCTCTCCTCTCCCACCTGTATGTGTTTGGGGGGGGGGGGGGTATGGTTTGTTAGTGCTGGCTTTGGGCAGTGTGAAAGAGAGTGTAATGCCCCGTACACACGAGAGGGATTAAGTCTGACAAACCTCCGACGGAGTTCCGCTGGAGTTCCGACGGAGTTCTGGCGGATTTTTCGACCGAACGGACTTGGCCACACACCATCACACCAAACTCCGACGGAGTCGAACGTGATGACGTACGACGGGATTCGACGTAGGAAGTTCATAGACAGTAGCCAATAGCTGCCCTAGCGTCGGTTTTAGTCCGTCGGAGTAGCACACACACGAGCAAACTTTTCGAAGGGGACCGGGTCCGGCGGAGTTCCGTCGGGAAAATTTAAAGCATGCTTCATTTCTAAAGTCCGTCAGACTTTAGCGAAGCTAAAGTCCGTTGCAGCCCACACACGATCGGATAGTCTGACGGACTCGGTCCGTCGGAGTTTGGATGTCGAAAAGTCCGCTCGTGTGTACGGGGCATTACAGACACTCTCAGCTGCAACAACTGCAGCCAGCAACCCTGCTGGGAAGCCATAGTCCAGTCTAAATAATGTGTCCGGGTTTCAGACAGTCCAAAACCTGGACACATGATTTCAAACCCGAACTGTCCGGGTGAATCCTGGACAGGTGGCAACCCTAGTTCTCAATAGGATTAAGTTTTGGGGAGTTTCCTAGCCATGGACCCAAAATGTTGATGTTTTGTTGCCCAAGCCATTTAGTTATCACTTTTGCCTTATGGGAAGGTGATCCATCATGCTGGAAAAGAGATTGCTCCTCACCAAACTGTTCTTGCATGGTTGGGAGAAGTTGCTCTCGGAGGATGTTTTTGTACCACTCTTTATTCATGGTTGTGTTCTTGGGAAAAATTGTGAGTGAGATCCCCACTCCCTTGGCTGAGAAGCCACCCCACACATGAATGGTCTCGGGATGCTTTACTGTTGGCATGACACAGGACTGATGGTAGAGCTCACCTTTTCTTCTCCGGACAAGGTTTTTTCTGGGTGCCCCAAACAATCTAAACAAAGAGGATTCATCAGAAAAAAATACTTTACCCCAGTCCTCAGAAGTCCAATCCCTGGACCTTTTGCAGAATATCAGTCTGTCCCTGATGTTTTTTTCCTGGAGAGTGGTTTTCTTTACTGCCCTTCTTCACACCAGGTCAACCTCCAAAAGTCTTCTTCTCACTGTGCGTGCCGATGTACCCACACCTGACTGCTGCCATTCCTAAGCAAACTCTACACTGGTGATGCCATCGATCCCACAGCCAAATCAACCATAGGAGATGGTCCTGGCGCTTGCTGGACTTTCTTAGTTGCCCTGAAGCCTTCTTCACAAATACAGTGGAAATGTTTTTTTTTTTTATGAGATTAAGTTCATTTTCATGGCAAAGAGGGACTCATTGCAATTCATCTGATCACTCTTCATAACATTCTGGAGTATATGCCAATTGCTATCATAAAAACTGAGGCAGCCGACTTTGTAAAAATTAATATTTGTGTCATTCTCAAAATGGGCAGGTACGCCTGGCACCAGTAAATTACTCAGTACACAGGTACAATGCCAGTCTGTCTATGTAAACAAAGTAGATTGCCATTCTGCCAGGAGGAAAGACATGTATCCTGTTTCTCTGCATGGATCCAGAGCAGTGGCGGCTCGTCCATAGGGGGTGCCCGGGCGCCGCCCCCCTCCATGCAGTCAGTCACAAAAAAAAAAAAAAAAATTGATAATAAAAAAATTTGAAAAAAAAAATAGATTTTTTCTTCAAATGGCCCTTTAAAAAAAAAAGAAAAAAGAAATGAAAAAAAGTGCTTATGTGCACCGTTAGTCTGTCACTTCCGGTTTTCTCCTGTGTCAGACCAGTGCGCCCGAGCGGAGGAGCGGAGGAGTGAACTCCCGCACTTGCCGCTATGAAACTCCAGACAACAACAAGGTAGATGCTGGAAATCCACAGGAGGGGGCAGAGCTGAATTATTCCACTGACAGCCAAACGAGGCACAGCAACACCAGTGGAGATATTAGAATCACTGAGGATCACACAAGGCCGGTCTCCTTATTTCTACAGGATGGATGGAGGGGGATGTGTCACACGGGCTGTGTGTTTATCAAGTGCTGATCGTCACGATGCTTCTATTATCTCCACTGGTGTTGCTGTGTCTCGGTTTGGCAGTGTCAGTGGAGGCTCTTGTTAAACACACAGCCCATCCTGTATATATATGGAGACCGGCCTTGTGTGGCTGACTACACACCGAGATAAGACCACAGCCAGTGTATGGGGCAGAGGAGGAGTCACAGCTGCCTGTCACTAGCCATGGATTCCTGCTCAGGACAGAGCCTCATTAACAGACATGTAAGTCCTCATCACTCATCTGTGTGTGTCCATCCATCCATCCCACTCACTCACTGTCCATCCATCCATCCATCCCACTCACTCACTGTCCATCCATCCCACTCACTCACTGTCCATCCATCCATCCCACTCACTCACTGTCCATCCATCCATCCTTCCCACTCACTCACTCACTGTCCATCCATCCATCCCACTCACTCACTGTCCATCCATCCCACTCACTCACTGTCCATCCATCCATCCCACTCACTCACTCACTGTCCATCCATCCATCCCACTCACTCACTGTCCATGCATCCCACTCACTGTCCATCCATCCATCCCACTCACTCACTATCCATCCATCCCACTCACTCACTATCCATCCCACTCACTCACTGTCCATCCCTCCATCCCACTAACTCACTCACTCACTGTCCATCCATCCATCCCACTCACTCACTGTCCATCCATCCCACTCACTCACTGTCCATCTATCCATCCCACTCACTCACTGTCCATCCATCCCACTCACTCACTGTCCATCTATCCATCCCACTCACTCACTGTCCATCCATCCCACTCACTCACTGTCCATCCATCCATCCCACTCACTCACTGTCCATCCATCCCACTCACTCACTGTCCATCCATCCCACTCACTGTCTATCCATCCCACTCACTCACTGTCCATCCATCCATCCATCCCACTCACTCACTGTCCATCCATCCATCCCACTCACTCACTCACTGTCCATCTATCCCACTCACTCACTGTCCATCCATCCCACTCACTCACTATCCATCCCACTCACTCACTCACTGTCCATCCATCCATCTATTTCATTCACTCACTCACTCACTGTCCATCCATCCATCCATACATCCCTCTCACTCACTGTCTATCCATCCCACTCACTCACTGTCCATCCATCCATCCATCCCACTCACTCACTCACTGTCCATCCATCCATCCCACTCACTCACTGTCCATCCATCACACTCACTCACTGTCCATCCATCCATCCATCCATCCCACTCACTCACTGTCCATCCATCCATCCCACTCACTCACTGTCCATCCATCCCACTCACTCACTGACCATCCATCCATCCCACTCACTCACTGTCCATCCATCCCACTCACTCACTGTCCATCCATCCATCCATCCATCCATCGCACTCACTCACTGTCCATCCATCCATCCCACTCACTCACTGTCCATCCATCCATCCCACTCACTCACTATCCATCCATCCCACACACTCACTGTCCATCCATCCCACTCACTCACTGTCCATCCCTCCATCCCACTCACTCACTCACTCACTGTCCATCCATCCATCCCACTCACTCACTGTCCATCCATCCCACTCACTCACTGTCCATCCATCCATCCCACTCACTCACTGTCCATCCATCCCACTCACTCACTGTCCATCCATCCATCCCACTCACTCACTGTCCATCCATCCCACTCACTCACTCACTGTTCATCCATCCATCCCACTCACTCACTGTCCATCCATCCATCCATCCATCCATCCATCCATCCATCCCACTCACTCACTATCCATCCATCCCACTCACTCACTATCCATCCATCCCACTCACTCACTGTCCATCCATCCATCCCACTCACTCACTCACTGTCCATCCATCCATCCCACTCAGTGTCCATCCATCCATCCCTCCCTCCAGTATCTATTTATCTATCCATCCATCCCTCCCACCCAGTGTCTATCCATCTATCCCACCCTCCCACCCAGTATCTATCCATCTATCCCTCCCTCCCACCCAGTATCTATCCATCCATCCTTTCATCCCCCCACCCAGTGTCTATCTATTCATGTGTCCATTTATCTAATTTCTAACATCCCACTCACTCACTCACTGTCCATCTATCTCACTCACTGTCCATCCATCCATCCCACTCACTCACTATCCATCCCACTCACTCACTCACTGTCCATCCATCCATCTATCTCATTCACTCACTCACTCACTGTCCATCCATCCATCCATACATCCCTCTCACTCACTGTCTATCCATCCCACTCACTCACTGTCCATCCATCCATCCATCCATCCCACTCACTCACTCACTGTCCATCCATCCATCCCACTCACTCACTGTCCATCCATCACACTCACTCACTGTCCATCCATCCATCCATCCCACTCACTCACTGTCCATCCATCCATCCCACTCACTCACTGTCCATCCATCCCACTCACTCACTGACCATCCATCCATCCCACTCACTCACTGTCCATCCATCCCACTCACTCACTGTCCATCCATCCATCCATCCATCCATCGCACTCACTCACTGTCCATCCATCCATCCCACTCACTCACTGTCCATCCATCCATCCCACTCACTCACTATCCATCCATCCCACACACTCACTGTCCATCCATCCATCCATCCATCCATCCATCCATCCATCCATCCATCCATCCATCCCACTCACTCACTGTCCATCCCTCCATCCCAATCACTCACTCACTCACTCACTCACTGTCCATCCATCCATCCCACTCACTCACTGTCCATCCATCCCACTCACTCACTGTCCATCCATCCATCCCACTCACTCACTGTCCATCCATCCCACTCACTCACTGTCCATCCATCCATCCATCCATCCATCCATCCCACTCACTCACTGTCCATCCATCCCACTCACTCACTCACTGTTTATCCATCCATCCCACTCACTCACTGTCCATCCATCCATCCATCCATCCCACTCACTCACTATCCATCCATCCCACTCACTCACTATCCATCCATCCCACTCACTCACTATCCATCCATCCCACTCACTCACTCACTGTCCATCCATCCATCCCACTCAGTGTCCATCCATCCATCCCTCCCTCCAGTATCTATTTATCTATCCATCCATCCCTCCCACCCAGTGTCTATCCATCTATCCCACCCTCCCACCCAGTATCTATCCATCTATCCCTCCCTCCCACCCAGTATCTATCCATCCATCCTTTCATCCCCCCACCTAGTGTCTATCTATCCATGTGTCCATTTATCTAATTTCTCTGTCTATTTATCAAACTATCTGTGGGCCCTATTGCGGGCAAATGACCAGCGGGGGGGGGGGGGCTGGTTCAGGCATTCTTTGCGCCTCCCAAAAAAAAATGGAGCACCAGCCGCCACTGATCCAGAGTCTTCCCTAGTACAAGCACCTCACCCACAGTAAGAAAACACCAGCTAGGCACACATTTAACCCTTTAACCGCCCTAGATGTTTAAGCTCTGCCCAGCCAGGGTCATTAGTAGCGTGACAGCGAATATTTTTTATCACAAATCACTGTATTAGTGTCACTGGTCCCCAAAAAAGTGTCAAAAGCGTCAGTTATAGTCTGATTGCCCCCCCCCCCCCCCCCCGCAATATCACAGTCCCACTATAAGTCATTGATCACCACCATTACTAGTAAAAGAAAATAATTTTGAAAAATATTCCATAGTTGTAGATGCTATACCTTGTGTGCAAACCAATTAATACACACTTATTGGGATTTTATTTTACCAAAAATATGTAGCAGAATACTTATGGACCTAAATTCATGAAGAAATTTGATTTTTTTTTACATTTTATTTTATATTGGATATGTTTAATAGCAGAAAGTAAAAATATATATTTTTTCAAAACCGTCTATATTTTTTTGTTTATAGCGCAAAAAAACAAAACATAATCGCAGAGTTGATCAAATATCACCAAAAGAAAGCTCAATTTGTGGGAAAAAAGAACATACATTTTATTTGTATACAGCGTTGCAATTGTCAGTTAAAGTAGCGCCGTGCCGTATCGCAAAAAATGGCCTGGTCAGGAAATCTTCTGGGAGTGTTTAACAGACATTCACCTGCCCAGGATCTAGCGATGTGCTCACCCTAGCTGTTCTTTCCACCAGTCTTCAGTCCCTGGCGCATCTCAACCACAGGCCCCCCGCCTGTGACAGCTTGCGGCTTCGTAGCTGACTGTCCACTGCGCATGCGTGAGCCACTCTGTGCTTTTTGAATGGTCCTAAAGTCTTCTGGGACCTGGGATGTGTCCCAGAAGACTGTAGGGAGTGGGAGGGGAACTTATGCTTGGACAACCTAGGCCAGTGATGACGAGCCTTGGCACCCAAGATGTTTTGGATCTTCATTTCCCAACTACACTGCAGAGTGCAGGATCATCATGGGAAATGTTGATCCAGAACATCTGGAGTTCCAAGGTTCGCCATCACTGGCCTAGGCAATCCCAGCAGAAGTGGGAGCGGGTCAAAACCAGTAACCTGCTCCCCCAAAAAAGTACATTTTTTTAAAAGAGAAGAGGCCTTAAAGCGGAACTTTCCATTTGTATCTGTTCCTCTTTGCTTTGCGCTTCCTTTGTAATACTAAAGTTGTTGTTTATATTGGTATATTTTTTGGTGTTTAGACCCCAATGCCTGCATGAATTGGCATAATGTCAGGAAAGGGTTTACCTGCTGGTGGCACTGTGGCTCCCAGATCTATAGGCTGCAGTTCCAGTGTCCAGCAGCAGGTGTCCCTCAGCAGCCAGAAGCTCACATCATCTCATGTAATCAGTCATTATCTGATGCTGGTTGCAGGAAGTGTATTTAAAGCCTGTCTATGCTCTTCCCTTGTTCCCATATCCCTGTATCCTGATCCTGGACCCTGATGCTAACCCTGCAGCCTGATCCCTTCCCACCTGCTCACTCCGTGTCCTGTTACCCTATCTCTGTCCTGTCTTGCTCCCAGCTCCCTCTGCTAGATCTCCCGTGTATGACCCTGGCTCTGTCATGACTATGCTTTGCATTCCCTCTTTCCTGTATATACTTGGTTTGGGCAGTTGTTCATTGTGTGTCACTATTTACATGCATCATATCATTTGTGAATGGAGGAAGAGCAGATGAATGACAGGGTCTTCACCGCTCATTCACTGAACACAATGCATTGTGGGAGTGTTGTAATATGAGTCTTGTAAATGGTGGAGAAGGCAGAAGGGGGAGGATTAGCAGTGCAACTTTTCAGACTAGCAGTGATGACTTTAACCACTTGCTTACTGGGCACTTAAACCCCCCTCCTGCCCAGACCAATTTTCAGCTTTCAGCGCTGATGCACTTTGAATGACATACAACACTGTACCCAAATGGCATTTTTATCATTTTTTTCCCACAAATAGAGCTTTCTTTTAGTGGTATTTAATTACAGCTGGGAGTTTTATTTTTTGCTAAACAAACAAAAAAAGATGCAAAAAAAAAAAAAAAAATCATGTTTAATAGTTTGTTATACAATTTTGCAAACAGGTCATTTTTCTCCTTCATTGAAATGCGCTGATGAGGCGGCACTGGTGAGCACTGATAGGCTGCACTGGTGGGCACTGATAGGCTGCACTTGTGGGCACTGATAGGCACGGTTAAGGTGGCACCGATAGGCACAGATAAGGCGGTACTGATGGGCACAGATAAGGTGGCACTGATGGGCAAAGATGGGCACAGATAAGATGGCACAGATGGGTGGCATGGATGGGTGGCACGGATGGGTGGCATGGATGGGCACGGATGGGCACGGATAGGTATCACTGATAGATGGGACTGATGGGCACGGATATGTTGAATATGAGGTGCAGCACTGTTGTTGAGGCAGATTGTGGGCACTGATAGGTGGCACTATGGGCACTGATGGGTGGCACTAATGGGTGGCACTATGGGCACTAAGGGGTGGTACTGATGGGTGGCACTTTTACTATATGTATGTTGCACTGGCAGGGGGCAGGTGGGCACTGATGACTTAGCCGTGATCGGGACTGAAGTCCCTCTCACGGCCGCCGGTGATTGGCTTTTTTTTTTAGGAAAATAGCTGATTACCGGCTCTGTTGTGATCACATGATCAGCTGTCATTGGCTGACAGCTGATCATGTGGTAAGGGGTCGAAATCGACCCCTTGCTTCGATCCGTGATCAGGCGAGTCTCATAGACTCGCTGATCACAGAGCATGCCTCAGGGGGCGCGCAGGCCGCTCGTGCATGGGACGACGTCAATAGACGTAGTCCCGGCAAAGCAGGTCCGCGCTGTAGCCGTTATTCGGCTATAGCGCGGATCTCAAGCAGTTAAAGTGGTTGTAAATTCAGAAGGTTTTTTTTTATCTTAATGGATTAAGATAAAAAGCGTTCTGTGTGCAGCAGCCCCCTTAATACTTACCTGAGCCCCATCTCTGTCCAGTGATGTCCACGAGTGTCTCAGCCATCCGGGACTCTCCCTCCTGATTGGCAGAGACACAGCATCAGCACCATTGGCTACCACTGCTGTCAATCAAAGTCAGTTAGCTAATCAGGTGAGAGAGGGGGCGGGGCCGAACCACAGCTCTGTGTCTATATGGATACACGAAACCGCAGTTCAGCTTGAGTGTCCCCATAGCAAACTGCTTGCTGTGGGGGGCACTCAACAGGATGAAGGGGCCAGGAGCTCCAGCCAGGGACCCGAGAAGAGGAGGATCGGGGGTTGCTCTGTGCAAAACCCCTGCAACAGAGCAGGTGAGTATAATGCCGCGTACACACGACCGGAATTTTTGATGGACTAGGTCAGACGGAAGGAATCCACCGGACAATTCGATCATGTGTGGGCTTCATCGGACCTTTGCTGCCTAAAAATCAGATGGACTTTAGATTTAAAACATGTTTCAAATCTTTCCGACAGAAAGATTTGAAATCCGTTCATCTGTATGCTGGTCCAGCAGACGAAAAACGGCGCTAGTGCAGCTATGAACTTCCTTTTTCTAGTACGGTCATACGTCATCGCTTTGGAACCCATTGGACTTTGGTGTGCTTTTGTGTGGCCAAGTCCGTTCGTTCGGAAAGTCCATCAGAACTCCGCCGAAAATCCATCGGGAAGACTGTCGGGCCTAGTCCGTCAAAGTCCGGTTGTGTGTACACTGCATAACATGTTTGTTATTTTTGTAGAAAAAAAAATGAGACTTTACAATAACTCTCACATCCCCAGAAGATATTTGGTGGATATGAAGGAGAATAATGCAGGGAGGATTTTTCCATGAACCAGCAGCCTGCAGGTAGATGGGATACAGATCATTACATATCACTAATGTGTTTGGTGCTCTACCCCTCCCCCACCCACCAAAAATGATGCAATTTCAGCTCTAAGCTTCCTAAAGAAAAAATATTGTTCATAAAACACATTTAAATATTCATTTTATTCAATATTTACTTTTTTTTTGTTGTTTTTTTGCTGTATTTCTTTGTACAGATGATATAAATAAAAGGTAAAGATTTATTGATGCTTACCAAATGATTGACACGGGTCTTCCATTTCTGAGTGTTTATTTGTGATCAGTTCAATTAGAGCAGAAATCAGTTTGTTGCGTACACCGAGCCAATTGACACAATCATCACATTTATAATCATCTGCAATAATAATAATAAAACTCAGTAAATGTTGATAGAATGACGTAAAATAATCAGTCACTGATAAAAAAAACATGCACAAATCTCAAATTCTGCATTCAGATTGGCTGCATATGATGGGCACAGTGGCTGCGTTTTATGGGCCCAATGGTTGCATATGATGGGGCATGGTGACTGTATATGATGATCACAAGTGGCTGCATATGATGGGCACACGTGGCTCCATATGATGGGCACAAGTGGCTGCATATGACAGGCAAATGTGGCTGCATATATTGGTCAAAAGTGGCTGCGTTTGATGGGCACAATGGCTGCATATGATGGGGCACAGTGGCTGTATATGATGGGCACAAATGGCTGCATATTATGGGACACAGTGGCTGCATATGATTGGCACAAGTGGCTGCATATGACGGGGCACAAGTGGCTGCATATGATGGGACACAGTGGCTGCATTTGATGGGCACAATGGCTGCATATGATGGGCACAAGTGGCTGCATATGATGGGCACAAGTGGCTGCATATGATGGGGCACAGTGGCTGTATATGATGGGCACAAGTGGCTGCATATTATGGGACACAGTGTCTGCATATGATGGGACACAGTGGCTGCATTTGATGGGTACAATGGCTGCATATGAAGGGCACAAGTGGCTGCATTTGATGGGCGCAAAGGCTGCATATGATGGGCACAAGTGGCTGCATATGATGGGGCACAGTGACTGTATATGATGGGCACAAATGGCTGCCTATTATGGGACACAGTGGCTGCATTTGATGGGCACAATGGCTGCATATGAAGGGCACAAGTGGCTGCATATGATGGGGCACAGTGGCTGTATATGATGGGCACAAATGGCTGCATATTATGGGACACAGTGGCAGCATATGATTGGCACAAGTGGCTGCATATGACGGGGCACAAGTGGCTGCATATGATGGGGCACAGTGGCTGCATTTGATGGGCACAAGTGGCTGCATATGATGGGCACAGTGGCTCCATATGATGGGCACAAGTGGCTTCATTTGACGGGCAAATGTGGCTGCATATGATGGGCAAAAGTGGCTGCATTTGATGGGCACAATGGCTGCATATGATGGGCACAAGTGGCTGCATATGATGGGGCACAGTGGCTGTATATGATGGGCACAAGTGGCTGCATATTATGGGACACAGTGGCTGCATATTATGGGACACAGTGGCTGCATATGATGGGACACAGTGGCTGCATTTGATGGGCACAATGGCTGCATATGAAGGGCACAAGTGGCTGCATATGATGGGGCACAGTGGCTGTATATGATGGGCACAAATGGCTGCATATTATGGGACACAGTGGCTGCATATGACGGGGCACAAGTGGCTGCATATGACGGGGCACAAGTGGCTGCATAAGATGGGCACAATGGCTGCATATGATGGGCAAAATGGCTGCATATGATGGGCACACGTGGCTGCATATGATGGGCACACGTGGCTCCATATGATTGGCACAAGTGGCTGCATATGATGGGCACAGTGGCTCCATATGATGGGCACAAGTGGCTGCATATGACGGGCAAATGTGGCTGCATATGATGGGCAAAAGTGGCTGCATTTGATGGGCACAAGTGGCTGCATATGATGGGGACAAGTGGCTGCATATGATGGGGCACAGTGGCTGTATATGATGGGCACAAGTGGCTGCATATTATGGGACACAGTGGCTGCATATGATGGGCACAAGTGGCTGCATATTATGGGACACAGTGGCTGCATATGATGGGCACAAGTGGCTGCATATGATGGGCACAAGTGGCTGCATATGATGGGGCACAAGTGGCTGCATATGATGGGCACAGTGGCTGCATTAGATGGGCTCAGTGGCTGAATTTGATGGGTACAGTGGCTGGATTTGATGAGCACAATGGCTGCATTTGATGGGCACAGTGAGGCTGCAATTGATAGGGGGGGGTTCAGTATTTTTCAGTTTATTTTCGCCCCCCTAAAAAAATTTGAGCACCAGCCGCCACTGTTTACAACCCGGTCCAGCTGCCTTTTCCAGGTTCAGAGGAGTAGTAAAAGTACAACTCTTCCATCTAGTTTTACTTCACCCCAAATGCAATTGAAAACTAAAAGCTACGGGCTGTTTTCTAAACAATGTTTCCAAAGTTAATGCAAAGCTACAAAAACAAAGTAACAAAATATTTACATAGGATCTGAAAGCAATCTAAGCATCAAAAAGGTTTCCTGTTTATTTTTTTTTTACAATTTGAAGGTTTGCTGGAACAAACATTACGTATCTCTAGGGACAATCCTATGACCTACACAGTAGCAGGAAATAAAACACAAAGCAACAACAAATATCACAAGTCAAAAGAAAAAGAACGTAGTGCTTAGGTGTACAAGGAACAGATCTTTACCTTTTCAGCCCATCCTTCTCCTAAAGTCTTCGGGTTCTAGTGTTGCAATGAAACAATTTCTTGTTTTCTCCTTCTCAATACGTTAGACGTCTGATTGTTACTCCTATCTTCTAATCTCAGAGTCACTCGGACAAAGTTTAACAAAATCTGAACTCTAAAAAGCATATAGAAGCAAACAATAACATTTTATTATCTAGGAAATACTACAAACAACAAAGTCCATCTTATTTACCTCTATATGAATGTTTTGACTCAAAGCCCTTCTCGTACAAAATGGCCACACCTAGGAAAAACTAGCAACTTTCATTTTCGTGTATGATGCAATTTCCTTCTGCAAAGAATGTCGTTTTGTACACAGTCCTCTCACAAAGTCAGTATGATTGTGCAATCATCAAAAAAATGTTCTGCTTCCTCAGCAGATATTCATACTGGGATCTGACCTTCCCGCTATACTGTGTGTGCAATTATTAGGCAAACTGTATTTTTAAGGGGGTCCATTTCATTATTGAGCAACTACAGTGTTCTCAGTCAATTCAAAATGTTAATTAATCTCAAACCTAAAGATTTAAAAAAGTAAAAATTTGGTTTTGGCTTTCTTGCGTGTGCGCAATTATTGGGCAACTATTAGGCCCCTTTCACACAAAAAGCCCACATGGACCCACCTGTCCGTTTTTCAGGCGGATCCGAGTCGGCCATCCATTGACTCCTATGGGCAGGCGGATGTCAGCGGATATGCGTCCGCTGACACCCGTCTGCCTTTCGATCCGCTCAAGATGCCTTCGCCATCCGTCTTGGAGGATCGGATGAGATCTGATGAAAACAGACGTGCTGTCTCTTTTCGTCCGACCTCCCCATAGAGATCAGCGGGGGGCTCTGACAGGCCCCTCCCCGCTCAGTGAGCGGAGATGGACCTGTCACCCGCCGGCTCAGCGGGGATCAACCGATCGATCTCCCTCTGAGCTGGCGGACTCCGCTGAGCGGATCCGCCCCCTGTGAAAGGGGCCTTAAGAATTGTTATGCAACTAAATGGAAAAATGAAAATTTTCCCATCTCACTTGTTTATTATTCTCACTTTAAAGCGGAGTTCCACCCAAAAGTGGACCTTCCACTAATTTTTCTCCTCTCCCCCTCCTTTTGGGGGGTAAGGGGGGCAGGATCCCTGTCTTTGACAGGTATCCTGTTCCCACTTCCGGCAGTCCGGGCCGTGGCCCGGGACATCACCATGGGGCTCCCTCTTCCTTTCCCATTCACCGGGCCAGTAGGAGAGAGGAGCGGAGCCTCGTGCATGCGCAGTAGGGTTCCCGGCGTGAAGCCGTAAGGCCGCGTACACACGCGGGGACTGTTCGCCCAACCTTGTCCGCTGAACAGTGTTTCAGCGGACAGTCCGCTCGTGTGTTGGCTTTCAGCGGACAGTTTCAGCGAACAGTCTGCTGAACAAAGTTTTTCGGAAATTCCGAAAAACTGTCCGCTGAAACCTTGTTTCAGCGGACAGTCCCCTCGTGTGTAGGCTTGTTCGACAAACTAAGTTCCGCGCATGCTCAGAAAGGATTTACACGCCGAAGGTTGCATTGCAGTGTATAGGACGTCAAATTTTTCGTCCCGTCGTACGTGCCGTTCACGTCATCGCGCAAGTTTCAGCGGACTGTTCGTTCGTCGTGTGTGGGCAAGTTCCTTCATGCTAATTTTGAGCGGACTGTCCGCTGAAACTGTTTGACGGACAAAGTTGGGCGAACAGTCCCCGCGTGTGTACGCGGCCTAAGGCTACACTGCCAGGTTCCCTTACCCATAATGGCTGCGGCAGTACCCGACAGCTGATGGAGTCATCAGCTGCGGTGCCGACATCGCTGGACTCCAGGACAGATAAGTGTCCTATTGTTAAAAGCCAGCAGCTGCAGTATGTATAGCTGCTGGCTTTTATTTTAAATTTTTTGGGGCGGAACACCGCTTTAACAGATGAAAATAAACAAACTCAAAATGTACAAAAAAACACTTCTGACATTTAAAATAAATAAATAAATAAATTAGTGACCAATATAGCCTCCTTCTTCTTTTCAATAACAATCATAAGCCTTCTATTAATGGAGTCTGTCAGTTTCTTGATCTTCTGTGCAGCAGCAACCACAGCCGCCCCAGACACTGTTCGGAGAGGTGTACTGTTTTCCTTCACCGTAAATCTCCCATTTAGGAAGGGGCCACAAGTTATCATTAGGGTTTAGCTCAGGTGAGGAAGGGGGCCATGTCATTATTCTTTCATCTTTAGGGCCTTTACGCCTTAACGGGGAGTGTTTTTTTTTAAGCACGTACTAGAGGCTCTAATTGGCTTCAAAAAAGGGTGTGCTCGGGGTGCCCGAGCACCCCGAGCCCGCTCCTCTCTCCTACTGGCCCGGTGAATGGGAGAGGAAGTGCTGCATCCCTCTGAAAGTCTTTTTATATTTTTTGACTTTTCAGAGTCAGATAAATCTCTTTTTTTGGCCCATTTTGCCTGAGGAACAGAAGCTGCCTAATAATTATGCACCCCTTGATATTGGGTGTTGATCTCCTTAGGCCACACCTTCCCTCATTACACAAATACACATCACCTGTTATATTTAAATCCAATAAGCATTCATGTTTACACAGCTTGGAGTTGGACACTATGCATAAAAATGATGTGCTCAAAATATTCACTTGCCTAATAATTGTGCATTGTAGAGCTGCATGATTCTGGCCAAAATGAGCATCACGTTTTATTTTGCTTAACCGCTTGAGATCCGCGCTATAGCCGAATGACGGCTACAGCGCGGACCTGCTTTGCCGGGATGACGTCTATTGATGTCGTCCCGTGCGCGCGCGGCGCGCTCTGTGATCAGCGAGTCTATGAGACTCGCCTGATCACAGATCAGAGCAAGGGATCGATCCCGACCCTTTACCACATGATCAGGATCCTGACCCCTTACCACATGATCATGATCCCGACCCCTTACCACTGTCAGCCAATGTGACAACAGAGCCGGTAATCGGCTATTTTTCCTCCTCTCGCTGACAGCGCGAGGAGAAAAAAAAAAAGACGATCACCGGCGGCCGTAAGAGGGACTTCAGTCCCGATCACTGCGAGCTGGGGCCAGCTCATCAGTGCCCACCTGCCCCCTGCCAGTGCCACCTAATTATAGGAAAAAGTGCCACCCATCAGTGTCACCCATTAGTGCCCATAGTGCCACCCAGTAGTGCCCATAGTGCCACCTATCAGTGCCCACAGTGCCACCTATCAGTGCCCACAATCTGCCTCAACAACAGTGCTGCACCTCAGTGCCACATATCCGGGCCCATCAGTGTCATCTACCAGTGCCCATCAGTGCCCAGCAGTGTCACCTATCAGAGCCACCTATCAGTGCCACCTATCAGTGCCACCTATCAGTGCCCATTAGTGCCACCCATCCGTGTCACCCATCAGTGCCACCCATCCGTGCCATCTTATCTGTGCCCATCTTTGCCCATCAGTGCTGCCTTATCTGTGCCCATCAGTACTGCCTTATCTGTGCCCATCAGTACCGCCTTATCTGTGCCTATTGGTGTCACCTTAACTGTGCCTATCAGTGCCCACCAGTGCAGCCTATCAGTGCCCACCAGTGCCGCCTCATCAGCGCATTTCAGTGAAGGAGAAAAATTACCTGTTTGCAAAATTTTATAACAAACTATTAAACGTGATTTTTTTATTTTTTTTTATTTTGCATCTTTTTTTGTTTGTTTAGCAAAAAATAAAACTCCCAGCTGTAATTAAATACCACCAAAAGAAAGCTCTATTTGTGGGAAAAAAATGAAGGCTAGGATTTGATCCCAAAATGATGAGATGATCATGCAAGACCAATAGTGGTGAGTGAGGGAAGGTCTAGGGTGTTGGCAGAGAGGGCATAATGAAGCAGGAGATTGATGTGGTGTCGCTGAGGGCAGGAATGGTATGTGAGCTTAGTGAGAAATTTTCAACTGGGTTTCCCTCCAGGATTCATTTGGAACCAGGTTATAAATTGAGTTGAGGCCGTGCAGGATCTTTTCCACTATGTCATCATCCGAAAAGTCTTTAGCCCAGTTGGAGACTGAGGATGAATTCAGAGGAGGCGTTGTTTTCAGAAGTAAAGGTTTGTAGATGTCAGAAATTTTGTAAGAGTCTTTATGAAGAAGTGTTTAAATGAAAGAGGATCTGAAACTCGTGCGTTCTTCCCTGCAGGTTTTCTGTAAAAAACTGAGGCATTGGCCATGGTGGAAAGCAGATAATTCTGGCAAGGAGAATTTGTGGGCCAGGGAGCGGAATGATAATGCGCGACCAGAGTCCAAGTCACATAAGGAGGAGAAGGTAGTAAGGCCCTTTTGTTGCCATGTTTCATAAGGATGGTGGTCCAGACCCGGGGTAAAGTTTGGATGACCCTGTATCGGGAGATGTCTTGAAATGAAAGGAGACAGTTTGAGACCTTTTCTTGCCTCCCTGCAGGCGATGGCTGTATCTCTCAGCAAAAGATTATGTTGGAGTGACGGCTCGAGTCGTTTCCACTGACAGTGAAGAAGGGCTGTTAGGGAGTAGGGACGTGTCATTTCAGCCTCCAGTTGATAATTTGAGCAGCGGGATTTTTGGGTTATCCAGTCTAGGCCTACCCTCAAAAGACAGGCTAGGTTGTATGTTCTTAGATTGGGGAGGCCAATACCTCCCTCGGTTCTAGGAAGGTGAAGTTTGGTAAAGGCTATGCGTGGTCTTTTGTTTCGCCATATAAATTTGGAAATCGCGGCCTTTTGGAGTTTGGTATCCCTGTGTCGAAGGAGTAGAGGTACCGTCTGAAGAGGATATAGTAGGCATGCGAAACTGACCATTTTGACTAGATGACACCTTCCCAGAAGCAAAAGAGGCAGATCCTTCCAGTTTTCAAATTCCTGAACAATTTTGGCAAAGAGGGGAGGATAATTCAGGTGGTAGAGAGAAGAAGGGAGTTTCCCTATTTTAATACCTAGGTATGTGATATGAGATTTTGCTATCGTTAAAATGGAATGCTGTGCCCATGCAGGAGGTGGACGGGAGCCCAAAGGGAGTATCTCGCTCTTGGAGTAATTTATTCGCAATCCCGAGCATTTTCTGAATTGGTTGAAAATATATTTAAACGTAGGCATGTCCACGGATGGGTTGGCGGAAAAAATAAGAACATCATCTGCAAAGAAAGACATTCTCAGTTCGTGAGACCCTATTTTGATCCCATGTAACGGGGCTACGTTTGACAGATATCTGGAAAGTGGTTCAAGGGCAATGTTAAAAAGGAGAGGGGATAGGGGGCAGCCCTGTCTGGTTCCCTTATGGAGGTGAAACTTGTCTGAGAGGAGGCCTGCGGCGACTAGCCTAGCTGCTGGGGAAGTGTACATGGAGCTGATTAGGTGAAGAAAGGGGCCAGAGAAGCCCATCTCGCCCAAAACCATGAATAGCCATTCAAAGTTGACGTTGTCAAAAGCCTTTTCAGCATCAAGGGTAATAATGGCTAGGTCACTGTTAGGGTTGCATCTAGCGTGTTCCAGGGCTATCATCACCTTCCTGATATTAATGGTTGCCGTTCTGCCCTTGACAAAACCTGATTGGGCAGAATGTATCAGGGAGGGGGTGACGTTGGCCAGGCGATTGGCTACTATTTTGGAAAGGATCTTGACGTCGATGTTTAGGAGCGAGATGGGCCTATACGACCTAGGTTCTTGCGGGTCTTTCCCTTTTTTTTTCTAGCAGTTTGATAATTGCTTGGTTGCCTGAAGGTATATAGGGAACGCCAGACCATATGTGTTGGTAGACATCTGTTAGAGTCGAAGTCAGTAGAGGACCTAAGGATTTGTAAAATTCGCCTGTCAGGCCATCAGGGCCAGGGGCTTTGGAGGAGGCTAGGTTTCGAATCGTGGAGGATATTTCCGAAGGGGAGATGGGGGCATTTAGAGCGTCGAGTTGGGTGGGAGATATTCGGGTCAACTCGACTTTTCCAAGGAAGTCGCGTGCCGTGTGTTGGTCAATAGGGTCTGCCGCATAGAGGCACAATAGTAGTGCAGCATAGCCGCATTTATGCCTTTCTGCGTAGCCGTCACATGACCGTCGGAGTCGCGTATGGATGGGATAACCGTCGGGCGGTAGGGACCTTTGCAAAGTCTGGCAAGAAGCTTGCCGGCTTTGTTACCAAATTTATGTAAAGTAGCGTCAAGGTAGGCCCTTTTGGTGGTTTCCAAGGTTTCAGCCTATGTGTCAAAAGACTGTGTGGCAATGTGCCAAGCCGTCCGGTTATCGGGAGAGTCATTAGTGTAGAATACTCGTTGGGCTTGGTGCAATCTGGAACTGGAGGTCTTGTAATTAAGAAGGGCGTGTTTTTTGAAAGATGATGCATAGGAGATAATGCGGCCCCTGAGGAATGCTTTGCCAGCATCCCGAAACAGGTTCGGATTATCAGTATGCATCGCATTCGTTTGTGTGTAGGTTGCCCACTCCTTCTCCATGTATGATTGAAAGTCTGTGTTGTGTTGGAGGTAGGACAGAAAACGCCATATTTTAGGGTTGGGGTGAATGTCTGGGGTCTCTAGGGTCACCGAGACGGGTGCGTGGTCTGATATAGCTATGTCATGGATGTCTGCTCCCGGGAGTATGGGAATTAGGTCGTTTGTACAGAAGATGTAGTCGATCCTAGTGAAGACATTGTGTGGGTGGGAGTAAAAAGAGAATTCACGGTCGATCGGGTGGTGAAGTCGCCAGATGTCATGGAGGTGGAGGGAGTCCATCGTCGACGCAAGGCTCCTGGGATTGGTAGGGGCTGAAGATGAGACAGGGCGTGGAAGTGAGGACCTATCGTCGAGCAGGTGAAAAGTGTAGTTGAAATCGCCCCCTACAATTTGTGGAAGGTGGGGATAACGCAGGAGCCAGCCAGTTAACGCGCTGAAGAATTGCTTCGTGGGGTTATTAGGGGTGTAAACATTAGATATTACAAGCTCTTTGGTCCCTATTCGGGCCCGAATAGAAAGGAGTCTGTCCTGTTGATCTGCGTCTATGGATAAGAGCTTACAGGGAAGAGGCTTATTAATAAGAATAAGTACTCCCGCCTTGCGGCAAATGGCCTCAGAGCCAACCACATCACCTACCCATAGCTTCTTCATCCGGTCAAAGTCAGGTGAAGAAAGATAGGTTTCCTGTAGCAACGCTATATCTGTTTTAAGCCTTTTAAGGTGCCTCAGTACCTTCAGCCTTTTGGAGGGGGAACGAAGCCCTTTCACATTCCATGAGACTATCTGAAGCATAATGGAGCGTTAAAGGGGACATGACTGGCACGTAATAGTAACAATTGTCTAGTGAGCCTAAAGAGAGGTAATAGTGAGGACATTACATTATAGAGGTCGACATGGCCCTCGGTACGGTAACAGCGAGTAAGGACAGCTTGAGATCAAGCATAGCGAGGAGGAGAGGGGAGTGGAGGAGGTAGGGGAGGGAAGGGTGTGAATGCCAGGAACGTACATACAGGAAGCCAACATAAACAATTACCAACTTCACTTTTTTCCGCATGGGGGTCACCGTGTAGACCAGGTCTCATAACTGAGCCTCACGTTTGATGCAGGTACTGCCGCCCTACAAAAGGGGAACGGGGTACGCCATAAATCCAGGCAGGGTCCAGGGCGTGGAATACGGACTGCACAGAGAAAGCCCTAGGGGAAATGCAAGTGCAAACTTGTAGAAACAGTTTAAGTAATAAAAAAAAAAGAACAGTAAAAGAAAGAACAATCATCTGAAATGAGGAACAATATGAATTGCATAGGAGAACAAGGTGCAAATCAGGATGGCTCAGAAAGCCCTGATACTACCTGAGAAGTGTGAACGGCCTAGGAGGGGAAAAGTTCAAAACGGGTCACTTCATCCAGGCGGGAAAGGGTACGTACAGGGCCTTAAACCCGGGAGGAGAGTGAGAGAACCTGCAGGGCACTAGAGCCCATCAACGTAAGGTTTGAGCATGTTGAACTGGACCTGCAGCCCTGAAGTGCTTGGGAGAGTCTTTCCGTGGGCTCCTTTGGTCCAGGGCTCGGTTGACTGGTGCCGTCTTGGGTGAGGGGCTGAGAGGAGGGCCCGAGCGTAGTGATTTCAGGAAGCGAGTTGCCTCATCAGGGTCATGAAAAGAAAGTTGTTCGCCATTAGGTGCTTTGATCCGCAGAACCGCCGGGAACGCCAGAGTGAATTTCAGTTGTCGTTGATGGAGTTCCATGCAGATATGTTGGAAGGCCTTTCGTTTCTTGGAAACATCCACCAAGTAGTCAGCAAAGATTAAGATTTTAGCTCCATCAATCTGAAGAGATCTGGATTCTCGGTACTGCTGTAGAATGGAGGCTTTGTCCGAGTAGTTGTGATATTTAGCTATTATTGGGCATGGGGATTTGCGCTCCGAATTGAAAGCTCCCACACGGTGAGCACGTTCCACTGTAAAGGGTCCCCCGAGACCCAGTGCCTCAGGGATGTGGTGTGTGCAGAGTTCTGACAAAGTAGACTGGGGAAGCGATTCGGGGATTCCTACAAATCGCAGGTTGCTCCTCCTGGACCTATTTTCGAGGTCATCGAGCTTTTCCAGCACATATTTATTGGTTCTGTGCTGGGCTTGTTCCAGGGTCTGTGTCTGATAGAGTTCTTCCTCTAAGTTGGATATGCGGTTTTCAGCCTCATTCAATCTAGACGTATGTTCCCCTAATTGGGCTTGAAATTTCTGCATGCCTGTACTGATAGCCTTTTCCACTGAGGCAGCAATCATAGGGGAGATGAGAGCAGCCACAGCCTGTGCTAAGAGTTCTGTGTGATGATCTTGTCCTGGTGGGGGTAGCAGGGACTGCTGCATGAGAAGAGGTGAAGCAGAGCCAGGCTGATGGGCTGGAGACTGTAGGGATGATGTGTCCCTTGAAGCTGTCTGACCTACTGCGTGTTCACCTACCTCCATTTCAGGCGCTGTCTCCTCCGGAGGGGCCGTGCAGGCCGGAGCTGAGTAGGCCGAAGCCGGGGCCTCGATTTGCGATGAGGCCTGCCGCGCGGTGGCGGCCGCGTATGATCGCGGCCCGCTTTTTTCCACAACCGGTCCATCGTGGAGCCGGTGTAGTGGGGGAGGCTGCAGATCGGTGTTGTGGGCGAAATCGCCAGTGTAAATGCCGAATTTCGAGGCCGGTGTGCGGGAGCTGTGGGAGAGGACAGCTACTCCATGCGGCGCCGGAAGTACCAGATGTACTTTTCATGGCCTGCAGCAACCACGTGTGGAGACCTACGTGCACTCCACCATTAACATGGCATCCCAGACCAAGCAAATGGAGCAGCCCCCTCCATCCCAACTGGGACTTGAAGATGTCCTGGCAGCCATAGCTAACTGCCAAGCCTCCATAACGTCCCTGACCACTAAGGTCGATGCTGTGCAGCTGGATGTGGGGCTTATTAGATTCGACATGGATAAGATAAGGTCCCGGCTATCCTCTGCTGAGCAGCGCCTGGGACATGTGGAAGACAGGGGGGAGAGCCATAATACTGATCTCCGCACCTTTCACCCCAAAATCAGGGCTCTGGAGCAGAGGACGCTAAGAACCGCAATAGGAGGAACAATTTCCACATCGTGGGCCTGGAGAAGGGGGTGAAGGGCCTGCACCCGACTGAATTTGTGGTAAAGTTACTGTGCGCACCCTCCTGCCAACAGCCCTACTCTCGCCCTTCTATGCGGTGGAAAGGGCTCACCATATCCCACCTAAGCCTGGTCCGCAGGGTGCACCACCTCGCACCTTTATACTTAAATTCCTGAACTTTAGGGACAGGGATGAGGTGCTTAGGGCAGCCAGGGTGCAAGGAGAACTGGCATTCCAGAACAACAAGCTCCTCATTTTCCCGGATTACTCAGAGGAAACACAGGAATTGAGACGCTCATTTGATCATGTTAAATCATCCATGCGTGTCAAGAGTATTCGATACAGTGTTCTCTTCCCAGCACGTCTGCGGGTCCAAGATGGCAAAACAAGATTTTTTACCTCCCCCAGAGATGCATCTTCATGGTTGGAATCTCTACCCCCACATCGCTGAAGGATGGCATCCTGTCTGGTCTGAGTACAGCCTCTGCTGTTTGCTGCATTGCTCCCTCCTTGGCTGACTGACACCCCATGTTCCAATATTTGGTTACCGGGGGGCGCTGGAGGGGTTAAAATTCTCCAACAGTAAGTTACTACATTGCACCTGTTGTGCCCGTTATCAGCTGCCTGTTTGTAACGTATTTAAGTTACGTGCCCCTGGTATGACAAGGTGAACTCTTCAGTTTCAATAAATTTGAACTTCAGGGATCATTTGTACCCCCACTGTAAGTGCCAGCACTGCTCTGACAGCTTTCGTTGGGAAGTGGATCAACGTGTTATGCAATGTACTATACACTATGACTCCCTTGGCTCTATTACCGAGCCACTGGTGAACTCTAGTGGCTTATTACAGGAAATGCATGGCTTGATATTCATAATATGAACTTCTGCTGCAAAAGCATTCTTCCATACACTTTCCCTACATGTATGGGGTTTATCTTGCTAGCTATACCGCTACTAACTCCTACCCTTTTGAAAAGGTGCCTCCTGCATCCTCCTTAATTTCATTCCTGCTGGTTTGCTTTTTCGCATTACAGGTGAAGCCTTCCACATATCCGCGATTTCTCCCTAAGCGGTGGAGCCTCTATTGTACTGTATGGACAGACCAATTCCACTACAAGACTACAGCCACTGGTTCACGTCCCCCTAGCATTGGGTGTATAATGTTTGGGGATTTAAGCATTCATTGGTTGGGGTGGGGGATAGGGTTACTGTTGGGGTTGTTAACCTTTTTGGTTTTTACAGGTGCTTTATCTTGTGTGTGCTCAGGTAATTTTGATATAGAACTGTATGTAATGCGGACCAATTACTGCCCCTGTGAGTGTTTCCCTCCTGATCAAATTCTCTTCCCTTACTCCAGATGTTTCAGTTTACGATAATATCACGGAATGTTAGGAGCCTAAACTCAGCGATTAAACGCTCCCTGGTGTTCCGTTTCCTCCAAAAGCATAACCCAAAAATGTGTATCCTGTAGGAGATGCATCTCCTGGGACAGAAAACCGTCTGCCTTAAAAAAGCATGGGTGAGCCTGAACTACCACACCCCCCTACTCTGCGCCATCGCAGTGCATTGCTGGCTGATGATTGGCCAAGCATGCACTGTGACCCCGCATGCTTGGCCAATCACAGCGCCGGCAGCGAGGAGAGCCATGATTGGCCACAGGCAGGATGCCTGTGGCCAATCATAGCTCAGGCTGTGTAGTACACGCCCCACACTATATAAGGCCGCCAGTGCGACGGCCTTGTGTGTGTGTTGGCGTCTGTAGGAGTTAGTGGGTGTTCTCTGTGTACCTTCAACACAGTATACACCTTTTGTTATCGGCCGATTTAGCTTTCTTGCTTGTCTGTAATTGATCTTTTAGCAATCTGCAGGAGTCTGTGGGTGTTGTCTGCATGCCCTGACCTCAGTATACACCAATATATTCACCTATATAGGTAGCCATATTGCTCTTCTGTAATAGAGCTTTCAGTCAGTTGTAGGAGATTGATCGTGTTATCTGCGTGCCCTGACCGCACTATACACCATTATATCCACCTATATAGCTAGCTATGTTGCTCTTCAATAATAGAGCTTTCAGTCAGTTGTAGGAGATTGTGGGTGTTGTCTGCGTGCCCTGACAGCAGTATACACCCTTACGCACCTATATAGCTCTTCTCTAATTGAGCCATCTGCCATCTGCAGGAGTTAGTTGGTGTTGTGTGTGCCTCCAGCACAGCACAGTATACACCGGTATCTACCCTTTAATTCCTGTTCTATAATAAAGGCATCTGCAGGAGTTAGTGGGTGTTGTGTGCCTCCAGCACAATATACACTACCCAATTGCTGGTTTTCTCATCTCCCTTCAGGCCATTACCATGTCTGGAAGGCCAACAAGGAGCAGCAGACAGGCACGAGCCGATAAAAGAGGGCAAGCAGGCTCTGTGTCTAGAGACAACAGTGCTGGTCGTGGATGCGGTGCATTGTCATCATCAGCACGTGGCCATGGGACACGCTTGTCCTTATTTTCAGTAGCTGGACGTGTTGAGCAGCATCATGCCGAAGACTTGGTAGAGTGGATGACTAAGCCCTCTTCATCCTCCTCATCCTCTCTCACCCAGGCTCAGGGTACTAGCAAAGCAGCTGCCAACGCATCGTCTTCCCTCGTCTCAATGTCATCATCAGTGACTCCTTCCCTAGACCCACCAGTGCCACTATGTCCTCCTGAGGAGTCCCCTGAACTCTTTGAGCACAGTGTTGGGTACATGCTCCAGGAGGATTCCCAGTGTTTTGTAGGCTCTGATGATGACAATCAGCTAGAGGAAGTCAGTAGCGTTAGAGCAGAGAGAGGGGATGCTAAAGAAGGACAGCAATCTGGCAGTCATGTTCCACAAGCTGCAGCATACTGCCAGGTTTGCTCCAGCGATGAAGAAGGAGGGGATGATGAGGGCACTGACTCCACGTGGGTGCCTGGTAGGAGAGAGAAGTAGGAGGAGGAGGCACATGTCCAAAGAGGCAGGATGCCCTCCGGGGGCCAGCTTAGGGGCAGCACACCGACTGAATCACACTGCAGAGCTCCGCCTGTGCAGGGCGCTGCCTCTGCGTGTTATTCTAAAAGTTCTTTGGTGTGGGCCTTTTTTGAGACGAGTGCATCAGATGGCACCGCTGCTATTTGCAACATATGTCTCAAGCGTATCTCGCGTGGCCGGAACATCAGCCGCTTGGGCACCACATGCTTGACCAGACATATGTTGACCTGCCATTGGACCATCGAAAGAAGTTCACTCCCAGCCATCCACATGCCCAGCGGTTGAATGCTAGCTTGGCTAAATTGCTAGCACTTCAACTGCTGCCTTTTCAGTTGGTAGACTCGGCCCCCTTCCGTGAGTTTGTATAATGTGCGGTTCCTCAGTGGCAGGTCCCCAAATGTCACTTTTTCGCACGGAAAGCGATTGCGGCTCTCTACCGGCATGTGGAAGGCAATGTCCTTGCCTCGCTGGACAGGGCGGTCAGCGGTAAGGTGCATATTACCGCTGACTCATGGTCCAGCAGGCATGGACAGGGACGTTACCTGTCTTTCACAGCCCATTGGGTCACTCTTTTGGCAGCTGGGAAGGATGCAGGACAAGGTGCAGTAGTGTTGGAGTTTGTTCCACCACCACGCCTCCAAAATGCTACTATTGGTTGTGACACACCTCTCTCCTCCACCCCCTCCTCTTCTTCTTCCTCCATGGCCTCTTCCAGTACTCTGTCCTCAGAACCAGCGGTGCTCCATAGGCGTTCAAGGGGCTATGCAAGTACGTAGGCAAAACTATGCCATGCCGTGCTTGCGCTGGTTTGTTTGGGGGACAGGAGAGCAACACTGGGGCAGGTATTTTGTCAGCTCTGCAGGGCAGGCCAAGAGGTGTTTGACGCCACGCCAGCTTAAGCCAGGAATGGTTGTTTGCGACAATGGCACCAACCTCCTCTCCACCCTCCGACAGGGACAACTCACCCATGTGCCCTGTGTGGCTCACGTCCTTAACCTGGTGGTGCAGCGGTTCTTGGGCAGGTACCCAGGCTTACAGGATGTCCTGAAGCAGGCCAGGAAAGTCTGTGTGCATTTCCGCCGATCATTTAATGCCTGTGCTCGGCTGGCTGAGCTCCAAAAGGAGTTAAACCTTCCCAAGAACCGCCTTATATGTGACATGCCCACCAGGTGGAACTCAACATTGGCCATGCTGCAGCGGCTGCACACGCAGCAGAGGGCCATCAATGAGTACCTGTGCGACTACAGCACCAGGACAGGGTCAGGGGAGCTCGTTTTTTTCTCACCACGCCAGTGGGGCATGATCAGGGATGCATGCACTGTCCTGTCACCGTTTGAGGAGGCCACAAGGATGGTGAGCAGTGACAGTGCATGCATCAGTGACACTGTACCTCTTGTCCACCTGTTGGAGCATACGCTGCATGGAATAATGGACAGGGCACTTGAGGCAGAACAGAGGCAGGAAGAGGAGGACTTCCTTGCCTCTCAAGGCCCCCTTTATCCAGACAGTGTTCCTGCTGTCCCACCCATCACACAGGAAGAGGATGAGGAGGAGGAGCAGGAGGATGATTGTGTCAGCATGAAGGTGGAGGCCTGGCCCGGACTGGGACAAAAAACAGGCCCGGGCAATTTAGACTGAGCAGCCAATTTTCCAGCAACCGCCCGTTTGCAAGGGCGGTTGGTGACGGGATAATCACGGAGTCGGTCCTCCGCACTCTAATGTGGCATTGTGATATAAAGGGGACAGCACTGTAAAGGAAACTGTAATGATTACAGTCCCCCTTTTCAGTGCAGTTCCCTTTTCATCACAGTGCCCCTACCAATTACAGCGCCCAATCATAGCCCTCCATCACAGTGCCCCTACCATTCACAGCCCTCCATCACAGTGCCCCTACCAATCACAGTGCCCCCCTCTCTGCCTCCCCTGCGCAGTCCTACCTTTGGCAGGGCAGAGGCAGGATTTAGCCTGTGTGTCCTCTACAGGCTCTCCCACCCCTCCAATGATGTCATCCTATCAGCAAAGTAGGGCACGTTGGGAGCTGTAGATCTGGATCCTATTAACAAACGGGTGATTACCCACTTGTTGATCTGAAAATAATCCCGCTCTCTGTGCAGATCTCCAGCTCCTCCCGCCCCCTACTCTGCTGATAGGATGATATTGTTGGAAGGGTGTCATTTCTCTATCTTTATTCTTTTTTATTTTTCACTCATATTTTTCTCTTATTTTCCTCTCCTTTGTCTCTTTTTTTTTTCTCCTCTCTTTTTCTTTATATATACGCCCTTTTTTTCTATCCGTTCTTCTTCCCACCTTCCCCTCTTATCTCCTTTTTTGCCGCCATTTATCTTTATCTATTTACACTTTGCTCCTGTGTCCTCTATTACTCCCCGGACTGCCTTCTCATTTACCTGTTTTCCTTCCTTGTGTCTCCCTTCCTTGTATACACTCTGAGGCCGCGTACACACGGGCAGACTGTTCGCCCAACTTTGTTCGTCAAACAGTTTGACAAACAGTCCGCTCAAAATTAGCATGAGCGGACTTGACCACACACGATGAACGAACAGTCCGCTGAAACCTAGCGCGATGACGTGAATGGCACGTACGACGGGACTAGAAAAACGAAGTCCTATACGCTGCAATGCAACCTTCGGCGTGTAAATTCTTTCTGAGCATGCGCGAGACTTAGTTTGACGAACAAGCCTACACACGAGCGGACTGTCCGCTCAAACCAAGTTTCAGCGGACAGTTTTACGGAAATTCCAAAAAACTTTGTTCGTCAGACTGTCCGCTGAAACTGTCCGCTGAAGCCCACACACAAGCGGACTGTCCGCTGAAACACTGTTCAACGGACAAAGTTGAGCGAACAGTCCGCCCGTGTGTACGCGGCCGGAATTGGCTTGACGTCTCATGTTTACGTCCATTCAAAGTGAAGAAGAAAGTAATCTATCTGCCTGGCGTCATCCGGTTTCATTTCATCATTGGCACAAGCCCTGGCAGCGTCCCGTTGCCTAGCAATCGTCGGCCGCAGAGCGCATGCGCGTACAGCGATCGCTGTTTTAATTGGATCTGACTTGGTGCCTAGCAACCATGGATCCCTGTTCAGTGTACAGATCTCCGGCTCCTCCAGCCCCTGTTCTGCTGATAGATGACATCGTCGGTAGGGGAGGAGAGCCTGGAGAGGAGACACAGGCACAGCCGCACAGCGGGAGGTGAGCGGGGACCGTGGCCTGTGTTAACCCTCTCCAGGCCGCGGTCACCGCTTACCTCCCGCTGTGCAGCCTGGCCACCATCAGGCATCAGATCACGGCCCTGAGGTTAAGCCCGGCGGCCCCGGCCCACCGGGCAAATGCCCGGTATGCCCTATGGCCAGTCCGGGCCTGGTGGAGGCTGGCACTCAGCATCAGCAGCGGCAGCAGTTTTGTAGGGATGATTTACAGTCCCAAGAACCCATGGACTTGTACGTGGCTGGGAGGAGGTAGCTGCAGATCATGTTGTCCTTAGTGACCCAGAGGACTCCGGACCGAATGCCTCAGCTAACCTACGCTGCATGGCCTCCCTGATCCTGCAAAACCTGCGGAAGGATCCTCGTATTCTTTGGATCAAGGAGAGGGACCATTACTGGCTGGCCACTCTCCTTGATCCACGGTACAAGGGTAAGGTTGCCGACCTTATCTTGCCATCGCAGAGGGAGCAGAGGATGAGACATCTCCGGGAGGCCTTGCAGAAAGGTCTGTACAACGCGTTCCCAGAGACTGGGAGGTTACAAACTCCTGGTCCTGGACAACGTGTTGCTGAGGCATCGGTCAGAAGGAGCGGTGGAGAAAGTAGCCGTGTGACCGATGTGTTCAGACAATTTTTTAGTCCGCAGCCCCAAGGTATGATCGGTTCCAGCACCCATCGCCAGCGTCTGATTTACATGGTGCAGGAATACCTAGGGGCAAGGTCAGACTTGGACACCTTTCCCACCGAAAATCCTCTGGCTTACTGGGTCTTGAGGATGGATCACTGGCCAGAGCTTGCACAGTATGCAATTGAGCTACTGGCCTGTCCTGCATCCAGCGTTCTTTCGGAACACACATTCAGTGCTGCTGGAGGCTTTGTAACCAATCACAGGGTGCGCCTGTCCACTGACTCAGTCGATCAAATGACCTTCATAAAAATTAATCAGTCTTGGATCACCCACAGCTACCAAGCACCTGATGCTGATGTAACCGAATAATTTTTTTTTAAATCTCAGATCCCTTCAAGACTGCCTATGCTGATGCTGAGTGACTATCCTGTTATGCTGAGTGACTATGCACTTCCTCCTCAATGATCCTGCTGATAGCTTGTAAGAACATTTTTGGTTCTGGGCGCCACCACCGGTGGCTAAGGCCCAATTTTTCAGCCCCTGTTTAACAGGGGAGTGTAATTACAATTTTTGATGCAATATTTTGCAGGAGGGTTCATTGCTTCGCTCAACTAGAGTATCTGTGAGGGGTTGCAGTGTTGTGGCACCAGCACCAGTGCCTAAGGCCCAATTTTTCTGCCCCTGTTTAACAGGTACATGTATTTATAATCACCACCACCACCAAAGGCCCAATTTTTCTACCACTGTTCAACAATGGCATGTAATTACACTTCTTGATATTAGACATGGGTGACGTCATAAAATTTGTTTAGTTTCGTTCCATTTTCGTTTCGTAAGAAAAATAAGTTCGTTATGATGAATTTATCATTATGAGGGGTTCCCACCATTCCTGTGCTGTGCTGACTTCCTGGGTTTTTAACTTTTAGGTTTGTTAACTTTTCGTAACAATTACAAATGTTTGTTATGATGAATTTATCATTATGAGGGGTCCCCACCATCCCTGTGCTGAGTTTCCAGGTCTGTACACCCACTGTGCCCATTATGAGGGATTCCCACTATCCCTGTGCTGTGCTGACTACCACTGATTGGTGAACAAAACACCAGTCATGCTTCTGTTAATTTGGATCCGAAATTCCGAAATTAGTTAACCAAATTTCGTATTTCGTATGAAATTCATAAGCATAGAAATTCCCATAGGGTTCCCACCATCCCTGTGCTGAGTTCCCGGGTCTGTACACCTGCTGTGTGTCCATTATGAGGGGTTCCATCATTCATGTGGTGAGTTACCTGGTCTGTTCACCTGCTGTGCCCATTATGAGGGGTTCCCACCACCCCTGTGCTGAGTTCCCGGGTCTGTACACCTGCTGTGCCCATTATGAGGGGTTTCCACCATCCCTGTGCTGTGCTGACTTCCTCTGATTGGTGAACAAAACACCAGTCACAATTCTGTTAATTTGGATCCGAAATTCGTTAACAAAATTTCGTATTTCGTCTAAAATTTGTAGCATATATATTCCCATAGGGTTCCCACCATCCCTGTGCTGAGTTCCTGGGGTTCTAACTTTTAGGTTCGTTAACTTTTCATAACAAATACAAATTTTCATTATGATTCATTTATCATTATGAGGGGCTCCCAGTGGGAGCCTCCCACCATCCCTGTGCTGTGCTGACTTCCTGGGTTTTTAACTTTTAGATTCGTTAACTTTTCGTAACAATAACGACTTTTTGTTATGAAATTGGATCCGAAATTTCATATTTTGTGCGGAATTCGTATGCATAAAATTCGTATTTCGGATCCGTACGAATTTCCGTTTTGTACAAAACTAATCACACATGTCTTCTTGATATAATAGTTCACAGCAGGGCGTTCCAGCGCCCATCAAGAGTAACTGTGAGGGCTTACAATGTTGTGGCAACACCAACACCTAAGGCCGCGTACACACGCGGGGACTGTTAGCTCAACCTTGTCCGCTGAAGAGTGTTTCAGCGGACAGTCCGCTCGTGTGTGGGGCTTCAGCGGACAGTTTCAGCGAACAGTCTGCTGAACAAAGTTTTTCGGAATTTCCGAAAAACTGTCCGCTGAAACTTGGTTTCAGCGGACAGTCCCCTCGTGTGTAGGCTTGTTCGACAAACTAAGTTCCGCGCATGCTCAGAAAGGATTTCCACGTCGAAGGTTGCATTGCAGTGTATAGGACGTTGTATTTTTCGTCCCGTCGTACGTGCCGTTCACGTCATCGCGCAAGTTTCAGGGAACTGTTCGTTCGTCGTGTGTGGGCAAGTTCCTCCATGCTAAGTTTGAGCGGACTGTCCGCTGAAACTGTTTGACGAACAAAGTTGAGCGAACAGTCCCCGCGTGTGTACACGGCCTAAGGCCCAAATTTCTGCTGAGCATATAGGGCAGGCCCCTACTTTCAAACATGCAACTTACAAATGACTCCTACTTGCAAACGGAAGGAGACAACAGGAAGTGAGATAAAATCTACCCCTAGGAAGGGAAATTCTCTCCTGTAAGAGTTAATATGGGAAAAACGTGTCTCCTCTCCACTGATGCTTTATCACCAATCCTTGTTTCACTAAAAACCCCAAATGTTCAAAAAGCATTTGTCATTGGGACAGAAAATGAGGTGAAATCTTCTGAAGAGGTGCACAGACAGCAAAACAAATGTTACAGGGGTGATAACCCTTCCCTATGTTTTCAAAAAAGCTTAAAAATAGATTTTTTGACTGGAGCTACACTGCTAAATTACAAACAGATTCTACTTACCTACAGTCCCTTTCTTGTTTGCACTGCCTGTATACTGCTGTTCAGAGTATATAGGGCCTGGGGGCCCCACGTCTTTCCTTTTTTTTTGGGTGCGGGGTTCCCCTTAATATCCATACAAGACCCAAAGGGGCTGGTAATGGGCTGGGGGGTACCTATGCCATTTTTCTCAATCATTTTCATCCATATTGCCGGGACCAGACATTACATTAAAGCCGCAAGCAATTTTAAATGATTTTTTTTCCTTTAGAAATGTAATTTTGTGCAGGGACTGTTCTAAACACGTGAAACCCGTGCAACTTCACAGGCATACCATAGACACCCCCCAGGTACGATATTTAAGGGAATATTTCACTTTTGTTTTTTCACTTTAGGCATCATTAAAATCACTGCTCTTGAAAAAACTGCAGTTTTTAAAACTTTTTTTTGCATTGATACATGTCCCCTGGGGCAGGACCCAGGTCCCCAAACCCTTTTTAGGACAATAAATTGCATATTAGCCTTTAAAATAAGCACTTTTGATTCTGAACGTTCGAGTCCCATAGACTTTAACGGGGTTCTAAGGTTCGTGGGAACTTTCGGACCGTTTGCAGGTTTTGGTGCGAATCGACCCGGGGTGGTGTTCGGCTCATCCCTACCCTCGAGTATCAGTTTATTATGCTGTACCAGACTGCCAGTGACAGTGCCTGAACAGTGTGGTATGTGCTTGTAGCTGCTGAAATGAGTTGCTGTGTTCAGTTTCTTGAACTGTTAAAGTTCACTTTCCCTATTGATATGACGAAACGCATCTGGAGGAGGGTACGTACTGACATCACCACGCGGATTCACTATGAGGACAGGCTCCGTTTGTTTCCGGCCGGCATTGCTTTTAAACATATGGGTTATTCATCATACAGACATGTTGCGGAATTGGAGGAGATAACGTGTTATTTATTATTGGACTTGGAGTTATTGTTTTGACCCAAGTCCAGTCCAGGAACAGGAGGAGGAGGATTTCTTGGACCAAAAATTGGTTGCTTTATTAATTGTGACCAGTTATGTCATAGGCCTTTGCTGCGGGAGCTGCAGGAGAATAATCCGAATGATTTTTGGAATTATCTGTGGCTGACGGACCCCTACTTTCACCAACTCTTGGCATTGTTGACCCCCTATATTAAGAAGCAGGACACATGCATGAGGCTTTTATTTTATTTTTTGGTTGAATAATAATGATTTGATTTGATTTGTTATATTTTCTATATTTTTGGATGCATAGAATTCACTTTTTGGTTAAGTTCTATTGACAGATAGCAATACTTGGCTATGTGTTTTACTTCAAATGACAGTTTGGGGAGTCGGCAGTTACATTTAAAAAAAAAATACAATGTAAAATTGACAAGGGACACCAACATAGTTGTATCTTTGATCTTAAAAACTACGGAATAATGGTGCTGTGGTAACTTGCCAAAATATTTTAAAAAAAGTGCATAATAATATTATTCTTGCTATCACTAGAAAAAAAGTATTTGAAAATTAATTTGCAACAACTCCATCAGTATCATCAGCAAAGCAGCTTCATTATTATCCCCTTAAAGAAGAAGAGAATTGTGCGCTGCATTTGAAGATTTCATAATTTGCGTTACTGGATCTGTACACCTGCTGTGCCCATTATGAGGGGTTCCCACCATCCCTGTGCTGAGTTCCCAGGTCTGTACACCTGCTGTGCCCATTATGAGGGGTTCCCACCATCCATGTGCTGAGTTCCCGGGTCTGTACACCTGCTGTGCCCATTATGAGGAGTTCCCACCATCCATGTGCTGAGTTCCCGGGTCTGTACACCTGCTGTGCCCATTATGAGGGGTTCCCACCATCCATGTGCTGAGTTCCTGGGTCTGTACACCTGCTGTGCCCATTATGAGGAGTTCCCACCATCCATGTGCTGAGTTCCCAGGTCTGTACACCTGCTGTGCCCATTATGAGGGGTTCCCACCATCCATGTGCTGAGTTCCCGGGTCTGTACACCTGCTGTGCCCATTATGAGGAGTTCCCACCATCCATGTGCTGAGTTCCCAGGTCTGTACACCTGCTGTGCCCATTATGAGGGGTTCCCACCATCCATGTGCTGAGTTCCCGGGTCTGTACACCTGCTGTGCCCATTATGAGAGGTTCCCACCAACCCTGTGCTGAGTTCTCGGGTCTGTACACCTGCTGTGCCCATTATGAGGGGCTCCCACCATCCCTGTGCTGAGTTCTTGGATCTGTACCCCCGCTGTGCCCATTATAAGGGGTTCCCACCATCCCTGTGCTGAGTTCCCGGGTCTGTACCCCCGCTGTGCCCATTATGAGGGGTTCCCACCATCCCTGTGCTGAGTTCCTGGGTCTGTACCCCCGCTGTGCCCATTATGCGGGGTTCCAACCATCCCTGTGCTGAGTTCCCGGGTCTGTACACCCGCTGTGCCCATTATGAGGAGTTCCCACCATCCCTGTGCTGAGTTGCCGGGTCTGTACCCCCTGCTTTGCCCATTATGAGGGGTTCCCATTATCCTTCCTAGATTTGTATTTATTTTATATTGGATGTAACAGGAGGAGCAGTGACACAGACATGGGTAGAAAAACTCAAAACTTTTGGGCGGGCCAAAAATAAAAAAGCCAAGTATACAAGACATATCAGGAATTGGTGCGGATGTCGCTCACCAGACTCCACCTACTAAAACTAAAATGTCATTTTTAGGTGGATAGTTTGAGATCAATTTCTGTATTAGATCTAAATAAATCTAAATAATAAAATAAAAGAATTTTATAAAAGAATAAAATGCTGAAAAATCTCCTCCAGAGAACAGGAAATATAGATAAAATATAACAATTGCTGGTAAGCAGAGCATTAAATGTGACCACATGGTGGGAATTACTGGTGTTGGATGAGGACCAAGGAGGAAGACAAGGTATGTAGACTCTCCATCGTGCAGCACAGCCCCCCATTTATTATATATATAATAATACAGAAGACTGAGAACATTTCCTACCTGGGGATTCAGCTCCGGGATGCAACCAAAGGAGAAGGAAGAATGCAGTGTCTGCACGCCATGGAAAACAAAGTCCTAAATTACCTACAGAGTGAACCTTGCACTCTTAAGAGTGATATATGGATTCTAAAGATACAGTACAGTGAGATAAGCATAGCTCCCACCTGTCTCTCCCTAGTGGAGCCCTTGATGTGTTCATCTCTACTACCGTGTTTCCCCGAAAATAAGACCAGGTCTTATATTAATTTTGGCTACAAAAAACACACTATTACTTTTACCTTTATCCTTTAAAGGGGGTTGCAAAGGTTTGTTTTTTATTTTCTAAATAGGTTCCTTTAAGCTAGTGCATTGTTGGTTCGCTTACCTTTTCCTTCAATTTCCCTTCTAAATGTTTTTTTTTCTTTGTTTTCTTTGTCTGAATTTCTCACTTCCTGTTCCTCCTCAGTAAGCTGTTCTGGATGACTAAACACCGCTCGGATGAGGGTGTGAAGTTTACCGAGGAGAAACAGGAAGAGAGAAATTCAGACAAAGAAAAAAAATGCACTAGCTTAAAGGAACCTATTTAGAAAATAAAAAAAAAGAACCTTTACAACCCCTTTAACCACTTGCCAACCGCCGCACAGCGATATACGTCGACACAATGGCAGCGGTGGGCAAATGGGCGTACCTGTACGTCCCCTTCAATTTGCAGGGCTAGTGGGCGCGCGCCACCAGCAGGGGAGCACGCGCACCTGCCACATACAGCGGGACAGTGCCCACGGGCCCCGTTGACTCGATGTCCGCCAGTGTCCCACGATCGACAGAAAGCAAGTGGAAATTTTCAAAATGGTACACAAACATCAATAACCTGACTGGGGTTTAATCACTTGCAGACTGCCGCACGCCGATATACGTCGGCACAATGGCAGCGTACCCGTATGTCCCCTTTAATTGGCAGGACTTGATGTCTGCCAGTGTCCCACGATCGTGTCGCGGAGTGGCAGAACGGGGAGATGTCTATGTAAACAAGGCATTTTCCTGTTCTGCCTAGTGACATGACAGGGATCTACTGCTCCCTATCATCAGGAGCAGTGATCGCTGTCATGTCAGTGGTAGCCCACCCACCACCCCCCCACAGTTAGAGTGACTCCCTAGGACACACTTAACCCCTTTATTGCCCCCTAGTGTTTAACCTCTTCCCTGCCAGTGTCATTTATACAGAAATTAGTGGCTATTTGTAGCTCTGATCGCTATATAAATGACAATGGTCCCAAAATAGTGTCAAAAGTGTCCAACGTGTCTGCCATAATGTCGCAGTCACAAAAAAAAAAAAAAAAACAATCGCAGATCGCCATTGCGCCATTGCGCTTATTGCGATTTATGTTTTTTTTTTTACCAAAAATATGTAAAAGAATACATATCGGCCTAAACTGAGGAAAAAAATTGTTTTTTTAGATCTTTTTTGGAGATATTTATTATAGCAAGAAGTAAAAAATTGCTTTTTGTTTTCAATGTTGTCGCTCTTTTTTTGTTTATAGCGCAAAAACTAAAAACTGCAGAGGTGATCAAAAAGCACCAAAAGAAATCTCTATTTGTGGGCATAAAATGGCGTAAATTTTGTTTCGTTGTAACGTCACACAACTGCGCAATTTTCAGTTAAATCGACGCAGTGCCGAATTGCAAAAAGTGCTCTGGTCAGGAAGGGGGTAAAATCTTCCGGGGCTGAAGTGGTTAAAGCCCGAATAACAGCACAGTGCTTGTGCTGTGTCATTTACCCCTCTTTATGTTCTTAAAAACCTGTAATAAAACCATAAAATGTTTTTTTTTAAAAGCTCCTATGTCCCCTGTGTTCCCTCCCCCTTTCAGCTTTCAAAAATAAACCTTTGGTTAAAGTCCTTGTAAAATATGTAATCCGTTTTGTAAAAAGATGATATAATGTGCAGTGTGTTTCCTTGTGTAACTTTATTGTGGAAAATACCTTATTTACACTGCTGGGTGCTCACGTGACCCGCTGGAGCTCTTCTCCCCCACTTTGAATACTGCAGAGGGTGGGGCCGAGATGCCCACTGACATCAGCCCCACTCCGAGCACTGCAGAGGGAGGGTCCACTGACATCACCCGGGAGGAGAAGGTATTTGGTGGGTCACGGACTACAACTGCCAGCATGACAGGGGGACTACAACGGCCAGCATGACGGGGACTACAACGGCCAGCATGACAGGGGGACTACAACTATCAGCATTACCATGAGAGGGGGACTACAACTGCCAGCATGACAGGGGGACTACAACTATCAACATGACAGGGGGACTACAACTGCCAGCATGACAGGAGGACTACAACTGCCAGCATGTCAGGAGGACTACAACTGCCAGCATGACAGGGGGACTACAACTACCAGCATGACAGGGTGACTACAACTATCAGCATTACCATGACAGGGGTCTACAACTGCCAGCATGACAGGTAGACTACAACTATCAGCATGACAGGGGGACTACAACTGCCAGCAGGACAGGGGGACTACAACTGCCAGCAGGACAGGGGGACTACAACTACCAGCATGACCATGACAGTGGGACTACAACTACCAGCATGACCAACTGACAGGGAGACTACAACTGCCAACATGGCCAACTGACAGGGAGACTACAACTGCCAGCATGGCCAACTGATAGGGGGACTACAACTGCCAGCATGGCCAACTGACAGGGAGACTACAACTGCCAGCATGGCCAACTGATAAGGGGACTACAATTGCCAGCATGGCCAACTGACAGGGAGACTACAACTGCCAGCATGGCCAACTGACAGGCGGACTACAACTGCCAGCATGACCAACTGGCAGGGGGACTACAACTGCCAGCATGACCAACTGGCAGGGGGACTACAACTGCCCCCATGACCAACTGACAGGGAGACTAATGCCGCGTACACACGGGCGGACTGTATGGCGTACTTAGTCCGTCAAAACATATTTCAGCGGACAATCCGCTCGTGTGTGGGCTTCAGTGGACTTTTTCAGCGTGCAGTCCGTCGTACTAAGAATTTCGGATTTTTCGAAATTCTGTCCGTCGTACTTTGGTTTCAGCGGACAATCCGCTCGTCAGTATGCTAGTTCGACGGACTAAGAATGGCGCATGCCCAGAAAGGATTTACACGGCGGAAGGGTGCTTTGCTGTGTCTTGGACTTCATATTTCTAGTCTCGTCGTACGTGCTGTACACGTCATCGCGCAAGCTTTCGACGGACTGTTTGTGCATCCGTGTGTGGTCAAGTCCGTTCAGTCGAAAGTACGACGGACTGTCCGTCGGATTGTATGACGAACTAAGTACGCCATACAGTCCGCTCGTGTGTACGTGGCATAAAACTGCCAGCATGACCAACTGACAGGGGGACTACAACTGCCAGCATGACCATAATGTCAGGAGGACCAAAACTGCCAGCATATCCTGAGTTACAGGGAAATTACAAGTTCCTGTATGCACAGGATAACAGGGGACTGTATGTACGTAACGCACTCCTGAACCTCACACTCTGTACGTAACACACTCCTGAACCTCACACTCTGTATGTAACGCACTCCTGAACCTCGCACTCTGTACGTAATGCACTCCTGAACCTCGCACTCTGTACGTAATGCACTCCTCGAACCTCACACTCTGTACGTAACGCACTCCTGAACCTCACACTCTGTACATAACGCACTCCTGAACCTCACACTCTGTACGTAACGCACTCCTCGAACCTCACACTCTGTACATAACGCACTCCTGAACCTCACATTCTGTACGTAACGCACTCCTGAACCTCACATTCTGTACGTAACGCACTCCTGAACCTCACACTCTGTACGTAACACATTCCTGAACCTCACACTCTGTACGTAATGTACTCCTGAACCTCACACTCTGTACGTAACGTACTCCTGAACCTCACACTCTGTACGTAACGTACTCCTGAACCTCACACTTTGTACGTAACGTACCTCTGAACCTCGCACTCTGTACGTAATGCACTCCTGAATCCTTCCACACTTTGTGTAACGCACTTTTCCACTGTGTGTGCAAATCCATTTGTAATGTAAGCTTTTTATTTTTATTTTTAAACGATTGTGCTGGGGTTTGTGTTTGTGAGACACAGCAATCAAAGCAGGAAGCCTGGGTTTTGTTTAACCACGCCCCATAAGCCTCTCCCGCGCTAAATCCTCTCTCAAGTGTCCCTCATTCTGAAGTTGGGAGGTATGCACGTTGCCCTACCTAGAACTCGGTTTTGAATTTCAGTTGGTGAACTGGTATCTGTACAAATAGTGTTAGGTAGAAGGTCAGTGGCATTAAAGCTGTTAATGATTGAGGTAAAGATAAATGAATGTACGAAGGTCGCTGGCTGATAACACTTGATGCACAGCGGGGAGAACAAGTATTTCATACACTGCCAATTTTGCGGGTTTTCCTACTTACAAAGCATGTAGAGGTCTGCAATGTTTATCATAGGTACTCTTCAACTGTGAGAGACGGAATCTAAAACAAGAATAAAGAAATCACATTGTATGATTTTTAAAAAATTAATTTGCATTTTATTGCATGAAATAAATATTTGATACAGCAGAAGAACAGAACTTAATATTTGGTATAGAAACCTCTGTTTGCAAATTTAGAGATCATACATTTCCTGCAGTTCTTGACCAGGTTTGCACACACCGCAGCAGGGATTTTGGCCAACTCTTCCATACAGACCTTCTCCAGATCCTTCAGGTTTCGGGGCTGTCGCTGGGCAATACGGACTTTCACATCCCGCCAAAGATTTTCTATTGGGTTCAGGTCTGGAGACTGGCGAGGCCACTCCGGGACCTTGAGATGCTTCTTATGGATCCACTCCTTAGTTGCCCTGGCTGTGTGTTTTTCGGGTCGTTGACATTTGGTGCACACAGCATAGACTTCTGTTCTTTGTGGCTCTTGCCTATAACAAGTTTTACCTGTAAGTAAAATGAATACACCGTTTAAGAGATGTTCATCCTGGATGCAGCCGGTGACGTCACCGGCGCATGCACTCGCAAGGTCTGGCATACATTACCGTCAGAGCTTCGTTCTGGAACTGAGGGCTCCCGGGCACATACTCGGGAGTGATGTCATCGTGGCTCCAGCCAATCACATAGCCGGAGCGTGCAAACCCAGAAGAATGACCTGGGGGGAAGATGGAAGCCCTATCAGCGGTGACAGTGCACTGCTGGAAAGCTTGATTCCAAGGTAAGTATTCCATGACATGATAGTATATTATGCAATTGCCTTACAGTTTTTTTTTTTTTTTAACCAGTCATGGTTTATTATCGCTTTAAAGGAAAATTTTTGTGCCCCAGCTCCAAATGCACATATGGAGACCTAGCTATATCAGTCGTGAAGGTCGGTTTCAAAAGCAGAGCTTGTAATAATGAGTAGACATGTGCAATTCATACCAAATTGTTTCTTTTTTAAACAAATTTTGACACATTTAACCACTTCAGCCCCGGACCATTTTGCTGGCTTAACACCAGACCACTTTTTGCGATTCGGCACTGCGCCGCTTTAACTGACAATTGCGCGGTCCTGCGACGTGGCTCCCAAACAAAATTGACGTCCTTATTTTTTCCCCACAAATAGAGCTTTCTTTTGGTGGTATTTGATCACCTCTGCAGTTTTTTTTTTGCGCTATAAACAAAAATAGAGCGACAATTTAAAAAAAAAACTTATTATTTTTTACTTTTTGCTATGATAAATATCCCCAAAAAATATATAAAGAAAATTTTTTTTCCTCAGTTTAAGCCAAAACGTTTTCTGCTACATATTTTTGGTATAACAAAAATTCACAATAAGCGATTATTGATTGGTTTGAGCAAAAATTATAGCGTTTACAAAATAGGGGATAGTTTTATGGCATTTTTATTAATAATTATTTTTTTTACTAGTAATGGCGGCGATCAGCGATTTTTATTGTGACTGCGACATTATGGCAGACACATCGGACATTTTTGACACATTTTTGGGACCATTGTCCTTTATACAGCAATCAGTGCTATACAAGTGCACTTATTCCTGTGTAAATGACACTGGCACTAATCAGGGGGTGGCAGTGTAGGGGTTAAGTGTGTCCTAGGGGCATGTTACTAACTGTGGGGGAGCTGGGCTTTGTGTTAGTGAACACTGATCTCTGCTCCAATCACAGGGAAAATAGATCAGTGTCACTTGTTGCTAGGCAGAACGTATGTAAACAGCATCTCCCCGTTCAGCCTCCCCGTGAGACAATCGCGGGTATCCCCGCAGCAATCGAGTCCACGGGACCTGTGACCGGACTCACGGGGGGTCCCGACCGGCACAGAATGGTAGGGCAGCAATTACAAATGGACATACCCGTACTCCAATTTGCCTGCCCCTGCCATTCTACCGACGAACATCGTCGTGCGCCGGCCGGGAAGTGGTTAACCCGTTTAACAACTTTTTCCGAATATTCGTAAATTTAATATTCAGAAAATCGTAAATTTTTTAAATTCTAAATTTGAAAACCCGCAAATTCGAAAATCTGAAATAATAACTAATAGTAACTTATAAAACTATAACTAATACTAACTATTTTTTAGGTGCTGACTAAATTATAGGTATTACATATACAAATTTATCCGAAATTAGGAATTATCCAAAATAATGAATGCCGTATCTAAACGAATGGAACATAAGAAATTAATAATAATAAATAACAATAATAGCAATAAAAACTTTTTATTATTATTATCTACATAGTTACATAGTTAGTCAGGTTGAAAAAAGACACAAGTCCATCTAGTTCAAGCATAAAAATATAACTAAAAAATATAAATAAATAATATCATACAATCCCATATACCCAGAGTTGTTCCAGAGGAAGGTGAAAAAAAAAATCCAGCAGAGCATGATCCAATTTGCTCCAGCAGGGGAAAAAATTCCTTCCTTATTCTGGAGAGGCAATCGGATTTTCCCTGGATCAACTTTACCTATAAATGGCAGCACACAGTTATATTATGTACATTTAGGAAAGAATCCAGACCTTTCTTAAAGGGTTTACTTCCTCTTTGATTCCCTGCAAAGGTAAAGCATAATGGACTACTATGCATCACATCGCATCGCATAGTAGCCCATTATGTGTCACTTACCTTACACAGGAGCCAGCGAAGTCACCGCTGTCCCCTTGTGTAAGGAGCCTCCATCTTCTCGGTGGGTCTCGCTGCTCCGGCGCTGTCATTCGGCGGAACCGTGATGACGTGCATGCGCACGGGAGCCGCCACTCGTGGCATATCGCCGTTAACAGTGGCATGCTCAGTGCATGCGCTGTAGACAGCGGTGCCTGCCTTTTGGCAAATACCTAATAAACCGTGTAGGTTTGGGAGATATTTCTTAGACCTACAGGTAAGCCTTAATCTAGGCTTACCTGTAGGTCAAAGTGGTTTGTAAGGGTTTACAACCACTTTAACCCTCTTGGGCATGGAGTTCACCAGAGCTTCACAGGTCACCACTGGAGTCCTCTTCCACTCCACCATGATGACATCACGGAGCTGGTGGATGTTGGAGACCTTGCGCTCCTCCACCTTCTATTTGAGGATGCCCCACAGATGCCCCTCCAGGGTTTAGGTCTGGAGACATGCTTGGCCAGTCCATCACCTTTACCCTCAGCTTCTTTAGCAAGGCAGTGGTGGTGTTGGAGGTGTGTTTGGGGTGGTTATCATGTTGGAATACTGCCCTGCGGTCCAGTCTCTGAAGGGAGGGGATCATGCTCTGCTTCAGTATGTCACAGTACATGTTGGCATTCATGGTCCCCTCAATGATGTGTAGCCCCCCAGTGCCGGCAGCACTCATGCAGACCCAGACCATGACACTCCCACCACCATGCTTCACTGTAGACAAGACACACTTGTCTTTGTCCTCCTCATCTGGTTGCAAAGCGATCTACTGAGCCGGCGAGAACCACCTATGCAGGGTGTCTAGTCCACATTTTCTGTCATAGCGGATGAGTGAGAGGACATCCAGCTGTGTAAGACAAATACTGGGATGACAATGAGCTGAACAGCCCAAGTCACTTTATGGGGAAAATTATCATGTTTGACGGCAGTGTGCCATTCACCCCCTCATGCTCAGAAGTATTGAAAAATAAAAATAAAATATTAAAGAATCCCTCAATCCTGTCCTGTCTGTATTATTTTATCTATGATGATCCATTGTTCTCTTGGGTTTGGTTTGTCATATCTAAATCTCATTCTCCTCGTCATCCAGAACAATGTCCCGTCTCCATTCACAGCTGTAGCAGAGATTCTTCCTCTGGGGCTCACCATGTGAAAACCTTCAGTCCTGGCTGGTGGGATTCCAGACTTTTCAGTTCTCTATAAGCTTCATATGACAAGTGATTGTTCCTGATGCTAGAAGAGAGGATAGAAATGGTCATCAGATCTCAGCAGATCAATCGAATATCCTTTATTCTCTGAGGTGCAATAGTAAGGGAAACGTATGATTATTGTTGTTATTTATATTATTACTATTATTATTATTATTCACAGGCAGGGCCGTCTTTAATATTGATTGGACCCTGGGCAAAACTTTTCTTGGGGGCCCCTTTCCCATGCGGTTTCGCTCTCCACCTGCTCTGAGATATACAATACATAGCAGCTAGACTCAAAATCAGTTTACTGAATCAGATCAGGCAGATTTCAGTCTATCATTACCACTCACTGATTGGTTGCTAGAGGTTACAGAACACATTACAGCTCACTGGTTAGTTGCTAGAGTTTACAGCACATGATTTCTGCTTATTGATTGGCTGCTAGAGATTACTGTGGATATGATCTCAGGGGGGCATGATATACATATCAATGCTGCCGGCCACCTCTATTTACATATGAATGCCAGTGATTTACATGTAAACACAGGGTCTCCAGGTGAGTCATCTGGGACACAGCACAGGACTAAAACCTCAAGGGGCAAGGGAATTTAAACCAGCATAGTTTGCTTTGGGCCCCACAACAATGACAGGGCCCAGGGCAGCTGCCCCTTTTGCCCTGCCTTAAAAATGGCCCTGTTCACAGGCCTGCTGATAAAGGACCTCCTGACAAATGTCTGACTTTAGAACTTTCTGTAAATCCTTCAGCAGCCAATCAGACTCTGCCTTTCCTGCTGCTATGGTGAGTCAGACAACGTAAAGCAGACACTGAACACAGAGATGTTTAGTGAATACAGTGGAGCGTATCAAATCGAGTCAATGAAGATAATTCGTTCCACATTGCCCCACCTCTCCAGTACCTTCTCAGCCAATAGAAACATGTCTGTGTATACTATGTGATTGTATACTGTGTGGCCTTATAATCTCGGATTGCCTGGGGGCCCCATAATCTCCTATTGCCTGGAGGCTCCATGAGTTGTCAGTCCGCCCCTGGACATGACGCTACTTGTATATCAAGACATCGCTTGTATATCAAGTCAAAATGTCTTTAAAAATGTTGCTTGTCTTGCAAAACGCTCTCAAACCAAGTTACTCTCAAACCAAGGTTTTACTGTATAAGGCAGGCTGCAGTCACGGTGGTTGGGGGATTAATTAATTCATTAAAGGGAAACTTGAGCAACATAGCAGTATTGGGATGTAAACAAACGAATGCATACTAATGATTTAAAAAAAAATAAAAGGAGATGAGTGTTAGAGGGTCAGTTGCATCACACAGACAATGCAGACTACACTTGATCAGATGTTTTTCCAGCCACAATCTGACAGCTCTGAAGCTGGAAGTGTTCAGAGATTCTGAGTTAATTGCTTCTAGGAGAGATTGAGAAACAAATTGAGAAATTGTAAAAATATGCAAATTGCTGAATTTTTTTTTTTTTTTAGGCACAATATACAACAAACAGTGGTTATTATAAAATTATTCAATTGTGGCTGGCTGAGCAAAGAGTAAAAGAGTAAGGGAACTCATAGCTGTATTATAAAAATTTGCAAATGGAAGAAATTGTTTTTGTTTTGTTTTTTTAGGCGCAATATACAACAAAACAATGGTTATTATAAAATTATTATATTTTGTTTTTCGGCAACTTAATCCAATATACTTAACATGTTTCACTATACCAAGAGCTTCTTCAGGAGATACATTTTGTGGACACTGCACATGCAAACTACAAAGAAAAATACAATTAATCAAATAGCAATGATTACTGACAAAATTATACATTTATCAAAAAATCTATTTATTTGCATATAGAATTTTGTTTTTGTATAAATATATCATTTTGTCAGTAATCATTGCTATTTGATTAATTATATCTCTCTTTGCACGTGCAGTATCCACAAAAGTTATCTCCTGAAGAAGCTATTTTTATTGCGAAACTTGTTGCGTATATTGGATTAAACTGCGAAAACACATGTAAAAACGTTATTTTACTGTTGCTTTTAAACTTTTGTATCAATAAAAATTTAATAACTTTATAATAAGTACTGTTTGTTGTATATTGCACCAAAAAAAAAAAAATACCATTTGCATATTTTTATAATGCAGCTTTGAGTTCTAGACTTATGCACAACGGAAAATTTTGTTTAGTTTTGGTTCGTTGTCATTCGTAAAATACATAATTTCGTTCTGTTATATTCGTTATGTTAAGTTAATACGTTTTCGGATAATTCATTATTATTCGTAGAGTGTCGAATTCATTCGTTCGTATTTGTTGAAATTCGCTATTTATGTATGTATAGACATTCGTGATAATGATTTGTAGTTTGAAAAGTCGTTTGTTTATTGAATCTTTTAACACACACAATGACAATGTCTCTTCTCCTCGGCTCAAATACAATACAACACCTTTCTAACTCAATTCTCAGGAATGCACTTTGCCAGTAATCCAACCTCTGGCACAAAATTAATTAGCTGATTGGACTATAAGATTTACTTTGAGCTGACCTTTTGTTCCATTAGATCTTTAAAGAATTACCGAATCATGTCGAATTAATTCAAATTCATTCTTTATATTTCTTTCGTATTCCTTGTAATTTGTTATTTTTTTATTCAGACATTCGAATGTCCGAAAGATGCAAAATTCGGCCGAATTTCGATTCGTTACGAAACGAATTGAACAAGCCTAATGAGTTTCCTTACTCTTTGCTCAGCCAGCCACAGGCTCCTAAACAGAAGTTATTTTACAGTCATCTGATCACTTCTATACGTTACAGAAGATATCCCTCTTGCCATATCCCCCCATGTGTGTAATGGGATTACCTGTGCTCTTTGGGAGACCAGAACATCAATCAGTGTTGTCATGATGGTGAGCGGAGGGAAGAAAAAAAACATCTCCCCTAGAAGCAATAAACTCAGAATCTCTGAGCACTTCCAGGTTCAGAGCTGTCAGATCGTGGCTGGAAAAACATCTGATCAAGTGCAGTCTGTACTTGACCTAACTTGGGGGGTGCAGATTAGGCATGGGTCCAAACATAGGTGTGCAAGATCATTCTCCTTTAATATTTACTTTTGCCTCCGTGCATCCGGGGGTCAACATTCCATGGCGTCTGAACCCATTCTGGTTAGACCTATTTCCTCAGGAGCACTCCTTTTTGTCCGACCAATCTGACTTGTCCTAGATGCAGCAATTTGGGGTCCCTGATACACCTATTATTGCGCTGACTAAAACTCCAGAGGTATTGGGCAGAGGTTGTGGGCACACTCAATGGGATTTTATATGCCAATTTCCTATTGGATCCTCTAACATGTTTACAGGGCTATGTTGATTTTTCGCTGTTTAAGCCACCAAAGTGGATTACTCTCATACGTGCATTGTTTGTGGCTCGAAAACAAATTGCCATTAAGTGGACTTCCCTGCATCCTCTGACCATATCTGACTGGATACTTGATCTCAATTTCCTATATGAGACATATTTTCTTTCTAATGCCGCGTAAACACAGTCGGACTTTCCGACGGCAAATGTGCGATCGAAGCTTGTTGTCGGAAATTCTGGCCATGTGTAGGCTCCATCGGACAGTTTACTCCGGAAATTTCTGTCGCACAAATTTTGAGATCTGGTTCTCAAATTTTCCGACAACAAAATACGTTTGTGTAAATTCTGATCGCGTGTAGGCAATTCCGACGCACAAAGCGCCACGCATGCTCGGAATCAAGCAGAAGAGCAGCGCTGGCCATTGAACTTAATTTTTCTCGGCTCGTCGTACGTGCTGTACGTCACCGCGTTCTTGACGTTCGGAATTTGCAACCAACTTTTGTTGTTGGAATGTCCGATCGTGTGTATGCAACATTAAAAATTCTTCTAAGCCCTTGTACACACGGTCGGAGATTCCGACAACCAAATCCGTCGGAGTAATTCCAACGGATTAATTCTGGAAGAGGTCCGGAAGTGATGTTGCATACACACGGTCGGACTAAGTTGTCAGAAAATCCGATTGTACATAACGTGATGACGTTATTTCGTTAGGATGGGACTACGTTCAGGCTAGTAGCCAATAGCTTTGGTCTAGGAATTTGATATGAGCATGTGTGGCACTTTGTCCATCGGAGTAGGCTACACATGATCGGAGTATGTCCGATCGGAGCATTTTGTGGGAAAATTTTACCGGCAAGTTGGAAAACTTGGTCCGTCGGATACTCCGACGGAAACAGTCCGATGCAGACCACACACAGTCGGAATATCTGACAAAACGGTTCCGATAGGACACATTCCGTCGGAATCTCTGACCCTGTGTACAAGGGCTAAGAGGCTTGACTCAATTTGGTCACTGTGTCTAGACCAGTGTTTCTCAACTCCAGTCCTCAAGGCATCCCAACAGGTCATGCTTTCAGGCTTTTCATTATTTTGCACAGGTGATTTGATCAGTTTCACTGCCTTAGTAATTACCATAGCTGTATCATCTGAGGGAAATCCTGAAAACATGACCTGTTGGGGCGCCTTGAGGACTGGAGTCGAGAAACACTGGTCTAGACCATATGAGTCTGGTACCAAGCTATGCTACATGCCTTTTTAGAAATGGTTGTATTGTTAAAAGTAGGTCAAATCGGCAATGTTTGAGGTTTACTGATCACTATAACAGTGTTTTTTTTGTTTTTTACTGTGAACTCTGAGGTTGTTTTGTTATGGTTTTAATGGTTTTGATGTTCACATAACAAAAATTTTAAATAAAATCTGATATAACAAAATATTTTCGTTCCAAGCATTGTCTGTAAACTACTAATTTCCTTTGCACCCCATGTAATAGAGATGTAGATTGAAAACTTGTTTGTAGTACAATATATTTTATTTCTATACCCCAAATTAGGTTCCCAGTCTAGGGTGACAACACTGCTGTTCCATACACACAGCAAGAGCAACTGTGAGGGGTCTACAGTGTTCAGGCACCACTAGGGATGGACAAATTGTTTGGGCTAGGGATGAGCCGAACACCCCCCGGTTTGGTTCGCACCAGAACTTGCGAACGACCCCAGCGTTCGGTACGAACGTTAGAACCCCATTGAAGTCTATGGGACTCGAACGTTCGAATTGGAAAGTGCTAATTTTAACGGCTAATATGCAAGATACTGTCCTAAAAAGGGTTTGGCGACCTGCCTCCTGCCTCAGGGGAGATGGGTCACTGCAAAAAAAAGTTTTAAAAACTACCGTTTTGGCGGGAGCACTGATTTTAATGACGATTAAAGTGAAAAAAAAAAAGTGAAATATTCCTTTAAATATGGTGCCTGGGGGGTGTCTGTAGTATGCCTGTGAAGTGCCACGTGTTTCCCGTGTTTAGAACAGTCCCTGCACAAAATGACATTAAACGGAAATAACACCATTTAAAACTGCTTGCGGTTTTAATGTTATATCTGGTTCCTGCAATATGGTTGAAAATCATTCAAAAAAATGGCATGGGTAGCCCTCCCTGCCCATTACCAGCCCCTTTGGGTTTCGTACGCATATTAAGGGGAACCCCGTACCCATATTAAAAAAAAGGAAATGCGTGTGGCCCCCAGGCCCTATATACTCAGAACAGCAGTATACAGGCAGACAGGGACTGTGGGACTGTGAAGGTTTGTTGTGTTAAGTTGAATCTGTTTGTAATTTTCAACTGGTACATTTTTAAAGTGTAGCTCCAGTCAAAAAAACTATTTTTAAGCTTTTTGGAAAACATAGGGAAGGGTTATCACCCCTGTATAATTTGTTTTGTCGTCCATCTTTTTTCATCTCACTTGCTGTTGTCTCCTTCCGTTTGCAAGTAGGAGATGTTTGTAAATTGGATGTTTGAAAGTAGGGGCTATATGCTCTGCAGAAATGGCGGAACAAGGTGTTGGTTTTGCAACAACATTGTAAGCCCTCAAAGTGACTCTTGGTGGGCGCTGGAGCGCCCTGCTGTGAACGATTATATCAAGAATTGTAATTACATGCCATTGTTGAACAGTGGTAGAAAAATTGACCTTTGGTGGTTGTGGTGCTGGTGCCACAACACTATAAGTCCTCACCGTTACTCTGGGTGGGCACAGGAAGGGGCCCTCCTGTGAAATATTATATCAAGAATTGTAATTACATGTCCCTGTTAAACAGGGGCAGAAAAATTGGGCCTTAGGCACTGGTGCCATCACACTGCAACCTCTGCCATACACTCTAGTTTTATTGCAGGAATTAGCCCTGCTGCAAAGCATTGCATCAAAAATTGTACTTAAACGCCCCTGTTAAACAGGGGCAGAAAAATTGGGCCTTAGGCACTGGTGCCATCACACTGCAACCTCTGCCATATACTCTAGTTTTATTGCAGGAATTAGCCCTGCTGCAAAGCATTGCATCAAAAATTTTACTTAAACGCTCCTGTTAAACAGGGGCAGAAAAATTGGGCCTTAGGCACTGGTGCCATCACACTGCAACCTCTGCCATACACTCTAGTTTTATTGCAGGAATTAGCCCTGCTGCAAAGCATTGCATCAAAAATTGTACTTAAACGCCCCTGTTAAACAGGGGCAGAAAAATTGGGCTGCTGGCATCACCCAGAACCAAAAATGTTCTTCCAACATATCAGCGGAGGAGGAAAAGGATAGACAATCAACATAACAGGACAGTCACTCAGCATCAGCATAGGCAGTCTTGAAGGGATGTGGTATTTCAAAAAAAATTATTCGGTTACATCAGCTTCAGGTGCTTGGTAGCTGTGGGTGATCCAAGACTGATTCATCTTGATGAAGGTCAGTCGATCAACTGATTCGGTGGACAGGCGCACCCTGTGATCGGTAACGAAGCCACCAGCAGCACTGAAGGTGCGTTCCGAAAGAACGCTGGATGCAGGACAGGCCAGTAGCTCAATTGCATACTGTGCAAGCTCTGGCCAGTGATCCATCCTCAAGACCCAGTAAGCCAGAGGATTTTCAGTGGGAAAGGTGTCCAAGTCTGACCTTGCCCCTAGGTATTCCTGCACCATGTAAATTAGACACTGGCGATGGGTGCTGGAACCAATCATACCTTGGGGCTGCGGACTAAAAAATTGTCTGAAAGCATCAGTCAGACGGCCACCTTCTCCACCGCTCCTTCTGACTGATGCCTCAGCAACACGTTGTCCAGGACCAGGAGTTTGTGACCTCCCAGTCTCTGGGAACGCGTTGCACAGAGCTTTCTGCAAGGCCTCCCGGAGATGTCTCATCCTCTGCTCCCTCTGCGATGGCAAGATAAGGTCGGCAACCTTACCCTTGTACCGTGGATCAAGGAGAGTGGCCAGCCAGTAATGGTCCCTCTCCTTGATCCGAAGAATACGAGGATCCTTCCGCAGGCTTTGCAGGATCAGGGAGGCCATGCAGCGTAGGCTAGCTGAGGCATTCGGTCCGGAGTCCTCTGGGTCACTAAGGACAACATGATCCGCAGCTACCTCCTCCCAGCCACGTACAAGTCCACGTGTTTCTTGGGACTGTAAATCATCCCTATAAGACTGCTGCTGCTGATGCTGATGCTGAGTGCCAGCCTCCACCTCCATGCTGACACAATCATCCTCCTCCTCCTCTTCCTCCTCCTCACCCTCTTCCTGTGTGATGGGTGGCACAGCAGGAACACTGTCTGGATAAAGGGGGCCTTGAGAGGCAAGGAAGTCCTCCTCTTCCTGCCTCTGTTCTGCCTCAAGTGCCCTGTCCATTATTCCACGCAGCGTATGCTCCAAGAGGTGGACAAGAGGTACAGTGTCACTGATGCATGCACTGTCACTGTTCACCATCCTTGTGGCCTCCTCAAACGGTGACAGGACAGTGCATGCATCCCTGATCATGCCCCACTGGCGTGGTGAGAAAAAACCAAGCTCCCCTGACCCTGTCCTGGTGCCGTAGTCACACAGGTACTCATTGATGGCCCTCTGCTGCGTGTGCAGCCGCTGCAGCATGGCCAATGTTGAGTTCCATCTGGTGGGCATGTCACATATAAGGCGGTTCTTGGGCAGGTTCAACTGCTTTTGGAGCTCAGCCAGCCGAGCACAGGCATTAAATGATCGGCGGAAATGCACACAGACTCTCCTGGCCTGTTTCAGGACATCCTGTAAGCCGGGGTACCTGCCCAAGAACCGCTGCACCACCAGGTTAAGGACGTGAGCTACACAGGGCACATGGGTCAGTTGTCCCTGTCGGAGGGCGGAGAGGAGGTTGGTGCCATTGTCGCAAACCACCATTCCTGGCTTAAGCTGGCGTGGTGTCAACCACCTCTCGGCCTGCCCCTGCAGAGCTGACAAAACATCCGCCCCAGTGTGGCTCCTGTCCCCCAAACAAACCAGCGCAAGCACGGCATGGCATCGTTTTGCCTGCGTACTTGCGTAGCCCCTGCAACGCCTACGCTGGTTCTGAGGACAGAGCACTGGAAGAGGCCATGGAGGAAGAAGAAGAGGAGGGGGTGGAGGAGAGAGGTGTGTCACAACCAATAGTAGCAGTTTGGAGGCGTGGTGGCGGAACAACCTCCAACACTACTGCACCTTGTCCTGCATCCTTCCCAGCAGCCAGAAGGGTGACCCAATGGGCCGTGAAAGACAGGTAACGTCCCTGTCCATGCCTGCTGGACCATGAGTCAGCGGTAATATGCACCTTACCGCTGACCGCCCTGTCCAGCGAGGCAAGGACATTGCCTTCCACATGCCGGTAGAGAGCCGGAATCGCCTTCCGTGAGAAAAAGTGGCGTTTGGGGACCTGCCACTGAGGAACCGCACATTGTACAAACTCACGGAAGGGGGCCGAGTCTACCAACTGAAAAGGCAGCAGTTGAAGTGCTAGCAATTTAGCCAAGCTAGCATTCAACCGCTGGGCATGTGGATGGCTGGGAGTAAACTTCTTCCGCCGGTCCAGCAGCTGGGGCAGGGACATTTGCCTGCTATAATCGGATGTGGATGTACCACTAGCAGAGTTCCCGGAAGCACTTGGCTGTGACACACCTAATTCTACACCTTCATTCCTCTCAGAGCAGGTTTCAGAGAGGACTGAAGGTCTAGTGGGGTTAGAGATGCCAGCTGATGAGGAGCAAGGAGAGGTCCGCTTTGTTCTTTGGTGTGGGTCTTTGAGGTACGCTTGCCAACGAGCTGCATGGCAGGTCAACATATGTCTGGTCAAGCATGTGGTGCCCAAGCGGCTGATGTTTTGGCCACGTTAGATACGCTTGAGACATATGTTTCAAATAGCAGCGGTGCGATCTGATGCACTCGTCTCAAAAAAGGCCCACACCAAAGAACTTTTAGAATAACGCGCAGAGGAAGCGCTCTGCGCAGGCGGAGCTCTGCTGTGTGATTCCGTCGGTGTGCTGCCCCTAAGCTGGCCCCCGGAGGGCATCCTGCCTCGTTGGACATGTGCCTCCTCCTCCTCCTCCTCCCTCCTTCCAGGCACCCACGTGGAGTCAGTGCCCTCATCATCCCCTCCCTCTTCATCGCTGTAGCAAACCTGGCAGTATGCTGCAGCTTGTGGAACATGACTGCCAGATTGCTGTGCTTCTTGAGCATCCTCTCTCTCTGCGCTCACGCTACTGCCTTCCTCTAGCTGAGTGTCATCATCAGAGCCCACCAAACACTGGGCATCCTCCTGGAGCATGTACCCAACACTGTGCTCAAAGAGTTCAGGAGACTCCTCAGGAGGACGTGGTGGGTCTAGGGAAGGAGTCACTGATGATGACATTGAGAGGAGGGACGACGATGTGTTGGCAGCTGCTTTTCTACTACCCTGAGACTGGGTGAGAGAGGATGAGGAGGATGAAGAGGGCTTGGTCATCCACTCTACCTAGTCGTTGGCATGTTGCGGTTCAACATGTCCAGCTGCAGAAAAGAAGGACAAGCATGTCCCATGGCCACGTGCTGATGACAATGCACCGCGTCCACGACCAGCACTGTTGTCTCTAGACACAGAGCCTGCTTGCCCTCTTTTATCGGCTCGCGCCTGTCTGCCTCTCCTTGCTGGCCTTCCAGACATGGTAATGGCCTGAAGGGAGTTGGGTAAAACAGTGGTTGGGTAGTTTATATTGTGCTGGAGGCACACAACACCCACTAACTCCTGCAGATGCCTTTTTTATAGAACAGCAGAGTTAAAGGGGTATATACAGATGTATACTGTGCTGTGCTGGAGGCACACACAACTTCCAATAACTCCCGCAGATGACAATCGGGCCCAAATAGAGAACAGCTATGTAGGTGGATAATAGCGGTATGTACTGGGTACAGAGCACGCACTATCTCCTGAGTGACACTACTGACTGCAAGCTCTATTGTTAAAGATGGACCACTAGCTATATAGGTGAGGTGAATATCACGGTGTATACTGCGGTCAGGGCACGCAGACAATAACCAGAAAACAGCAGAGTTAAAGGGGTATATACAGATGTATACTGTGCTGTGCTGGAGGCACACACAACTTCCAATAACTCCTGCAGATGACAATCGGGCCCAAATAGAGAACAGCTATGTAGGTGGATAATAGCGGTATGTACTGGGTACAGAGCACGCACAATCTCCTGAGTGACACTACTGACTGCAAGCTCTATTGTTAAAGATGGACCACTAGCTATATAGGTGAGGTGAATATCACGGTGTATACTGCGGTCAGGGCACGCAGACAATAACCAGAAAACAGCAGAGTTAAAGGGGTATATACAGATGTATACTGTGCTGTGCTGGAGGCACACACAACTTCCAATAACTCCCGCAGATGACAATCGGGCCCAAATAGAGAACAGCTATGTAGGTGGATAATAGCGGTATGTACTGGGTACAGAGCACGCACACAGCACGCACTAACACTACTGACTGCAAGCTCTATTATTAAAGCTAGATCACTAGCTATATAGGTGAGGTGAATATAGTGGTGTATACTGCGGTCAGGGCACAGACAGTAACCACTACACAAGAGCAAAATAGTAAATCAGCCAAAAACGATTGGTGTGTAACTGTGTTGAAGGTACACAGAACACCCACTGCTTCAGATGCTAACAAACACTACACGAGGCCGCCTGAAAGGCGGCTTTATATAGTGTGGGGCGTGCACTACACAGGCTGAGCTATGATTGGCCACAGGCAGGATGCCTGTGTCCAACCATTGCTCTCCTCGCTGCTGGCGCTGCGATTGGCCAAGCATGCGGGGTCACAGTGCATGCTTGGCCAATCGTGAGACAGCAATGCATTGCGCCATCGCAGTGCATTGTGGGCCACACGAATTTTGCCGCGGACGGCCCAAACGTTCGGAATTCGGCGAACGCACGAACGACCGATGTTCGAGTCGAACATGCGTTCGACTCGAACACGAAGCTCATCCCTAGTTTGGGCTGAGCATAAGTTTGGCCTGAACATCTCCCATTCAGGTACTCGCCTAACACCCAAAGTTTCTGGGCACTTAGGGGGATGTTCACCTGCCAAATGCACAGTAAATAGGTTGTTAAGGCTTCCCTGCTGAGAGATAAATTGAAAAAAAAAGAATGTAAATTAAAAAAAAAATTGGGGAAAAAAAATGCCATGGAGGGACTCTCTGGGTCTGGTATGGATTTTGACCACTTCCCCACCGACACATTGCAAAATGACACCAGCTAGAAACACTCCCTCCCTCCTGCAGCCCATCAGAGTACCAGTCTCCAGCTCATAAGAGTATCCGAGTACCTATCTGCAGCCCATCTCTATGAGGCATGGGCTGCCCATCTCATTCCTAGAGGCCCTGAAGTGTCAGCGCAAATACTCAACAAATGATACCTTTTTGAAAAGTAGACAGTTCAAGGTATTTAGTAAGAGGCATGGTGAATTTTTGAAGTTGTGATTTTTGGGAATTCTTGGGAAATTTTTATTTATTTTTTAAAACAAAATTGTCATAATAAAAAGTTATTTCTCAGACACAGCCTATGCATACTTGGAATTACATCACAGAAGCCCATGCCTCATAGAATATACATTGGGGTGTTTTCTTTCCAAAATAGGGTAATTTTGTGGATAATTCCACTGTCCTGGTGCAAAAAAAATTGCATTGATACATGTCCCCAGGGCAGTACTTGGGTCCCCATACACTTTTTATGGCAATAATTTATAAGCATAAGAGCCTTTAAAATGAGGAATTTTGATTTTTCATGTTCATGTCCCATAGTCTTTAACCACTAGAGAACCGCGCTATAGCCGAATAACAGCTACAGCGCGGACCTGCTTTGCCGGGACTACGTCTATTGACGTACTCCCGGCAGGGGCGCGCGCGGCGTGCTCTGTGATCGGCGAGTCTATGAGACTCGCCTGATCACGGATCCGAGCAAGGGGTCGATCCCGACCCCTTACCACGCGATCAGCTGTCAGCCAATGACAGCTGATCATGTGACAAAACAGAGCCGGTAATCGGCTATTTTTTCTCCTCACGCTGACGAGATTGAAGAGATTTGGGGGGGAAGAAACCTCTACCCCTGTGCCCAGGTCTTACCTGACCGAGCCCCTTAGCCTGATGTTTCTGCCTGCTGCCATCTGACACTGGCCTGTTAATCATCCATGCCTCTGCCTGCTACCTGTACTGCCCACTTATGGACCATGTTCCTGCCTACTGCTAGGACCAATACTTTGGCTGTGCTAACCGTGTCTTGCCCACTGTCTGGACAATTCATTTGGTTGTTGCTGACCACATCACTGCCTACTGCCTGGACCAATGCTTTTCTTTGGCTGTGCTGACAATATCTCTGCCTGCTGCCTGTACTGACTATAGACAGTATTCCTGCCTGCTGCCTGGACAATTTCTGTTGCTAACCACATCCCTGCCTGTTGCCTGGACCAATGCTCTACTCTGTGGACAACTGCACTACTAAAACCACTACATTGAGAACTGTGGACTGGATTTGATTTGTCAATAAAAGCAGTGCCACTCTTATACTGCAAAAGTGCATATTGACCTCCTTTAGGTAGTGGGGTGCATCCAAGCAGGTGAGGAGACACCCTTAGGAGGGGTGAAGAGCACCATGGTGAACAAAGATTGACAAAGATTGGTGTATGGTATTAAACGATTCACAGATTTATATATATATTTATATATATTTATACATACATATATATACACACACACATACACTACACAAATATATATTATAGTTTTTACACAGATGTGTTTAAATTATATTTTATTATTAATTATATGACCACTGATGCATTTTACTTATTGATGAATTTATGCACTAAAGGAGAGTGCTACACCCTTGAAGGCAATATATTTTTATTGCATTTGCACAGATGGTTAGATGAAGACTGATGCCTCCAATATTACTTAATTTTAAGCAGGTTTGTCTCATATTTAGCTAAAGGGATAGCATGGAGGATTTATTTATATATTTTTGTGTCAGAATAGTATTATCTCAGTCAGTCCTGTTATACTCACTGTAATTCCTCTATCCGGCTTGTTGTCAGAGCTGCCATCAGATCCCTGAAATGAGGACCCTTCAGATTGTTCTTAGACAGGTTTAGTGTCCTCAGTGTCCGGTTATTTCTTATTGCAGATGCCAGGTGGGGGCAGGAACTGTCTGTCAGGTGATTATAGGACAAACTGTAGAAGAAGAGAAGAATGTTACCCGAAGAAAATGATCTCCCCCAGGAATGAATGTGACTATTCTCTACATGAATGGAACTCATTTCTCTTTATTGGAATCATTTATATTAGATCACTTTATAAAACTCCAGGAAATGTAATTTTATAAAAAAAAAATTATAATGGAGTTGACCCCCCCAATATTGTCCTCCACGTGTAGAGACAGTGATTTCTCCATACACAGGATGAGCACAGAATACCACTGACATGACTCGTATTGTGCTATAATTCCTTTGTGTATGGAGCATGAATGGTATCAGCAGAGGCTGGAATCAGCATTGCTAGTGATAGGACGGGATGATTTTTTATCTAAAATTCTATTTATCCTTGCTTATAAGAGTACTCTGTACTCATAGGAAGTAATGGCACTAAAAAATAAATGTTCAGTAATGGGGAAGTCTTCAAGCACTGAATAGTAGATGAATAGAATAGTATGACAAAACATTGCATGAGGCTCTAAACACTCATTGCATTAAGACCAGATTCCCATATACAGTGTATGAATATCTATGTCATCTGCTTATATAGATACCAAAATAAATATAATGTTTTATAAAAAATTATAATGGAGTAGTAATATTGTCCTCCATGTGTAGAGATGGTAATATCTCCATACACAGGATGAGCACAGAATACCACTGACATGACTCGTATTGTGCTATAATATCCTTGTGTGTGGAGCATGAATGGTATCAGACAGCTAGTGATTGGATGGGATGATTTTTATCTGTGTAGCTCCCTGATCTTTAGGCAGGGTTGCTCCTAAATTTACCTGCCAGGTGTAGTTACCTTGGTCTATTGTTAGGGATCAATTGATTTCACACTAAGTCTGGGCGGCACAGTGGTGTAGTGGTTAGCACTCTCACCTAGCAGTAAAAATAGGGTTGCTGGTTCAAATCCCAACCACGACACTACCTGCATGGAGTTTGCATGTTCTCCCTGTGCCTGTGTGGGTTTCCTCTGGGTACTCTGGTTTCCTCCCACACTCCAAAGACACGCAGGTAGGTTAATTGGCTTCTGTCCAAAATTGGCCCTAGTATATGAATGGGGGACCTTGGATTGTGGCTCCTTGAGGGTGGGGACCAATGTGTGTGTGCAATGTACAGGGATAGGGACAATTGTAGACACTCACTCATCCAGGTTGAACTGGATGGACTGGTGTCTTTATTCAACCTTAGTAACTTAGTAACTAGGTCAGATTATAAGTATATGGGGTATCTCCTAAACCCCTTGGCCTGCTGGGGGAACCTATATATTTGGGTGTAGTCAGGTGATTGGTGTTCTGTGCCACCTGGATGGCTGTCTGGGTGGACGTGTGCTGTACTGCCCAGGCTGCTAGGCCAAAGATTGGGCCTATCCCGGGCACATCTGGCTGCTAGGATGTCTGAGGGCATATCCAGAAGCAGGAGAGTAGGCTTGCAGTCCAATCAGAAGTGACAGTTTTGTTGGCTGGAGAACCTGTCAAGGTCAAAGGTAGAGGGGAAGCTGTTGCCAGTAAGACACTGTCTTCCTTATTACCAGGGACCAGAATAAGTAACTGAAGCAAGTACCAGAGCAGCATTCTCACCAAACGGGCATGGTGAAGAATCAGCAAACTTCAGAGGGGATCAAGGCAGGGACCCAGCCAGCGGAGGTGACGCTTGCAGAGCAGCCTTGTGTGTCAAGCTAGAGACTGAGCAGGCCAGCAGGGGTGAAGCTTGAGAGGTACCTTGTGTGCCAAGCTAGGGACCCAGCAGAAGCGGGCATGAACCTTGAGCAAAATACCACTGTGAAGATTGGAGGAGCTCAAGGGATTCAGTAGCAGGGAATCAGTGGGTCTAGTGAAAGACCGGGAGCTCAGTGGGCTTAAGAACTACAAGGAGTGATTGTAGTGAAAGAGAAAGGAACTGTTACGTTTGTGTTATGAACTGTTAAATACTGTTAGGAAACAACATTCCTGCACATGCAGATGTGGCATCTTGCTGGATGCCTTTCCCTGCATGGCTGTCCTCCTATAAAAGTCTCGGAGTCTGCCAACTAATTTTGCAAGAGGGTGTCCTGGCCCTAACCCTCTCGCCCCCAAAAATATTGTTAAGAGGCACCCAATAATTATAACTGCTCTGCACCCACCATGCCTCACAACCCATTACATACAGAAGGATGTCAGCTATCCCTGACCCTGGAGGTCCTCATTAGACCAAAAGAGGCCTGGGAACTTGCTACATCTGATATTCTGTTTATCTCTGCTGATAAGAGCTCTATACTCCTAGGAAGTAATAGAACTAGTAGTGGGGAGATCTTCCAGCACTGAATACCGTATGGTCACGCCAGATGAAAAAAAATGTATGAGGCTCTGATCACTCATTGCAGTAAGATCAGATTTTCCCATGTATGAAAATCTATAATCCTATCTATTTATATAGATACCAAAATAAATGTAATGTTTACATTTTAAAGCTTATAGGGTCACCATGCATGTTACAATCGGATATTGTGCTCTTTATACAACTTTAAATCATAGTACCTACCCAATGTATGCAGTCAGTTTGTATCCAATTAGGCAAGCTTTTGCACTTCTTAGTTGGTAGGAGAGATAAAGAAAATTATGAAATCAGACTGTACTGTGTGTGCTCAGCTTTAACCACTTGCCTACTGGGCACTTTTACCCCCACCCAGGCCAATTTGCAGCTTTCAGCGCTGTCACACTTTAAATGACAATTGCACGGGCATGCTACACTGTATCCATATGAGATTTTTATAATTTTTTTCACACAAATAGAGCTTTCTTTTGGTGGTATTTATTCACCACTGGGTTTTGAATTTTTTGTTAAACAAACAAAAAAAAATGGAACATTTTGAAAAAAAGTATAGTTTGTTTAAAATATACTTTGTTCAAAATTTTGAAAAAAAGTATAGTTTGTTTAAAATATACTTTGTTTAAAATTTTCCAAACAGGTAATTTTTCTTCTTCATTGATGCGCTGATGAGACTGCACTCATGGGCATTGATAGTCTGCACTGATGAGGCGGCACTGATTAGCAATGATAGCCTGCACTGAAGGGCACTGATGAGACAGCACTGGTGGTCTCTGATAGTTGCCACTGATGGGCACTGCTAGGCTGAACTGATAGGTGGTACAGATGGGTACCCATAGGTGGCACTGGTAAGAGGCATAGATGAGCACTGGTAGGAGGCACTGATGGGTACAAATAGGTGACACTGAAGAGAAAGCACTGATGAGCATTGATAGGCACTGGTTGGAAGCACTAATGGACACTGTTTGCCAGCACTGATAAGCACTGATTGGCAGCACTGATGTGCATTGATAGGCAGCATTGGTGGGCACTGCTGAAGCTTCACTGATCATCAGCACACTGATAATTAGTGCCCTTATTATCAGTGTAGATGTCCCTTTGACATAAGCTGGTTATCTGCTCTCTTCTCCTCACCTATAGCTGTCAGCATGAGGAAAGGAATGCCGATAACCAAATTGTGTTTACAATTTTTTCAGCTGTCAAGGGTTCTGTGATAACACTGATCTGTGATCAGCTGTGTCCGAAGGACACAGCAATCACAGAGCGAGACCCTTACATGCTGAAGGGGGCACATGGGTAACACGATCACAGAAGGACGCCCATGGAAAGCCTACCGGCAAAGTAAGCTAATGCTGTAGTCATCTTATGGCTATAGCATGGGTGAGAAATGGTTAAGCAAGCCACATATTATAAAATATTATTATTGCAGTGGAAGGAATGAAAATTGCTCAATTTCCCCATCAACACAATCAGAATTGATGGGGAAATGACTACTGCAGTGCTATTATGTTCTGCTAACAAGGGGCCTATCAGGCTAGCAGAACACAATGATCAATGCTAACTGCTATAGACCACCACCAGGGATTGCATGCAAAAATTCTGAAAGGCTGGTTGTAGTGAATTCAATTGAATCAACTTCAGTACAATAAGCCTACACATAGATGGATCAAATCTCGGCTGTTCCCTGCTGAACTGGTTGAGATTTGATCCATTCATGGCCAGCTTTAGAAAAAGTCTAATTTATAGATGATAACAGAGGTAGATAAGATTCTAAGATTTAAAAAACTGAATGTTAAGCTGTCACAAAATGTTATTGTCTCAGTCAGTCCTGTTATACTCACTCTAATTGCTCTATCCGGGTTGTTGTCAGAGCTTCCATCAGATCCCTGAAATGAGGACCCTCCAGATTGTTCCCAGACAGGTTCAGTGTCCTCAGTGTCTGGTTATTTCTTATTCCAGATACCAGGTGGGGGCAGGAACTGTCTGTCAGATGATTATTATCCAATCTGTAGAAGAAGAGAAGAATTTTACCAGAAGAAAGTGGATTTCTCCCCCAAGAATGAATGTAACTATTCTATACGTGAATGGAACTCATTTCTCTTTATTTGGATCATTTATATTAGATCTCGCTATAAAACTCCAGCAAATAGAATTCTAAAAGAAAGATGTTATAATAAAGTATAGAGATGGGCAAAAGTTGTTATAATAAAGTATAGAGATGAGAAAAAATTCGGTCCAGAAATTCGCCCGTTTGGCGGACACTCATATTTGACGGTAGCTCAGTGGGATGTTCGCCTGCCAAACATGCCTACTATGCACTGCACACTTCCTAGTGCATTCTAGGGCCCTAATTGGATGAAGCCTTGATGCTGACCACTTGTCAGATGCAAGGCTTTACCAAGTAGCACTGTCTGAGCCCTGATTGGACAAAGTGATGATTGCTTTCTCCAATCACAGCTCAGTGCTCATAGTCCCACCCCACACTATAAAATGTAACTTCCCATAGAAATCTCTTGTAGCGTGTTGGAGTGGAGATAGAGCAGAGCTTAGTATGCTACTAAATAGTTAGTGTGTTCACTTACCCTATTTATCGGCGTATAACAAGCACTTTTTTCCGCTTAAAATCAGGGGAAAATCACGGGTGCGTGTTATACGCCAATCCTCCATATTTTGGAGCCTCTGGGTGGCTTTCAGCCGCCTTCAGCCCTTCTCTGCAGCTCTCAGCGGCTTTTGGCCCTTCTCTGTGGCTTTCGGCCACCTTGGGCCCTTCTCGGCAGCCGAAAACCACCGAGAATGGCCAAGAGCAGCCGAAAGCTGACGAGAAGGGCCGAAGGTGGCCAAAAGCCGTCGAGAATGGCCGAAGGCGGCCAAGAACTACCGAGCCCTGCCGAGATACACAGGACATCTCTGCTGCGCCATTTTTAAAAATAAAAAATGAACATAAAACAGAGAAGGCTGAAAATTACACTGACAAGAGGACAACGATGGACAAGGCTGCAATGATGGACAAGCTGCAATAATAGGCTGGCTGCAATGATGGACAAGCTTCATGACAAAGCTGTAAATGACACTGACAAGGCTTCAGATGGACACTGATAAGGCTGCATTGATGGGCATTTAAATGTAAGTTTTTTTTCCTTAAACTTCCCTCCTAAAAGTTTTTTTCCTTAAAATTCCCTCCTAAACTTGGGGTGCGTGTTATACGCCGATAAATACGGTATCATGATTCTGAGTGTAGAGTAAACGTTTAGTGTAAGTATATTGTATAAGATTAGTGTGTCAGTATAGTGTGTTAGTGTTTTTAGAGCTGTATATCCTTTTTTCTGGTTACTGCGTGTTTTTTTTTTGTTTTTGTTTTTTGTCCACTGCCTGCCCCTTTTTTTTTAATTGTCAGCCACAGTTTTTCTGACTGCAACACTGGTGTCCCCCCTTTCTTATTGTTTTTATTTTTCTAAATAATTTTTAAATTTCTGTCAGCATCCACCAAACACCACTTTTCATTCACACTTCACTTTTCATTGAATAAAGTGCATCCAATTACACATTTCTTAGTATCTATAAAATTTGGGAATTAAGCTCCCATCATGTCTGGCCAACAAGGCAGATGTTCCAATGCCACTATGAGGGGGCCAGTAGAGTCTGTGTCCACATGCAAAGGTGGATGTGGTCAGTCCTCAGTAGTGATGGACGAACTTCCGACGGGACGTTTCGCGAACGCGAAATGCGAACGGACCCAAACGTTCGCGAAACAGAACGTTCGCCGCGGGCCCCATTGACTTCAATGGGAGGCGAACTTTGCAAACCTTCATGTCGAATTTGCGGCCACGTGGTAATTATTAGGGGGTAAAACGTAGTCCCACCATCTGGACAATGACATAATACATGTATGAGGTGAATTTGGGATCGATAACTACAAGCATTTTTATTTTATTTGGGAAATTGTTCTAACAATTCAGGACTATGGAGCTAATGAAGGCAATGGAGGAGAGGGAAGGTCAGGGACCAGGGTAGGCAAAGAAGAGGGTGCAGGAGATGATCACCAGCAGCGTGACATACCGGAATGACACATGCACCGTGATAGAGGCATCTGACAGCAGCACCGTAATACAGAGCACTGACAGCAGCACCGTGACATACAGCGCTGACAGCAGCACCGTGACATACAGCGCTGACAGCAGCACCGTGACATACAGCGCTGACAGCAGCACCGTGACATACAGCGCTGACAGCAGCACCGTGACATACAGCGCTGACAGCAGCACCGTGACATACAGCGCTGACAGCAGCACCGTGACATACAGCGCTGACAGCAGCACCGTGACATACAGCGCTGACAGCAGCACCGTGACATACAGCGCTGACAGCAGCACCGTGACATACAGCGCTGACAGCAGCACCGTGACATACAGCGCTGACAGCAGCACCGTGACATACAGCGCTGACAGCAGCACCGTGACATACAGCACTGACAGCAGCACCGTAAGCAGCCCCAGGAGGAAGTCAGCACAGCACAGGGATGGTGTGATCCCCTCATAATAAGAACCCCCAGGAGGAAGTCAGCACAGCACAGGGATAGTGTGATCCCTTCATAATAAGAACCCCCAGGAGGAAGTCAGCACAGCACAGGGATATCATAAGCAGCCCCAGTAGAAATATGACACCGCTCAACCTCTTCAAAGAGGAGGGTAGGGGCATATAGTACGGTGTGCTTTTTTGGGTCAAGGAAGTGAGCCAAATGAATTAAGAAGGTCTGTGTGCTTGATTAAAAAAATAGTTTATAGACATATACATGGTCTACTGGTCACATGTGTTGAATTCCTCCGAGATCCATGCCTCATTCATTTTTAGAAATGTGAGGTAGTTAACACTGTGGTGAGCTAGGCGAGTACGCTTATCGGTCACAATCCCCCCTGCTGCGCTGAACGTCCTTTCGGACAGGACACTGGATGAGGGGCAAGCCAACAGTTCGATTGCAAATTGGGCAAGCTCTGGCCAGAGGTCAAGCCTGCCCACCCAGTAGTCTAGGGGTTCATCACTCCTCAGAGCGTCCACATCGGCCGTTAACCCAATGTAGTCGGACACCTGACGGTCTAGGCGTTCCCTGATGCTGGATCCGGATGACACCTGTCGATGGGTCGGCTGAAAGAATGACCTCATATCCGAAGTCACCAACACATCTTCAAACCGGCCTCTTCTTGCAGGCGCTGTTGGATTGGTACCCGCAAATCCTTCTCTGGGAGTGGGAATTGCTCCTCTGCCAGCGCACGCAAAAGCAGAATGCAGCATTTCTCGAAGCAAGGCCTGGAAGTGCTGCATTCTGACAGCCCTCTGCGACGGCGGTAACATTTCCGCCATTTTGTGTTTGTACCGGGGGTCTAAGTACGTTGCCACCCAGTACTGGTCCTTGACCCTCATGCTTTTTATACGGGGGTCCCTATTAAAACACTGGAGCATGAAGGCCCCCATTTGCACTAAAGTGGAAGCGGTGTGGTGGCCTGGCTCCTGCTCATCATCCAGGATAATGTCGTCCTCTTCATTCTCCTCTCCCCATCCACGCACAACAGGGATCCCAGAAAGGTTTAAAGCATGCTCTTCTTGCTCCTGCTCATCCGCCCCGGCACCATCCTCCTCTGACTCCTCATCAGACTCCTGTTGTTGACTTGTCTCAGATAGAGTAGCCCCCCCTGGGAATTCATCCAGCATTGCGACTTCCTCATCTTCCCGCTCCTGCTCCTCCACAGCCTGATCAATGACACGACGCAATGCACGCTCCAGAAAGAAGGCATAAGGTACCATGTCACTGATGGCGCCATGGCTGCGACTGACCAGTTTGGTGATCTCCTCAAATGGCCGCAGAAGTCTGCATGTGTCGCGCATGAGCAGCCACTGGCGCGGTGAAAAAAAACCCAGCTCCCCAGAACCGTTTCTTTCGCAGAGTTCATACAGGTAGACGTTAACTGCACGTTTCTGCTGGAGCAGCCTATCAAGCATATAGAAGGTTGAGTTCCATCGCGTCGGGCAATCGCAAATAAGACGTCTGACCGGCAGATGGTGTCGCCGCTGAATGTCAGCAAGGCGAGCCATGGCCGTGTAAGATCTTCTGAAATGGGCCGAGATTTTCCTTGCCTGCCGCAAGATGTCCTGGACCCCAGGGTATTTGACAAGGAATCGCTGCACGACCAAGTTTAAGACGTGTGCCATGCACGGCACGTGCGTGATTTTGCCCTGTTTCAATGCGCTAAGCAGATTGGCACCGTTGTCACACACCACTTTACCAACTGTCAAATTGAGCGGTGTTAGCCACTCATCTGCCTGTGAACGCAAAGCTGAAAGGAGTGCCGGGCCAGTGTGGCTCTTTGCTTCCAGGCACAACAGACGCAGCACGGCATGGCAACGTCTCACCTGGCATGTGGAATAGGTTCTGGGGAGCTTGGGCGGTGCAGTGGAAGAGACGCTAGCAGCGGAAAAGGAGGAGGCAGCTGAGGAGGAGAGGGAGGAGGATGGAGTAGGAGGAGGAGAAGAAGAGTCAGGCCTGCATGCAATCCGTGGCGGTAAAACCAAATCTACACGGGTGCCACGGGTTACATGCTTGACGGCCGTCAGAAGGTTCACCCAGTGGGCAGTAAAACTGATATACCTTCCCTGCCCGTGTTTGCTAGACCACGTGTCTGTGGTCAGATGTATCTTGGCACCGACACTGTGTGCCAGAGATACATTCACTTGCCGCTGAACATGGCCATATAGCTCTGGGATGCCCTTCTCTGAGAAATACTTCCTTCCTGGGACCTTCCATTGTGGTGTTCCAATGGCCACAAATTTGCGAAAGGCCTCCGAGTCCACCAGTTTATATGGCAGTAGTTGGCGGGCTATGAGTTCTGACAAGCCAGCCGCCAACCGTTGGGCAAGAGGGTTATCCGGCATCATCATTTTTTTACGCTCAAACATTAGGCCCACGGAAGCCTGCCTTTTTGCAGAAAAATGTGAGCTTGGCGTGATGGAAGGTGGAGTGGAGGACAATTGTGAGGAGAGAGGAGAAGGAGAAGTAGAAGACGAGGCTGGACGGTGAGAGCCTGCAGTGTGGCTTTGTGTGTTCCGTTGCTCCCACTGGGCTCGGTGATGGCTGCTCATGTGCCTTCTTAAGGCGGTCGTCCCTAGGTGAGTATTGGGCTTACCGCGACTAACGCGTTGACTGCAAAGATTGCAGATGGCAACGCTATTGTCAGCAGCGGACACGTTAAAAAAAGCCCACACTGCGGAGCCATGTGCCGGTGTCCTGGGAGCGCCAGATGTGACCGTACATGGTCGATGACTCGCTCCTGATACATTTGCAGTCTGCTTTGTCCCTGCTGTGCAATGTAAGTCATTGCTGCTTCTCCTCCCTATCTGCTGGTCCATATCTCCCTCTGAACTCCCCTCCTCTTCCTCTCTTGTGGGCACCCACGTGACATCACTAGACACGTCATCATCAACGTCACCTTCCCCACCGCTATAAGTAGAGATCTCGGAGTAGGCAGCAACACCGGGGACCAACCTCCTCCTTGGGCTGATCTGGGTACTGGCGTCAGACTGCTGAGTAGCGCTTGTTGCTACCTCCTCTTCCTGATCCAATACCAAGAGTGGCTGCGCATCAGAAATGTCCTCTTGATATGGATCGGAAAATAATTCCAGTGACTCAAGCGGAAGGTATGTGGTGGTGGTGGTGGTGGTCGTGTTGTTGGTGGTAGTGTCTTTGGGGGTGCACATAGCAGAGAGTGAAGAAGAGGGTGCAGATCGAGAGGATGAGGAGGGTGCAGAAGAGTAAGGCTGAGCGAGCCACTCAACCAAGTCTGGTGCATCCTTTAAAGTAATTGAACGCACCTTCTGCAACTTCCCACTTTGGCTCAAGCCTGTTGCTCCTGCCCTACCCCTACCACCCCTGCGGAAGGGCCTGCCTCTTCCTCTGCATGTCATTTTTTAAATGACCCTGTGACAAAACTCTTAGTCCCTATACCGCTGAAGGACTGCTGCAGTATAGGTGAGCGGTCAGCAGTGGTGCACGTCAACCCTATCTATTGTGGACCGATAGCGGTCCTTACAGAACAGCAGACTGTACCGCACTCAAGCCTATGTACCGTAGCACCCTATACCAAGTTACCAGTCCTTATAAGAACTTTTGTGGACCAAGCAGGTTGTGTATTAGTGTTTAGCAGACTGTACGTCAGTCCCTATACCGCTGAAGGACTGCTGCAGTATAGGTGAGCGGTCAGCAGTGGTGCACGTCAACCCTATCTATTGTGGACCTATAGCGGTCCTTACAGAACAGCAGACTGTACCGCACTCAAGCCTATGTACCGTAGCACCCTATACCAAGTTACCAGTCCTTATAAGAACTTTTGTGGACCAAGCAGGTTGTGTATTAGTGTTTAGCAGACTGTACGTCAGTCCCTATACCGCTGAAGGACTGCTGCAGTATAGGGCAGCGGTCAGCAGTGGTGCACGTCAACCCTATCTATTGTGGACCGATAGCGGTCCTTACAGAACAGCAGACTGTACCGCACTCAAGCCTATGTACCGTAGCACCCTATACCAAGTTACCAGTCCTTATAAGAACTTTTGTGGACCAAGCAGGTTGTGTATTAGTGTTTAGCAGACTGTACCTCAGTCCCTATACCGCTGAAGGACTGCTGCAGTATAGGGCAGCGGTCAGCAGTGGTGCACGTCAACCCTATCTATTGTGGACCGATAGCGGTCCTTACAGAACAGCAGACTGTACCGCACTCAAGCCTATGTACCGTAGCACCCTATACCAAGTTACCAGTCCTTATAAGAACTTTTGTGGACCAAGCAGGTTGTGTATTAGTGTTTAGCAGACTGTACCTCAGTCCCTATACCGCTGAAGGACTGCTGCAGTATAGGGCAGCGGTCAGCAGTGGTGCACGTCAACCCTATCTATTGTGGACCGATAGCGGTCCTTACAGAACAGCAGACTGTACCGCACTCAAGCCTATGTACCGTAGCACCCTATACCAAGTTACCAGTCCTTATAAGAACTTTTGTGGACCAAGCAGGTTGTGTATTAGTGTTTAGCAGACTGTACGTCAGTCCCTATACCGCTGAAGGACTGCTGCAGTATAGGGCAGCGGTCAGCAGTGGTGCACGTCAACCCTATCTATTGTGGACCGATAGCGGTCCTTACAGAACAGCAGACTGTACCGCACTCAAGCCTATGTACCGTAGCACCCTATACCAAGTTACCAGTCCTTATAAGAACTTTTGTGGACCAAGCAGGTTGTGTATTAGTGTTTAGCAGACTGTACCTCAGTCCCTATACCGCTGAAGGACTGCTGCAGTATAGGGCAGCGGTCAGCAGTGGTGCACGTCAACCCTATCTATTGTGGACCGATAGCGGTCCTTACAGAACAGCAGACTGTACCGCACTCAAGCCTATGTACCGTAGCACCCTATACCAAGTTACCAGTCCTTATAAGAACTTTTGTGGACCAAGCAGGTTGTGTATTAGTGTTTAGCAGACTGTACGTCAGTCCCTATACCGCTGAAGGACTGCTGCAGTATAGGGCAGCGGTCAGCAGTGGTGCACGTCAACCCTATCTATTGTGGACCGATAGCGGTCCTTACAGAACAGCAGACTGTACCGCACTCAAGCCTATGTACCGTAGCACCCTATACCAAGTTACCAGTCCTTATAAGAACTTTTGTGGACCAAGCAGGTTGTGTATTAGTGTTTAGCAGACTGTACCTCAGTCCCTATACCGCTGAAGGACTGCTGCAGTATAGGGCAGCGGTCAGCAGTGGTGCACGTCAACCCTATCTATTGTGGACCGATAGCGGTCCTTACAGAACAGCAGACTGTACCGCACTCAAGCCTATGTACCGTAGCACCCTATACCAAGTTACCAGTCCTTATAAGAACTTTTGTGGAACAAGCAGGTTGTGTGTTAGTGATTAGCAGACTGTACGTCAGTCCCTATACCGCTGAAGGACTGCTGCAGTATAGGGCAGCGGTCAGCAGTGGTGCACGTCAACCCTATCTATTGTGGACCGATAGCGGTCCTTACAGAACAGCAGACTGTACCGCACTCAAGCCTATGTACCGTAGCACCCTATACCAAGTTACCAGTCCTTATAAGAACTTTTGTGGAACAAGTGAGTTGTGAATGTTTAGCAGACTGCAGCAGAAGGGCAGCAGTCAAGTATAATATCCTTTCTATATTTGGAAGAAAGAATATTATACATGTACAAGCCTATTACTGTACCACTGATACCAGTCCTGAAAAGAACCTTTGTGGAACTAATAATAACAGCAAGTCTTTAAAATTACCCTCACTGCCTGACAACACTGCTTCCTTCCTGTCCCTATACAAATTGGCAAAAAAAGAGAACGATTAGTGGTTACTGGAACAGCTCTTTTGTGGACCTTGATAGTAACAGCTAATGATGATGATGATGATGATGATGATGAAAGACTAATCTGGCTGTCCCTGTAGCATACACCGTCCTTTCCCTTTCTCTAAACTAACAAAAGACACTCAGGCTGCTGCAAGAATCAGCAGCACAGCAAACCTATCAACACCTAACACCTATACCAGTCCTGAAAAGAACTTTTGTGTACCAAATAGCTAGTGGTTTATCTCTCCCTACTCCACACAGGAACCTGTCCCTATCGTAACAGAAGAAAGAATGTAAAATGGCCACCGGATCGGGTGTATTTATAGGTTAGGGGGAATGTACAAGTGTCCATGTGCTGTCATGTCTCAATTGGCTGTCCTGTATCACATGATAAACGTGTCACCAAAGGTTAAAGTTCTTGTATACATTAAACACGTAAGTCCGCCGCGGCGAACGACGGAAAAAGGCGTTCGAACGTGCGGACCGCGAATGTCGGAAATTCGCCGCGAAACGACCGCCGGGCGAACCGTTCGGCCATCACTAGTCCTCAGGCACCTTTGTCTCCGTTTAGTGATGTTGCCCATCCTATCCAGCCACAGCATGCAGATGTGGTGGTGGACTGGCTTACTAAACCATCCTCATCCGCTATGACCCAAGCTGTTTTGGAGTTGGGGGAGTCCCACTTGCAGAAAACAACATCACAGTTTAACATTGCTTGTGTTAATAAAGCGATCTCAGTTTTTGTTTGCGGGCTGAAAAAAAAAAAAACTTAATGTGTACCAGACTTTAAAAAAAGACTACGTATAGCTGATAGCAGGGCTAAATACATTTCTTAGACTCATAAAACTGAATATTAATCTGTCCCAGAACATTATTGTCTCAGTCAGTCCTGTTATACTCACTGTAATTCCTCTATCCGGCTTGTTGTCAGAGCTTCCATCAGATCCCTGAAATGAGGACCCTCCAGATTGTTCTCAGACAGGTTTAGTCTCCTCAGTGTCTGGTTATTTCTTATTCCAGATGCCAGATGGGGGCAGGAACTGTCTGTCAGGAGAATTCTATACAATCTGTAGAAGAAGAGAAGAATGTTCCCAGAAGAAAATTAATTTCTCCCCCAGGAATGAAAGTTACTATTCTCTACATGAATGAAACGTATTTCTCTTTATTGGCATTATTTATATTATATCACTTCATAAAACTCCAGGAAATTTAATTTTATAAAAAAAAAATCTTATAATGGAATAGACCCCCCCAATATTGTCCTCCATGTGTAGAGACAGTGATATCTCCATACATGGTATGAGCACAGAATAAAACAGACATGACTTGTATTGTGCTATAATTTCCTTGTGTATGGAGCATGAATGGTATCAGCAGACAGTGTGAGGCCGGAATCAGCATTGATAGTGATTGGATGGGATGATTTTTATCAAAAATTCTATTTATCTCTGCTGATAAGAGCTCTGTACTCATAGGACGTAATGGCACTAAACAAAGTAATGTTCAGTAATGGGGTAGTCTTCAAGCACTGAATAGTAGATGAATAGAATAGTATGACAAAACATTGTATGAGGCTCTGAACACTCATTGCATTAAGACCAGATTCCCATATACAGTATATGAATATCTATGTCATCTGTTTATATAGATACCAAAATAAATATCATGTTTACATTTTAAAGCTTATAGGGTCACCATACATGTTACAATCCAATATTACGCTCTTTTACAACTTTAAACCAAACTGTTATAGACTGCCGGCATTGACTGCATGCAAAAGATCTGAGAGGCTGGTTGAACTGAAGTCAATTGATAGATAAACTTCAATACAACCAGCCTGCCCATAGATGGAGCAAATCTCAGCTGGTCCCAACTGAAGCGGTCGAGATTTGATCCATTTATGGCCAGCTTTAGGAAAAGTCGAATTTATTGCTGATAACAAAGTCAGATAAGATCCTAAGATTTCAAAAACTGAATGTAAAAAACTGTCCCAGAATATTATTGTCTCAGTCATTCCTGTTATACTTACTGTAATTCCTCTATCCGGCTTGTTATCAGAGCTTCCATCAGATCCCTGAAATTAGGACCTTCCAGGTTGTTATCAGAGAGGTCAAGTCTCCTCAGTGTCTGGTTATTTCTTATTCCAGATGCCAGGTGGGGACTGGAACTGTCTGTCAGGTGATTATTATCCAATCTGTAGAATAAAATAATGTTATCAGAAGAAAATGAATTTCTCTCCCAGTAATGAATGTAACTATTCTCTACATGAATGCAAGTCATTTTCATTATTGGAAGCAGTCATATTCAATCACTTTATAAAACTCCAGTAAATATATTTAAAAAAAGAAAAAAAAAGAAAAAGAAAAATGTTGTAATGGAATAGACCCCAAATATGGTCATCCAGGTATAGAGGCGGTGATATCTCCATACACATGAAAACCACAGAATACCACCACTGACATGACTTATATTGTGCTCTATTCTCCTTGTGTATGGAGCATGAATGGTATCAACAGACAGTGTGAGGCCAGAATAAGCATTGCTAGTGATTGGATGGGATAATTTGTATTTGATATTCTATTTATCTCTGCTGATAAGAGCTCTGTATGCATAGAAAACAATAGGAAGAATATCACTGACATGACTATGATTGTGCTATTAGACATGTGCAATTTGTTTTGGTCTGAATATAAATTCAGACACATTTTTGGATGTTCGGAGATTTGGATTTATCCAAATCTCTGTAACTAATAGTAACAAATTTTATAGAAGTTTGTTTAATCCTGCATATTCATTTTCTAACAAATTCCAAATTTTTGGACTAACTCAAATTCTGTGTGACAAATAGCTGGTTGTTAAGGAGTAGGCCAGGAAGCCGTCCGCTGCGTCCTTAAAACATGACTCATCAGCTGACCACTGACAGCTGAAATGTAAACAAAAGAATGCTGGCAATGAAAATTTCTGAAAAAAAATAAATTGTGGGGTTCCCCCAATCCATACCAAGCCCTTTGGGTCTGGTATGAATTTTAAGAGGAACCCCATGCCAAATAAAAAAAATGGAGTGGGGTCCTTCCCAAAACCCATGCCAGACCCTTATCCAAGCATGCAGCCCAGCAGGCCAGGAAAGGTAGGGGATAAGTGAGTGCCCCCCTCCTGAACCATACCAGGCCACAAGTCCTCAACGTGGTACATGCCCATGTTAATGGGGACAAATTTGCCTATTTCCCACAACCCTGGACAGAGATTGTGGGGGTCTGTGGGTGGGAGGCTTATCGTAATCTGGAAGCCCCCTATAACAAGGAAGCCTCCAGATCCTGGCCTCCCATGTGAGTGAGTATCTGTGCAGTGGGAATTGTGATTGATGATGAATTTGCACGAGGGGGAACTTTTTTATTTTTTTAATAAAGAACTTGCCAAAAATTTGTGTTATGTATTTACTCAATTTTTACACTCTTTTGGTGAATGGTTAGGGATACCATGTACCCCATACTCATTCACATGGGGGCCTGGGATCTGGGGGGCCCCCTTGTTAAAGGGGACTTTCAGATGCTGATAAGCCCACAGACTCCCACAGCCACCGTCCAGGGTTGTGGGGAAAAGGCCCTTGTCCCCATCAACATGGGGACAAGATGCTTTGGGCTGGGGGAGGCAGAGCCCCCTACCCTAAAGCACCCCCCATGTTGAGGGCATGTGGCCTGGTATGGTTCAGGAGGAGGGGTGCTCACTCTCACCCCCTTTCCTGGCCTGTCGGGCTGCATGTTCAGATAAGGGTCTGGTATGGATTTTGGGGGGAACCCTAAATCCATACCAGACCCAAAGGGGGGGACTTCACGCTGTTTTTTTTTTTTTTTTAAATCCTTACCGGCATCTGCAAATTAAACAAAACTAAACTAAACAAATTCTGAAACAAATTAATACAAAATTAGAAATATAAGAACCTATTCAAAACCAAACAAATTTTTCCATGCTGCGCATGTCTATGTGCTGTAATCTTCTTGTGTATGGAGCATGAATTGTATTAGCAGACAGTGTGAGGCCACAAAAAGCATTGCTAGTGATTGGACGGGATGATCTTTATCTGATGTAGCACACTCTACTGTAGAGCTAGGTTGCACATCTTTTTTTGCAGTGAATGAAAATTGTTTGACTTGGCTGGCAGCCAAGCCTGTTTTGAATATGGGTATGGGTAAGTGACTCAGGGAGGCTGTATGATTCATCAGACAGCACCTCTTGTACCTCCCCCTACTTGCTGAAACCTTGGAGAAACTTCCAGAAGAATGGGAGGGAGGTTAGGAGGAGCTGCCTGGAGTATTGATGAGGGCCTCTTGCCAATCCCTGGCCAAATGGGCTGTCAGGAGGAGGACACCTCTTAAATACTTAGAGACAGCTCAGCATGGACAGTGAGGTGTTGGGTGGAAGATTGGAGATGGAGTGCTGAGAAGGCTGTTGGAAGCCCTTAAGAGTGCCCCCTAGTCTAGGGGGGTGACCTCAGGCCTGGGGCTCAGGTGCTCGAGGGATCCTCTACAACACACAAAGAAGTCCTGTCCTGGATGCACAGGAGCGGGAGTGAACCAGCTTATCTAGGAGATCTCCAAGGAGAAGTCAGCAAAGAGGGCTGGTGAGTGAGCAGTCTGGCAGGACTGTGGGAAATAGTCAGGTGGCCTAGTGAAAAGGGCAGCTGCAGCCAGGCAAGCTGGCAGTGCCTGAAGAGGTGGTGCTGAAATCAGTAGTCACAGGGATGGAACCTGGACAATGACTTTTCTACACAACTAAGGGACCCGCGGTCCCTGCCTGTAAAGGGATTTTGCTGGATCTGGCCAGATCCCATTAAAAGTGTTCCAGCTGGATCTGAGTTGTTCTGCAAGCAAGTGATGTGCTGGAGGAAGAGGAGTGTATATGTAGACTGTATATAGCTGAAGTGTCCCTGAAGAAATTTGTTTCAGTCAAGTGGGCATCCCATAATAATCCCATCCCCATCCAAGTTCAACACTCCTAATAAACAAAAAAAACAAAGCTGCTGGACTGTTTCCTGACTATAGTGTGCCTGTGGAATTTGGTGTGCCTGGCTGTGCAGGGTGGGGGATCCCCATTAACCAGCAGCTTCTGTGGGGATGCACTACACCAATATTCTATTTATCTCTGCTGATAAGAGCTCTGTACTCATAGGAAATAATGGAGAGATTTCTGCCAATGAACAGCAGGTGGCTATATCAAGTAGGGCTCTGTTTTAACTAGTGCAATTTCAGATGTGATTTGAGTTGCACAGATTCACATCACATTCACAATAGAAATCTTGTTTGTTTTCAATGGTGCCCATTCACATCAATGTAACTCAGCATGGTGCCATTTTGGGAAAGGTTCCTTTACTACTTTGGTGTGATTCCAATGCAATTATAGAATATGCAAACTACATCTAAATTGCATCCAAGTTGCATTACATAATCTAACTGAAAGTCAGATTGAAATCAGATTACAGAAGTGTGAACCTAGCCTAAAATAAATTACGTATGAGGCTCTAATTGCTCATTGAAGTAAAATTTAATTCCCTGTGTATGATATCATTTTAATCTTATCTCCTTTACCAGATATCTACATATTTTCATTATAAAAGACTTTAATAAGATATTAGGAAAATACCATTTGCTGGTCTTATTAACTTCCAACAAGACAACTTTCAGTGAACAGCTATTTATAGAGTCCAAAGATCCATTTTGATGATATCAACTTTTTTTATTATAAGTTTTGGTTATAAAACTATACCAGAATATTATTGTCTCAGTCAGTCCTGTTATACTCACAATAATTTCTCTATCCGGGTTGTTGTCAGAGCTTCCATCAGATCCCTGAAATGAGGACCCTCCAGATTGTTCTCAACCAGGTCCAGTGTCCTCAGTGTCTGGTTATTTCTTATTCCAGATGCCAGGTGGGGGCAGGAACTGTCTGTGAGGCGATTTATATCCAAACTATAGAAAAAGAGAAGATCGGATGATTTTTATCTGATATTCCATTTATTTCTGCTGATAAGTGCTCTATACTCGTAGGAAACAATTAAGAGCTCCCCTGACACTGATATCTGTATAAGGCTTTTAGAAAAATATATTTTTATTGACTATCAAGAGTAAACAAGGTAGACATAAACAAAAAGACGTGACCATAATACCCAAAAAGGTAAAATCCAGGTAGAAAAGACCGTGGATAAACCCGGATAAAAGGCAGGGTACAGACAAACCAGAGCACTCTGTGATGGCAAAAAAGAAACAACCACAAGGCTGGGTGAGTTGGGCAGATCAAAAACAAACATAAGGGAGAAAGAGAAAAAGAGGGAAGGAGTAAAGTATTAGAAATAAAAAAGTAAAGGGCTAAGAAAGTAGTGGATATTGCACTGTAAGGCAAATGTTGGGCGGAAACCCTGGAAGGAAAATATCCAATACTAAAGTGTCTAGCAAAGGTTGATAAAGATTAAGCACTAGGTCCCACAGTCGCCGAATAGGTGGGCATGCCCTCCAAATATGAAGAAAAGTTCCTGAAGAGACATGAAAACACAAGCAAGAATGTGACTGAGAAGGGAAAATGCAATGCAATTTAGTTGGGTAAAGTACCACCTGGAAATCAATTTAAAGTTTCATTCTTGGGTAGCACAAGCCATGGAAAGTGTACGAGTATTAACAAAAATCCAGCCCAAATCGCTCTCTGAAAAGGAACATCTGAGCTTAGAAGATCACTTAGTTGTATAGGGGGAGATTAGAAGAAAACCAGTGCAACAGGAGAGTATACATTTTGACAATGGTGTGAGTCAGAGGCAAGAATGCAATGCACAGTTTAAAAGCTCTGTAACTGGAGAAAAGAAAACCAGAGACCCCATTGAGGACCATGCATGGCTGAAAGCAAAGAGTCTTCTGATGTCATGTGATGTCACAAGATGTCAGAGGGGTGGGATCACCTGTTTACGCCATCGGGTGGCCCACGCCCTCAGCTATATTACAGCTGTAATCTTGAAAAGTTGGCAGTCACGGGACGCCTCCCATTGAGGCAGAGTTTTTTCCAGGTTTTTTTTCAGGTTGTCGGCACTGTGATTGAAGTTTGTGGGACAGTTTTATTAATTTTTTTAATAAAGGAATTGGCTCCTGTAATTTTTTCTTTTTTGACACTTTTTTGGGTGAATGTGTAGGGGTACAATGTACCTGATTTCCATACACACATGGGGGCAGGATCTGGGGGCCCCTTGTTAAATCTGGGGGCTTCCAGATTCCGATAAGCCCCCGGCCCGCAGACCCCTATAACCAACAGGCAAGGGTTGTGGGGAAGAAGCCCCTGTCCCCATCAATGTGGGGAAGAGGAGTTTTGGGTGGGACCCCAAAGCACCCTCTATATGTTGAGGCCTGCCAGGTTGCATGCTCGGATAAGGGCCCGGTATGGATTTTAGGGGGGACCCCCACGCCATTTAAAAAAAAAAAAAATTGGCAAATAGTTCACCTTAATATCCATACCAGACCCAAAGACCCTGGTAATGGACTGGGGAGGGAACTCATGAAATTTGTTTTCAATGATTTTTATATTTACAGGATCTGGCCTTACATTACAGCCGCGAGCAGTTTTAAATGAAATTTTTTCCTTTAGAAATGTAATTTTGCTGCTCTCATTTATTTCACTTTGTACAGTCGCCGTGTAAGCAGCTGCACATAGTGTGGGGCATGGACTTCTCCCCCTAAGCCAATCATGGCTCTCATAGCAGAGAACGCAGTTATTTGCCAAAGCATGCTTTGGCCAATCAACAGCTGTCAATGCACTGTAATCTCGCAGTGCATTGACGATCTCGCAGTGCATTATGGTTAAATTTCCTGCGAATGCCCCATAATGTTCTAAATTCAGCGAATGGGCGAACATCCGATGTACTGGGGGGACTAACATTGATGGGCATATATGAGGCTGCGCTGATGGGCACTGATCAGGCTGCATTAATGGGCACTGGTGAGGCTGCATTAATGGACACTGGCAAGGCTGCATTAATGGGCACTGGTGAGGCTGCATTAATGGGCACTGGTGAGGCTGCATTAATGGGCACTTACGTGGCTGCACTGATGGGCACTGATCAGGCAGCTATAATGGGCACTGGTGTGGATACATTCATTGGCACTGGTGTGGCTGCATTAATGGGCACTGGTGTAACCGCATTAATGGGCACTGGTGTGACTGCATTAATGTCAGACTTTGCGTACCTGACTGATGAGCCCATGATAGCAGGGGAAGGTCTCCCTTACGTGTCTGGTTCGTGGCCCCTGGTAGTATGGACAGGAGGCACGGGGACACAGACTGGTATGAGAGACTGGCGGGTTAGATGCAGGAGAAGAGGCCCAAGGGCCTGATGCAGATGGGTCGGAGGTCCCCAGGCAGCTGGACGTTGCAGAGCAAGAGCTGATGAGGCAAGTCCAGTCACAGGCACGGTCGGCAACAGGCAGGTGGTGCAGTACAAAGGATCAAGCAAGTTCGAAGTCCGGGTCACAGGCGGGGTTGGCAACAGGCGGGCAGCACGGTACAGAGGAGCAGGCAGGTTCAAGGTCACAGACAGGCCGAGGTCAAGGGCAGGCAGCAAACAGTATGATCCAAGGGTCAAGCCGGGTAGTCAGGAGATCAGGAGTTTCAAGCAAGGTTACGGGTACTAGGGCACAGGAAGCTGCAGATCGGACAGCACCAAGCACACTGCGGGGGGACACCTAAATAGGCTGCTTGGCGCCAAACGCCATGCGCGCGTGCCCGCCGACGCACACCGGCGCACCCACGCAATTGCATATAGTTCATATACTGTTTTTGTGCTTGTTTGCAAAATTAAAGTGGGCCGGTCTGGATGAGGTCCAAGGCCAAATATTTGTTCCAGTTCAGCCCTGGGTATGGAGGTATTCATCTGTCTCCAGCAACTACAGAGCAAACTCGGCTGATAGTGGCTGATCATGAGGTCCCGGAGACGCAGAGTTAGAGGAGGCTGATTCTGCCGAAAAAAGACTTGAAATTGCAAGGCAGGACACCATTTTAGGTGATTATCAGACCTGAGAGGTATTTTGTTCCCCATAGTAAAGGGTATATAGGGTAAAGAAAGCAGCTGGTCTATCTGTCCGAGGCAGGGAGCTAAGGGAGAAAGAATCTCAATCCACGATCAATTTGCCATCCCCCCAAAATCTATATGAAGTTTTTGCTGCTTGCTGTATTAGGATTAGATTCATGTATGCATGACCTCCTATAACCTTATCTATTTTAATAAATACTAGACTAAATGTAATTTTTAAATGTATATAATTTTGTAGATCTGATAAAAGAGTTAAATAACATTCTAAGATTTAGACAATAGTCTCATATTGGCTGCTTAGGGATTCCGAAATTTTGATTAATTATGTTTACAATATCAGAATTTTTTTATAGTTAAACAGTTCAAGAATATTATTTTCTCAGTCAGTCCTGTTATACTCACTGTAATTCCTCTATCCGGCTTGTTGTCAGAGCTTTCATCAGATCCCTGAAATGAGGACCCTCCAGATTGTTCTCAGACAGGTCCAGTGTCCTCAGTGTCTGGTTATTTCTTATTCCAGATGCCAGGTGGGGGCAGGATCTGTCTGTCAGGTCATTATTCATCAAACTGTAGAAGAAGAGAAGAATATTACCAGAAGAAAATACATTTCTCCCCAGTAGTGAATGCAACTATTCTCTACACGATATAATGGAGTAGGTCCCCCAATATTGTCCTCTATGTGTAGAGACGGTGATATCTCCATACATAGGATGAGCACAGAATACCACTGACATGACTCATATTGTGCTACAATCTCCTTGTGTATGGAGCAGTGGTGGCTGGTGCCATTTTAGGATGGGGGGCAGACCTCGCCCTTCCTTTTTGACCCATTCCATGTCTCATAAGCCCCACCCCTTATAGAATCCACCCACTCCATCCCCTGTATTCCACTTACTTCCACCCATAGTGGGTGGAAGAAAGAGATCTTTATTTTAATTTTTTATTTCAGGTTTCTCAGCTTAGAGGTAAGATGTGGGGACTTATTGCCCCTATATCTCAATGTAAAGAGGACCTGTCATGCCATATTCCTATTACAAGGGATGTTTACATTCCTTGTAATAGGAGTAAAAGTGATAAAAAAAATCATGTAAAAAGAAAGCATCAAACTAAACATTTTTAAGTAAAATTAACATTAAAAAAAAAGCAAAGCATCTTTGTCCTCCTGTGCTGGCTCGCTCGCGGAAGTGAACGCATACGTAAGTCTCGTCCACATTTGTAAATGGGGTTAAAACCACACATGTGAGGTATCACCGCCAACGTTAGAGCAAGAGTAATAAATCTAGCACTAGACCTCCTCTGTAATTCTAAACATGTAACCTGTAAAACAAATTAAAGCATTGCCTATGGAGATTTTCAAGTACCGAAGTTTGGTGCCATTTTTGATACGTGCACAATTTTGATACGTGATATGTTAGCTATCAATTTACTCTGCGTAACATCATCTTGCACATTATACAAAAGAATTGGGCTAACTTTACTTCTTTTTTTTAATGTATAAAAAAATGTGTTTGAGCCGTGTGAGTTGCAATGACCTCCATTTTATTCTCTAGAGTCTCTGCTAAAAAAACATATGCTGTATATACTTGAGTATAAGTCTAACCAAATACAAGCCGAGGCACCTTATTTTACCACAAAAAACTGGGAAAACATATAGACTCGAGTATAGGCCTAGGGTGGGAAATGCAGCAGCTACTGGTAAACAATGCCCATCTGCAGCCTCTTTGTGCCCATCTGCAGCCCCACTGTGTCCACTTGCATCATCAGTTCCCATCTGCAGCCTCACTGTGCCCATCTGCAGCCTCATTGTGTCCATTTGCTGCCTCACTGTGCCCAACTGCAGCTTCACTGTGCCCAGTTGTATCATCAGCTCCCATCTGCAGCCTCATTGTGCCCATCTGCAGCCTCATTGTGCCCATCTGCAGCCTCACTGTGCCCATCTGCAGCCTCACTGTGCCCATCTGCAGCCTCACTGTGCCCATCTGCAGCCTCACTGTGCCCACCTGTACCTTTGATTACAAACAGCGGGTGTAGTCTTAACTGTTCGGCGGCCGTCCACTGTAACAAAGCCCCGCCTCCTCCTTGTCCGTGATAGACGGAACATGGATTCAGTTTCCCTGCATTGTATCAGTGTTCAGTCTATCATGGACAAGGAGGAAGCGGGGCTTTGTTATAGTGGACAGCCGCCGAACAGTTAAGATTGCATGACACAGCGGGAGACCCTCACTCGAGTATAAGCCAAGGGGGGCTTTTTCAGCATAAAAAATGTGCTGAAAAAGTCAGCTTATACTCAAGTATATATGTATAATGTTTGGGGTTCTGAGTAATTTTCTAGCAAAACAATGATGACATTTACATGTAGGAGAGAAATGTGAGAATTGGCCTGGGTGACAAGTGGTTAACAGTTAATGTGTGCCAGCTTGAGAGATGTGTATCAGCTATGGGGAGAACCGGCTCTCCCCTTCCACCCACCCCCCACACACTCCCCTGCTCATCTGTCCTGTGTCCCGACATGAAAAGCGACCTGCTTATCTGCACAAAATTTCCTCAGACCGCAGCTCAGCTCACCTCTCTTTCTGCAGTGTCAGCATAGGCTGTGCTCCGGCTCTGGCTTCTCTCAGCAGGGCACTGGCGATCGAGGTGGGGGGTGGATTGGAGGGCTGGAGGGTACAGAGCGAGTGTGCAGGAGATCACTGGGGGGAGATTTACTCAGAAGGACAGTCTGTGCTGCTCTCCGAGTGGTGGGGAAACCGGAAGTGATAGTCTGTGATAAGCCCTACCTACCGTCCTCCAGACATGCTAATCAAGTACAACAGGGTGGAATGTACTCATGAATGATTGGTTGTAGAGTGGGACTGGGAGTGTAAACAGGATGCATAGCCTGTGTCCTGTTTACACTCCAAACCCTGCTCAATTAAGCTTTTCAGCTGCAATCACTTGATTGAAGCAGTCAAGCTTCTAGTTGACAGCTCAGTGTCCAGTGAATGGACGCTCTTAAAGAGATACTTTTTTTAATGTCCAGCTCTGGGGGAACACAAATGGCCCCTATTGATGGGCCCCCACTGATATGGAGCATGCATGGTATCAGAAGGCAGTGTGAGGCCGGAATCAGCATTGCTGATGTAGCACCCTGGGGTTTAGGCAGGGTTGCTCCCCACAAGCTTACTTGCCAGTAGTAGATGTCCTGGTTGATTGTTAGAGATGCATTGATTTCTCCCTAAGTTTGGCCTTCTTGCACCTTTCTCTTCTATCACTAGGTGCCCAGGTACTTGGTGGTACTAGATATGAGAAGGGCAACCCAAGGTCACGTTATGGGTATATGGGGTATTTTTAGCCAATGGGCAGGGGTTTTCTTGAATCCCTTGGCCTGCTGGGAGAGCCTATACATTCAGGTGCAGTCAGGTGTTGATGTTCTGTGCCACCTAGATGGCTGTCTGGGTGGATGTGTGGTATTGCCCAGGCTGCTAGCCCAGAGATTGGGCCTATCCCAGACACATCTGACTGTTAGGCTGTCTGAGAGCCTATCCGGAAGCAAGAGAGCAACGCAGGGTTGGGATTGCGGCTTGCATTCCAACCAGAAGTGACGGTTCTGCTGGCTGAAGAACTTGTCATGGTCTGAGGTAGAGGGGAAGCTGTCACAAGTAAGGGATTATCTGCCTAAATACCAGGGAACACAGTGAGTAACAGTAGCAGAGCAGAAGTCTCACCAACCGGGGATGTGGAAGAATCTGGAAACTTCAGTGGGTATCAAGCCAAGGACCCAGCCAGTGGAGGTGGCGCTTGCAGAGCAGCCTTGTGTGTCAAGCTAGGGACTGAGCAGGCCAGTATGGGTGAAGCTTGAGAGGTATCTAGAGTGCCAAGCTAGGGATCCAGTGGAGAAGCTGGGGTGATGCTTGAGGAAGATACCAAGCTTGGAGGAGCTCAAGGGTTTCAGTGGCAGTGAATCAGTGGGTCTAGTGAGAGACAGGGAGCTCAATGTAATGAAGAACTGCAAGGAGTGATTGTAGTTAAAGCAAAGGAACTGTTAAGCTTTGTGTTTTGAACTGTTAAAGACTGTTGCCATAAGAGACAGCGCTCCTACACATGCAGATGTGGCATCTTGCTGGATGCCTTTCCCTGCATGGCTGTTCTCCTATTGAAGACTTGGAGTCTGCCTATTAATCTTGCAACCATCTAAGGATGTCCTGGCCCTAACCCTCTCTCCCCTCCCCAAAAATAGGTTTGTTAAGAGAAATAAACTTTCTTTTGCATCCAAGAAGTGTCTGGCGCCCATTAACTTTAATTATTCCGCACCCATCATGCCTCACAACCCACTACATACAGAAGAATGTCAGCTGTTCCTGGCCCTGGAGGTTCTCATTAGATCAAAAGAGGCCTGGGACCTTGATACACTAGTGATTGGATGGGATGATTTTTAGCTAATATTCTTTTTATGTCTGCTGATAAGAGCATTGTTCTCATAGGAATTAATGGGGAAATTTCAGTCAATGAACAGCAGATGATTATATGAAGTAAGGCTCCATTCACACTACTGCAATGTCAGATGCAATTTGAGTTGCACAGGATCACGTTACAATGGAAATTACATTGTTTTCAATGGTGCCCATTCACATCAATACAGATCAGCACATTGTGATTTTGGAAAAGGTTCCTGTATTACTTTGGTGAAATTCCAGTGCAATTTTAGCCCAATAGAATATGCAAACTATATCTAAGTCGAATCCAAGTTACACTACATAATAACACTGGAAGTCATATCATATTCGGATTGCATCATTGTGAACCTAGCCCCCAAAAAATATCTATGAAGCTCTAATTGCTCATTGCAGTAAAATGAAATTCCCTGTGTATGCCCTCCTATAGACTTATTTATTTTACCAGATAAACTGATTAGACAATGTAAGAAGATTAGGAAAATTAGGAAAATACTATTTCATGGTGTTATTAACTTCCAATAACAAGTCAACTTTCAGTTATCAGCTATTTATAAAATCCAAAGAGCCACTTTGATGACAATAGCACATTTTTTCATTTTTGGATATAAATAGTCCCAGAATATTATCGTCTCAGTCAGTCCTGTTCTACTCACTATAATTCCTCTATCCGGCTTGTTATCAGAGCTTCCATCAGATCCCTGAAATGAGGACCCTCCAGATTGTTATGCGATAGGTCCAGTGTCTTCAGTGTCTGGTTATATCTTATTCCAGATGTCAGCTGGGGGCAGGAACTGTCTGTCAGGTGATTATTCCTCAATCTGTAGAAGAAGAAAAGAATGTTACCAGAAGAAAATGATTTTCTCCCCCAGGAATGAATGTAACTATTCTCTGCATGAATGTAACTCATTTTTCTTTATTGGAATCATTTATATTAGATCACTTTATAAAACTCTAGGAAATAGAATTTTATAAGAAAAATGTTATAATGGAGCAGACTCCCCAATATTGTCATCCACGTGTAGAGACAGTGATATCTCCATACACAGGATGAGCACAGAATACCACTGACATGACTCGTATTGTGCTATAATCTCCTTGTGTATGGAGCTGACACTGAATAGCGGATGGTCATGTCAGATGACAGTAAGCTCATATGAGGCTCTAATAGCAATACAGTATAATCAGAGTCCCACATATATGACCTCATATAACCACTTGACCTCCAGGCCTTTTCTGACACTTTTTTACACGTAAAAATCTGTAATTTTTGCTAATAAATTAACTAGAACTATATATTGTTAAAGCAGAGGCCCTACCGGGCAGATACTCTGCAGAGTACTACAAACTATTTTCCATGATCCTTACTCCATATTTAAAGGAGGTCTTTAATGCTGCTGTGTCCAGAGCCTCCTTCCTTACTGAGATGCTCACAGCAACCATTATTATTATACCAAAACCAGGGAAGGAGCCGTTAGTTGTACAAAACTTTAGACCAATTTCCTAGTTAAACATAGAACTCAAAATCTATGCACAATGATTGGCCAACAAATTAGTGAATTTCCTTCCTTCTCTTATTAGGCATGACCAAGTAGGATTTATCCTGGGGCGTCAAGCTCCAGATGCCACAAGACAAATTCGCTGCCTGTGTGCCATCCTGCTCCCCCGACCGCAGGGAGACCCTCGGACCACCACAGTGCCCGCCAAAAGACCCATTGCCATGTCTAAATGGCAAACCAGAGGCAGGCTACAGACAGACTCCCCAGGCCAAGATGGCACCGGCGCGAGGCGTGCAGCCAAGGATCAGTATAAGGAGGCCGCACAGAAGCTCCTGTATGGGGGGAAACATATAAAGGTGCCCTAGCTGGCCAGCCCGCATCCAGAGGCACCCCTGGAGGCTCTCCAGAGGCAGATGACACAGTCCCCTTGGAGGATGAGGATGGATTCTCAGCTGCATGGAACACAGTGTGTACTCCTAAAGATAATATGTCTGGGACACAGAACACCATCCCTAATGCAGCTGAAATAGAGCCTACACTAAGAGACATATTTACTGCTGTAGCATCATGCAATTAGTCCATCACTGCTCTCTCTGAGGAGATAAAACGAGTAAAAGCTAAAATAACTTTTGTCCGCCATGATATGCAAAAACTTAGAGAGAGGACATCTGCTCTAGAAGGCAGGCTGAGCACAGTGGAGGATGACATGGCCCCCATGCAACGAGACCTAAAATATAATTGTCATCTCACAGAACAGCATGCTGTGCGCCTTGATGAAATGGAAAATCGCATGAGGCGCAACAATATACGCGCCTTGGGAATCCTGGAACGCGCTGAGGGCAAAAACCCGGTTGACTTTATAGAAAACTGGCTAATATCTACATTTGGTAGGGAATCCCTCTCACCACTTTTTGCGGTGGAACCTGCTCACAGAGTGCCCTCTCGCCCTTTACCTCCAGGTAACCACCCCAGACCCTTTCTTTTTAAACTACTTAATTACAGGGACAGGGATGCGATTCTATCCAAAGCAAGGGGCCTGCCTGACAAAATGGAGATTGATAATTCCAGAATCTCACTGTTTCTAGACTTTTCGGCAGAGCTGCAAAAAAGAAGAGCAGCATTTAATGACGTCAAACGGAGACTCAGAGATTTAAATGTACAATATGGCATTCTATACCCAGCCCGACTCCGTGTTACTGCCCTGGGCTCGACGCACTTTTTTGACCGACCTGCAGCGGCTGCACAGTGGTTGGACTGAGAGGACAACGCACTCAAAGCTGCAAGACAGCAACGACCACCACTATAAAATGAGGCTCGACTACGACAAGCAATCTGGAACCACATTTACTTTCACTCACTGTTCGCCCATAGGTGTGGCCGCGGATGGGGCTACACCCTGTTAAACGGCGATAATTGTCTGGAAGTCAGGGAATGTTTCTGATCCTATAATCTGTATGTGTTATGTGTTCTGAAGGTTTTTTTTCTCTTTTTATTTCCTCTTTATGTCTTAAAATTGGGCATTTTAGTTGCGATACACTGCCAATAGTTTTATTAACCACTTGCCGCCCGCCCTATAGGCAATTGACGGCGGCAAAGTGGTTTCATAATCCTGACCGGACGTCATATGACGTGATCAGGATTATGAGCCGCTGCGCACCCCCGGGGGCGCGCATCGCGGCGATCGCTGTTGCGGGGTGTCAGTCTGACACCCGGCAACTACGATCTCGGTAAAGAGTCTCCAATGGAGACTCTTTACCACGTGATCAGCCATGTCCAATCACGGCTGATCACAGTGTAAATGGGAAGAGCCGGTGATCGGCTTTCCCTCACTCGCGTCTGTCAGACGCGAGTAGAGGAGAGCCGATCGGCTGCTCCTCTGACAGGGGGGGTCTGTGCTGATCGATTATCAGCACAGCCCCCCCGAGGATGCCCACACTGGACCACCAGGGACGCCACCAGACCACCAGGGAAAAGGTAATCCTCCCTAGACCACCAGGGATGCCAGTCAGCACAATGGGTGCCAATCAGTGCCCATAATGGATGCCAATCAGTGCCCACAATGGGCATCACTGATTGGCATGCATTATTGTTTGGCACTGATTGGCATCCATTACTATAGTATAACACCAATGCCGCCTATGAGTGCCCACCTGTGCTGCCTATGAGTGCCCACCTGTGCAGCCTATGAGTGCCCACCTGTGCCGCCTATCAGTGCCCACCTGTGCCGCCTATCAGTGCCCACCTGTGCCGCCTATCCATGCACATCCATGCCCATCTGTGCCGCCTATCCATGCCCATCTGTGCCGCCCATCCGTGCCGCCCATCCGTGCCAGCTATCAGTGCCAATTTGTGCCACCTATCAGTGTCCATCCGTGTCACTCATCCGTGTCGCCCATCCGTGTCGCCCATCCGTGTTGCCTATCAGTGCCACTTGATTGGTGCCCATCAGTGCCGCCTTATTAGTGCCCATCAGTGTAGCCCCATCAGTGCCCATCAGTGAAGGAGAAAACTTACTTATTTACAAAATTTTGAAAATGAAACAAAAAAAACATTTATTTTTTCAAAATTTTCGGTATTTTTTTATTTGTAGCGCAAAAAATAAAAACCGTAGAGGTGATCAAATACCACCAAAAGAAAGCTCTATTTGTGGGAAAAAATGATAAAAATTTCATTTGGGTACAGTGTAGCATGACCGCGCAATTGTCATTCAAAGTGCGACAGCGCTGAAAGCTCAAAATTGGTCTGGGCAGGAAGGTGTTTAAGTGCCCTGTATTGAAGTGGTTAATCTACTGTATAATTGTCCCTAGTCGACTACTGGAACATGTCTGGATCTTTATATCTGCCTTATTGTACTTTAACACTTCTTAACCTTTTATGGCATGTAACATTTTATTATTCAATAAAAACTTACTTGATTAAAAAAAAAAAAGATGCAATCTCAGCTTTATAGTCCACTCCAGTGGCACATGATTTTTCAGAAGGATTTATCTCAATGGAACCAGACAGGGATGCCCTTTGTCCCCATCTGATTTTTGCTTTGCTAATGGAACCACTCGCTGAAAAAACAACAAGTCATACAGATATCACAGGAATAGCACTTTGTGATAAACACACTATTTCCCTATTTTCTGACGATGTTATACACTCTCTATCCAACCCAGCTCTTTCCCTGTCTATGGTTCATGAGGTACTTCAGATCTTCAACAGAGTTTTCTATTAAGGGATCAATGAGACCAAGTCCAGTATACTAGGCTTAACAACCCCTAAGGCTGTACAAATGTCACTGCAATCGAGATATCCATATCCTTGGAAAAAGTAACGCTAAAATATTTAGGAATTAACCTTATTTCCTCTGTAGAAACATTATTTAAAGTCGAATCTTAAGTCCATTCAACAGGAACTAGACTGTATGGGGACATTTTATCTTTCTTGGTATGGCAGACTGGCAGCCTACAAAATGTTATTCTTACCGAAGTTGTATTATTTTATCACACTTCCAATACCTTTTCCATCTTCCTTCTTTTGTTCTATACAAGGTATGGCCGCTAATTTAATCTGGAAGAACTAAAGGGCTAGATATCCCCACAACATTTTGATAAAGACCAGGAGATATGGGAGGGGGGGAATGCTGGACATGAATGATTACTATTTGGCTGCATTATTGGATCAACTACACTTTTGGGTTCTACCTCAACATGTTAAATCATGGAGTAGAATTGAATAAGCAAATGTGTGGAATGGGAGTTTACATTCTATGCTGCTATCTAGATCTTTTACTAAACCCTCTTTTAGTCTGGCAGTCTTACGTAGTGTCCAGTGGAAGCAGCTGGTGGTAACAATACATTTACCATTAGACACTCTAAAGTTTCACATCCTAAATCTGGAGATCCACCAGTGGGAGGCAAAGGGGATCCTTTGGTTGTCTGATATTACTAGACATGGGAAACATTAATTTGAAGAGATTTCATACACTTTCTCTTTATCAGAGAGAGATTGTATGACATATGCCCAAATAACAATCCAATCCCAACTCTTCAATAGAACAGTTTGGACCTTTTGGAATACCCCACATACCAAAACAAAAGGGATAACATTGTTTTATAACTCGTTACAATCTAAACTAGTTTTTGATAAACCCAAACCTCTCTCTAAAATGGGAGACTGAACTAAATACTAGCATATTTCACCAACAGTGGCAAAAAGCTATTCAACATAACCTTATCTTTATCTTTAGGGTATCTTACACCCCAGATGTCTAAATTTGCAGGAGTGATATCCATTGGAGGGGTTGTAATAAAGTGAGTACTCTGAGTCACATATTATGGTATTGTCCTCATTTGCATAGTTTTTGGACCACAGTGGCAAAATTGTTTTCCATAATCTCAGGTTTCATCATCTGGCTCAACATTTTGATGGCAGTGCTGAGTGTGGATGAGGAGACAATCCCCTTGACACTGAGAGCTATTTTTATGCAAATGATGTTTGTAGAATGCTTAAAACTGCTGCATAAATGGAAATCTCGAGTGGCCCCTAACAGTTATGAACAGGTTAAGAAATATGGCTAATAGGGGGCGCTAAATAAATCGAATGTGTACACTGTTGTAAGACCATATATCATGGAATAATGTGAACATGTGCATAAAGTGCAACACATTTTAACCACTTATAGTAAACATATACATATAGTGCAACAAAAATTAAACAAATTATTACATTATACAGTCAATAACATTGTGTTTTATCTTGATGGTTGACCCACAGAGAAGAAAAAGGGTAATTCCTTCACCATTGCATTTCAGATACACTCAAATTGCTCAAAAATGAAATCTGCTCACCAGATGGACATGACCTCTTTAATTAAACAGAAGGTCTACATCACTTCCAGGTCCCAGCTTCCGGTTTCTCTCTCATCTGCTGTTCGTTTTATATGGGACATTTTGGTGGAGAGGAGGTTACAGCATAGAAGATCTATCCACCGGCTCAGGGCATCCATTCAGGATTTCCCAAACAGTGCATTAGACCTTCTTTTTAATTAAAGAGCTCATGTCCATCTGGTGAGCAGATTTCATTTTTGAGCACTTTGGGTGTATCTGAAATGCAAGTGGTAAAGGAATTCCCCTTTTTCTTTTCTGTGGGTCAACCATCAAGATAAAACACTGAATGTTATGGACTGTATAATTTAATAATTGGTTAATTTTTGTTGCACTTTATGTATATGTTTACTATAAGTGGTTAAAACATGTCTCACTTTTTGCATTCGCGCAGTGCGAGTGCACAAAATCACTTTTTTGGAGATTAGCAGAACCTTTTTATCTTTTTATCCTTGCAAGGAACGTTTTTATGCATTGTCAACCTGTTGGTACCTTTTTTGAATAAATTAGTCAAAGGTATCTCTACACTATTGGAGTCTTTTTTTTCTCCTCATAACTTTTTGCGGAAATCCATTGGATGACCACATCCCACTGGTGGAAGGAAATGCCCATTGATGCACAGTGATTTACCACTGCATTGTTGCGCGATCATGCAACACTGTAACCAAATAAAATTGATATCATTTTTCCACGAATAGATCTTTCTTTTAGTGGTATTTGATCACCACTAGGTTTTTTATTTATTGTGATATAAAAAATGAAAAAAATATGGGAAAAAAACAATGTTTTTTACTTTCTGCTATAAAACATGTAGCACCCTGATGTTTAGGCAGGGCTGCTAATAAATGTAATGGCCCTTGATAGTTGCCTTAGCCAATTGTTAGGAGATCAATTGATCTACCCCTAATTCTGGAATTGCTGCACTTCTCTCTTCTGTTACTAGGTGGTTGGGTAGCTGGTGACATTGGGTAAAACAAGGGCATAGCAAGGACAGATTATGAATGAATGGGGTATCTCAGCCAATGGGCAGGGATTTTCTTCTCTTGGCCTTGATGATGGTGGTTCTGTGTCACCTGGATGGCTGTCTGGGTGGACATGTATCATATTGCCCTGGGCTGCTAGGCCAGAAACCTAAGGCCTATCCTGGGGACATCTGGCTGCTAGGTGGCTGAGGGCCTATCCAGAAGCAGGAGAGCAGTGTAGGGTTGGAACTGCAGGCTTGTAGTCCAACCAGAAGTAACGGTTCCGCCAGCCGGGGAACCAGTTCTGGTCGGAAGAAGAGGGAAAGCTGACACCACTAAGGGCCCATCCACCTTGTTACCGGAGATCACTGAGAGTTGAGTCCAGTACCAGAGCTGACTTCTAGCCAACCGGTGATGGTGGAGAAGCGGGAAAATTTCAGCAAATGCTAAGTCAGGGACTCAGCGGGACAACAGAGGTGATGCTTTTGGAGTGCCAAGATAGGGACCTAACGTGCCAGTAGGGGTGAAGCTTGAAGACTATCTGTGAGTGCCAAGCTAGGGATCCAGCACTGAGGCGGGGGTGACGTTTGAGGAAGATACTGAGTGCTATAGTGAAAGAGCTCAGGGGATCCAGTGGCTAGTGGATCTGAGTGAGTGTGGGGTAAAGAGAACTGTTTGTGTTGCAGATAGTTGATTACCATTAGTAATAGCTGCAAGATTGTTGCCCTAGGAGACAGCGGCGGTCCTACCTATACAGAAGTGGTGTCTGGATGGAGGCCTTCACCTGTATAGCTGTCTACCTATTGAAGTTTCGGTGTCTGCTAATTATTTTATCATCTACCTAAGGGTGTCCTGGCCTAACCCAATTCTGTTTAAGAGACAATAAATCTCTTTGCATTCAAAAAGTGTCTGGTGCCCAACTGTTCATCTTTCATTACACCCACCATGCCTTGTAACCCACTCTACACTGAAGGATGTCAGCTCTCCCTAACTCTGGAGGTACCTATTAGGCCAAAAGAGGCCCGGGGCTTTGTTATAATTCTATGCAATCATCCGATGCATTCACATAGATACCTATAGAGGCCACATATAATAGACAACAAGAAACACCAACAATTTGTAATATCTCTGGAGAAATTTCTGAACATTTCAGTAATCACAGTTAAACTTTACCTCAAACTCTTGATATTGTGTAGAACCGGTAGAAGTTTTTTCAATCCTTCACCAGGAATTTTACATGAATTTAGATTTACTTCTTCTTTCTCTCTGCAGGATTGAAGGATAAAAGACATCACAGAGCAGTCCAGAGGGCTGAGGGGGACATCAGAAAAGTCAGCTTTATATGATCCAATACATTGTGACACCAGAGCCTTATTCCTGCTCTCACGGAGATAGTAGAATACATTGAGAAGATCTGTCTTGTGTTCTCTGGATTGTTCAGTTATCTGTTCTTTTACTATTTTCTTCTGGATCCAGGTGATGACATGTCTGGCAGCCTGAGTAGACAATTCTCCCACATGAGACTTTAACATGGATCTAGTAGTAGAGTCAGAGAGACCGCAGAGGAAACGGAGGAGTACTTCAGCACGGCGGTCATTGTGAGATTCAGCCTTATCAAGTGTTTCCTGCAATCTGTCAGCATTATAGTTAAAAAAATGAACCAAAGCAGCAAAAAACTCCTGAAGAGTGAGATGCAAGAAAGTGTAATCCACATCAGGAGGCTGACCGGATTCCATCATGAAACATGAAAAGAGATGTTTATCATTTCTTACACTGAATGACTCCAGATCACGATCATTAAATACAATCCTGTGATTCATGACTCCATGTTCTGCCATCCACCCAATAGATGTAAGCTGTTCCCAGGCAGTGTGACCACCATCTTTATTCAGACTGTGATTGGCCAGAATGTTGGCGACAAAAGTCACAAAGAGTTGTGTCACTGTTTTGGGTAATGATGTCATCAGCTGATCTGTGTTTGTTGTTTGGGCTCTGAAGCACATTGATAACACTGTACAGATGATCCAGCAGTATGATGGGATATAACAGAAAGTGTACAGTGTGTCATTCTCCTGCACATAATGAAAAGCCTTCTCTGACAATTCCTCATTTCCAAAGAAATTTTTAAAGAAGATCAATCTGTCTTCATGGAGAAATCCCATGATCTCAGCTATTCTCTGGAAAACACCGATATCAACTGATGCCAGTCTGGTTGGACGGCTGGTTATCAGTACAGAGCATCCCTTAAGAAGGCTCTGCCTCACCAAACTGACCACAATCTCACCAAAATGTGATCTTTGTTTTGGATTGGACAGGCTACTTGATATAAAATCCATTTGGTGAATATTTTCATCTAATCCATCAAATATAAACAGAAGTCTCTCTGGATCTTGTAAAATGTCTCCAATCTGACTCTCCAGATATGGATATTGATGAAGAATCATCTCCTCCAAGCTGACCTCTCCCAGTCTATTAAGGTCCCGGAATCTGAAGAAGAAGACAAAGGCAAATCTCTGGTAGTGTTTTCCGGTCACCCAGTCATAGACAAACTTCTGCATCATTGTGGTCTTCCCTATTCCTGGCACTCCGCTCACCATTACTGCATGTGGTACACATTGTGACTGGTGGCTCCATCGGAACAGCTTGTTGAGAGAAATGTGTTCCAGTCCAGTTTTTGTTTTCTTCAAGCATTTCTCATGTTTTACCCCAGTCTTTATTATCTCATTCTGGGGACGTTCTCTGAACTGATAAGTGGAGACTACAATCAGGTTCACATAACGCTCATTGATGAGAAATGTTTGTGGTTCCAGGGTAGTTCCTGGGGGTCTATGCTCCTCTAGCATCTCAGTCTTTTCCATCAGATGTTGTTTGTGCTTTTCCTGAAAATCTGAAATACAATAAAGCTGTTTTATGACTCAGGTTAAAGCAGTAATTGAGAATGGATAAGCAGACCCCCCAGTGGAAGTGGAGCTGTCAGGGACTATCTCTACCCCCTTCAAAGTTCAATGTGTTATTTTGGTCTCCTCACCACATATTCCCAATAAGTACCCCATGCAGAGCTGCCTCTGCTAAACTCTGTGCCAAGTGTTGGCATCTCTGGCGTCCACTTTTGTGTCCTTCAGCCCCCAGACATCCAAATAGACATTCCAGCCTGCCAGGCAGCATGTCCTCCCACAATGTTTGTCCAGCAGCACTTCCACCAAAAAGCTGGATATCAAACAAGTCACTGTGATCAAGAGTGTCCTGATGGGCTCCGAGATGGCTCAGATGAGCTCACACCTGACTGGAGATACTTTACTATGCAGACATCAATCAAAATCATCAGGGCTGCTGATAGGGGGGGGACCACCAGTCCTCCTGTAGGGGACCCCGGCACACAGAGGGGCCCGAACAGCAAGAGGAACCAGAGTTGTCGATATGAGGAGCAATTACAGAAAGATGTCCTGTGCGGCTCTCTGCAGCAGATAAAAGCTGGTTTCTCTCCCTCCCACCAGCTTTTAGCTGCTGCAGGGAGAGACACAGGCCATTGCTCCTGTAATTGCTTCCTCCTCCCTGTTCTATTATAAAAGGGCTCATTTACGCAGGTTCTCTGTTATGCTTGTGTCCGCTAATAATAATTTTAGTGTAGGCTGTATGGGGCCCCGTGATTTCTAACAGCAGCCCTGTACCTGCAGATAAGTAGAACTATTTTTGCAGCTCTGCCTTTTGTCCTGTAGAATGATGGTGTCTTATTGGAAAGTGTATTCTCATAGCAACCAATTTAAGTATTTTTTTTTAATTATTACTGATTGTAACATTAAATCTCAAATTCAGGCTACTATAAAATTTTAATGTTTTTGATTCGGTAGTGACAATGATCATAGCCACACCCCCAAAACGTTTTTTTTCACTGTAGCAAGCATTCACATCCTACATCAGAGTGGAACCTCTGCTCTGAATTCAGGAGCTGTGCAGAATTCTTGCTGTCCCATCAAAGGAAGCTGCATTTGGTGGACCCCACTGCAAGGATCATTGGGTTTACAGTGCATCCGGGAAAGTATTCACAGCCATTCACTTTTTCCACATTTTATGTTACCTTATTCCAAAATGGAATAAATTCATTATTTTCCTAAAAATCCTACAAACAATACCCCATAATGACAAGATGAAAGAAGTTTGTTTGAAATATTAGCACATTTCTTAAAAAGAAAAAATGAAAAAAATTCCTCAATACTTTGGTGAAGCTCCTTTGGCACCAATTATAGTCTTTTTGAGTATGATGTTACAAGCTTGAAACACCTATTTGTGGGCAGTTTCTCCCATTCTTTTTTGCAGAACCTCTCAAGTTCCATCAGGTTGGATGGGGAGACAAATGGAAAGAACATGGCACAACAGCAAACCTGCCAAGAGACGGCCGCACAACAAAACGAACGGACCGGTCAAGGAGGGCATTAATCAGGGAGGCAGCACAGAGACCTAAGGTAACCCTGGAGGATCTGCAGAGTTCCACAGCAGAGACTGGAGTATCTGTACATAGGACGACAATAAGCAATACGGCCCATAGAGTTGGGCTTTATGGTAGAGTGGCCAGAAGAAAGACATTACTTTCAGCAAAAAAACAAAATGGCACGTTTTGAGTTTGCGAAAAAGCACGAGAGACTCCTAAATCGTATGGAGGAGGGTGCTCTGGTCTGATGTATGGAGGAAGGTGCTCTGGTCTGATGTATGGAGGAAGGTGATCTGGTCTGATGTATGGAGGAAGCTGATCTGGTCTGATGTATGGAGGAAGGTGCTCTAGTCTGATGTATGGAGGAAGGTGCTCTGGTCTGATGTATGGAGGAAGGTGATCTGGTCTGATGTATGGAGGAAGGTGATCTGGTCTGATGTATGGAGGAAGGTGATCTGGTCTGATGTATGGAGGAAGGTGCTCTGGTCTGATGTATGGAGGAAGGTGATCTGGTCTGATGTATGGAGGAAGGTGCTCTAGTCTGATGTATGGAGGAAGGTGCTCTGGTCTGATGTATGGAGGAAGGTGCTCTGCTCTGATGTATGGAGGAAGGTGCTCTGGTCTGATGTATGGAGGAAGGTGCTCTGGTCTGATGTATGGAGGAAGGTGCTCTGCTCTGATGTATGGAGGAAGGTGATCTGGTCTGATGTATGGAGGAAGGTGCTCTCATCTGATGTGACTAAAATTTTACTTTTTGGCCATCAAAGAAAACGCTACGTTGGGTGCAAACCTAAAACATTACATCACCCAAAGAACACCATTCCCACTGTGAAACATGGTGGTGGCAGCATCATGCTGTGGGGATGTTTTTCAGCAGTCAGACTGGGAAACTGGTCAAAGTTTAGGGAAAGATGGATGGTGCTAAATACAGGGATATTCTTGAGCAAAACTTGTACCACTCTGTGTATGATTTGAGTCTAGGGCGGAGGTTCACCTTCCAGCAGGACAATGACCCCAAACACACTGCTAAAGCAACACTTGAGTGGTTTAAGGGGAAACATGTAAATGTGTTGGAATGGCCTAGTCAAAGCCCAGACCTCAATCCAATAGAAAATCTGTGGTCAGACTTAAAGATTGATGTTCACAAGTGCAAACCATCCAACTTGAAGGATCTGGAGCAGTTTTGCAAGGAGGAGGAATGGGCAAAAATTCCTGTGGTAAGATGTGGCAAGACTCATAGAGACTTATTCAAAGTGACTTGAAGCTGTGATAGCCGCAAAAGGTGGCTCTACAAAGTATTGACTTTAGGGGGGTGAATAGTTCTCTACATTAACGTTTATTTTGTCCTATTTGTTGTTTGTTTCACAATAATAAAAAAAAAAAAAAAACTCAAAGTTGCGGGCATGTTCTGTAAATTAAATGATGCAAATCCTCAAACAATCCATGTTAATTCCAGGTTGTGAGGCAACAAAACATGAAAAATGCCAAGGGGGTAAATACTTTTGCAAGGCACTGTAAGTGGATAATGCACATTTATCTCATTAAAATATTTACAGTTCTAACCTAGAGGCGCCTGTGTTTCTTTTCTCATTTGTCTATTGATGAGATTCAGTTTCATTAGATCCATTTCACTGCATTGAGCTCCTGGACTTGAAATATAATGTGATGTTCAAGAATTCTCATCCTGGCAAAGCCAAAAGACAGACCCGGGATCCGGTGTATTTGGTGCAAACTTATCATCAGCTCACTTTACACAAAATGAGTCTTGTGTTTTATCAGATATATTACGTGTTTTGTCTTTTTACCTCTCAGCTCCGGAGTCAGGGAGTGTCCGAGTTCATCCAGTAGAATCTGATCCACCAAACCCTTACCTATAAAGAAGTAATGCTAGGTATGAGTCATGTATGATTGAAGCTACACATTAGATTGAAACAAAAACATCTAAACAAAAGAATATAACCTAAAACTGAACCATGGGATCAGCAAATGTTGTCGAAATCTTTCATAATGTGTATTCTTACTTGGATCTTGGTGTGCTTTGTGTATTTTTTTCCAGATCTGTTCAGTAATCAGTGTGATAAGGAATGTAGAGTGGGTACTCCTGCGCTAAATGGAAATAGGTGACAATATACTAAAGGAAGATAAAATAGAAAAGGTTCTGCGTACACTGTATGGACCAAACTCGTGTCCAAATGTGTAAGTAAACAAAATTATGAGGGATGGTGTTGCTCTCCTTATATAGGATTCTATATTATCCTATATGTGAAATTCTCAACTAGTGATAATAACTAAAAAGACATATATTACAGACATAAAGTGCACATATGTGTATATCTTATGCCAAAGAAAATTGCATAAATACGTAAGTACGTTAAAAAAGGACATAAATATTCACCATTAAAATACCGAAAGTGCAAAGAATCTTAAAAATTATATATGGAATATATATCCAATATTTGCAAAATTGCATAAAAATAAATCAGTGGGTGAGTGATCTGTGATAATTGTGCGAGATATATAAATAATTCATACAGTACTTATTTCATCAAGAAGCGATCAATAAACAAGATTAAATATATATATAAATAAAAAAAATAGGAGAAATAGGAGAAAATATATATATGAAAAATGAAAAAATATATAAAATATATATATATATATATAAAAAAAATATAAAAATATATAAAAATATATATATTATATCTTAAAGTAAAATAAGTGTAACAAGTCTCTAACTATTTATTGGTCCAATGTGCAACAGTAGTGGAAGTGTGGAAGTGTTTCACAAGGACACTTTGTGCTGCTATCTTAATATTCGGTGGTACTGTGCCTTTAAGTGATGTGCTAAAGGTCTTCGGTGTCACTGACACCTGTGGCTAAAATGAATGGTTACCTTACTGCTGTCTGTGCTATCAGTGTGATACTTTGCTTCTATGCAGGAACTTCCTGTAATAAAGAACGGCGTTCTCTCAATTTCTCCAACCCATCAGGAACTCCAACCACGTAGTTTATGCTTTATTTAAACCCTTAGTAATTGGAGATTTTGACGAATTGGTGGTTGGACCCCACACCGGCAACTGAATAGAGTCTGGTACAGGAAGATTGAGCTGTTTTGACAGCACAGCGGCTAATGAGGACAAAGTTGACGCCGCCATTTTGTTGCCCAGTATCGGAGTGGAGTAAGAATCTTCACTCATAATATCCTGCATCGGACTCTATTCAGTGGCTGGTGTTGTGTCCAACCACCAATTCGTCAACAACTGCAGTTACTACTAGTTTAAAGAAACTGGAAGGTAAGTAAGTTGGAGTTTCTGATGGGTTGGAGAATTTGACAGAACACCGGTCACTGCTGCACTCTCTCTCTCTCTCTCTCCTGGTGCAGGGTGACTGGGCTGGACTCTGCCCACTCCTGTAGTTTTAGTAGCCTGTAGTGGGTGGGGCCCAGTTATGTCCCCTCCACAGCTCTGCTCTCTGCACAGGCTGCAGCACAGTGATGATGTGGAATTCCCTTCCACAGACGGTGGTCTCAGCGGGGGGGGGGGGGTATCGATAGTTTCAAAAAACTATTAGATAAGCACCTGAACGACCGCAACATACAGGGATATACAATGTAATACTGACATATAACCACACATATATCTTGGACTTGATGGACTTGTGTCTTTTTTCGACCTCACCTACTATGTAACTGTGTCACTGTTCTTTTTTACAAGGGAAAGTTGTCACATGGTTTACATTCTACATTATTAGTAGGAATTCTGTCTATACCAGCCGTATTCAAACCAAAGCACACCGGGGAGCTATCTAGGCTCTTCAGGGGTGTCTTGGCCAAATGTCTAATACCGTATATACTCGAGTATAAGCCGAGATTTTCAGCCTCTTTTTTGAGGCTGAAAGTGCCCCCCTCGGCTTATACTCGAGTCACCGCTGTCTGACTGCCCGAACAGCGTGTCGAGCAGACAGACAGCGGCCATTCTACCTTTCAAAAGCCGCGCCTCCGCCTCCGCCTCCGCCTGTGATAGGCGGAACACTCAATTTCCCAGCAGTCAGTGTTCCGCCTATCACGGACATCGGCTCATCCTCGGATGAGCCGATGTCCGTGATAGGCGGAACACTGACTGCTGGGAAATTGAGTGTTCCGCCTATCACAGGCGGAGGCGGGGCTTTTGAACAGGGGAATGGCCGCCAGGGCGCCGACGAAGAGCGGCGATCCTGGCATGGGACGACACGGAGGCTCGGGACGGGACGACACGGAGGCTCGGGACGGGACGACACGGAGGCTCGGGACGGGACGACACGGAGGCTCGGGACGGGACCGGACGGGACCGCTCGGGACACAGGTAGGCTGGACACACAAGGCTGCACGGACACACACACACACACACACACACACACACACACACGGATGGATGGACACACACACACACACAGGGATGGATGGATGGATGGACACACACACACACACACACACAGGGATGGATGGATGGATGGATGGACGCACACACACACAGGGATGGATGGATGGACACACACACAGGGATGGATGGATGGACACACACACAGGGATGGATGGATGGACACACAGGGATGGACGGACACACAGGGATGGACGGACACACACAGGGATGGACAGGCATATCTCACCCTTGGCTTATACACGAGTCAATAGGTTTCCCAGTTTTTTGGGGGTAAATTGGGGGCCTCGGCTTATACTCGGGTCGGCCTATACTCGAGTATATACGGTAATTCCCCGAATTCTGCCGAAAAATTGTTCAAAAGCCAGGGAATAGATCAAGCCCACCTATTTTTTGGTTACAAAAAGTTCATTGTGCAACATTACAACCTTGGGCATCATGTGGGCCAGCCGCTAGGTGTCCTAACATCAGTTAATGAGGAGTTTGGGTGCCTGCACAGCATCCTTGCTTTTCCCCTCCTCTGCCTTCTCCATCAGGATCGGGGTCACCTTAGCTGGGTGAGGGAGAGGAGAAAGTTATGGAGAAGAGAAGCCCTGGGATACTAGTCAGTACCACTGTAGTTGCTTTCTAAAAATGTTGATGTTGCCACGTTATGTAAAACGATTTGTTTAGTTTTTTTACATTTTAAAATGGGGCGCCTTAAGGTCATGCAAAATTTTAAAGGGAGCCTTGACTGAAAAAAAATATTGAGACTCACTGGGCGGAATTATTGAAAAAGACAAATTCCAAACTGACCGAGAGGTTTTTGTGTGGAAATGGGAATGAAAGAAAATCTATCAAAGAGAAAAAGAGAGGAGAGCAATGATAGTGGAGAGGAGTGCTGTGTATGTGTACTGGGTCCATCACCAACAATGAAGTTACACTTGGGATAATTGTTGGTAATCATTATTTTGGGATAATTTGTCTAAATCTATATTTTGGGATAATTTATTTAAATCGTTATTCCAGGAAGATTTGTATAAATCATTATTTTGAGATAATTTGTATAAATCATTATTTCGGGATAATTTGTATGAATCATTATTTCAGGTGTCAATCGTTATTTTGTCACATTGTTAAAACACAAAGTTTTGTTACCTGTCTGTGTGATCTCATCCAGAATGGCCAATACATAAGGATGAGGAGGATCTTCCTGATAATTGTTGTTAATCATTATTTTGGGCTAATTTGTATAATTCATTATTTTGGGCTAATTTGTATAATTCATTATTTTGGGCTAATTTGTATAAATCATTATTTTAGAAAATTAATATAAATCATTATTTTGGGATAATTTGTATAAATCGTTATTTTAGAAAATTTATATAAATCACTATTTTGGGATAATTTGTATAAATCGTTATTTCGGGATAATTTGTATAAATCATTATTTTGGAAAATATATATAAATCATTATTTTAGGATAATTTGTTTAAAACATTATTTTGGGGTAATTTGTATAACTCATTATTCCGGGATAATTTGTATAAATCATTATTTTGGAAAATTTATATAAATCATTATTGTAGGATAATTTGTATAAAACATTATTTTAGGGTAATTTGTATAACTCATTATTCCGGGATAATTTGAATAAATCATTATTTTGGGATAATTTGTATGACTCATTATTCCAGAATAATTTGTATAAATCATTATTTTGGAAAATTTATATAAATCATTATTTCAGGATAATTTGAATAAATCATTATTTTGGGATAATTTGTATAAATAATTATTTTGCAATAATTTGTATGAATCATTATTTTGGGATAATTTATTTAAATCATTATTCCGGAATAATTAATATAAATAATTATTTTGAGATAATTTATATAAATCGTTATTTCGGGATAATTTGTATAAATCGTTATTTTGTCACATTGTAAAAACACAAAGTCCTGTTACCTGTCTGTGTGATCTCACCCAGAATGGCCAATACATTAGGATGAGGATGATCTTTCTGATAATTGTTGTTAATCATTATTTTGGGCTAATTTGTATAAATCATTATTTTGGGCTAATTTGTATAATTCATTATTTTAGAAAATTAATATAAATCATTATTTTGGGATAATTTGTATAAATCGTTATTTCGGGATAATTTGTATAAATCATTATTTTGGGGTAATTTGTATAAATCATTATTTTAGGATAATTTGTATAAAACATTATTTTGGGGTAATTTGTATAACTCCTTATTCCGGGATAATTTGTATAAATCATTATTTTGGGATAATTTATATAACTCATTATTCCGGGATAATTTGTATAAATCATTATTTTGGAAAATGTATATAAATCATTATTTCAGGATAATTTTAATAAATCATTATTTTGGGGTAATTTGTATAACTCATTATTCCGGGATAATTTGTATAAATCCTTATTTTGGGATAATTTGTATAAATAATTATTTTGGAATAATTTGTATGAATCATTATTTGGGATAATTTATTTAAATCATTTTTCCGGGATAATTTGTATAAATAATTATTTTGGGATAATTTATATAAATCGTTATTTCGGGATAATTTGTATAAATCGTTATTTTGGGATAATTTGTATAAATTGTTATTTGGGGATAATTTGTATGAATCATTATTTGGAGATAATTTGTATAAATCATTATTTCAGGTGTCAATCGTTATTTTGTCACATTCTAAAAACACAAAGTCCTGTTACCTGTGTGTGATCTCATCCAGAATGGCCAATACATTAGGATGAGGATGATCTTTCTGATAATTGTTGTTAATCATTATTTTGGGATAATTTGTAGAAATCATTATTTCAGGATAATTTGAATAAATCATTATTTTGGGGTAATTTGTAGAACTCATTATTCCAGGATAAGTTGTATAAATCATTATTTTGGGATAATTTGTATAACTCATTATTCCGGAATAATTTGTATAAATCATTATTTTGGAAGATTTATATAAATCGTTATTTCAGGATAATTTGAATAAATCATTATTTTGGGGTAATTTGTATAACTCATTATTCCGGGATAATTTGTATAAATCATTATTTTGGGATAATTTGTATAAATAATTATTTTGGAATAATTTGTATGAATCATTATTTTGGGATAATTTATTTAAATCATTATTTCGGGATAATTTGTATGAATCATTATTTTGGGATAATTTGTATAAATTGTTATTTCAGGAGTCATTCATTAATTTGTCACATTGTAAAAACACAAAGTCCTGTTACCTGTCTGTGTGATCTCATCCAGAATGGCCAATACATTAGAATGAGGATGATCTTTCTGATAATTGTTGTTAATCATTATTTTGGGATAATTTGTATAAATCATTATTTTGGAAAATGAATATAAATCATTATTTTGGGATAATTTGTATAAATCATTATTTCAGGATAATTTGAATAAATCATTATTCCGGGGTAATTTGTAGAACTCATTATTCCGGGATAATTTGTATGAATCATTATTTCAGGTGTCAATCGTTATTTTGTCACATTGTAAAAACACAAAGTCCTGTTACCTGTCTGTGTGATCTCATCCAGAACGGCCAATACATTAGGATGAGGAGGATCTTTCTGATAATTGTTGTTAATCATTATTTTGGGCTAATTTGTATAAATCATTATTTTGGGCTAGTTTGTATAAATCATTATTTTGGAAAATTAATATAAATCATTATTTTGGGATAATTTGTATAAATCATTATTTTGGGATAATTTGTATAAATCATTATTTTGGAAAATTTATGTAAATCATTATTTTGGAAAATTTATATAAATCATTATTTTGTGATAATTTGTATAAATCATTATTTTGGGATAATTTGTATAAATCATTATTTTGGAAAATTTATATAAATCATTATTTTGGGATAATTTGTATAACTCATTATTTCAGGTGTCAATCGTTATTTTGTCACATTGTAAAAACACAAAGTCCTGTTACCTTTCTGTGTGATCTCATCCAGCATGGCCAATATATTAGGATGAGGATGATCTTCCTGTAGCGCATAGAGACATTCCCAAAGTCCAATCACAGCTTCTCTTCCCAGATCCTGAATATCTTGTAGCAAGGTGCGAGAGAAGGAAGACGGGTCTTTTTCCATCGATTCATATTTCTGGAGAAAATATCTTATTATTGTTCTATTATTACAGTTAAAAAATGTAATTTGCACCGTTCACCATAGCTTCATTCTTTACATTGTTAGCATCCGGTGCAGACTCTCGCACTGTCAGCCTGATCTGAAATATCAGTGGGTGTGCAGAGGTGATTTGGATAATCCAGGTTTACAATGTTTTATATGAAGTTCCCCCCTTTTATTTTTGTTTTCTTTGACCTTCATTAAATCATCTGCCTCATTTCACCTTATTATTTACATACATAGGTATTCAGCCATTTCATCTGGGCGGAGGTGGAGTGGAGCATTCCCACGGGCTCCCATGCCTCATACCATTCTACTGAGGTTGGTGCCTTTTGATTACAGTCTTTTGGTGAGTGATAAATTCATGTTTATGAAATATGTTGGCTTATATACTTTTTCATATATTTCCACATTCTAATGTTATACATCTGGATAACCAACAACATGTAATCAATCACCTGTCTTATCTCTCCGCAAGAGAAGCACCATAAGATCTGTTAAGGAGTTGAATATGCAACTCTATTCATACATTTAATGTTTTATAAATGTTTCATAAACATAGATATCTAGACTTTTTCAACATATATTTATAATGATATGCCATTAATATGTACATATACAAAAATCTACCGTATTTATCGGCGTATAACACACACTTTTTCCCCCTTAAAATAAGGGGGAAATCGTGGGTGCGTGTTATTCGCAGATCCCCCACCGATTGTGAGCTCTTCTGCCTTTTTGCCTAGATTTTGGAAAATTTATATAAATCATTATTTCAGGATAATTTGAATAAATCATTATTTTGGGATAATTTGTATAAATCATTATTTCAGGATAATTTGAATAAATCATTATTTTGGGGTAATTTGTATAACTCATTATTTCGGGATAATTTGTATAAATCATTATTTCAGGTGTCAATTGTTATTTTGTCACATTGTAAAAACACAAAGTCCTGTTACCTGTCTGTCCGATCTCATTCAGAATGGCCAATACATTAGGATGAGGAGGATCTTCCTGATAATTGTTGTTAATCATTATTTTGGGCTAATTTGTATAAATCATTATTTTGGAAAATTTATGTAAATCATTATTTTGGAAAATTTATATAAATCATTATTTCGGGATAGTTTTTATAAATCGTTATTTCGGGATAATTTGTATGAATCATTATTTGGGGATAATTTGTATAAATTGTTATTTCAGGTGTCAATCGTTATTTTGTCACATTGTAAAAACACAAAGTCCTGTTACCTGTCTGTGTGATCTCATCCAGAACGGCCAATACATTAGGATGAGGATGATCTTTCTGATAATTGTTGTTAATCATTATTTTGGGCTAATTTGTATAAATCATTATTTTGGAAAATTTATGTAAATCATTATTTTGGGATAATTTGTATAAATTATTATTTTGGGCTAATTTGTATAAATTATTATTTTGGAAAATTTATGTAAATCACTATTTTGGAAAATTTATATAAATCATTATTTTGGGATAATTTGTATAAATCATTATTTCAGGATAATTTGAATAAATCATTATTTTGGGGTAATTTGTATAACTCGTTATTTCGGGATTATTTGTATAAATCATTATTTCAGGTGTCAATCGCTATTTTGTCACATTGTAAAAACACAAAGTCCTGTTACCTCTCTGTGTGATCTCATCCAGAATGGCCAATACATTAGGATGAGGATGATCTTTCTGATAATTGTTGTTAATCATTATTTTGGGACAGTGCTCTCTGCTATTTTCGGCCGCAGTTGGCCATTCTTGGCTATTTTCGGCTGCTCTCTGCTATTTTCGGCCGCTCTCGGCGGCTTTCGGAAGCTGCCGAGAACGCCCGAAAGCCGCAGGGAACAGCCGAAAATAGCCAAGAATGGCCAACTGCGGCCGAAAATAGCAAAGAACGGCCGAGAGCTACCGAGCGCCGCCGAGATACACATCCGCTCTGTATCTCGGCAGCGCCATTTTTAAATGGAAAGCCTGCAAAAGAAACTGACAAGGCTGCAAATGACTGACAAGGCCGCAATGGAAGGCTGCAAATGACTGGGAAGGCTGCAAATGACTGACAAGGCTGCAGTGGAAGGCTACTAATGACATGTAAGGCTACAATGCAAGGCTGCAAATGACACTGACAAGGCTGCATTGATGGGCATTTACTGTAAATGTACGTTTTTTTTCCTTAAACTTCCCTCCTAAAAGTTTTTTTTCCTTTAAAATTCCCTCCTAAACTTGGGGTGCGTGTTATACGCCGATAAATACGCTATGTATTAACATTTTTTTATATATTATATATTTCATAAATTTTTATTTACATAATTATATGATTTTTATAGTATCAATTAATGTTTTTATTTGTAGAATTCGCACAGCGTCATTTTGTGCCATCTTCAAGGCCCTGACGAAGCGGCACTGTCCGTGAAACGCGCAGGCCACACTTTTGCTCATTATTGGGGATCTGCACACAGTGAATTCAAAATTTATCGTACAAACTGTAATGTATTCTTAATTGTTTTTTATAATTAATAAAATTGTCAATTTTTTCATAAATTGAATCCTATTTGTTTATACTTCTCAGAGACACAATTAAAGTGGTTGTAATCCTTCCCCCACAACTTTGTCCCATGTAAATCAGCATAAAAAACCCTAATAAACACTGCTTGTAGATATCTCCTTACTTGCTTAGTATTGTTGTAATCTTTGTTGTTCTGTAGAATGAAGTCACTGAGCATGCCCAGCTCTCCCCTGATGTAAGGCACCCTCTCTATGTCTTATCTATCTGTTATCAGGACTTCCTACGGCACAACACTGAACTCTGATAATCACTTCCTCCTACACACCATGTGATCATGTGACCTCACATACAGTTTAAACTGCAGTCTTATCAGCTGAAGCTGATAAGTCTGACAAAGGGAAACATTAGATATCGGCACAAGTAAATACTATGAAATAAACAAGTAAGCTATGAACAGGGAAGCAGGGTTGCTATAGAAACGTTGGATTGAGAAGGCGGCTTGGTTAACAGTACAGGAAGTGCTCAATGTAAGGGCGGAAATACACTCCACTGTGGACTCAGAAAACAATACTTAAGATGGCGCTGCCTTACCCCTGGAAACAAGTTTTTTAAAGTTTCTTTATACCGTAAGTAATATGCGATTTGGACTGGATTACAGTGGCTATAGTCTGATAATGACTTATTATAATGGACTAAATGAAAAGAAGCATCAGAGTGGGAGAGTTTACTTCCTCTTTAAAGTCCCATTTAGTTCTACATATTTTTATGAAACATAGTTACCATACATATGTTGCTGTAGGAAATTTGGAAGTAACTTACATCTGTGTTTAGAACATTCTGAGATTTTAGTTCTACCAGGATGTAATGAGGGTTCAAGTTCTCCAGGATGTAGGCCAGATCATCTCTGTAATGCTCGTATATCCTCCTCACTGATGAATCGGAATACGCAGACAGCTGATGGTGGAACCTCTCAATGCCATCTAGAAAAACACACAGAAATAGATTTTGTGGCCTTCCTGAAACCAACTTTATAAATTATGTGAATTCCATCACAAAAACTTTTATCTCAATGCTGGATCAATATTCTGTAAGTGGTGGGTATGTAACAAATGACATTTCTATAAGAGCCAATGGAGCAGGGGATATCTATAAGGACCAGAACATGAATTGCCCTGTGATTGAGGATTTATATTTGTACATCCTAAGCTAACTATCTATGAATTCTTACCGAGAGCTGTAATCAACAAAGTCCAATACAGATTAATTAAAAAAAAATACATACAGCCAGGGCTGGTGCAAGGATTTTTGACACCCTAGGCGAAACCCAATTTTGCCGCCCCCCCTTGGCTCCACCCATGACTCAACCCTTTTTGCCCTGCCCATGCATACCCAACCTTTTTAACTAAACACCCATCAAATGCAGCCCACCAGTGTCCATCAAATGCAGCCTCACAAGCGCCCATCAATGCAGCCAACCAGTGCCCATCAAATGCAGCCTCACCAGCGGCCATCAATGAATGTTTGCTTCCATTCATTCAGGAGTCAGTACACAGACACAGTTCTCTGCCACCGCTGCGCCTCTGACACTATGTGTTAATGGAGCGGCGTCTGCCTGCTGATGCTGAGACTTAGTTGCTTGCTGCAGAGAGAAGAGAGTGGCTGGGTGCCCTAGGCAACAGGGTGCCCTAGTGGCCTCGTTTGCCTAGTGGTAGCGCCGGCCCTGCATACAGCTAAGATAATTGATAAGATAGCTAAGATAATAATAAACTCTTCTGGCTACAATACTTAAAGAAAACTTTACCCCAACATTCCATATTTCTTATGCAGCTGAGAACAGAGGATGTGTGATCACTGATATAAATAACTTTTTTTTTTGTAGTGCATTCCACAAAGGAGCCACAAGTGAAATGGGATCCCCCATCCTCCACACTCAGGCACAATGCATTTTCACAGAGTCATAAAACAGTCCAGTACTTTGTTTTTGTGTTGTATTGAGGGATTCGAACTTGGATGGGGAGTAGGGATATTATGGCATGCCCACTTTGACTACAGAAAACCCTGAATATATACATGTAGCGGTACCCCCATAGGGGCTGCTGAATGTAGCAGTCCGTCTGTCACCCTGCCCAGCCAGGCACACACAGAGACATAAAAGCAGTCCTTGCACATGTTTTTTTAAGTTTTATTGAAGGGAATTTAACTTGGATGGGGTGGGGAACTTATGAGATGCCCAAGTAACCAACAGTCAAAGTTGGGACTACTATATACAGTACACCGTGGTATATACAATCTCCTCTTCTCCTCCTGCACTTCCTTGCTTGAAGATTATCACTCCTCAATCCTCCAGCACAGCACTTGCTGCATTTCCTGGGCTAGCTAGCACTGTAGGCCTGACACTGGCTAAGCCAGGCCTGAATCAGATGCCCTTTACAGGCAGGGGCCTGAATCAGATGCCCTTTACAGGCAGGCCCCTATGGTGTAGCAAAATAGAAAAGTTCCAGTGCTAGCTGTCCCTGTGGCACTTCTTCAGGCACTGCTGGCCCTCCCGGCCCATCTCCGACTGCTGCATCTTAGTCCTCTCAGGTGTGCCTCCCAGTCCTCCCGACGGTGTGAACATTCACCAACCCTCTTAACTGCCTCTGTGGAACTCCTGGAGACTTGACTGGCAGAGTTATCCTGCTGTCCCCTCTTGCTCCTCCTGGCCAGGACACCTCTGTGGGTTGTAATAGGGTCCCGTCCACACACGTGCCCAGACCCAAGGTCACCAGCCCCTGGGGACCTCCCTCAAAGGCCCTGACAGCCTAACACTCCATCTCCATCTTCCACCCAATCAACTCCTCCCCAGCTGGGCTGACCCTGGGTATTTAAGGAGGCCTGCCCCCCTGCCAATCCAGATGGGGGATTGGTCAGGGCTCCTCAGAATATCCCAGGTGACTCCACCTCCCCTCTCCACCTCTTTCCAGAAAGTACCAGAAGATTCTGGAAAGAAGTGGGAGGTCCTGGTGACACCACCTGTGAGTCACGCAGCTCTATTCTAGGTCCCTCCCAACCCAGATCAGAAAAACCCACTGGAAATGTACCTGTTCTAAATAAAACAAAATAAAAAAACAACACTACTCTTCTAGCACACTAGAGAGTGCTACATACAGTCTATATAAACTCCACTGCTTCCTCCACCACACTTCTCCCTTTGGTTGTGTAGCAAGTATAGTGTCCAGCGTATATCCCTGTGGCTACTGATCACCTCTTCAGGCACTGGCACCGTAATCAGTGCAATTTTATAGCACGGATCGCTGTATAAATGTGAATGGTGCCAAAAATGTGTCAAAAGTGTCCGATATGTCCGTCACAATGTCACAGTCAAGAAAAAAAATCGCAGATTGCCGTCATTACTAGTAAAAATTAAATAAATGCCATACATCTATCCCCTATTGTGTAGACGCAATAACTTTTGCGTAAACCAATCAATATACGCTTATTGTGTTTTTTTTTTTAACCAAAAATATGTAGAAGAATACATATCGGCCTAAACTGAGGAAAAAATTATTAATTTTATTTTAAAAATTTGGATATTTATTATAGCAAAAACTAAAAAATATTGTGTTTTTTTCAAAATTGACTCTCTTCTTTTGTTTATAGCGCAAAAAATAAAAACTGCAGAGGTGATAAAATACCACCCAAAGAAAGCTCTATTTGTGGGAAAAAAAGGACGCCAATTTTGTTTTGGTGTAACGGCACACGGCCGCGCAATTGTCATTCAAAGTGCGACAGCGCTGAAAACTAACAATTGGTCTGGGCAGGAAAGGAGGTGAAAATGCTCTGTATTGAAGTGGTTGAACATCGTGCATGGGGGTCCCCTTAGTCTGCCTGTAAACTAGCGCATCTTTCCAATGTTTATTACAGTACCCCAACAAAACGAAATTTCTGTTATTCGCTTTACCTGTCAGTGGTCATAAAGTTATGGCTGATTGGGGTATATAATAAAAAAACATGGCTGCATTCATCTAGATCAGCCTTTCTCAACCTTTTGAACACAGAGGAACCCTTGAAATAGTTTTCCAGTCTCAGGGAACTCCTGCTAAAAATGAGAAATCTACAACTCATGATACATTAGTGTGATGGTCAGTGGGAAGAATAGTCCTCCTTACACTTGTAGTCATTGGGAAGAATTGCCTCCTCATGCCGCGTACACATGATCGAAATTCCGACCAGAAAAAGACCAATGAGAGCTTTTCATCAGAAAATGCGACCGTGTGTACGCTCCATCGGAATTTAGCTGTCTAAATTCCCGCCAGCCAAAAATTGATAGCATGTTCTCAATTTTCCCGACGGAAAAACTTTCTATCGGAAATTCCGATCGTGTGTATGCAATTCCGACACGCCAAAAATCACGCATGCTCAGATTCAACTACGAGACGGAAGCTATTGGCTATTGAACTTCCTTTTTCTAGTCCCGTCATATGTGTTGTACGTCACCACGTAATAAACGATCGGAACTTGGTGTGACCATGTGTAGGAAAAACAGCTTGAGCCGAATTCCGATCGTATGTACGCGGCATTACAGATAGCTAGATAGATGGTGTCAGTGGGAACTGAGAGGCAGAAATTGCCAAATGCTGAAGGAACCCCTAGCAACCTCTGGAGGAACCCTAGGTTGAGAATCACTGATCTAGATATCATTTATGAAAACTTGACATATATATATATATATATATATATATACATATATATATATATATATATATATATATATAGAAATGGATTACTTTTTAAAACTGATCATATCTATAAAAGACAAGCCGTGACTGATCTCTGATTACCGGTAAGGAGGACTCTTCTCTGGCTCTCCGCCAAATTTCTGAAGGCACTTCTCTCTGTCTTCTTCATCTTTTTGCTCTTCGTTTGTTTTACAGACAAATCCCAATCATGGCGTGGAACACCTGGACACACAGATCCATTGTGATTAAGATCCCCCTGAAAAAGAAAGAAGCCTGAGATTTAATCTTTATGGAATTTTATTTATATACCGGTATATCCAAATCTAAAAAACAAAGACAGACAAACAGCTTTTACTGAACTCCAGGCATAAGTAATAGACACAAATTAATAGAGCTCTGTAGTCATTAACCACATGCCGACCGCATATATATACTGCAGCAAAGGCGGCTTGGCTGCGCAAATCGGCGTACCCGTACCTCGGTCTCTGCATGTGGTACTGCAGGCGCGTGCACGCCGTGGGAGCTCGCCTGTGGGTCCATGGGACTTGATGTCCACCGGCCACCCACGATCACGGGAAAGAAAGGGGAGGAGAGAGAGAGAGAGATCAGCTGTTCCTAGTGATCAGGAACAGCGATCTCTCTCTTCCCAGGCAGCCCATACCCCATACAGTTAGAAACACCTCCCAGGGAACACAGTTAACCCCTTGATCGCCCCCTAGTGTTAACCCCTTCCCTGCTCGTGCTATTTATACAGGGGGATCAGTGCCCTTTTATAGCACTGATCATTGTATTGGTGTCACTGGTCCCCAAAAAGTGTCAGATTTGCCCACCGCAATGTTGCAGTCCGGCTAAAAATTGCAGATCGCCACCATTACCAGTTAAAAACAATAAAAAGTCCATCAATCTTTCTTCTATTTTGTAGGCGCTATAACTTTTTTGCACAAACCAATCAATATATCAATATATGCCTATTGCGATTTTTTTTTACCAAAACTATGAAGAATACTTTACACTATTATAACAGAAATATATATATATATATATATATATATATATATATATATATATATATATATATATATAATATTTGCTAAACAAGAACATCAAGCAAATAGAAAATGCAAAACTTTCCTTCTCTTTCTCGCTCCTTTAACCACTTCCCAACTGGCGCACGCCGATATACGTCGGCAGAATGGCACGGGCAGGCATATTGGCGTACAGGCACGTCCATTTCTATATGCCGCCCTGCCATTGCGTCTGCGCCACCGCCGGCGCGCTCGCGTGCCGGTCGGGACCCCCATGAGTCCGGTCGCGGACTCAATCGCCGCGGGGATACCCGCGATCATCTCACGGGGAGGCTGAACGGGGAGATGCCGTTGTAAACAGCATCTCCCCATTCTGCCTAGCAGCAAGTGACACTGATCTCTGCTCCATGTGATTGGAGCAGAGATCAGTGTTCACTAACACAAAGCCCAGCCCCCCCCACAGTTAGTAACATGCCCCTAGGAACACTTAACGCCTACACTGCCACCCCCTGGTTAACCCCTTCACTGCCAGTGTCATTTACACAGGAATCACTGCATTTGTATAGCACTGATTGCTGTATAAATGACAATGGTCCCAAAAATGTGTCAAAAATGTCTGATGTGTCCGCCACTATGTCGCAGTCACAATAAAAAACGCTGATCGCCGCCATTACTAGTAAAAAAAAAATTATTAATAAAAATGCTATAAAACTATCCCCTATTTTGTAAACGCTATAACTTTTGCGCAAACCAATCAATAATCGCTTATTGTGTATATGTAGAAGAAGAATACGTATTGGCCTAAACTGAGGGAAAAAAACAGTTTTTTTATACATTTTTGGGGGATATTTATTATAACAAAAAGTAAAAAATAATGTGTTTTTTAAATTGTCGCTCTATTTTTGTTTATAGCGCAAAGAATAAGAATCGCAGGGGTGATCAAATGCCACCAAAAGAAAGTTCTATTTGTGGGGGAAAAAAAGGACATCGATTTTGTTTGGGAGCCACGTCGCACGACCGCGCAATTGTCAGTTAAAGCGACGCAGTGGCCGAATCGCAAAAAGGGGTCTGGTCTTAAACCAGCAAAAATGGTCCGGGGGGCTGAAAGTGGTTAAAATATATGAAACAAGACACATTCAATACATGGCTTACAGTGCATTAGCCCCGATCAGTGTATTTTCTTGCCAGTGTAAGATCAAAGTCTGATTCATATCTCCGTGTCTTCAAAGAAATGTAATTAGAGAGGTTTATGGATGTTCTCCCATATAATGAAGTGGTTAATCACAATTAAAGGAGCACTAACATTAAATTAGATTACTAGATTACTAACATTCATTATATTAAAGGGGTTGTAAAGGTAATTTACATACTTACCTCCACTGTGCAGCTCATTTTGCACAGAGTGGCCCCTAACCTGGTCTTTTGGGGTCCTTAGGCGGCTGTCTTGGCTCCCCCCTGCAAGGACTTCTCACCTTCATGTGAGCTACCTTGTATGGTGTGGAGTGCTTGCGGGCGCGCTCCCATGAAACAGCTGGCGGCCATAGCCGCTCACTGTATCACTCGGCCCCCACGTCATTGGATGTGATCGACAGCAGTGCGAGCCAATGGCTGCGCTGCTTTCAATCTATCCACTGTAACGGCCAGGCTGAGCGTCGAAGAGGATGTTGGGGGGAGCGCGGGACTATGGAGGGGTCAGGTAAGTAAAACGAGGGGAGGGGGGGCTGGGGGTTTGGCATTGTCGGATGTTTTTTCACCTTAACCACTTAAGCCCCGGACCAATTTGCAGCCAAAAGGACCAGACCGCTTTTTGCGATTCGGCACTGCGTCGCTTTAACTGACAATTGCGTGGTCGTGCGACGTGGCTCCCAATCAAAATTGCCGTCCTTTTTTTCCCACAAATAGAGCTTTCTTTTGGTGGTATTTGATCACCCCGGCAGTTTTTTTTATTTTTTATGCTATAAACAAAAATAGAGCGACAATTTAAAAAAAAAAAAACGTATTATTTTTTTACTTTTTGCTATGATAAATATCCCCCAAAAATATATAAAGAAACATTTTTTTTCCTCAGTTTAGGCCGATACGTATTCTTCTACATATTTTTGGTAAAAAAATCGCAATTAGCGATTATTGATTGGTTTGCGCAAAAGTTATAGCGTTTACAAAATAGGGGATAGTTTTATAGCATTTTTATTAATATATTTTTTTACTAGTAATGGCGGCGATCAGCGATTTTTATTGTGACTGCGACATTATGGCAGACACATCGGACATTTTTGACATATTTTTGGGACCATTGTCATTTATACAGCAATCAGTGCTATTTAAATGTGTAAATGACACTGGCAGTGAAGGAGTTAACCACTAGGGGGCATTGTAGGTGTTATGTATGACGTTATGTGGTTTTTTATTGTAGGGGGCGTGGCCTGGCATGTGACGCCACTGATCATCCTTGCCTTTAAAAGGGAACAGACGATCCGTGACAGCCACACAGAGAAGCATGGGGAGAGGTTTGTTTACACAGACCTCTCCTCATTCTTCAGCTCTGTGACCCGATCACGGGACACCAGCGGGGATCAGGTCCATGGTCCCGCGGTCCCGGTCACGGAGTCCAGCACCGGGTCGGGAGCGTGCAGGCGGCGGCGCGCTCCCGACCCACGGCTGGGCACTTAAAGAATGTACCCAGCCATTCTGCCAACGTATATCGGCGAGAGGCGGTCCTTAAGTAGTTAATGCATACAATGCTTTAAGGTGAAAAAACATTTACCTTTACAACCCCTTTAAAGTGGTTGTAAACCCTTACACAACACTTTTACCTACAGGTAAGCGTATAATAAGGCTTACCTGTAGGTACCGTGAATGTCTCCTAATCTTTCACAGTTCAGGAGATATTCCCTGTATCAGCATGTGCTGACGTCATCGGCACACGCACACTGAAGTAACAGCTTTTCAGTGACGTTTCTTCCCTAGCGCTCGCCGTTACTGTGCGCATGCGCGGGAGTGACGTCACACGGTGCCAGCGAATCTCAGAGCCGGAGTCTGCGGCCCCCGGAAGGAAGAGGGGGCTTGAAGATGGATGCTACCTACACAGGGGACATCGCTGGATTCTTTTGCAGGTAAGTCAGTGCCACATAATGAACTAGTGTGCGATGCATACTAGCCCATTATGCTTTTAATTTGCAGGCCATACAGGGAGCAAAAGAGGAAGTAAAACCCATTAGGGGGGTGGACTGACAACTCATGGGGCCCCCAGGCAATAGGAGATTATGAGGCCCCCAGTTAATCAGACATTATGGGGCCACACAGTAGACACAAACACATAGTATACAATCACACAGTATACACAGACATGTTTCTATTGGCTGAGAAGGTACTGGAGAGGCGGGGCAGCTATAATCTCTGGATTTTTAGACCAAAAGGATGTCGGTAAGGGACATTTCGGAGACAGATGTAAAAAAAACACAGATTTTTACATATTGTCCCTGGTTTTATTGACTGGCAAACCTGATGGGGCCCCCTAGTGGCTCGGGGCCTGCCCGAGTGCCCGAATGGTCAGTCCGCCCCTGGTTCCCAGTGTGATATAAACGGCCTCTTTCATGCCCCTTGTCCTCTCTGTCCACCCCGATGTCGCCCCTAATCTCCTCAAAAGAAAGTCCCTTTTTTTATTAAATCAAATCCAAATGAAAAATACAAAAAAAAAAGAATAGCAGTGAAACATTTCCTAACCACTTGTCCGCCAGCCGTCGCAGTTATACCGCGGCAGGGCGGCTCTGTTGGTTGACGAGCAGTTAAGAACTGTTTGATATAGATGTAGATTGAATGTTTGGCTTTTCCTTTTTGTATATGAAAAAAATCTAATAAAGTTAAAAAAATAAAAAAAAATAAAGAATAAAAAAAAATTGCTGATCGTCATTACTAATAAAAAAATAAAAATAAAATAATAATAATAAAAATAAAAATGCCATAAATCTATCCCCTATTCTGTAGACGCTATTACTTTTGCACAAACCTATCAATATACGCTTATTGCGTTTTTTTTTTTGTTTGTTTTTTTACCAAAAACACATAGAAGAATACGTGGAAATTTGAGAAAATTTAGTTTGTTTTTTTACATTTTTTGGATATTTTTTATAGCAAAAAAAATAAAAAATAAATAGCTTTTTTTTCACAATTGTCAGTCTTTTTTTGTTTATATCGGAAAAAAAAAAAAAACCCAGAGGTGATCAAATACCACCAAAATAAAGCTCTATTTGTGGGGGGGGGGGGGGGGGGGGGGAGGACGTAAATTTTTGTTTGAGTACGACGTGGAATGACCGCGCAATTGTCAGTTAAAGTAACGCAGCGCCGTATCGCAAAAAATGGCCTGGTCATTAAAGGGGTAAATCCTTACCAGGGGGTTGGGGTGGTTAAAGTAGAATGAAAGGCAAAACTTTTCTTTTTTTTTTTGTTTTGTATAGAGTGGAGGTAGATTAGACCCCCTGTCAGTTTTTATAGCTGTCTGTGCCCCTGTTAGGGAGATTCACCCTCTTGGTTTCTCCTGTTTACTGTTATCATCAAAAGCGAAAGAAAATGCCAAATTTTGGGATGTCCCCAGAAAAGTAACAGATGGGAACATTTCCAGTGGGAACACTAGTTCTGGCGACTCCAAGGGATTCCTTTAATTTTCAGGGATTTTCTCTCTTTCTGTTTTGGCTATGGGACAGGAAGTGAAGGGAAATCTCCCAAAGGGGACACAGATAGCAAAAAAAAAAAGAAAAATAATGGGATATAACACTTCCTTACCATCCTCACACTATAAAACAATTGATTATAAACATAGGGTTCCTATCATCCCTGTACTGAGTTCCCAGGTCCGTACACCTGCTGTGCCCATTATGAGAGGTGCCCACCATCCCTGTGCTGAGTTCCTGGGTCTGTTCACCTGCTGTGCCCATTATGAGGGGTTCCCACGATCCCTGTGCTGAGTCACTGGGTCTGTACACCTGCTGTGCCCATTATGAGGGGTTCCCACCATCCCTGTGCTGAGTTCCCGGGTCTGTTCACCTGCTGTGCCCATTATGAGGGGTTCCCACCATCCCTGTGCTGAGTCACTGGGTCTGTACACCTGCTGTGCCCATTATGAGGGGTTCCCACCGTCCCTGTGCTGAGTTCCCGGGTTTGTACACCCGCTGTGCCCATTATGAGGGGTTCCCACCATCCCTGTGCTGAGTTCCCGGGTCTGTACACCTGCTGTGCCCATTGTGAGAGGTGCCCACCATCCCTGTGCTGAGTTCCCGGGTCTGTACACCCGCTGGGCCCGTTATGAGGGGTTTGCACTGTTCCATATTATGAGCATAATTCGTTCCAGGAGAATGCTTGCAATCCAAAGCACTCGTATATCAAAGTGAGTTCCCCAATAGAAGTCAATGGAAGCTCAGATAATTAGCTCCACAGTGACTTCTATTGTATGCGGTACCGCATGTGGCCAGAGATGGGGGGGGGGTGCGCTGGAGACACTCGGATGCACTTGGAAACACTTGGAGAGGCTCGGAAACACTCCATTCCCCAGTGTCGTTTTCCAAATGTTTCCTAGCAGGGGGCAGAACTGACAACTCTTGGGGCCCCCGGGCAATAGGAAAAGATTATGGGGGCCCCCCGGCAATAGGGGAAGATTATGGGGCCCCCCGGCAATAGGAGAAGATTATGGGGGCCCCAGGCAATAGGATTTTATGGGGGGCCCTGGGCAATAGATTATGGGGCCACACAGTATACACACCAACAGCATACACACACAGTATACACACACAGTATACACACACAGTATACACACACAGAATACACAAAGGTACTGGAGAGACAGGGCAGCTATAATCTTGGGATTTTTTAAAATACAAAGATTTTTACATACTGTCCCTGATTTTATTGAGGCTGGCAACCCTGATGGGGCCCCTTAGTGGCATGGGGCCCTTGGGCAGTGCCCGAGTGGCCGAATGGTCAGTCTGCCCCTGTCATCCGGTATCCAGAACTACGGCAAATCTTGTATCAAACTGCTACAGCATGTTAAACAGAAGATGGGTACTCTTACCAAGTGTGTTGGACACATCTACCCTATGGCAGTGCCTCATACGAGCTTGTAACGGCTATAATGGCCGAAGGCTACTGGACATCCAGCTGGTTCTTCTCCCCTCCAATGGATCCAATCTTTGGCACGCCCGTCAGAGGTCCGTTTGCGCCAGATGGCAGGTGGATCAACGATTTGAGGTTCCAACTTGCAAGACCCAACATACTGCACCCGGGCAATAGGAGATTATGGGGCTACACAGTATACACACACACATACAGTAAACACACACAGACACACATTGTCCCTGGTTTTATTGAGGCTGACAACCCTGATGGGGCCCTTGGGCAGTGCCCGAGTACCCACCCCCATAAGGGCCAAATGCGGTACTGCACACTGCAGAGGCTTGAATCCTGCTCTTTATGCGAGACAGCGCTTTGCAAACTGAGTCAGGATTGAAAAAAAAAATAATAGCTCGTATTGCGAAACGCTCATTAACCGTGTTACTCATAAGCCAAGGTATTAGTGTACATGTAACAGGAGAAGCCATGACACACGGGTGAGTGGAAACATCCACAACTCTCAGATGGACAGGTAAAAATACAAAGTACCGGTATCCAGGACATATCGGGAATTAGGGTAGACATCATTTACCACCAGGAATAAGGTGGACTCCACCGACAAAAACGGAAATATTGTTATTATCTGGACTGATAATAGTTGGAGATACATTTCTTTACGTGAAAAAAAAATAGCCAAAATCCCCTCCAGAGAACATGCAATTGGATAAAATATAAGAGTAGCTGGTAAGCCCGAGTATGACATGTGACTGCAAGGTGGGAAGTGTCCATGCCGGGTGGATGATGGGAAACATTTGCTTAGAAGACAAAGCAGAGAGGCAAGATATTTGGGATCCCCATTATACAGCACCGCCCCCGCCCCACCATTTATCATATATAATAATACTTTGTATAGCAGAAAAGTGATATCCTTTCTTACCTGGTGGGACAGCTCCGGAATGCAGATGGAGGAGGAGGAAGAAGAGAGCAGCGGCTGTTTAACACTGAAAAAAAAAAGTCATAAACATCCCGGTGGACCTTGCTCCCATTAGGGTGTGATATGGATCAGTCTACTGGATTTCTGCCATATATTCTTTTTCTTCCCTTGAGAGAAAATATACACTGGCTGGGGTACTGCATTTGTGCCGCATATTAACTCTTTCATGCCCCGTACACACGAGCGCATTTTCCGTCGAAAAAAATCTTGGACGGATCTTGGAATTCCACTCAACCTTGGTGGCTTGCATACATACACACGGGTCACACAAAAGTTCTCCGAACTTTCGACCGCCAAGAACGCGGTGACGTACAACACTACGACGAGCCGAGAAAATGAAGTTCGATGCTTCCGAGCATGCGTCATGATTGTTTCCGAGCATGCGTAGGAATTTTGCATGTCGGAATTGGTACAGACGAATCGGAACTTCTTCCGTCGGAAAAATAGAGAACCTGCTCTCGATCTTTTGCTGGCGGGAATACCGCCAGCAAAAGTCCGATGGAGCCTACACGCGGTAGGGAATTTCCGACCAAAAGCTCTCATGTGACTTTTGCTGGTGGAATTTCCCATCGCGTCTACGGGGCATAAGCCTATTTCTGACATTTGGTGTTTACAAGTTAAAATCCATATTGTTTGCTAGAAAATCAATTAGAACCCCCCCTCCCCCAAACAGTATGCATTTTTTTTTTGCAGCAGCGATTGTTGCAATATTTTATGTCACACGGTATTTGTGCAGCGGTGTTTTAAAGGCAACTTTTTGGGGAAAAGGGACACATTCATGAATTAAAAGAAAAACTAAACAGTATAGTTATCCCAATTTTTTTTGTATAATGTGAAAGATTATATTATGCCGAATAAATAGATACCAAACATGTAATGCTTTAAAATGAAATAAAAAATAAAAATTGAATAAAATTTAAAACACTCGTGCAATGGTGACAAACCACGGTACCTAAAAATTTCCATAGGCAACGTTTTCAATTTTTTTTTGCGGTTACCAGGTTAGAGTTACAGAGGAGGTCTAGTGTTAGAATTAACACTCGCAGGGAACAGAGTTCGGCTTCGTGATACATCGAGCGGAGGACGAGCCGCTCGCACTGCGGGGGGACATCGCTGGACCCAGGGGACAAGGTAAGTAAACCTCTCCCTGCATTCAGCGATGCGTTCCCGGGTCTGACTCGGGGGTTACCGCTTTTGATATAAAATTTCCACCCCGAGCCATGCTCGGGAATACCGCCAGGGGTGTTAATTTTTACATTGACACACACAGCTTGCAAAGGGCAGCATGAACAGCCAACAAGCAACATGCAATGCAGGAATCCACACTGGAATCTCGCCGATTCCGGCATTGCATATATGTGAACCAGGACTCAAGTGGGTTCACACTGATGCACTGTGGTTCAGTTGCCTCAATTTTCACTACAGTCCCAGACTTCTATTAGGTTACACATTTTCTGAAAGCGCACCAAATGTCCTCTATACTGAATCTTTCAGAAAACACAGTAAAATTACACAAGCTAATGGACGTCTGTGGGACTGCATCTAAAAATGAGGATTCAATGTAGAAAAACTGCATATACCCCAGCACTGCGACAAACTCCAGGGCACCAGTGTGAACCCAAAGGCTTCAGGGTGCTGTGTAATGTAAAGGGGTCCTGAGGTGCAGGGTGCTGTGTAATGTAAAGGGGTCCAGAGGTGCAGGGGGTTGTGTAATGTAAAGGGGTCCAGAGGTGCAGGGAGTTGTGTAATGTAAAGGGGTCCAGAGGTGCAGGGGGTTGTGTAATGTAAAGGGGTCCAGAGGTGCAGGGGGTTGTGTAATGTAAAGGGATCCAGATCTGCGGGGGGCTGTGCAATTTAAAGGGGTCCAGTTGTGGAGAGGGGGTACAAAGTACAAAGCGATAATTGGGGGATGCAGAGGTATGCAGGGGACACAGTGCGGTATTTTTACATTTTAAAGGGGGGGGGGTGCCAGATATAGGAGTCGCCCTGGGTGCCGATTGCTCTAGGTACACCCCTGACCTCCACCCATTAACAGGAATACCAACCCTTCACTCTAAGCCCTTGTACACACGGTCGGAGATTCCGACGGAATGTGTCCGATCGGACCGTTTTGTCGGATATTCCGACTGTGTGTGGTCTACATCGAACTGTTTCCGTCGGAGTATCCGACGGACCAAGTTTTCCAACTTGTTGGTAAAACTTGGGATAGTAACGCTGAGAACGGCGTCATCGGCACTGGCGTTGTTGGTGGAGTACTCAAAACAGAGCAACAAGGCACACAGGTCTTGCATGGAGGCCCAGTTATTGGTGGTGAAGTGGTGCTGTTCCGCAGAGCGACTCACGCATGCATGCTGCAGCTGAAACTCCACTATCGCCTGCTGCTGCTCGCACAGTCTGGCCAGCATGTGCCAGGTGGAGTTCCACCTTGTGGGCACGTCACATATGAGGTGGTGAGCGGGAAGGCCGAAGTTACGCTGCAGTGCTGACCGGCGAGCAGCAGCAGGGTGAGAACATGCACACAGACGGTCCGCACTTTCTGCAGCAGCTCTGGCATATGGGGGTAATTTTTAAGGAACCTCTGGACCACCAAGTTCAGCACATGCGCCAGGCAAGGGATGTGCGTCAAACCGGCTAGGCCCAGAGCTGCTACTAGAGTTCACCCATTATCGCACACCACCAGGCCGGGCTTGAGGCTCACTGCCACCAACCACTCATTGGTCTGTTGTTCCATGTCCCTCCACAACTCCTGCACGGTGTGGGGTTTTTCCCCCAAACAGGAAAGTTTTAAAACTGCCTGCTGTCATTTACCCCTGGCTGTGCTGAAGTTGGTGGTGAAGGTGTTACGCTGACCGGATGAGGAGGCGGTAGAGGATGAGGAAGCGGAGTAGGAGGAGTTAGCAACAGGAGGCAAACTGAAGCGTCCTGCAATCCTCGGTGGTGGAAGGACATGCGCCAAACTGCTATCTGCTATCCGCCACTGAATTTACCCAGTGTGCTGTTAGGGAGATATAACGTCCCTGACCGCGCTCACTGGTCCACATATCTGTAGTTAGGCGGACCTTGCCACAGATGGCGTTGCACAGTGCACACCTGATTTTGTCCCCCACTTGGTTGTGCAGGGAAGGGATGGCTCGCCTGGAAAAGTAGTGGTGGCTGGGTACAACGTACTGTGGGACAGCTAATGCCATCAGGCTTTTAAAACTCTGCATCTCCAACATTTTGCTGCCATTTGCAGCTCTCTAGCCCTTTCCATTACTTTTTTAGAGCCATTTTAGTCCTCAAAAGTTCGGGTCCCCATTGACTTCAATGGGGTTCGGGTTCAGGGTCAAATTTGGGTCCCAAACTCGAACTTTTTTGCGAAGTTCGGCCGAACCTATCGAACCCCAACATCTAGGTTGTCGGCTCAACCCTACTCATTTTACTCGCAAATAATAAAAACCGCAGAGGCGATCAAATACCACCAAAATAAAGCTCTATTTGTGGGAAAAAAAGGACGTCAATTTGGTTTGGGTACAATGGCGCACGATCGCGCAAGTGTCAGTTAAAACGACGCAGTGACGAATCGCAAAAAAAGTGCTCTGGTCAGGAAGGGGGTAAAATCTTCCGGGGCTGACTTGGTTAAATTTGCCTGTGATTGGGGGTTATTAAAGGTTATTAAAAAATACAATAAAAATAAAAATGCATACAGTTAAACTAATAATAAACAACTCTGGCTACAATGCTTAAAGTGGTTGTAAACCTCAGACATAAAATATGAACAAATCATATCCCTCTACATTTTTTCCCCACAAATAGAGCTTTCTTTTGGTGGTATTTTATCGCCTCTACGGTTTTTATTTTTTGTGCTATGAACAAAAAAAGAGCGACAATTCTGGTAAAAAAAAAAAACACAATGGGGGTTATTTACTAAAGGCAAATCCACTTTGCACTACGAGTGCAAACTACAAGTACAAAGCGCACTTGGAAGTGCATTCGCTGTAGATCCGAGGGGGGACATGCAAGGAAAAAAAAAACAAAAAAAACAGCATTTTAGCTTGCACATGATTGGATGATAAAATCAGCAGAGCTTCCCCTCAGATTTACAGCGGCTGCACTTCCAAGTGTGCTTTGCACTTGTAGTTTGTACTTGTAGTGCAAAGTGGATTTGCCTTTCGTAAATAACCTCCAATATTTTGTACTTTTTGCTATGATAAATATCCTAATTTCTTTTAAAAAAAGCATTTTCTTTCCTCAGTTTAGGCGGATATTTATTCTTCTACATATTTTTAGTACAAAAAAACGCAATAAGTGTATATTTATTGGTTTGCGCAAAAGTTATAGTGTCTACAAAATAGATGATAGTTTTATAGCATTTGTATTAGTATTTTTTTTTTTTACTAGTAATGGCGGCAATCTGCAATTTTCATCGTGACTGCGACATTATGGTGGACACATCGGACACTTTGAACACATTTTTGGGACCATTCACATTTATACAGTGATCAGTGCAATTAAAAATGCATTGATTACTGTAAAAATGTCACTGGCAGGGAAGGGGTTAACACTAGGGGGCGATCAAGGGGTTAATTGTGTTCCCTAGTGTGTGTTCTAACTGAAGGGGGGATGGGACTGACTATAGGAGATGACAGATCGTCTGTTCATACTTTCTATGAACAGACGATCTGTCTCTTCTCCCCTCAGAGAACCGGAAATTGTGTGTTTACACACAGAGATCCTGGTTCTCGCCGTGTTACGAGCGATCGCGGGAGCCCGGCGGTCATCGAGACCGCCGGGCACTCGCCTCGGCTCTGGGGGCGCACGCCCCCCTAGTGGCTGCCTTAGGAACTGACGTAGCAAATTGCCTGCATGTACCATTCTCCCGCTGTACAACTGCGGCGGATGGTTGGCAAGCGGTTAAGGGGTTAAAAAGAGGGCGGCTCTAAGTGCAGCAGCATTAAGACTTTTAATTCACCAAAGGATTAAAAACACTTACTAGAGGTTGAAAAACTTACTTTCCAGGCACCAATCATAAGACCCCTATTATAGGTCTAGCTTTCACTGTAGTAACTCTGCAGTATTTTAATGTGTTTTTTTTTTGTTTTTTTATCTTTATGTATTCATTTTTCATAAAAAAATTTAATAAATGTTAATAAAAATGTTTTAGTTTTTTTATGATTGGTGCCTGGAAAGTTAATTTTTTCACTTTCATTATTTGACCAATTGATGTTTAGGACGTGGCTCCCTCAAGATCCCACAGTTCCATCCTGTGTTGGTTGCTTTGATAACTTTTTAGCCCCGTACAACACGATCAGATTCTCCTACAGGAATTATGTGATATGACGGGCTGTTGGCGGGAAAATCTGACCGTGTGTACGCTCCATCGGACGAATTGTTGTCGGGACTTTCCGCAAACAAACGTTGGACGGCAGGTTTTCAAGTTTTTTCACGGACAAATGTCTGTTGTCGGATTTTCCGAGCGTGTGTACACAAGTCCGTCGGACAAAAGTCCAAAGTACAAACAACGCATGCTCGGAAGCAAGGAGGAGCCGGAAGCGGTCGGACTTGTAAACTGGAGTTCGTAATGGAGAATTAACATTGGTGACGCGGCAAATTATGAAATCTGGAAATGCGGCGCACAATTCTCTTCTTCTTTAATGGGATAATAATGAAGCTGCTTTGCTGGTGATACTGATGGAGTTGTTGCAAACTAATTTTCAAAGTTTTTTATTTTCTAGTAATATCAAGAATAATATTATTATGCTTTTTATTTTTTTATTTTGTTTTATTTTTTTTAACCACTTCAGCCCTGGACCAATAAACACCTTAAGGACCAGAGGTCTTTTTACAATTTGGCACTGCACTGCTTTAACTGGTAATTGCGCGGTCATGCAATATTGCACCCAAAAGAAATTTGCGTCCTTTTCTTCCCACAAATAGAGCTTTCTTTTGATGGTATTTGATTGCCTCTGCGATTTTTATTTTTTGTGATATAAACGTAAAAAGAGCGAAAATTTTGAAAAAAAAAGATATTTTCTTCTTTTTGTTATAAGAAAAATCGAATAAACTAAATTTTAGTCATACATTGAGGGCAAAATGTATTCAGCCACATGTCTTTAGTAAAAAAAATGTCAATAAGCGTATATTTATTGGTTTGCGCAAAAGTTATAGCGTCTACAAACTAGAGTACCGTATATACTCGAGTATAAGCCGAGATTTTCAGCCTCTTTTTTGAGGCTGAAAGTGCCCCCTCGGCTTATACTCGAGTCACCGCTGTCTGACTGCTCGATCAGCGTATCGAGCAGACAGACAGCGGCCATTCTAAAATTCAAAAGCCGCGCCTCCGTCTCCGCCTCCGCCTGTGATAGGCGGAACACTGAATTTCCCAGCAGTCAGTGTTCCGCCTATCACGGACATCCGCTCATCCTCGTACTACCGACGAATATGAGAGGATGTCCGTGATAGGCGGAACACAGGCTGCTGGGAAATTCAGTGTTCCGCCTATCACAGGCGAAGGCGGAGGCGCGGCTTTTGAATTTTAGAATGGCCGCCGAGAAGAGCGGCGATCCTGGAAGGACGGAGGAGGCTCGGGACGACGGCTCGGGACGGAGGAGGCACGGGACGGCGGCTCGGGACGGCGGCTCGGGACGGAGGCTCGGGACGGCGGCTCGGGACGGAGGCTCGGGACGGCGGCTCGGGACGGAGGCTCGGGAATTGACTTTGTGGGTATTAGTCTAGCAGAGCTCTGTGCAAGGAGCAGTATAAAGGTAAGAAAAGGGATCCTCCCGTCAAGTTCTCCTTAATTATTTTGCTGATAGCGATTAAGAAAAGTAAGGGCTGTTTTAGAAGTTAATTGATCAACCTCTGTGTGCATTGTATTGTGTGACTGGTATAAGTGTAAAATGATTTCATAAACACTGGTAAGCTTTAAAGTGCAGCAAGTCCATACAGGATTTCTACACATACTAATTGGCATTGTAGATTCAAAAACAAACAAACTATAAACTATGTCCTTATTCTCCAATAATAATCCATACAAATCCCCTACATAATGGCCGGTGATCTATTTTTTCATGAAATAGTTTCTCACTGTGGGTTTTGCTTCCTTGTAATGCCAAATCTTTCCTTTCCCCCATATCTTTTTGATTGGAGCAAGCAGTGCACATTAGTCGTAGTCACACAAGGCTGCACGGACACACACACACAAGGCTGCACGGACACACACACACAGGGATGGATGGATGGACACACACACACAGGGATGGATGGATGGATGGACACACACACAGGGATGGATGGATGGATGGATGGACACACACACAGGGATGGATGGATGGATGGATGGACACACACACAGGGATGGATGGATGGACACACACACAGGGATGGATGGATGGATGGACACACACACAGGGATGGATGGATGGACGGACACACACACAGGGATGGATGGATGGATGGACGGACACACACACAGGGATGGACGGACACACACACAGGGATGGACGGACACACAGGGATGGACAGCCATGTCTCACCCTCGGCTTATACACGAGTCAATAAGTTTTCCAGTTTTTTTGGGGGTAAATTGGGGGCCTCGGCTTATATTCGGGTCGGCCTATACTCGAGTATATACGGTACATTTTCTGGAATTTACACAGCTTTTAATTTATGACTGCCTATCTCATTTCTTGAGGTGCTAAAATGGCAGGGCAGTACAACCCCCCCCCCCCCCCCCCAAATGACCCAATTTTGGAAAGTAGACACCCCAAGGAAATTGCTGATGGGTATGTTGAGCCCATTGAATATGACAAAAAAAATAAAAAATTTACAAAAAGTTGTCACTAAATGATATATTGCTCACACATGCCATGGTTATATGTGGAATTGCACCCCAAAATATATTCTGCTGCTTCTCCTGAGTACGGGGATACCACATATGTGGCACTTTTTGGGAGTCTAGATGTGTACGGCACCCCGAAAACCAATCACCACCTTCAGGATGTCTAATGCCGCGTACACACGGTCGAACTGTTTGACGTACTTAGTCCGATGAAACACATTTCAGCGGACAATCCGCTCGTGTGTGGGCTTCAGTGGACTTTTTCAGCGTGCAGTCCGGAGTACTAAGAATTTTGGATTTTCCAAAAATCTGTCCATTGTACTTTGGTTTCAGCGGACAATACGGTCGTCAGTATGCTAGTTCGACGGACTAAGAATGGCGCATGCCCAGAAAGGATTTACACGGTGGAAGGGTGCTTTGCTGTGTCTTGGACTTCCTATTTCTAGTCCCGTCGTACGTGCTGTACACGTCATCACGCAAGCTTTCGATGGACTGTTTGTGTATCCGTGTGTGGTCAAGTCCGTTCAGTGGAAAGTACGATAGATTGTCCGTCGGATTGTATGACGGACTAAGTACGTCAAACAGTTCGACCGTGTGTACGCGGCATAAGGGTGCAAATTTTTGATTTCACTCCTCACTACCTATCACAGTTTCGAAGGCCATAAAATGCCAAAATAGCACAAAACCCCCCAAAATGACCCCATTTTGAAAAGTAGACACCCCAAGCTATTTACTGAGAGGCATGTTGAGTCCATGAAATATTTTATATTTTGCCACAAGTTGCGGGAATATTACAAACTTTTTTTTTTTTTTGCACAAAGTTGTCACTAAATGATTTATTGCTCACACATGCTATGGGCATAAGTGAAATTACACCCCAAAATAAATTCTGCTGCTTCTCCCGAGTATGGGGATACCACATGTGGGGGACTTTTTGGGAGCCTAGCCTCGTACGGGACCCCGAAAACCAAGCACTGCCTTCCGGATTTAAATATAAAATGCTACCAAAAAAACTGTTATGCCCCGTACACACGAGAGGACTTAATTCCGACAGACCTCCAAAGGAGTTCCGCCGGAGTTCCGCCGGAGTTCTGGCGGACTTTTCGACCGAACGGACTTGGACACACACCATCACACCAAACTCCGACGGAGTCGAACGTGATGACGTACGACTGGATTCAAATAAGGAAGTTCATAGCCAGTAGCCAATAGCTGCCCTAGCGTCGTTTTTAGTCCGTCGGAGTAGCATACACACGAGCGGATTTTTCGAAGGGGACCGGGTCCGGCGGAGTTCCGTCTGGAAAATTTGAAGCATGCTTCATTTCTAAAGTCCGTCAGACTTTAGCTAAGCTAAAGTCCGTTGCAGCCCACACACGATCGGATAGTCTGACGGACTCAGTCCGTCGGACTTTGGATGTCGAAAAGTCCACTCGTGTGTACGCGGCCTTAGCGATCGCAGGGATCAGGCCTGACTCTGCGATCGCTGCAGTTGTGTGTTTAGTGTTTTGTAAGTGACAGTGATCGATCGATACTGCACTTGGGTGGGCTGGGCAGAGGGGCAAAACGCAGGTGCTAGCAGGTATCTGGGCTGATCCCGCTAACAATGCATTTTTTTGGAACCCTAAACTGCTGGGGACGCTAGTATAGATCTGATCAGATCAGATATTGATCTGTTCAGATTCTATACCACTACGGGAGGTTTATGCTTTGCGTGTGGGTGTTAGCGGTACTGGCACTAACCTAGCGCTGCCTGGGGCGACGCAGACCCTGACCCTAAAACCTAATTGATATCACCCGCCGGGTGATCAGGGGGTTAAACCTTTATTGGGTAATAAATGGTGGGTGCCCTGATGCTATAAAAAACAAACTAACCAGAGTCACCCGTAACACTTATACGGTGATCAGTGGTGAAAGGGTTAACTAGGGGCAATCAGGGGGTTCAAATTTTTATTAGGTAGTATATGGGGTCCCTGGCGCTATATAAAAACCTGACGGGGAACCTAAATAACTAACTGGCTAACCAGCGTCACCAGTGGCACTTATACTGTGATCGCTGGTGAAAGGGTTAACTAGGGGCAATCAGGGGGTTAAAACCATTTTTGGGTAGTATATGGGGGTACCTAATGCTATAAAAACCTGGCGGTGAACCTAAAAAAATAACTAGCTACCTAACGACACTAGTGACACTAATGCAGTGATCAGAAAAACGATCGCTTAGTGACACTGGCAAAAGGGGGTGAAAGGGTTAACTAGGGGCAATCAGGGGGCTAAAACCATTATTGGGTAGTATATCGGGGTACCTAGCGCTATAAAAACCTGGCGGTGAACCTAAAAAAATAACTAGCTACCTAGCGGCACTAGTGACACTAATGCAGCGATCAGAAAAACGATCGCTTAGTGACACTGGCAAAAGGGGGTGAAAGGGTTAACTAGGGGCAATCAGGGGGTTAAAACCATTATTGGGTAGTATATTGGGGTACCTAGCGCTATAAAAACCTGGCGGTGAACCTAAAAAAAAAAACTAGATACCTAGCGACACTAGCGACACTAATGCAGCGATCAGAAAAATGATTGCTTAGTGACACTGGCAAAAGGGGGTGAAAGGGTTAACTAGGGGCAATCAGGGGGTTAAAACCATTATTGGGTAGTATATCGGGGTACCTAGCGCTATAAAAACCAGGCGGTGAACCTAAAAAAATAACTAGCTACCTAGCGACACTTGCGACACTAATGCAGCGATCAGAAAAATGATCGCTTAGTGACACTGGCAAAAGGGGGTGAAAGGGTTAACTCTAGGGGCAATCAGGGGGTTAAACCTTTATTGGGGGGTGATAGGGGGCTACCCTGGACCTAACACTAACTGCCCTGACAGTTTTTACTGTTACAACTGACATTGAATGCAGTGATCAGTAAATAAACGATCAATGCAATCAGTGACACTGTGACTGGGGGGGGAGGGGGGGCAGGGGGGTCGGGGGGCGATCGGGGGGGTTTGTGTACCTATGTGTACCTATGTGTTAGAGTAGTGTTTTGGTGCCCTTACTTTTTGTCTTCTCCTTGTAGTCCGGTCAAAAGAATCCGAGGAGAATGACGTCATTTCCTCCTTCCTGTGTATACAATACACAGTGGGAGGAAGCTTCTCATTGGCCAGGAGCGATCCAGAGGGGGTGGCCAGAAACCCACGGCCATCCCCTCATCACGGATCGCTCCTGAAGCGAACCGGACCTCCGTATCCAGCAGGAGGGGGTCCGATCGGACCCCCCACCCGCTGGAAGGCAGGCACATACATGTACGTGCTTGTGCCTGCCTGTGCCATTGCGATTACGTACAATGGCAATACGGCGGTCCTTAAGTGGTTAAATTGTGCAAGTTACTACAACACCATTATCCCAGAGTTTTTAAGATCAAACTATGTTGGTGTCCCTTGTCAATTTTATGTTGTATTTTTTTAAATGTAACTGCCTACTCCCCAACTGTCATTTGAAGTAAAACACATAGCCAAGTATTATTCTCCACAATTTCTTTTTTATTGTGCATTAAAAAAATAAAAAAAATAAAAATTAGACATATTATCTGCCAATAGAACTTAACCAAAAAGTGCATTCTATGCATCCAAAATTATAGAAAATATAACAAATCAAATCATTATTATTCAACCAAAAAATTATGTCAAAGCAATAACTCCAAGGCCAATAATAAATAACACGTTATCTCCTCCGATTCCGCAACATATCTGGTTGACCAACGGCCGTTCAGAAACTAACTGAAATGCGCGAACTGAAAAATGCAAATCAACACTCACCAAACTTCTACTAACACAGAATTAGCAAAAGGAGCCCAAAGGGTGGCGCTAAAGAGCTGAAAAACAACGTAGTGCGTCACTACGTTCGTGTTTGTTGGCCCGACATTTGTGTGGCCGTGTGTATGCAAGACAAGTTTGGGCCAGCGCCCTTTCGAACAAAATTTTCACGGTTTTGTTGGCCAACAATCCGATCGCGTGTACGAGGCTTTACAGAGCCGCTAAAACAAGGCAGCTAGGCATTGTATATATCTGCTGAGAACCTTTGTTAATTATATTTGATTTTTTAATTCTGAACATTAAAAAAGAAAACAACATATATACATGTATACAAAAACTGAATTTTTTTTTTTTTCGTTTGATGCAAAAAAGGATATAACTATATATTGTATCTATCTATATACATACATATGTCAAAAAAAAAGAGGGGAAAGGGGTTCGGGACTGAATGAAGCACGTAGGTATAAAAGAGCTGAAAAACAACGTAGTGCGTCACTACGTTCGTGTTTGTTGGCCGACAATTGTGTGGCCGTGTGTATGCAAGACAAGTTTGGGCCAGCGCCCTTCGGACAAAATTCCACAGTTTTGTTGGCCAACAATCCGATCGCGTGTACGAGGCTTTACAGAGCCGCTAAAACAAGGCATCGTATACATCTGCTGAGAACTTTTGTTAATTATATTTGATTTTTTAATTCTGAACATTAAAAAAGAAAACAATATATATATATATATATATACAAAAACAGAATTTTTTTTTCCATTTGATGCAAGAAAGGATATAACTATATATCGTATCTATCTATATACATACATATGTAAAAAAAAAAAAAAAAAAAAAAAGAGGGGAAAGGGATTCCCGGACTTTGAATGAAGCACGTCGGTATAAAGAATTCAGTTTATTGTATAAATTAACATACAAGCGCATAATCATGAGTAAGTGTATATCCAATACAATTCTAATAACTGGTACAATTCATAAAAATTGATATCTGCTGTTTTTTTTTTGCCTTCCTCTGGATCAACTGTGGGTATAGAATTGGGTATATGGGATTGTATCGTGGTTGAACTGGATGGACTTGGGTCTTTTTTCAACCTGACTAACTATGTAACTATATCTATACATACAATGTTACCGATTGCCACATGATTATAAACGATTAATATCAAAAAAAGATACATACTGACAGATATCAACTGGATCTTAGGGGCACGGCATATAATAGCTCTACGCATTTCGTGGGTTGATCCACTCTTCAGGAGCATGCTCGGGAGTTCAATAAACTATAATAGGAGTTGCTGTATGGTCTGATCCTACCCAAGGAAAAAAGAAAAATCATAAAGAATAAAATAAAACAAAACCATGTATAAAACCCCACTCTCTACAAGGTTGACTATATGATAAAAGTGCGGCACTGTAGATTGGGGACGCCCAAGTGGGGCATCTCCAACGGGAGCTGAGGTGGTGTGAGTTGGCCGGCTGTCCAGCAAGCAAAATCATCCAGGGGAGACAGATTTCCAGAAGTTGAAGTAGTCACCATAGGTGCTGAGACCATCAATGAAGGACTTATGAAAAAATATATATGTCTATATTTTTTTTTATATAGGTATAGTATGACACGTGCGAGGTGTCCTGTACTCGGTAAAGAACAGGGGGATTGAGGTACTAAAAAGTATTGGTGGTAGCCGAGGTGTAAGAAGTGGAAAGTGATGAGGATATAAACCCATCACCAGAAGAGGTTGAATAGAAACGTGTAAGAAGTGAAGAAGATCTAAACCAGCTTTTCTCAACCTTTTCAACACAGAGGAACCCTGGAAATAATTCTCCAGTCTTCTCCAGTCTTGTGGAACCCCTGCTAAAAATGGAAAATCTACGACTCATCGTACATTAGTGTCAATGAGAAGAATGCTTCTTACACGTGTGGTTATTGGGAAGAATTTACCCCCTTACAGATAACTAAAAAGATCAATAGTGTCCTTGAGAACTTACCTGAGAGGCAGAAATTGACCATTGCTCAGGGAACCCCCAGCAACCTCTAGAGGAACCCAAGGGTTCCACTGAACCCTGGTTGAGCAGCCCTAATCTAAACGCATCACCAATAAAGATTGAATAAAAAGGTGTAAAAAAGTTGAAAAGTGAAAAGGATATAAAATGCATCACCAAGAAAGGTTGAATAATACAATCTAACAGTGCAGTGCAACTAGAGTTCATAGGGTCCCGGGACCCAAGGAGACTCATGTAGTGAACCTAAGTGAGCAAGGACACACCAGAGTCACACTGCTGTGGCACTGCCCCTCCTTTCCACGGTAGTACCAACTGGTGGGTAGATGGAGGAGTGTAATGGCACCAACGCCAGGTGGTTCTCTGCCCGGCCAAGGACGCCTCCCTCCTGCGTGATGGCCCCTGTCCTTATAGGCTTCACCCAGGGACGTCAGATTCACCTTGGTGTGTTGTTGGAGATGCCCTACTTTGGGGGTCCCCAATCTACAGTGCCACACTTTTATTATATAGTCAACCTTGTAAGTATGGTTGCCTACATGACGTTGGTGAGTGCGTGATGGCCCCTGTCCTTATAGGCTTCACCCAGGGATGTCAGATTCACCCTGGTGTGTTGTTGGAGATGCCCCCATTTGGGGGTCCCCAATCTACAGTGCCACACTTTTATTATATAGTCAACCTTGTAAATATGGTCGCCTACGTGACGTTGGTGGGCGTGTGATGGCCCCTGTCCTTATAGGCTTCACCCCGGAACGTCAGATTCACCCTGGTGTGTTGTTGGAGATGACCTCTTTTGGGGGTCCCCAATCTACAGTGCCACACTTTTATTATAGTATGGTATGGTCGGCTACGTGACGTTGGTGGCCGTGTGATGGCCTCTGTCCTTATAGACTTCATCCAGGGACGTCAGATTCACCTTGGTGTGTTGTTAGAGATGATCTCCTTTGGGGGTCCCCAATCTACAGTGCCACACTTTTATTATATAGTCAACCTTGTAAGTATGGTCGCCTACGTGACGTTGGTGGGCGTGTGATGGCTCCTGTCCTTATAGGCTTCACCCAGGGACGTCAGATTCACCCTGGTGTGTTGTTGGAGATGCCCTCCTTTGGGGGTCCCAAATCTACAGCGCCACACTTTTATTATATAGTCAACCTTGTAAGTATGGTCGCCTACGTGACGTTGGTGGGCGTGTGATGGCCCCTGTCCTTATAGGCTTCACCCAGGGATGTCAGATGGTAGAGAGTGGGTTTTTATTATATGCCATGCCCCTATGATTCAATTGATATCTGTCAGTATGTATAATTTTTTATATTAATCGTTTATAATCATGTGGCAACCCGTCTACATTGTATGTATAGATATACGTTTTTTACGAATTGTACCAGTTATTATAATTGTATTGGATATACACTTAGCCCTTGTACACACGGTCGGAGATTCTGTCGGAATGTTTCCTATTGGACCGCTTTGTCGGATATTCCGACTGTGGGTGGTCTCCATCGGACTGTTTCCGTCGGAATATCCGACGGACCAACTTTTCCAACTTGCCGGTAAAATTTTCCGACAAAATGCTCCTATCGGGCATACTCCGATCATGTGTAGCCTACTCCGATCAGACAAAGTGCCACGCATGCTCAGATCAAATTCCTAGGCCAAAGCTATTGGCTACTAGCCTGAACGTAGTCCCGTCGTAACGAAATAACATCATCACGTTATGTACAATCTGATTTTCCAACAACTTAGTCCGACCGTGTGTATGCAACATCACTTCCGGACCTCCTCCGGAATTAATCCGTCGGAATTACACTCCGACCGTGTGTACAAGGGCTTACTCATGATTATGCGTTTGTATGTTAATTTATACAATAAACTGAATTCTTTATACCTACGTGCATATATATATATATATATATATATATATATATATATATATATATATATATATATATATAATTATTTTATTTTATTTTATTTTTATAATATATATATTTTTTTTTGCTTCTTTGTCTTCATCTTGACTATCTCGACTATCCGTGGTTGTAGCGGCAACAAATCAGTTCATGTTAAAACCACATAGAGCCTCCTCTGTGCTCATCTCTCGGGTCAGTTGTATTTCTTCTGCACTCTTCAGATGTTCAGTCTGTAATGTTCATTTCTCTGAATTTCATTTCCATTCCGCCAGAGAATTCATTTGTGCCGATCCTCAATAAAGAAAAAACGATGTTAGCAGAATTTAAAGAAAGGCAGTGCCAGGACGAGGTCCTTTAGAGCCCAAAGCTTCGCAAAGTCTGCCCATTCTCTTTGGTGAACCTACATAGTGTTGGGCCCCGTCACACCTGAACATTCTATTGTATTATCATATGCTCGGTACCATGTGGTAGTTTGTCGGGTAGCATGTGTTACGGTAAGGTAGCTCATAAGCCAGGGGTCTCCAAACTTTCTAAACAAAGGGCCGGTTTACTATCCTTCAGGCTTTAGGGGGCTCAAATGCAGCTGGTGGGAGTAGAAAATGCCATGCCGTCAATGTGAGTGGGCAATACCCCATTATTGGTTTTAATGGGGGGGGAAATACAATAGAAAAAAAATAGAATAGAAACTAGAATAAAATAAAATAGAAAGAATATAACGGTTATATTCTTTATATTTTATTCCCTTCTACTGTATATGAATTGTTTTTCAATTCTCTTCTACTCAATTCTTTTTTTATCTTCTATAATCTTTTCTATTCAAATCCATTCTATTTGAAATTCGAATTTCAGAGGATGGTTATTTTCTTCATATTTTATTTTATTCTATTCTATTGTTTTTCTTCTTCTTGAATTCAATTTTTTTCAAATTTGAATTTGTTTTTGAATTCAAATCAAATTTAGGTTCATTATTTGGGATTTGTTTAAATTCGTTACTATTGTAATTCAGTAATTCGGGTTACATCTAAAAATTTCCGAATAATGGAAACTCCTCCAAATTTAGATTCAGAACAAAATGAATTGCACATCAACAATTCATCTAGATTTGTCCTTATGTATGTATAGTTCTGTGCCCAGACAGGAAATGGGAACTCTCCGCACAACAAAGTCGTCACACGTTAGAAAATCCGAAAATCCAAAAATTCGAAAATCCAAAAATTCAAAGATTTGGAGATTTGAAAATTTGAAAATCCGAGCATAAGATTTTTTTTTTTTAAAAGAACGAAAATCCAAAAATGAGAAAACCCGAAAATTTGAAAATCTGAAATAACTATTGGATAATAACTATTACTAACTATTAAATATAGATATTGGAATTTCCTTTGAAATTTGTCTGTTAAGTAATTGTAATGAATACAAATTTATCTAAAGTTATGAATTATCTGAAATAACGAATGCTGCATCTAAACTGATGGAATGTAACAAATAAATAATAATAAATAATAATAATATAATAATAAAATGTTTTATTATTATTATTTATCATTATTAATGATTTGAAACATTCCATTTGTTTAGATACGGCATTAGTTATTTCGGATCATTTGTAACTTCATATTCATTACATTCACTAACAGCCAAACTTGAAAGGAAATTCCAATTACCTATAATTTAATAGTTAGTTATTATTAGTTATTATTTTGGATTTTCTCATTTTCGGATTTTATAATTTTCGTTTTTATTTTTGGATTTCCGTTCTTTTAAATTTTCCGATTTTCGTTCTTATTTTCCGATTTTCTAATTTTCTAATTTCCCAAATTTACAAATTTTAGAAGTTTCGGATTTCGAACTTCCGAATCTTTGAATTTTCGAATATACAAAAATTAATTTGAAATAACAAATTTTGATCATAATGGATTTCCCGAATCTACAAATTTTAGAATTTTTGGATTTCGAACTTCCGAATATTTGAATTTTCAAATCTACGAAAATGTATTTGAAATAACAAATTTTGATCATAACGGATCCCCAGAAGAATGAACTCTCCCCCCAAAAAAAACAAAAAAAGAATGAAACGAAACCAAACACATTTTTTGGCAGCGCACATGTCTAGTTATCGGGCAGGTACCATGGGTGGGGACTGTCACAGTTATGGTTGAGCTAAAACAGACTGGAGTACCCTTTTCTTGTCTAAGTAAGAAAACTGGAAATTATTCTCCTACAAGGGCATGACAAAGGACTCAATAAAGAATTACCTGATCTGCTGGAGGTTTGGTGAATTCTTTTTCAGCATTTCAAGGGGTTTGGCACTGACGTCGGTGAGATAATTAAGACTCAGGTTGAGGTGTGTGAGGTTTCGGCTGTGACAGAGCAGCGGCAGATGTACAGCATACTCGTCCGTCAGCTTCACTTGCTGTAGACTGTTAGACATGGACAGTTCAGTGGTATGCCATAAACAATTGTAACCTTTTTGTACCAATTCAATACCAAGTATTTCACCCCCCCCCCCTTCCTGCCCAGGCCAATTTTCAGCTTTCAGCGCTGTCGCTTTTGGATGACAATTGTGCGGTCCTGCAGCGCTGTACCCATATGATATTTTTATCATTTTGTTCAAACAACTAATGCTTTATTTTGGTGGTATTTAACTACCAGCTGTTTTTTTTTTGTACTAAATAAATGAAAAAAAGGCTGAAAATTTTGAAATAAAAAAACATGTTTTTCTTAATTTCTGTTATAGAATTTTGCAAATAAATAATCTTTTCTCATACATGAAGGTCAAAATGTATTCTGCTACATTTATTTGGTAAAGATAACCCAAATCAGTGTATAGTATTTAGTCTGTAGGAAAGTTATAGAGTCCACAAACTATGGTATAGGTCTGTATATATTATATTATATTATATTAATATATTATTAATATATATATATATATATATATATATATATATATATATATATATATATATATATGTGTGTAAGAAGGCCAGTGTGGTGGCCTGAATTTATGGGAGGAGCCCGGAGGGTATTTAACCAGCCCGCTCGCCTGTGGTCTTTGTCGGTTTCCGGTGCGCGGCACTACGTCACTAGGCCGACGGCTCGTGTTTCGTTTCCATTCGGACAAAACGTCTCTCTCGTGGTTTTCTTTCCCGTTCGTTTTGTACAACGTCGCCGGCTCTGTACAACGTCGCCAGCTCGACTGCCGCAGGTAAGGGTCTCGATTGACCTTCCTGTACTATTTTTAGTGTCGTTAAAGCCTGAAATATCGAATCGTTCGTTATGATACCGGTTGTTATCACTCAATACGCTCCAATTTTGCAGCGCCCTTCATTTCACGGGCGTCATTTCGGTACATATTGCTGGTAGGAAAAAACTGCACTGTTTTAGTACTTATTATATAGTCTCGTTACCGTGTTCCACAGTCAAAATCGTTTCCAGTCGTGTCTCACGGCACAACGACTCCTACCTCTGCCATAGCTGGCTCACGTAGGTCATTTCATCATTTCACTCGTTGTTACGCACGGCGCTCCAATTCGAATCCAGTCGCATCCGCTTAATGCGCCGATTCATTCCGGTGTGCCCCTAACTGCTTGGCCGCATTTCAGTACATGCTCCAGAGCTCGTTCGTGGCTAATCGATCGGGTCTCTGTCATGGGAATTCATTTCACTGTCACCTAGTACGTTCGAATCGAAACCAGTCGCTGTTCTCGAACGCACAGGTTCGATCGACGTGTCCCAGTTACGTTGGCCTCATTTCGGTACATGCTCCAGAGCTCGCTCGTGACTAATCGATCGGGTCTCTGTCATGGGAATCATTTCACTGTCACCTAGTACGTTCGAGTCGAAACCAGTCACATTTCTCAAGAAAAACGCACAGGTTCGATCAACGTGTCCCAGTTACGTTGGCCTCATTTCGGTACATGCTCCAGAGCTCGCTCGTGGCTAATCGATCGGGTCTCTGTCATGGGAATCATTTCACTGTCACCTAGTACGTTCGAGTCGAAACCAGTCGCATTTCTCAAGAAAACGCACAGGTTCGATCGACGTGTCCCAGTTGTGTTGGCCTCATTTCGGTACATGCTCCAGGGCCCGCTCGTTGCTAAGCGATCGGGTCTCTGTCATGGGATCATTTCACTGTCACGTATCACGTTCCGATACGAATCCAGTCGCGTCTACGATGCACCAATTCGTCCCGGCGTGCCCCAGGTATTTTCGGCCTCATTTCAGTACATGCTCCGGAGTCCCGTTCGTTGTCAGTCGCAATCGCGGCACGACCGATTCGGGCCTCTGTCATGGCAAACTTTTGTCACTCATTTCACTGTCACTTACCGCGCTCCGATTCGAATCTAGTCGCATCCGTGATGCACCGATTCGTTTCGGTGTGCCCCAGTTGGTTACGGCCTCATTTCAGTACATGCTCCAGAGTCAGGATTCATTATTGGTTGCAGGTTTCGGTTCTCTGATTCATGACTCTGTCATGGGAAATCAATTTCACTGTCACGTAAGACGTCCAATACGAATCCAGTCGCATCTACGATGCACCGATTCGTCCCGGCGCGCCCCAGGTATTTCAGCCACGTTCTAGTACTTGCTTTAGAGCATGCACGATTAACGGATAGTCGCAACAGCGGCACGACTGACTCATGCCTCTGTCATGGCAATCAAATAAATTTCACCGCCACGTACCGCGCTCCGTTTCGAATCCAGTTGCATACATGCACCGATTCGTTACGGTGTGCCCCAGTGCTTTAGCCTCATTTCAGTGCATGCTCCAGAGTCCGGTTCATCATCAGTCACAGTCACGGCATGACCGGCTTATGCCTCTGTCATAACAGGTTTTCATTAAATGGACCGTAGTATACAGTGCCCCGTTTCGAGTCGGTCGCATCTGACATGCAAACACATCCCCAGGCACAGATTTCTGGCAATCGTTGCAAGCACGCATTCAAGCATAGACTTCTTGCAATCTTTGCATACACGCATCCAAGCATGGACGCACACAAGCGTAGACTTCTCACGATCGTTGCAAACACGCATCCAAGCGTAGACTTCTGGCAATCGTTGCAAGCACGCATCCTAGCATAGACCTCTTGCAATCGTTGCTAGTACGCAGTCAAGCATGGATGTCTTGCAGTTGGTGCGAGTACGCATACAAGCCTGGACTTCTCGCAATCGTTGCAAGCTCGCATTCAAGTGTAGACTTCTTGCAACCGTTGCGAGCACGCATTCAAGCATGGACGTCGTACAGTCGTTGCAAGTTCGCATACAAGCGTAGACTTTTGCAATCGTTGCAAGCACGAATCCAAGCATAGACTTCTTGCAAATCATTGCAAGCACGCATCAAGCATAATCTTCGTGCAATTGTTGCAAGCACGCATTCAAGCATGGAAGTCTGGCAGTCGTTGCAAGCACGCATACAAGAATAGACTTCTTGCAATCATTGCAAACACGCATCCATGCGTAGACTTCTTGCAGTCATTGCAAGCATGCATCCAAGCGTAGATTTCTTGCAATCGTTGCAGGCACGCATCCAATCATAGACTTCTTGCAATCATTACAAGCACACATTCAGGCATAGACCTCTGGCAAATCATTGCTAGCACGCATTCGAGCATAAGACCTCTTGCAATCATTGCGAGCAGATGTCCAGGCACAAACTTGTTGCAATCATTGCTAGCAGGCAGTTCCGGCTGGCTCAATAGATTGCTTTGGGAAAACCTGGATACTTTCCTAAATGTACATTGTAATGGGGTACTTATTTTATAGGTAAAGTTGGTCCAGGGAAAATCCGATTGCCTCTCGGGGGATCAGGAAGGAATTTTTTCCCTGCTGTAGCAAATTGGGCCATGCTCTGCTGGGGTTTTTTGCCTTCCTCTGGATCAGCTGTGGGTGTAGAATTGGGTGTGTCGGGTTGTGCGATATTTATTTGTTTGATTTATGGTTGGGACTGGATGGACTTCTGTCTTTTCCGACCTGGCTACCCATGTATCTTACCATAACTTCTTGCAATCGTTGCAGGCACGCATCCTGGCATAACTCCTTGAAATCATTGCAGGCACGCATCCTGGCATAACTTCTAGCAATCATTGCACACACGCATCCTAGCATAACATCTTGCAATCATGGCAAGCACGCATCCTGGTGTAACTCCTTGCAATCGTTGCAGGCACGCATCCTAGCATAACATCTTGCAATCGTTGCAAGCACGCATCTTGGCATAACATCTTGCAATCGTTGCAAGCACGCACCCAAACACATGTTCAAGCACAACTCCTGCAGTCTTCGCAAAGCACATGCGATAACACGAATTTCTCACAGTCACTATGAACACATTTCCAGTGACAAACTCCCACGCAATTGTCGCAAGCACACGTTTAAACACTACTTTTTCAATCGTGCCAAGGCTCGCGACTTAGCATAACGTCTTGCAATCATTCTTTTGCAAGCACACATTCTCAGTGGCACACAAACTGGCTACACGTCGTTTTCAGCAGCACTTAGTTGGCCACTTGTCTTCTGTGGCTTTTCTTACAAGCCACTCACCGTTTCCTGTCTGTCGGTCTCTCCCTTAGGATAGTTGAGTTCAACTTCCATCCAGCACCTGGATCGTGTTGACACACGCAACTGGCTTCTGCCTGTAACACGCTCAGGCTATACCTAGCCAGCGTTCAGCATTTCTCATCCTTACAGGGCCCGGAGAGCCACCTGTCTTTATGGCTCATACAGCAAGATCCCCACTTCGAGGCTTCCAGAGGCATCACCCATAGCCAACGGAAAACGCTCGCCCATCACAACTGCCATCTTTAGGGACATGAAATCCTCGCATATTCCCCAGTCTAGTCATCCAAGCGGCCATCTACCTGGCCCTTTGTGGTTTTCCATGGCCTAGCCAATTTATTGTCGGTAGCACTGGCAGCCAGGTTCTACACAGACACTATCTGACGAATGTTCAAATCTGCAATACGGGCCATTCCCCAGGATCGATCTTTATGTCACACCTCCTGGTCCTCCTCTCACGGACACAGGACCCTTCTCAGATCCTTAATTTAGATGCCGTGGCAATAGCAGACCTGTCAATGTCGGAAGGTTCCTTACTGCATGGATTGATGTATCAGTGTTTAAACCGTCTACGATGCCCCTGTCGCCCCTGGTAGTGACAGATGCCACAGCCTCCACAGGCTTCGCGGGAATTTTTGGCCACCACTGGTTTACAGGACCATGGCATCAGGGATACTCCTAAACCCCGGTTTACCTGGACTTCCTCCCTCTTCAGGCTATACCCAGTCATGACAGCCTCTCGTATCTGGGGTCATGTCAGGACAGGACAGGCTGTGGCGTTCACCACCGACAACTGGGCCGAGGCTCATCTTGTTATTGAAGCCAGGTCTGGACCGCTCTCGGTTGTGTCCTTCCTGCGCAGACTGCTGCAGTTAGCCCGGTGGCACCAGTTTAATGTCCATTGTATGTTCATTCCAGGCCTTCAGCAATCCCGCAGGCCAAGTTCTGCATAGTCGTTACTTGGCTCGCTACCAACTTCATTTCATCCTCCTCCTTGCAGTGTCTAAAACCCAGCAATCTGACTCCAGGATGGACGTCCATTTCTATAGAGAAGCAGGGCTTGGTATCAAGTAACCGTACTCGACTACCTACTGTCACTCCTACCGGAACGCGTAGACTCTAGTTCCCTATTGCTTTCGTGCCAACACTTGTGTACCTGCCAGTTTCCCAAACACGTGGGGTTCTTCTACACAGCCTACACCTCGACCCCGGTCCATACCGTGGACACTCTTTAGTATTTGAGCACCCTTGGCAGCATGTTGGCGTGGGTCCCAAGTCACGTCATTGAAAGACTAAGCAGTTGGGACCCTGCCTACCTCGCCCGGTACATTCCCAATCCTCGGGTGGAAATGGCACAAGCGTTCACCAAACTTGCTCAACTAATTAAGCTAAAACTAATAAAACTGCAACCCTACCTGAATGTTTTGCCCCCTTATTTTGGTATACCGACCATCAGACCAGGGCACACTTCAGGTCCATTTTATGTGGTTAATCTTATGGTAGAGGCTACTTGTTCATATCCGTATCGGCCATAGGGCTTTGACCATAAGTAAGAAGGCCAGTGTGGTGGCCTGAATTTATGGGAGGAGCCCGGAGGGTATTTAACCAGCCCGCTCGCCTGTGGTCTTTGTCGGTTTCCGGTGCGCGGCACCCACCCTCCCTTCCCCTTTTCAGGGCATTTCTCAAATTCATTTCTCTTCACATATATTAAATTCTAATCTAGGGTATGCCCCCTTATTTTGGTATACCGACCATCAGACCAGGGCACACTTCAGGTCCATTTCATGTGGTTAATCTTATGGTAGAGGCTACTTGTTCATATCCGTATCGGCCATAGGGCTTTGACCATATATATATATATATATATGGAAAGTGATCAATCCTGATGGCCGATCTCATTTCTTGAGGGACAAAAAAATGCAAGGACAGAACAAATACCCCCAAATGACCCCTTTTTAGAAAGTAGACAATCCAAGGTATTTAGTAAGAGGCATGGTGAGTTTTTTTTTTGTTTTTTTTTTAAGTTGTAATTTCATGTCATAATTTTTTGTAAAGTGACAATAAAAAAATAAAAAATAAAAAATGTAATTTTTTTTTATTTACATACAGTCACTTGTATGTAAGCATGTTTTATTGACACGGAAATAGACAATCCAAGGTATTTAGTAAGAGGCATGGTGAGTTTTTTTTTTTTTTATTGAAATTTGATGTTTTTATTTTATTTATTTATCTACACCAGTGCAGTACAGTGTCATCATATAATGGTGTGACAGTCATCAGGGGCACTGACTGGACTATTTATTTTTTATTACATTTTTTAATTTTTATTTTTTTCTAACACACTGTGACCAGAGCAATATAATGGTAATTAAAGGGGAATTAAATTGTATGTAAGCATGTTTTATTGACACGAGTATATGAATACATATATGACTTTCCTGTTTTTCTTATTTCAATATAATTATTATGAATTATTATTATTTCTTTAATTATAATGGTAATTAAAGAAAGGGAATCTGGGACTTTAAATGAGGTTATTGACTGGTAGAGGTTAAATTGTATGTAAGCATGTTTTATTGACATGAGAATAGACAATCCAGGGTGTTTAGTAAGAGGCATGGTGAGTTTTTTTGAAGTTGTCATTTGATGTAAAATGACAATAAAAAAATATATATATATATATTTTTTTAAATTTTATTTATTTATCTACACCAATTCAGTAAGTGTCATCATATAACTGGTGTGACAGTCATCAGGGACACTGGACACTGGTGACAGTACAAAAAAAAGTTTTTTAAATTTATTTATTTATTTTTTATTACATTTTTTCTTTTTTGTTTTAATTATTTTTTCTTTTCTAACACACTGTGACCAGAGCAATATAATGGTAATTAAAGAAGGGCAATTAAATTGTATGCAAGTATGTTTTATTGACACGAGTATATATGAATACATATATGAATTTCCTGTTTTTCTTTTTTCAACATCAGGTTTAACCATATTTTTTTCTTGTAGATACCCTATAACAGGGATATGCAATTAGTGGACCTCCACCTGTTGTAAAATGCCTCTGGGTGTCATGTGTCTCTGCCTCTGGGTGTCATGCTTGTGGCTGTCAGAGTCTTGCTATGCCTCATGAGAATTGTAGTTCTGTAACAGCTGTAGGTCTGCTAATTGCATATCCCTGCCCTGTAGCATCCTCCCCTGAGGAAGTGTTTTTTTTTTACACGAAACGCGTCGGAAATCAGGACGTAGCTACATGCCGGTTTGTGCTGCCAAGCTGATGTGTACATATATGAATTTCTACAATTTTATATTATTATCATCTATTTTTGCTATGTGCTGTTCATGTATACCTCTATGAATTTATGGTGTCTATGCATTTTGTGCATATGTGTGTGTGTGTGTATATATATATATATATATATATATATATATATATATATATATATATATATATATATATATATATATATATACAGTGGTGTGAAAAAGTGTCCTCATTTCCTGTTACTTTGCATGTTTGTCACACTTAAGGCCGCGTACACACGCGGGGACTGTTCGCTCAACTTTGTCCGCTGAACAGTGTTTCGGCGGACAGTCCGCTCGTGTGTGGGCTTCAGCGGACAGTTTCAGCGAACAGTCTGCTGAACAAAGTTTTTCAGAATTTCCGAAAAACTGTCCGCTGAAACTTTGTTTCAGCGAACAGTCCCCTCGTGTGTAGGCTTGTTCGTCAAACTAAGTTCCGCGCATGCTCAGAAAGGATTTACACGCCGAAGGTTGTATTGCAGTGTATAGGACGTCGTATTTTTCGTCCCGTCGTACGTGCCGTTCACGTCATCGCGCAAGTTTCAGCGGACTGTTCGTTCGTCGTGTGTGGCCAAGTCCGTCCATGCTAATTTTGAGCGGACTGTCCGCTGAAACTGTTTGACGAACAAAGTTGAGCGAACAGTCCCCGCGTGTGTACGCGGCCTTAGTGTTTCGGAACATCAAACCAATTTAAACAATAGTCAAGGACAACACAAGTAAACACAAAATGCAATTTGTAAATGAAGGTGTTTATTATTAAAGGTGAAAAAAAATCCAAACCATCATGGCCCTGTGTGAAAAAGTGATTGCCCCCTAAACCTAATAACTGGTTGGGCCACCCTTAGCAGCAACAACTGCAACCAAGCGTTTGCGATAACGTGCAATGAGGCTTTTACAGCGTCCTGGAGGAATTTTGGCCCACTCATCTTTGCAGAATTGTCCTAATTCAGTTACATTAGAGGGTTTTCGAGCATGAACGGCCTTTTTAAGGTCATACCACAACATCTCAATAGGATTCAGGTCAGGACTTTGGCTAGGCCACTCCAAAGTCTTCATTTTGTTTTTCTTCAGCCATTCGGTGGTGGACTTGCTGGTGTGTTTAGGATCATTGTCCTGCTGCAGAACCCAAGTTCGTTTCAGCTTGTGTACACGAACAGATGGTCGGACATTCTCCTTCAGGATCTCTTGGTAGACAGCAGAATTCATAGTTCCTTTTATCACGGCAAGTCTTCCAGGTCCTGAAGCAGCAAAACAGCCCCAGACCATCACACTACCACCACCATATTTTACTGTTGGTATAATGTTCTTTTTATGAAATGCAGTGTTCCTTCTACACCAGATATACTTGGACACATACCTTCCAAAGAGTTCCACTTTTGTCTCATCGCTCCACAGAATGTTGTCCCAAAATTCTTGGGGATCATCAAGATGTGTTGTGGTGAAATTGAGACGAGCTTTGATGTTCTTTTTGCTCAGCAGTGGTTTTCTCCTTGGAACTCTGCCATGCAGGCCATTTTTGCCCAGTCTTTTTCTGATGGTGGAGGCATGAACGCTGACCTTAACTGAGGCAAGTGAGGCCTGCAGTTCCTTGGACGTTGTTGTGGGGTCTTTTGTGACCTCTTGGATGAGTGGTCGCTGCGCTCTTGGGGTAATTTTGGGCGGCCGGCCACTCCTGGGAAGGTTCACCACTGTTCCATGTCTTCACCATTTGTGGATAATGGCTCTCACTGTGGTTCGCTGGATTCCCAAAGCTTTGGAAATGGCTTTATAACCCTTTCCAGACTGATAGATCTCAATTACTTTCTTTCTCAATTGTTCCTGAATTTCTTTGGGTCTCGGCATGATGTGTAGCTTTTAAGGATCTTCTGGTGGACCTTACTGTGTCAAGCAGCTCCTATTTAAGTGATGCCTTGATTGTGAACAGGTGTGGCAATAATCAGGCCTGGGTGTGGCTAGAGAAATTGAACTCAGGTGTGGACAACCACAGTTATAGTATGTTTTAACAAGGGGGGCAATCACTTTTTCACACAGAGCCATGATGGTTTGGATTTTTTTTCACCTTTAATAATAAACACCTTCATTTACAAATTGCATTTTGTGTTTACTTGTGTTGTCCTTGACTATTGTTTAAATTGGTTTGATGTTCCGAAACACTTAAGTGTGACAAACATGCAAAAGGAACAGGAAATGAGGAAGGGGGCAAACACTTTTTCACACCACTGTATATAATACTACTTTGTTTACATGAATTAAATATGAGTATATATTTAATGTAAAAATTCATGAAAAATTCATGAGTATACATGTGTAAAAATAAAAAAATAAAAGGTAAAATAAATAAGAAAAAAAATGTGCCACGTCCCGCCGAGCTCATGCGCAGAAGAGAATGCATAGGTGAGTAGCGCCCGCATATGAAAACAGAGGACAAACCACACATGTGAGGTATCGCCACGATCGCTAGAGCGAGAGCAATAATTCTAGCCCTAGACCTCCTCTGTAACTCAAAAAATGTAACCCGTAGAATTTTTTTTTGGAGATTTTTAAGGGTAAAAGTTTGTCGCCATTGCACGAGGGGGCGCAATTTTGAATCGTGACATGTTGGGTATCAATTGACTCGGCGTAACATTATCTTTCACAATATAAAAAAAAAAATTGGGCTGAATAGAGAAACACATTTTAGGAGATACAGTATATTAGTTTGTAAACGCCCTTAATAAAAGAAGGGCTGAAGAGGTTAAGGATTGTAGGAATACTTACAGCAAGTTTGTTATCCTGCAACCGGCAACGGCAGTTAGTAATTCGTCAAAGTGTGGTCCAGCCATGTTGTTACGGGAAAGGTCGAGCTCCTGTAGAGTCTGGTTCCCTATTAATGCTTCGGCCAACAATGAAGAAGAGTTGCATGTCAGAGCGTTTTTCCTCAGACTGGAGAAGAAACATTAGAAAACATATATATTATTATCATTGCGACGGGTCACTTGGCAATATTTTAATATTTTACATTTCATGTATTCCCAACACAAGGTCTGACAAAAATCAGATGGGAGTTGTAGCATTACCCAATCTACTAGAAAGAAAGAAAAAATATATATATATATATATATATATATATATATATATATATATATATATATATATATATATATATATATTTCTTTTTCTATACATATATATATTTTTTCTTTTTCTATACATATATATATATATTTTTTCTTTTTCTATACATATATATTTTTTTTTCTTTTTCTACATATATATTGTTTTCTTTTTATTTATATATATATATATATATATATATATATATATATATATATATATATATATTTTTTTTTTATATATGCAATTCTATATTTTCACATATTCCCTGTTTCTTCAAAAAAAATAATAATAATATTATAATATATATTATATATATTATATTATATATATATATTATATATATATAATATATATACATATATATACATATATATATATATATATATATATATGTATGTATATATATATATATATAAAGAAAAAAATATATGTATAGAAAAAGAAATATATATATATATATATATATATATATATATATATATATATATATATATATATATATATATATATATATATATATATATATATATATATATATATATAATTAAGTTTGGGGATACAAGTAATTTTCTAGCAAAAAAAAGTAGATTTTTACACGTTGGAGAAAATTGTCAGAATTGGCACGGATGGGAATTAGATAAGAACGATAAGAACTAACCTCAGTTTTTGGATCTGGCAGTGAGGGTTCAGTAATATATCATGTATGATCTTCATGTCATCATCGTTCAGGTTATTGTTAGAGAGTCTGTAGGGAAAAAGTACATTTATTGAAATATTATGAATTCGGGTAAATTCGGGATCACATTCACAACAGCGGTTGGAATCTGTTGGCTAAATTACCAGCAGACGTGGTCACCATTCAAATGGGCTTTCTAATATTTGAGTTGGTATTAATGAGATGGAGGATTCATTTGATGCTCCATGCTGAGAATGCATATCGTTGTAAAAAATCAAAGGGTTTGTTTACATGGGCTTGGGGGTGGGGTCTGTAAAAGCAGGAAGCGGAGCCATGGTTTTATCCCGCCTCCCACCTCCACCATCACCATCACCACCCACCCAAACCGGGGCAGGTGCTCAAGGCTGTACCCATTCTGTGGATGTGTACAGAAAAGGCCATCAAATTTGCATAAAAAAGCCACTCCTTCCACGAGGCCGCAGCGAAAATATCGTCAGTGCATAGGGCCCTTACTGACGCGTTTCGTCGTCAAACACTGATATGCCTATTCTGCCTTATAGGAAGATTCCTTTGACAATGTCTTTGAGAATGAAACACATCAGAGAAGGCCCTATGCACTGAAGATATTGTTGTCGCGGCCTTGCGGTGGAGGCAGCGTTTTTTTTTTTTTGAAAATTGTATGGCCTTTTCTGCACATGTGCTTTCATTTTTTATTTAATAAATACTACACCATATTAGCTACATCTTGGCTCCTGGTGAGGTTTTTTTTTATAAAGTGTTGACCTCACTGAAGGGGAATGTGGAGCCTTTGCAGTCTATTCCACTTCCACTTGGATGCTGACTAATAACGCAAGACCCACCTAAGATCATCCTCTATGACATCAGGGTCCCCAGAGAGCTTCCCTCTTACATCAGGGTCCCCAGAGAGCCTCCCTCTTACATCAGGGTCCCCAGAGAGCCTCCCTCTTACATCAGGATCCCCAGAGAGCCTCCCTCTTACATCAGGGTCCCCAGAGAGCCTCCCTCTTACATCAGGGTCCCCAGAGAGCCTCCTTCTTACATCAGGGTCCCCAGAGAGCCTCCCCCTTACATCAGGGTCCCCAGAGAGCCTCCCTCTTACATCTTACGTCAAAGCTCAGAGGAGGCATTCGACGGGGGGCATTTTTTAATAATTATTTTTATTTATTTATTTACTTTTCGGGTCAGCGAGCGATGTAATTGAAGATGGATTTATATCCAGGGACACTGTTTTTTTATTTTTTAATAAAGGAATTGTCAAAAACTTGTCTCTTGCTTTTATTACTTTTGCCACTTTTTTGGTGAATAGGTAGGGGTACTATGTACCCGATACACATACACATGAGGGGTGCAGGATCTGGATGCCCCCTTGTTAAAGGGGGCTTCCAGATTCCGATAAGTCCCTTGCCCCCAGATCCCCACAACTGCTGGTCACAGTTGTGGGGATGAGGCCCTTGTCCCCATCAACATGGGGACAATGTGCTTTGGGGTGGGCGGGCATAGCACTCACCCCCCCCACGTTGAGGGCATGTGGCCTGGGATGGTTCAGGAGGGGGGTGCTCACTCGTCCCCCACCATTCCTGACTTGCCAGGCTGTATGCCTGGATAAGGGTCTGGTATGGATTTTGGGGGGGACCCCACACTGTTTTTTTTTTTTTTTTAATTTTGGCATGGGGTTTCCCTCCAAATCCATACCAGAGGCAAAGGACCAAGTATGGACTGGGAGGAACCCCCATACCATTTTTTTCTTTATTTTTTAACCAGCACTTTTTTTTATTGTTCAGCTGTCAGCGGAGAAACCCACTGACACCTGATAACTCATCGGTTATTAAGGACATCAGCTTCCCGGCACCGTTCCTTAACAACTAGCTTACACTGCGCCCTGATTGGGCAAAGCTTTGTCCAGTCAGGGTGCAGAATGCACTGTGTGGCCCACAGTACATTGCAGGGTGTTCGTCGGGGCAAATACTCTGCGAATTTGGGTGTTAGGAGAACGGCTGAACGGGCAAATGTTCAACCCAAACTGATGCTCAACCCAAAACCATTCACCCATCCCTATTCATAACCATCAGATTCCCACACTCATTGTGTCAGGACAGAGATCTGAACCTGCAAACTCTGTTGTGTCTGGATATGTCTCTTCTTGGTGAACCATCTGGACAGCTCCTTGAACAATTCCTTAAATGATCCTGCCTTCGGGGGCGCATGCGCGGCGAGAAACGAGGCAGCAGCTAGGTCTCTGAGCTCCCGGGGCTACGGAGAAGTTATATCACTCCCCAGGACGATTGGGCCCGAATTTTGGTCCACAAACAACGGTAATCGCCTGCGGGACCACTTGTGCATGCCGACATCTAAGAAAAGCAAGCGGAAGACCGCTCAACGCTCTCTTACGGCCTACCTTCTACGGACCTCGGACGGACCAGACATGTCCCAAGATGGCGCCCATTCCCCCAAGGCCGATGCAGCCTCGCGTCCAGCGGGCCCACTCCACGGCATGGGCGACGCTCTCACTAAAGCGGATTTGGAGGACAGCCTGTCCTCTATGTACGATAGGCTGGCGAAGAAATTCCAAGCGGAGCTGCATAAATCCACGAGCTTGATTTCTCAGGAAATGGCGGCCCTGGGCAATAGGACAGACCTCCTGGAAGTTAAGCACGACGAACTGCACCTTGCCTATTCGGACTTACGAAGGGATCATGAGCTGCTCGGTGACACGGTCGTTCAACTTCAAAACCACTTAGAGGACCTTGACAACCGCAACAGGAGGAATAACGTTCGTGTGCGAGGTATTCCCGAGTCGGTGACAGACCTCCCGGCCACGATCGTTCGTCTGTTTCAACTCCTACTTCCGAACCAGTCTACCGAAGCCTTTACATGCGATCGTCTACATCGCGCCCTGAGACCCAAACCTCCTCCCGATAAGCCGCCCAGGGATATAGTAATGTGTCTCAAGGACTACCTTATAAAGGAGGAAATCCTTCGTGCCTCACGAAATATGCCTCGGATCCAACTGGACGGAGCTTCTGTCCAGATCTACCCGGATATTTCACCGGCAACATTAGAGAAGCGAAGGAAGATGAAGGAGATTACCTCCTCCTTGCAGTCTGCCCACATACGGTACCGCTGGGGTTTCCCGTTCAAACTGATTGTGCCTCATAACGGTTCTACTTACATAGCCTCTACGATATCCGAAGGCAAAGATATTTTGGTGAAGCTGGGTCTTCTGGAACGACAACGTTCGCCTCGCCACCCACCGACCCCGCGACCATCCCCTATCTGGGCTACACCATCGCCTCAAAGGGACAGAAGGTCTCGCAGACTCCAGCCACTTCCGGATGTTTGAGGTCTGTTTCTCCATACCGTGACCTCTTCAGAATTCCTCCCTTCGTCTGTCCTGGTATCTCCCAATGCCCCCGTTTCCTAATGCTCAACAGGTGCTCGGCTACTACATCATCTGTTTTCTCCATGTCCCGGGAGGCTGAGGAAATTGACTTTGTTTTTTCGTTTCCTCCCTGGGGCCTCACCCTCTCTGACATTCGTAGCTGCGCTTCCCCCCTTCCATACCTGCACACCATTCCTCACGTATCCTTAGTCCCAGAGACCTGAGTATCAGGCTTTTTGGACACACTCATCTTGTTATAGTCTCCCAGTTGACTAACGATTTTCACCCACTGTGGGACATGTGTGTAGCAGGTGGCAGTTGGGCCGTAAGGCCTAGTATTTACACAATTTTCTTGGTCCGGCTGGACTTTCCAACCAGACCCCATAGAGTGTTAAGTTTTATTTTTATGCTTATGTTTATTAGCTTTGCTGACTTCACGACGGAATGTATTTTCTTTGCCTATAAACTCGGGGCTGATGGATCTCCGATTCATATCGGACCTCCTGACGGCCCCATAGGTACTAGATTGGGCCTGATATTGGCTCATGCGGGCCCCTCTGGTTTTGGTCTCAACCATTTTAACCCCAATTCTCCCCGCGGATCACCCGCACCTTTGCGGTTGAACACTGGCTGATATGGGTCTCCATGTTATCTCACATAATGTGAGAGGTTTTAACTCCCCTCATAAACGGAGGAAAGCCTTCCGATACTATAAACGTATTGGGGCGGATATCATCTTACTACAGGAGACGCACTTCTCCTCGGGGGCCTGCCCCACATTTTTTGATAAGTCATATAAATTACATTACACTACTACATTTGATTCCAGGACCAGAGGAGTGGCAATTTATATTCGTAATTCTGTTTCATTTGAACCCTCACATGTGTTTAAAGATCAGGATAGTAGGTTTCTAATTGTTCAGGGTACATTGCAGGGTAAGGAGGTAACGATTGCTAATCTGTACGCCCCTAATAATGCACAGAGTGCCTTCTATCACCTTTTCCTACGTACTCTCGACAGATACATCTCCCCCCACCTGATAGTGGGTGGAGACTTCAACTTAGTGGCTAATCCTGCGGAGGATAGAAGCCGAACGTCACATAGTGCTAGGGTTTTCCCTAAATTTCTCTCTAAAGCATTGGATGGTTTGCAGCTTATTGACACCTGGAGGGCCCTTAATATTGGAGCTCGTGAATATACACACTACTCTCACCCTCACGATAGCTACGCTAGGCTTGATTATATTTTTGCTTCCCCGGTTCTTTTGGCCAATTCCACACACACTACTATCCACCCGTGCCCATGGTCTGACCATCAGATTGTAGCCTTTCATACCTCCCACGTGGGCCTCTCCCCCTCTCTTGCCTCCTGGCGATTGAATGATTCCTTACTCTCAGACCCCACTACCCATACTCAGATTGAGAGCCACCTAGCAGACTACTTCGCGATCAATGACACCCCGGACGTCTCACCCCAGGTTCTTTGGACCGCCCATAAAGCGGTTCTCCGTGGTCGTTTGATTGAAATAGCAGTCACTAGGAAGAAACAATGTAATGCTAAGATTCAGGCCCTCACACGGGAGCTGCGTGCCCTCTACCAGTCCCACGTTCAGGCACATTCCCCTGATGTCCTTCTGTTGATTAATCAAAAGCGTACCGAACTAGACAATATCCTCTCGGAACGTACCGAGAAATCACTTCGGTGGTCAAAAGCTAGATTCCTGCTACATAGTAACACGGCTTCCAGGATGTTTTCGCATAAACTACACCAATCTTTACAACCTACTCATGTTTATAAATTGAAAAATGACAAAGGTACTCTGGTTTCGCACCCTAATGAAGTACTCAAAATTTTCTCATCCTTCTACCGAGATCTTTTATCTTCCCCCTCGCATCCAATGCCGGATAATGTAGATGAGTGGCTGAACTCGCTCCCCCTTCCATCCCTCTCCGATGCACAGCGGGCCACACTTAACGCCCCCTGCACCGAACAGGAGGTGTTGGACACTATTAAGACACTCAAATCCTCTACAGCCCCTGGCCCGGATGGCTACACCTCCACGTATTACAAGAAATTTTCACAGATCCTGGCCCCTAAACTGTCCAGACTCATTAATCAGACGCTGCAAGGACAGACTCTCCCTGACGAGATGTTGCATGCTAATATGACCCTGATCCCCAAACCCCATAAAGACCACTCCCTACCCCAGAATTTTAGGCCCATTTCGGTGTTAAATAATGACATTAAAATACTAGGAAAGATATTGGCAAATAGATTGGCCCCTATTGTAGGTGCCCTTGTGTCACCGGAGCAGACTGGTTTTATCCCCAATAGGCAGATCACTGATAACATTCGTTTGGCAACGAATATCATTCAAGATGCGAACCTTTTCTCCCGTAAGGTTTTGATTTTCGGGTTGGATATCCAAAAAGCGTTCGACAGTGTCCTCTGGCCCTATCTAGACCGGGTTTTGGCCAGGTTTGGATTTGTGGGCGAATTCATTAATGGTTTTAAAGCACTGTATCATAGACCCCATACGAGGATCAAACTCCCCGGTAGCTCCTCCGAATTTTTCCCTATAAGTCGGGGTACCCGCCAGGGCTGTCCCCTGTCCCCACTTATATTTGCCTTGGCTCTGGAGCCCCTTGCCAGGGCCATTGTTACTAATCCAAACATAGGTGGTTACTTGAAAGAGGAAGGGGAGTACAAGCTTAGCCTTTACGCGGACGATGTCCTATTGTTTTTACCCAATCCTTTGATAGCTCTTCCCAATCTTCTGGAGCTCTTGGGCACCTTTCACAAGCTTTCGGGCTTGGGGGTGAATATAGCTAAGTGTGCTGCCCTTCCTATCAACTTTACCCCTGCAGAAGTTTCTAATTTGCGCTCATATTTTGGTCTCTCTCTCTCTAAAAACACCATTTTATACCTAGGGGTCCATCTAGCTCCTTCCTTACCAGAAATCTATAGCGCCAACTATCCTCCGGCCTTTACAATGGTTCGGAGGTGGCTACGTTTGTGGTCAACTTTTCGTATCCCTTTGATTGGGAGGGTGGTAGCGGTTAAAATGTCTATTGTGCCGAAACTTTTATATTACTTCAGGGCTCTCCCTATCTATGTGTCACGCCAAGCCCTCACCTCGCTACAACGCGATATTAACACTTTTCTATGGCAGGGAAAGAGGCCCAGGCTAGGGAGACATCTAACGCATCGCTCACTTTTACAGGGCGGCTTGGGACTCCCGGATGTATGGCTATATTACTTAGCGGCCAGGTTGGCCCAGACAGCTCAATGGCATGCTCCAGCGGTTGGTATACCGTGGTTGCAATTTGAAACTCAGTCTTTGCGACCTTATTTCCTCCCGGGTGTCCTGTGGCAGGAGAATCTCCGTCCAAGGGACTTAGCCCCTCTCAATAACATAGTGAGTAGCTCCTTATACCTCTGGTCACTGTATAAGACTAAATTTCGACTGCGACCTAACAGGCCTACTTTGGCATCGTTTTTGGGCGATAGGAGATTCCCCCTGGCGTTTGGGTCTCCTGTTGCCTTCAGATGGTGGATCCAAAGGTCTTTGGTCACTCTGCGGGACCTTTCTGGTAGACGAGGTGCCTTCACCTCCTTTTCACAACTCCAATCACAACATGAGGTGCCAAGGGCCGAATTCTACAAATATCTCCAGATTAGACACTTTTTTCAGACACATTATAGTTCTCTAGGTGACATCTCTAATACCCAATTTGAATCTTTATGCTATAGACACTCCAGAGACAGGGGTATTATTTCTACGGTGTACAAACACCTTCTGGAATCCCAAATGCCAGAGAAAACTAGGGCGATGTGCCTCTGGGAGGCGGATTTAGACACAGAGTTCACGCCTGAGGAATGGAGTGTGATGCTTGTGAATATGCATAAGTGTGCTAGATCTATGGCGGTGAAGGACACCGTTGTGAAGCTTCATACTCGGTGGTACCTCACCCCGGATAGGATTCACAGGTTTTACCCCACGGTTCCTGATCGCTGTTTTAGGGGTTGCCCGGTGACAGGCTCTCTGATCCATATTTTCTGGAGCTGTCCCCAGCTCCGGGGGGTTTGGGATCAGGTACGCACCACGGTGTCCTCGATTGTGGGATCCGTGGTTGACTTGTCACCTGCACACTGTCTGTTGTTCGCTCCTATAGCAGGGGTTTCCCGCCCCACCCAAAGGTTGATCAATACACTGTTCTGTGCTGTCCACTGGACGATAGCGCTACATTGGCGCTCGCAAGTTACCTCCTGGTCGGGGGTTCTTGGTAGGATGGACGCTATCCGTCTAATGGAACGGGTACATCACACCATTATGGACACCATGCATATCCATACTGCCAAATGGTTCGAATGGCCGGAGGGTTCCGGTCCTATGGGGGGTCCCTCCCCGCATATCCCTTAGTAGGTGTTACACCGGTGTCCGGGCGATCCCATTGCATTTGTATATTGATACCTTTTTGTTGGTTTATTCTCCTATATCCTTGATCCGGACCTGAGACTAGCGCCAGCTTGTAAACAGTACTGTAGTGTATTAACTATCTGTCGGTGAAGTCAATAGCAATGATTATTGCAAGGTTAACTTTTTGTTTATGTTTCTTTTATTTCCCCTTGTTTTACTAACTCTCTATTATGTACATCTTTGCACTTGATAAGCATCGTCTGGTGCATACGTTCCAGGCTGTGTACGTTAATCACTTTTTTAAATGTTCCTTGTTGGGCCTGGACCGCTGCTGTGCCAGCAACATTTGTATGATGTGTATATCCATTATGCTCTCCATTGATGCTGTCATGTACTTGTGTCTGTTGATCGAATTATGCTTCTTTTACCACCAATAAAACGTTTGTAATCAAAAAAAATGATCCTGCCTTCAAATTTGAATCTTTACTCCTCCCATGAACTTCCTGTTAAAGCCATGCCTTTGCGCTTCCTGTTTGCCAGGTTATTGGGCTCTCTCCAGACAGTATTTCACTCCTGCTGCCATCCATATCTTCGCTCCTGTTCATTACAGACCTTTGGCTTGTTCCTCCACTATGCTTCTGTTTGATCCCAACCTGCAACCATTCGTTACTGACCTTTGGATTGTTCCTCAACATCACTTTTGCTTGATGCCAACCTGCAACCACTCATTACCAACCTTTGGGTTGTTCCTTGACTACACTTCTGCTTGATCCCAACCTGCAACTGCTTGAAATGCCACGTACACACGATCAGACTTTCCGACGGACCAGAGTCCGTAGGACAAATTGATTGTGCGTGGGCTCCTGCGGACTTTTTCGTCCCAAAGTCCGCCGGAACTAGAAATAAGACTGGCTTCAAATATGTCCATTGGACTCTGCTTTTAGCGGACAATCTGTTCGTCTGTGTGCTAGTCCGACGGACTAAAACCGACGATAGGACAGCTATTGGCTATTGGCTATTAACTTCCTTATTCTACATCATCACATTCAAATCCCTCAGACTTTTGGAGTGATTATGTGTGGCCAAGTCCGTTCGTTTGAAAGTCCGGTGGACCTTAGCTGCAAAGTCCGTTGGATTGTCCGCCAAACCAAGTCCGTAAAAATGTCTGGTCATGTGTACATGGCATTACTGACCTTTGGCTTGTTTACTGACAAGTAAACAAGTACTTATCTGTACATTTTCTATCTTCTACTGGGCCCCAGCTTGCTCATTTCCTGGTGGGGTGATCATAGGGACTGCCACCTGGTAATAGCATGCAGCTAAACCCATCTCCACCATCAGGAGCTCTAATGAATACTGGTTAGTACTTAGACCCGGCACCTCAAGTGAGCCCATGACATGCACAAGGGTGACCTGCTTGTATACCTATCCTGCTGGTCAGTGGGGGTCTCTCTATTGACCTATAGCTAGAGGTCTCTGAGCCTGACCCTTGACTGTGATACAATGATTAGGGAAAGGAGGCTGCAACACTAATGCCGCATACACACAACAGGACTTTTCGACATCAAAGGTCCGCTGGAACGATTCCGGCGGACCATTCAATCGCGTGTGGGCTGCAGCGGACTTTTGATTGGCAAAAATCCGACAGACTTTAGAAATGTTTCAGAAAATGTTTCAAATTTTTCCGCCGGAACTCCGCCGGACCCAGTTCCTACCGAGAAATCCACTCGTGTGTATGCTAGTCCGACGGACAAAAACCAACGAGAGGGCAGCTATTGGCTACTGGCTATGAACTTCCTTATTCTAGTCCGGTCGTATGTCATCACGTTCGAATCCGTTGGACTTTGGTGTGATTGTGTGTGGCCAAGTCCGTTCATTCGGAAAATCCATCAGAACTCCGCCGAAAGTCCGTCGGAAAGACCGTCGGACCTAGTCCCTCAAAGTCCGGTTGTGTGTACGTGGCATTGATCTGTATGAATCCCTTTGGCTTGATATTCTAATACTTTTTCTCTATGAATTTCAAAGTGAAACATTCATCATCCTGATGAACTATCTATTCAAGTGAAGGTGTCAGATGTTTGGCATGTTTCTCTGTGTAAATTGTGCTTACCTAAGATCTTTCACTGTATGTAGAACTGAACCAAGACGCTCCAAGCCCTCACTATGGATGAAAGAAGAGTCTAAATCAAGACTTTCTGTGTTTTTGCTTATCTTGAGGATAAACATCAACACGGTGCATTCCAATGGTGCCAAGTGAAATTCGGAAAAGTCAAAAGTTGTCATCGACCTGAGAAAACGTGATACCAGACCATCATTCTGAGACTCGTACAGGTAGGTGAAAATATTCAGCAGCCTTCTCTTGTCATCATCTGAACCTCCTGCCACGTTGAACGATGCAATAAAACCGCTGAGCCAAGTAATTACTTGCTTGGCTGCATCTGAGGCATTGCAGGCATCAAAATACCTAGCCAAAGGAGATCTGGTGGTATTATGAGAAAGTCCGATCAGAAAACGGAGAAAGAGTTCTCCACGATTATCTTCAAAGGACCTGGCTTTTTCAATGGAAGACCTTAGTTCTTCTGCAGAATAGTCAATAAAATGACGTAAGGCAGCCACAAATTCTTGAATGGTGAGATGGAGGAAGGAATAAGTCACACAAGAGGACTGTTTCGATTCTACCATGAAGTTTGATAGAAGACGTTCTGAAGAATCAAGGTGGAATGAACTCAGATTGCTCTTCTCAAATGTAAGAATATGGTTCATGACGCCGTTTTCTGCCATCCGCCCAATGAAGTTCAGCAGTTCTTTAACCCGGTCTTTGTTGACATCCTGATTGTGATTGGCCAAAAGGTTAGAGACAAAAGCAACGAAGAGTTGTGTCACTGTTTTGGGCAACGATGCCATCAGCTGCTCTATGTTTTGTGATTGGATTCTAAAGCTCCTGGATAACACTGTACAGATGATCCAGCAGTATGTTGGGATGTAACAGAACGTGTACAATGTCCCATTCTCTCTAACGTAATGAAAAGCCCTTTCTGCTAATTCTGACGTGTCAAAAAAATTGTGGAAGTACTTCTTTCTCTCTGCGGGGAAGAACCCTACAATCTCCGATAATCTCTGGAAGTCACTTGTGTTGATGTCTGCCAGTTTTGATGGGCGACTGGTCATCAGGACAGAACATCCCTTGAGTAGAGATCCCTTTACTAAACTAAGCACAATTGAACCAAGCTGCACCCGTTGCCTCGTGCTGCTGCACAATTGCCCCGATTTGAAATCCATGGGGCAATTACTTTCATCTAAGCCGTCAAATATGAAGAGTAGTTTTTCCGGGTTTTTGAAGATGTCGCTGAGATAATTCTCCAGATATGGATACTCTGTACAAATCATTTCCTCCAGGGTGATCTCTTTATCATGCTGATTGAGGACCCGGAATTTGAAGAAAAAAACAAAATTAAACCTCTGATACATGTTGCCTTTCACCCAGTCAAAGACAAATTTCTGCATCATGGTGGTCTTTCCAACTCCTGGCACTCCACTCACCAAGACGGCATGTGGCATACATTCAGATCGGTGGCACCAGCGGAATAGCTTGTCGATGCTTATACGTTCCAGACCATGTTTGGCTTGCTTTAAAAAAAGTTCATGTTGACCACCGGTGTATAAGATCTCATGCTGAGAACGTTGTTTAAATTGATAAGTAGAAACAACTATTAGATCCAAATAGCGCTCAGAAATCGGAAATCTCTGTTGATTCAGTGTCGTTCCTGGAGGTATATTCTCCACAAGAGTCTGTGTTAAGTCCAGCAGATGTTTTTTATGACAAGTCCAGATTTCTAAAAGACACAATGGGGAATTCAATACTTTAAAGACAGCATTTTACAAGGATAGTAGATATCCAGTATATATATAATATATATATATATATATATATATATATATATATATATATATATATATATATATATACACATATATGCATACACAGTATATAAAGTGGATAGAGCAAGAGTTAGAACCTCTTTCCTCTTTTGGATTTTATTGGTTTCTGTAGCCAATGATGGGATCTTGCCTCACTTAATGTGTGGTCACCAAGACAGGAAGCTAAAATAACTTTTCCAATGGAGGCACAGACAATAATCTATTATTTTTTTTGAATATGAAGGGGAAGGGTGTTATACTTTACAATATTACATTTTTGTTCTTGGCTTTACACATTTGTACCAACATTCAGGGCTTTTGTTCTCAGAGAATAGGTGCAGGAACTCCCCCTTTCCGAGTTACCAATTGTCTCCGCCCCAACCCACCTCCGAGTCCTATTCCTTGGTTCCACCCCCTACCCACCTCCCAGTACCGCCCCTTTTAAAGAATACAGAACCACATATAATTTTGTGGTGCGTAGTAATTTGTATGGCATTCGGTAATGATAGCAAGAAAGGCCGTAAAATAGATACCCTGCAGCCGGTAACAATAGGGCCCCACGCCAGCAACAATAGACCCCCCTCCCAACAATGGACCAATACGCAACAAAATGTCCCCTCTACTAAGAGTAGACTATCAGCAGCAACAACATATCTCCCCGCAGCCAGCATCAATAGACTCTCTGTCAGCCAACAACAATATATCCCTCCCTCAACATTAGATCTCAACCAGAAACATCTGACCCCCCCCCAGCAATATAAGACCCACCCTCAGCAACAATAGGCCTCCCACCAGCAACATTAGACCTCCTCAGCAACAATAGACCCCCCTGCAAAAATAGGCCCCCTCCAACTAGAATATATCCCGCAATCAATAGACCCAGCAGCACACCCCAGCTTTTCTTGCCATTACATACAGTCAGTACTGGAGGTGCCAGAACTGCGTTCACCCGCTTTCCCGCTAAAAAAAGGCCCTGCCAACATTTATTAGGGTTCTACTAGTGTAGAGAAAGCTTTAGTCTGCCTAAAATGAGGCAAAATACCCTTTTATCATTTATATTTGTCACTGCAATGGGTGTCCCCATTGGAAGATCTCTCGTCACCACCTATTCCAGTGTTGTAAAATTTGGGATTTCCCATCCCTGTGCTTGTGACAATTGTAATCATGGATAGATAGAGATGATGACTACATCCAGCAATAACATGGATAGAATTAGAAAAAAGTACATCTATGATAACAGTTGGGTTAGCAAACACCAGACCAAAATTGGTGATAGCAAGCAATAAAACTGATAATAGGACAAACAAGTGCTCAAAAGGGATAATTATGCAGGCCAGGTCAGAAGTAAGGCCACAGCCCTTTTGGCCCTACTTCTCCTATAGATCACAGGATTGCACTTAAAACTGCACTCCTGTGACCAGGACAGGACTTAGGGTGGTGGGGGCCCCTGGGCTTGAGTCACTTTCGGGCCCTGCCTTCTATACATTATCGTATTTATCGGTGTATAACACGTGCCGGCGTAGAACACGCACCCCAAGTTTAGGAGGGAATGTTATGGAAAAAACGTACATTTAAATGCCCATCAATGCAGCCTTATCAGTGTCCATCTGAAGCCTTGCCCATCCATCTGCAACCTTGTCCAGTGTCTTTGCAGCCTTGTCAGTGTAGCCTTGAAGTTTAAAAATGGCGCCGCCGAGATACAGAGTCCTGTGTATCTCGGGTCCTCTCAGCGGCTCTCGGGTCCTCTCGGCGGCTCTCAGGTCCTGACTGTGAGTGAGCCGAGTACACTCGGCTATGTATCTCGACGGGGCGCCCTATTGGGCGGGGCCCATGGGCTTGAGCCCAGTCAAGGTAAGTCCAGCCCTGCCTGTGACCCATTTTCAGTCGACAGTGGTTTAAAGTTCACTGTCGGCTGACTCACTTAGCTCCAGGCTCTAGGGATATCCCGACTTTAATGTTAGGATGCACCCAGATGGCAGCTGGCTCATCCTTTCAGCGAGCTGTTCCCACCCCCCCAAAGCCCGGTGCGTGCCAGTGAGCGCTGGAGGGGCAGATGCTGAGAGCCAGTGACTGAGATGCCAAGAACTGAACAATCAGTGGTCTTTCATCTCTCAGTTCCCAGTGTAGAGCCGGCAGGGGGGACTTCCACATTTCTCTCTTAATAAATAGGATGCTCAGGGAAGGTGATAATAAAAGGTAGTCTACTTTAGGGCCTATTGGCATGGCGTGGTTAAAGAAAGTATGGAGCTTTAGACTTAAAGTTACCGTACCCTGTAAAGTGGGCTATCAGGCTTTTACATCATTTATAATACTTAATACTTAATATATTATTACCGTAATGAGGTCAAGCTGCATATACAGTAATATATATGCTTCTTGTTTCACTTTTCTTTTTATCTTAAACAATGCCTGTTCTGGCAGCACTAGTAGAGTCAGACATAAGCAGCAGCCCAACTCTTCAAAAATCCCCACCCCATCCCGAGCACACGGCTCCAATCAACAGAGCTGCTCAAGGAGTGGAACCAATGTTGATTAGAGAAGGACTCAGTGGGGCTTGTTGAACCCCAGGAGGGTCCGGCTTCTGTTTGTGTATGAGAGCCTCGGTCTGACTCTTTTAGTGCTGCAGGCACAGGATATTGTTGCATCCCTCAGCTGATATAAAAAAAAGGACACTCTTTTTTTTTTACTGTATATGCAGCCTGACTACATAACAATAAATGAAGGCAATTTAGTTGGGTTTTAAAAAAAAAAACTAACCTTTCTGCTCCAGAGGCACCGTAGACTCCAACGTGTCCTCAAGAATGTGTGCCAATAACATAACATCTGAAAGAAAAGCGCAGGAACAATGGTAAGTCACCGGGGGGTAAGTCACCAGGGAGCAAGCAGGCTTTTTCTTGGTTCTCATTCACTAATTGGGTATTCATTTCAGACAAAAAAAAATGGTTGTGGTGTGTGTGGTTTGTACCACCCTTCAAGAAATTGGACTATATCTTTCTGTTAGATACAGTATCTCACAAAGGTGAGAATATTTTCTTCTCTCTTTTCATGTGACAACACTGAAGAAATGAAGTAGTGAGTGTACAGCTTGTATAACAGTGTAAATTTGCCGTCCCCTCAAAGTGACTCAACACACAGCCATTAATGTCTAAACCGCTGGCAACAAAAGTGAGTACACCCCTAAGTGAAAATGTACAAATTGGGCCCAAAGTGTCAATATTTTGTGTGGCCGCCATTATTTTCCAGCACTGCCTTAACCCTCTTGGGCATGGAGGTCACCAGAGCTTCACAGGTCACCACTGGAGTCCTCTTCCCCTCCTCCATGATGACATCACAGAGCTGGTGGATGTTGGAGACCTTGCGCTCCTCCACCTTCCGTTTGAGGATGCCCCACAGATGATCAATAGGGTTTAGGTCTGGAGACATGCTTGGCCAGTCCATCACCTTTACCCTCAGCTTCTTTAGCAAGGCAGTGGTCATCTTGGAGGTGTGTTTGGGGTGGTTATCATGTTGGAATACTGCCCTGCGGCCCAGTCTCTGAAGGGAGGGGATCATGCTCTGCTTCAGTATGTCACAGTACATGTTGGCATTCATGGATCCCTCAATGATCTGTAGCCCCCCAGTGCCAGCAGCACTGATGCAGCCCCAGACCATGACACTCCCACCACCATGCTTGACTGTAGGCAAGACACACTTGTCTTTGTCCTCCTCACCTGGTTGCCCCCACACACGCTTATCACCATCTGACCCCAAATACGTTTATCTTGGTCTCATCAGACCACAGGACATGGTTCCAGTAATCCATCTCCTTAGTCTGCTTGTCTTCAGCAAACTGTTTGCGGGCTTTCTTGTACATCATCTTTAGAAGAGACTTCCTTCTGGGACGACAGCCATGCAGACCAATTTGATGCAGTGTGCGGCATATGGCCTGAGCACTGACAGGCTGATCCCCCACCCCTTCAACCTCTGAAGCAATGCTGGCAGCCCTCATACATCTATTTCACAAAAACAACCTCTGGATATGACGCTGAATACGTGACCTCAACTTCTTTGGTTGACCATGGCGAGGCCTGTTCTGAGTGGAACCTGTCCTGTTATACCGCTGTATGGTCTTGGCCACCGTGCTGCAGCTCAGCTTCAGGGTCTTGGCAATCTTCTTATAACCTAGGCCATCTTTATGTAGAGCAACAATTCTATTTTTCAGATCCTCAGATAGTTATTTGCCATGAGGTGCCATGTTGAACTTCCAGTGACCAGTATGAGAGAGTGAGAGCGATAACACCAAATTTAACACACCTGCTCCCCATTCACACCTGAGACCTTGTAACACTAACGAGTCACATGACACTGGGGAGGGAAAATGGCTAATTGCGCCCAATTTGGACATTTTCAGTTAGGGGTGTACTCACTTTTGTTGCCAGCGGTTTAGACATTAATGGCTGTGTGTTGAGTTATTTTGAGGGGACGGCAAATTTACACTGTTATACAAGCTGTACACTCACTACTTTACATTGTAGACAAGTGTCATTTCTTCAGTGTTGTCACATGAAAAGATAGAAGAAAATATTTACGAAAATGTGAGGAGTGTACTTACTTTTGTGAGATATTGTATTACCATACCCAACTGTCCTTTGCCTACATACAGTGCTTTGTGTCTTTCTCATCTCAGGAAGCATTACAGTTACATAGAGTATAGGACTGACGTGTATATTAAATATTTAAAATTATGATGGTTTCATGGGGTTACTACGGTGTGAAGATTATGGCCTCATAAAATGGAGTAGTAGTAGCATTGGCCTGGCTGCACAACAACAGTCAAGTAACTTTCATAAAGAGAAGCAACTTTCTTAAAGAGTTGCAGGATAGGACCCTAGTTAGTGTCAGGAATTCTCATAATTGTAGACGTCTCCACTTCCTGTGCCTGTCCATTGACCACCTTGTGGTCAATGGACCACTAAATGTGAGGAAAAAGCCAACATTTCGGGGGGACGCAAATTCTGTTGAAAAATATCTAAAGGCCCATACACACGATCGGACTTTTTGACAACAAACATGCAAATTAGCTGTTTTAATGCCACGTACACACGATCGGAATTCTCGTTGGAAAAGGTCTGATGGTTTTTCTGTCGGAATTCTGCTCAAACTGTCTTGCCTACACACGGTCACACCAAATTCTGACCGCCAAGAATGCGGTGATGTACAACACGTACAACGGGACTAGAAAAAGGAAGTTCAACACCTAGTAGCCAATAGACATGTGCATTCGTTTTCGTCCGAATGCATTTTCGTCCGAATTTCAGCTATTTTCGTTTTCGTTTTGACAAACGATAACGAAAGCACAAAATCTGAAAAACGAAAGATCCGACATAAATAAATGCTTTATTTTCGTTTTCATTGTTACAACAGTTCGATATAGAATAGGAGATTCGACATGACTCTGACAACAATCTGTGTCTATAGAACCTGTGGTCGAATGTGCCTAACCTTACCTCTATTAGTCCAAGATTATATAGAGAAAATATTCGACAGAGAAAAAAGATTTGACAGAGAGAAAAGATTCTGCCCCCCTCTGATGTAACGGAAACCTGCCTGTGTTACATCAGAGGGGGGCGGGGTCACCCATACGTCACGGGGAACCCCGGGTTTCCCCTTGCGTCAGAGGGGGGCGGGGTCAGGTGACGGGTGGCCCCGCCCACCGTATATAAGAAACGTCAAGTCGCCGGAATGTCTGTAGTGTCTCCTCCACGGAGACAGAAGAAGGACGGAGGTTTCGCTGCGCTGGATGACATGAGACATCGCTGGAGAGATGACCGTCCGTCGCTGGATAGCAAGAGTGGATTACCGCCGCTGGAATCTTTTTTTTATTTTTTTATTTTTAATAAAGGAATTTTTCAAAAGTGTGTTTGTTTTATTTAACCATTTTTTACACTTTCTTTGTGAAATGGTAGGGGTACTTTTGTACCCCCTTACCATTTCAAACAGGGGGGGGGCCGGGATCTGGGGGTCCCCTTGTTAAAGGGGGCTTCCAGATTCTGATAAGCCCCCCGCCCGCAGACCTCCACAACCACCGGCCAGGGTTGTGGAGATGAGGCCCTTGTCCTCATCAACATGGGGACAAGGTGCTTTGAGGGGTCACAGACCCCCAAAGCATCCTCCCAATGTTGAGGGCATGTGGCCTGGTACGGTTCAGGAGGGAGGGGGGCCGCTCTCTCATCCCCCCCTCTTTTCCTGCGGCCTGCCAGGTTGCGTGCTCGGATAAAGGGTCTGGTATGGATTTTTAGGGGGAACCCCACGCCAATTTTTTTTTAAATTTGACGCGGGGTTCCCCTTAATATCCATACCAGACCTGAAGGCATACTATAGACAACCCCCCCCTACGAAATTTAAAGGAATATTACACTTTTATTGTTTCACTTTAATCATTATTAAAATCACTGCTCCCGAAAAAACGGCCGTTTTTAAAACTTTTTTTTGCATTGATCCATGTCCCCGGGGGCAGAACCCGGGTCCCCAAACACTTTTTAGGACAGTAACTTGCAAATTAGCCTTTAAAATTAGCACTTTAGATTTTGAACGTTGGAGTCCCATAGACTTTAATAGGGTTCTAAAGTATGCTATATATACTAGCTTCTTTATACATTCGACAGACACTATAAACCTTCAAAGACAGATTCGACCGTAATTCATGTGGATTTTCGGACGAATGCAATTTTTGAACGAAAAACGAAATAAATAAAAACGAATTTCGGGAGTAACTAAATAAATTAAGTTTTCGGACGAAAACGAAATTCCGAAACGAAATATTTTACTCTGCACATGTCTAGTAGCCAATAGCTTCCTTCTCGTTGTTGAATCCGAGCAATTTGTGAGTTTTTGTGCGTACACACGATTGGAATTTCCAATAGAACGTTTTTCCATCGCGAAAATTGAGAACATGCTATCAAATTTTTGCTAGCGGGAATTCGACCAGCTAAATTTCGATGGAGCCTACACACGGTCGCATTTTCCGATGAAAAGGTCTCATCGGTCTTTTGCTGCCCGAAATTCCGATCGTGTGGCATGAGGCAACATCCGACCGTGTGTACGCTCCATCCGACAAACTTTTTTGGTTTTCATCTGACTTTTGTTGGCTGTGCGAATGGACAAACTTTCCGGCAACAAAAGTCCGATGGAGCAAAGTCCGATCGCGTGTACAGAAACCCATAGGACTTTTGTACAAAGTACAAACACGCATGCTCAGAACCGATGCAAAAGATCAGACAACAATACGGAAGCTGACCAAAGGTGGCGGTAAAGAGCAGAAAAACCACATGCTTTGGTGAAATTTGGCTGAAAAAGTCCTGCCGTGTGTATGCAATGCAAGTTCACGGCCAACGCCCTTTGTACAAAAATCCACTGGAAAATTTGTACAAAGTCCGATCGTGTGTATGAGGCTTAAGGGGGCATTTCATTTCACTTCCTGTTGTGTTTTTTTTTTTTTAAATCAGGCACCCTTGCATGCCTAGTGTGCCAATGACGTGCCCATCTTGCAGAGTAATACTCCATCTTGTTGTGGTCTGTCCCTCTGTACCCCGTTGCAAAATACCCAAACTTTTTTATGACAAAACTCTTCAGAAATGTTAATTCTCCTCAAGTTTGAAACCAAATTGTGCATCCAATGGGTGACATACCACTCTGGTCTGCCGCGTTGATCTCATTGATAATTCCCAACAAATTCGGGTGCTGGTGGTCTTTCTGTAGAGCGCACAGAGTTTTAAACAATCCAATGACGGCATCTCTCCCTATGGACAGTATATCTTCTAACAGCAGTTGTGGAACGGCTTCTGGACCCAGTTGTTCCTCCATTGATCTGTAGTTCTGTAGAACAAGGACAATTCCAGAAGATAATATTGGTAAATCAAAATGGAAAACTGGAAAACTAAGGAGGCAGGCAGGAAAAGTAAAGGAGACTTTATGTGAAAGAGGACAAAATAGATGCCGACAAATCTACACAGGACTTAAAGAATCTATACGAAATTCACCATTGTGGCAATTGTTTACTTCTACGGAACGAGGGTGCATTTCCCTACACCCCAAAAGCCACTGGTATTAAACGCAACCTTTTTTAGACATGTGCAATTGATTTTGGTCCGACTATAAATTCAGACAAATTTTTGGTTAGTCGGAGATTTGCATGTATCCGAATCTCCGAATGAAATAGAAAAAGAATATACGGAATGAAATTCTTTACTAACGAACTTCATATTTTCGGAATGATTCAAATTCGGATTGGTCGAAAAATGATGGAATTCTGTGTGTAGAATAGCTGGTTGTTAAGAAGTGGGCCCGGGAAGCTGCGTTCTTAACAACCGATGACTGATCAGCTGTCAGCGGGCTTCCCCACCAAAACTTGCTGCATTTAGAGGGCGCCGTCCTTCTTTTTTCTCGTCTTGTCTTCCCCACTGACAGCTGAAAGGTAAACAAAGGAATGCTGGCAATAAAAAATGTTTTGTTTTGTTTTTAAAACAGCATGGGGTCTCTGCCAATCAATGCCAGGCCCTTCGGGTCTGGTAAGGATTTTAAGAGGGAACCCCATGCCAAAATATAAAAAAAATGTTGATGGATCCCCCCCCCCATAGTTTATACCAGACCCTTACCTGAGCATGCAGCCCAGGAAAGGGGGGGGGGGATAAGCAAGCGCCCCCCTCCTGAATCATCCTAGACAACATGCCCTCACCATGGGGAGGTGCTTTGGGGCAGAGGAACTCTGCCTTAGTTCTGCCCCCCCCCCCTTGTGAAAGAGTAGGGGAGTTTTACAGAGTGACTTCCCACCCAAATGGAGGTCCCTGTATTTCAGAGCCAAAAAAGTAGAGACGCATTCATGCCCAACTAATTCAAGCAATGACCAATATTAATTTGCCCTAATATATACGCTATATTACCAAAAGTATTGGGACGCCTGCCTTTACACGCACATGAACTTTAATGGCATCCCAGTCTTAGTCCGTAGGGTTCAATATTGAGTTGGCCCACCCCTTGCAGCTATAACAGCTTCAACTCTTCTGGGATGCCATTAAAATTCATGTGTGTGCATAAAGGCAACTGTCCCAATTCTTTTGTCAATATAGTGTAGATGGCATAATGTAAAACCTCTACAAATATAATCACTTAGCAATTAAGATGTCTGATGTCTAGAAACAGGTCAAAGAGACTAGGTAAATAGAGGTCTGCAACATCAGCCTCCCCATGGTCCTCACTTTATGCTTAGCAACTGGACTGCTTTAAAATATCCTCATATCTCTGAGCTATCAAAACCCCTACTTCAATAAACCATGTGTAGCGCTGGCTCCTGACAAGCAGGCGCTATATGTTTTTTCAAAGTTAATTTTCCTGAAACCCCAGGGGAGGACTCATCAGGAGAACGCCGTGCGCAAAGACTGGCTTCTCTGAAGGAGCTTGGAGGCTTGGTTGAAGGACACTAAGTGGATCTACACTCATACGGTATCGCCGGATCGGCTGAGAGATACTGGTACCGTATGATAGATGTCCCTCAGTAAGGCTCAAGTCTGTGGCAGAGACTTTCTCAATAGACATGTGCATTCGTTTTCGTCCGAATGCATTTTCGTCCGAATTTCAGCTATTTTCGTTTTCGTTTTGACAAACGATAACGAAAGCACAAAATCCGAAAAACGAAAGATCCGACATAAATAAATGCTTTATTTTCGTTTTCATTGTTACAACAGTTCGATATAGAATAGGAGATTCGACATGACTCTGACAACAATCTGTGTCTATAGAACCTGTGGTCGAATGTGCTTAACCTCACCTCTATTAGTCCAAGATTATATATAGAAAATATTCGACAGAGAAAAAAGATTTGACAGAGAGAAAAGATTCTGCAAGTTACTGTCCTAAAAAGTGTTTGGGGACCCGGGTCCTGCCCCAGGGGACATGAATCAATGCAAAAAAAAGTTTTAAAAATGGCCGTTTTTTCGGGAGCAGTGATTTTAATAATGATTAAAGTGAAACAATAAAAGTGTAATATTCCTTTAAATTTCGTAGGGGGGGGGGTTGTCTATAGTATGCCTGTGAAGGGGCGCATGTTTCCCGTGCTTAGAATTGTCCCTGCACAAAGTGTCATTTATGCAGGAAAAAAAGTCCTTTAAAATCACTCGCAGCTATTATGAATTGTCGGCTCCGTAATACAGAGAACACTCATTGAAAGTCATTGATAAAAAAAAAAAAAAAAAAATAAAAAAAAAAGCGTGGGGGTCCCCCAAATTCAATTACCAGGCCCTTCAGGTCTGGTATGGATATTAAGGGGAACCCTGCCTCAAATTTAAGAAAAAAATTGACGTGGGGTTCCCCCTAAAAATCCATACCAGACCCTTTATCCGAGCACGCAACCTGGCAGGCCGCAGGAAAAGAGGGGGGATGAGAAAGCGGCCCCCCCTCCCTCCTGAACCGTACCAGGCCACATGCCCTCAACATTGGGAGGATGCTTTGGGGGTCTGTGACCCCTCAAAGCACCTTGTCCCCATGTTGATGAGGACAAGGGCCTCATCTCCACAACCCTGGCCGGTGGTTGTGGAGGTCTGCGGGCGGGGGGCTTATCAGAATCTGGAAGCCCCCTTTAACAAGGGGACCCCCAGATCCCGCCCCCCCCCCTGTTTGAAATGGTAAGGGGGTACAAAAGTACCCCTACCATTTCACAAAAAAGTGTAAAAAATGGTTAAATAAAACAAACACACTTTTGAAAAATTCCTTTATTAAAAATAAAAAAATAAAAAAAAGATTCCAGCGGCGGTAATCCACTCTTGCTATCCAGCGACGGACGGTCATCTCTCCAGCGATGTCTCATGTCATCCAGCGCAGCGATCCTCCGTCCTTCTTCTGTCTCCGTGGAGGAGACACTACAGACATTCCGGCGACTTGACGTTTCTTATATACGGTGGGCGGGGCCACCCGTCACCTGACCCCGCCCCCCTCTGACGCAAGGGGAAACCCGGGGTTCCCTGTGACGTATGGGTGACCCCGCCCCCCTCTGATGTAACGGAAACCTGCCTGTGTTACATCAGAGGGGGGCGGGGTCACCCATACGTCACGGGGAACCCCGGGTTTCCCCTTGCGTCAGAGGGGGGCGGGGTCAGGTGACAGGTGGCCCCGCCCACCGTATATAAGAAACGTCAAGCCGCCGGAATGTCTGTAGTGTCTCCTCCACGGAGACAGAAGAAGGACGGAGGATTCGCTGCGCTGGATGACATGAGACATTGCTGGAGAGATGACCGTCCGTCGCTGGATAGCAAGAGTGGATTACCGCCGCTGGAATCTTTTTTTTATTTTTTTATTTTTAATAAAGGAATTTTTCAAAAGTGTGTTTGTTTTATTTAACCATTTTTTTACACTTTCTTTGTGAAATGGTAGGGGTACTTTTGTACCCCCTTACCATTTCAAACAGGGGGGGGCCGGGATCTGGGGGTCCCCTTGTTAAAGGGGGCTTCCAGATTCTGATAAGCCCCCCGCCCGCAGACCTCCACAACCACCGGCCAGGGTTGTGGAGTGGAGATGAGGCCCTTGTCCTCATCAACATGGGGACAAGGTGCTTTGAGGGGTCACAGACCCCCAAAGCATCCTCCCAATGTTGAGGGCATGTGGCCTGGTACGGTTCAGGAGGGAGGGGGGGCCGCTCTCTCGTCCCCCCCTCTTTTCCTGCGGCCTGCCAGGTTGCGTGCTCGGATAAAGGGTCTGGTATGGATTTTTAGGGGGAACCCCACGTCAATTTTTTTTTAAATTTGAGGCAGGGTTCCCCTTAATATCCATACCAGACCTGAAGGGCCTGGTAATTGAATTTGGGGGACCCCCACGCTTTTTTATTTATTTATTTATTTATTTTTTTATCAATGACTTTCAATGAGTGTTCTCTGTATTACGGAGCCGACAATTCATAATAGCTGCGAGTGATTTTAAAGGACTTTTTTTCCTGCATAAATGACACTTTGTGCAGGGACAGTTCTAAGCAGCAGAAACATGCGCCCCTTCACAGGCATACTATAGACAACCCCCCCCCTACGAAATTTAAAGGAATATTACACTTTTATTGTTTCACTTTAATCATTATTAAAATCACTGCTCCCGAAAAAACGGCCGTTTTTAAAACTTTTTTTTGCATTGATACATGTCCCCTGGGGCAGGACCCGGGTCCCCAAACACTTTTTAGGACAGTAACTTGCATATTAGCCTTTAAAATTAGCACTTTAGATTTTGAACGTTGGAGTCCCATAGACTTTAATAGGGTTCTAAAGTATGCCATATATACTAGCTCCGTCAAATCTTCTTTATACATTCGACAGACACTATAAACCTTCAAAGACAGATTCGACCGTAATTCATGTGGATTTTCGGAAGAATGCAATTTTTGAACGAAAAACGAAATAAATAAAAACGAATTTCGGGAGTAACTAAATAAATTAAGTTTTCGGACGAAAACGAAATTCCGAAACGAAATATTTTACTCTGCACATGTCTATTTCTCAAATATCCTACGCTCAAGTCTGTGGCAGAGACTTTACTTAACACCCTACCGGCTGCTAGGCCTAGTGAGAGGGGGTCTATCTGGGGGTTGTAAAATCCAGTTGTGAAACGGTTGCTATTCTCTGGTGTTTCCTATAAGAGACTTTCCATTTTTGCAGTCTAAAGTACCTGAACTTACTCCTAACCCTCTACCCTTCATTCACTCTGTTTCTGTTTCAAATAAATAACCCAAAAGAAGATTCAGTGTCAGTTTCCACATTTCTTTGGGCCGTTTACCACGGGAACCCCTAGATGGAGAAGCAGTCAAGAAGGTAACGGTAAGCCCAATAAAACCAGCAGCTCCTTCGGGGGTCAGTGCTACAATGTACAGCCCCAAAATAAAGTTCCAAAAAAGTGCTCCCAGAAAAAAATAGAAAACCCTACATGTTTCGCTCAAACACAAGCTTCATCAGGGGTGTAAATAAATTTAAAGGAACCACCAACAGAAGTGAACAGGGAACTATATCATTAGACAAACACATGGTAGATGGACTGTGAGAACTGAATAGAGATGGGCCGATCACCCCCCTGTTCGGTTTGCAGCAGAACTCCAGAACAGGCAAAAAGTTTTGCCCCGAACAGCAAACTTCATTTAAGTCTATAGGAGCCGAACATGAGAAATCAAAAGTACCCATTTTATAGGCTCATAATATTCAAATAATTGGTAATAAAAGGGGTATGGGGGTCTGGGTACTTCTCTGTGGGGTGGGACATATATCAATCAAATTATTATTTTTTTAAACTATCATTTTTTTCAGGAGCAGTGATTTTAATGATTCTTAACCACCTCCCACCCACTGTGTGTGATCCAATCACTGCTGATCACACGTAAACACAGAAGTGCCGGTTATGGGCTCTCCTCGCCTCACATTTACAGTGTGTGAGGAGAGGAGAGCCAATCAGTGGCATCTCCTCACAGGGGAGACCTATACAGGTAATCAGGGCACTGATAATTTACAAAGCATTGCCCAGTCAGGGTGCATTGTAGGGCATTCGGCGGGGTGAACACCCACTGAAATACCCTGCAAATTCGGGTGTTCCCCAAACGGGGTGCACAGCCAATGTTTAGTCAAAAACTCACGCCCGGGGCGTAATGTTCACCCAACACTAGTGATCAGAAGCGCTTCAATCACATAGGCAACAGATCAGCAGCACCAAGGTAACATCTAAATATCCCCCAGCTCTTGCACAACAAAAGCTCAAAGAGATATATGCAAAAGAAGATCCAATAGTGTAGTATGGAGGAGTAACACTGACAATGTGCAGACACATACAAGTGCCTTTTTACAGCATGCATATAAGCGGCGTAGCTCTGTCAGTTAAAAAAAATGGTGTCTGGCCCCTCCCAGTGTGATGTCGTCACACAGGTCCCGCCCTCTTTACGTGTTTCGCCCCTCCCGGCTTTCTTTATGGCCATGTTTCTGTTTGTTTCTTTCATTTATTTACTGGATATGATATAAAACAGTTACAACCCTCATACTGAAGGCAAAACCATGTACACTCAATGATGCTATAAAGTCCCAGTCATATTCCTTACCTCGATGTCCAAGCGCATGTAATTCTGAGACTCACACAGGAACCTATGAGTAGGTAGATATTCCAGGACACAGGTGATATCGCCTTTGAAATACTCGTACACCATCCTAAGCTCATAGTCTTCATACTCAGACAGTCTTTGACCCAACTTGTCAACTGGAGAAAGAATTATATTTTAAAATGTAACCTAAAAAAACGTAATGTAAACTTCAAGCTCTAGTGTGTATGAAGTGCTCTTAAATTGTGATTGTCTAATCCAGCATTTCCTGACATTTTTTAAGTTGTAACACGCTTTAAAAGTATGCAAAATCTCCAGGCACCCCAGTCTAAAATGTATATGTTACTTATCAATGAGAAACCTGAGCCTGGGATGATGCACACACAATCACCTTGATGAAATTATCTTCACATCAGAGGTCCCCTTCACATCAGAGTTCCTCCATCACATCAGAAGCCCCCCATCACATCAGAGGTCCTCCCATCCCATCAGATTTCCTCCATCACATCAAGCCCCTATCACATCAAAGGTCCTCCCATCCCATCAGAGTTTCTCAATCACAACAGAAGCCCCCCATCACATCAGAGGTCCCCCCATCGCATCAGAAGCCCTTATCACACCAGAATTCCCCCATCACATCAGAAGTCTTTCTTTACATCAGAAGTTCTCCTTCACATCAGAGCCCAACCTCACATATGAGCCCCCCCCCCCCCCCCCCATCACATCAGATTTTCCCCTATCACATCAGAAGCTCCTCATCCCATCAGAATACCTCTTATCAGATCAGAAGCCCCTCATCCTATCACAACATCAGAATTCCTCCTATCACATCAGAGTGCTCTTCCATCATATCACAGCCCCCCTTCATATCAGAGCTCCCCCATACCATCAGATTTTCCCTATCACATTAGAGGTTCCTTCCATCATATCAGAGCCCCCATCACATCAGAAGTCCCTAATCATATCAGAAGTCCTCCAATTAGAGTTCCCCCATCACATCAGAAGTCCCCCTTCACACCAGAGGTCCTCCCATTCCATCAGAGTTCCTCCATCACAACAGAAGCCCCCCATCACATCAGAGCCTCCCTTCACATCAGAGGTCCTCCCATTGCATCAGAAGCCCCTATCACACCAGAGGTCCTCCCATCATATCAGAGTTCCCCCATCACATCAGAAGTCCCCCTTCACACCAGAGGTCCTCCCATCCCATCAGAGTTCCTCCATCACAACAGAAGCCCCTCATCACATCAGAGCCTCCCTTCACATCAGAGGTCCTCCCATTGCATCAGAAGCCCCTATCATACCAGAGGTCCTCCCATCATATCAGAGTTCCCCCATCACATCAGAAGTATTTCTTCACATCAGAAGTTCTCCTTCACTTCAGAGCCTCCCCCCCCCCCCCAATCACATCAGATTTTCCCCTATCACATCAGAAGCCCCTCATCCCATCAGAATACCTCCTATCAGATCAGAAGCCCCTCATCCCGTCAGAACATCAGAATTCCTCCTACCACATCAGAGCTTTCTTCCATCATTCATATCACATCCCCCCTTCATATCAGAGTTCCCCCATCCCATCAGATTTTCCCTATCACATTAGAGGTTCCTTCCATCATATCAGAACCCCCATCACATCAAAAGTCCCTAATCATATAAGAAGTCCACCCATCCCATCAGAGTTCCCCATCACATCAGAAGTCCCCCTTCACACCAGAGGTCCTCCCATCCCATCAGAGTTCCTCCATCACAACAGAAGCCCCCCATCACATCAGAGCCTACCTTCACATCAGAGGTCCTCCCATTGCATCAGAAGCCCCTATCACACCAGAGGTCCTCCCATCATATCAGAGTTCCCCCATAACATCAGAAGTCTTTCTACACATCAGAAGTTCTCCTTCACTTCAGAGCCCCCCATCACATCAGAGCCCCCCCCCCATCACATCAGATTTTCCCCTATCACATCAGAAGCTCCTCATCCCATCAGAATACCTCTTATCAGATCAGAAGCCCCTCATCCCATCAGAACATCAGAATTCTTCCTATCACATCAGAGTGCTCTTCCATCATATCACAGCCCCCCTTCATATCAGAGCTCCTCCATCCCATCAGATTTTCCCTATCACATTAGAGGTTCCTTCCATCATATCAGAGCCCCCATCACATCAAAAGTCCCTAATCATATAAGAAGTCCACCCATCCCATCAGAGTTCCCCCATCACATCAGAAGTCCCTTCACATCAGAGGTCCTCCCATCCCATCAGAGTTCCTCCATCGCAACAGAAGCCCCCCATCACATCAGAGCCTCCCTTCACACCAGAGGTCCTCCCATCGTATCAGAGTTCCCCCATCACATCAGAAGTTTTCCTTCACACCAGAGGTCCTCCCATCGTATCAGAGTTCCCCCATCACATCAGAAGTTTTCCTTCACATCAGAAGTTCTCCTTCACTTCAGAGCTCCCCCCCCCTCACATCTCCAGGCACCCTCTTTGGTTTTCAGCCTTTTTTCCCAGCATCCTATCATCATTTGCTCACTCTCATTCCGTGGTCACTTTTTTGTCACTTTTCCCACTTCCAGTCGGTTTCTACTTCTTCACAGGGTTGCCCCGGTTCTCAGGCCTGCTGGGTGGTCGCCTGTGTGGGTTGTTTCTGGAACCTGCCCGCCTTGGCTCCCAGGTGGAGAAGTCTCCGGATGCCTGTCTTGCCTGACCATTACATAACCAAACACATTTACCATAATTAGTAGGTATACACCTTGGTGCAGGGGGTTGTATACTCCACCCCCCTCCTCCCTATAAACTTACTAACGATTTACATAATATTTTTATTTTAGATAAATCACGTGCATGCTCCTGATGAGTGGCGTGGAAGCCATGAAACGCGTCAAGCTATCTGATGCCGTGTACCTCAACCTTTATACATCTTTTCCAACTATTTAATATCATGTAACCTCAATCTGTACAGGTTTAGTGAGGCCTTAGGTCCTGCAGATACTATCTTTAATATTACTGCAATTAACCCCAAATTTTTGGTGACTCTTGGAATTTATTACAAATTTGATTATATGAATCCCTTGTTATTATCATTATTATTAAGATTATTATTATTATTATTATTATTAATGATCTTATCCATATTTATTGTTTATTTATGGTAATGATTATATTGTGCGACTGCATGTTATCATTGTATTTATTGGCAATGGTTACACTGTAGGATTTTACGCTACTATCATGTTTATTGTGAGTATTATGTTTATTGTTTTTCCTAATATCAATTTGGTTTGTATATTTTATCCAAATAAATTCCCAGTGTTCAACTATTTACCCATTTGCAACCATGTTCTTCATATAAAGTCCCACCTTCTGTGCTCTCTTCTTTTGACTCAGAGCCCCCCCCCCCCCCCCCAATCACATCAGATTTTCCCCTATCACATCAGAAGCCCCTCATCCCTTCAGAATACCGCCTATCAGATCAGAAGCCCCTCATCCCTTCAGAATATCAGAATTCCTCCTATCACATCAGAGCGTTCTTCCATCATATCACATCCCTCCTTCATATCAGAGTTCTCCCATCCCATCAGATTTTTCCCCTATCACATTACAGGTTTCTTCCATCATATCAGAGCCCCCGTCATATCAGAAGTCCCCAATCATATCAGAAGTCCCTTCGTAGCAAAGGTCCTTTCATCACATCAGAGCCCTCCTTCACATCAAGAGGTCTTCCCATCGCATCAGAATTCCTCCAGAAGCCCCCATCACATCGGTGGTCTCCCTTCACATCAGAGGTCCTTCCATCAAAACAGAACCCACTTCACATCAGAAGCCCCCCCCCCCCCCATCCCATCAGAATTCCTCTTATCACATCAAAGACTCCTTCCATCTTCATATCAAAGTTCCCTCATCACAGTCCTCCATCACATAAGAAGCCCCCCTTCACACCTGAGGTCCCCCATCACATCAGAGGTCCCCCTTCACATCAGAGGCCCCAATCACATCAGATTTTCCCCTATCACATCAGAGCCCCTGCATGACATCAAAAGCCCCCATAACATCAGAATTCCTCCTATGACATCAGAGGGACTTTCCATCATATCACGCCCCCTCCCCCTTCATATCAGAGTCCCCCCATCACATCAGATATTCCCCTATCACATTAGCGGTTCTATCCATCATATCAGAGCCTCCATCACATCAGAAGTCCCCCTTCGCATCAAAGGTCCTCCATCACATCAGAAGCCCCCCTTCACAAGAGAGATCCTTCAATCAAAACATAACTTCCTTCACATCAGGAGCCCCCCATTGCATCAGTGGCCCCCCTTCACATCAGAACCCCCCATCACATCGGATTTCCTCCTATCATATAGGTTGGGAGCTGGGTGTATGATGGGGTGCTGGGTGTATGATGGGTGCTGTGCCCAGGCTGGGTGTAGGTTGGGTGCTGGGTGTAGGTTGGGTGCTGTGCCCAGGCTGCGTGTAGGTTGGGTGCTAGGTGTATGATGGGTGCTGTATGTTGGTTGGGTGCTGGGTGTATGATGGGTATTGTATATTGGTTGGGTGCTGGGTGTATGATGGGGTGCTGGGTGTATGATGGGTGCTGTGCCCAGGCTGGGTGTAGGTTGGGTGCTGGGTGTAGGTTGGGTGCTGTGCCCAGGCTGTGTGTAGGTTGGGTGCTAGGTGTATGATGGGTGCTGTATGTTGGTTGGGTGCTGGGTGTATGATGGGTATTGTATATTGGTTGGGTGCTGGGTGTATGATGGGAGATGTGCACAGGCTGGGTGCTGTATGTTGGTTGGGTTCTGGGTGCTGTGCCCAGGCTGGGTGTAGGTTGGGTGTTGGGTGTATGATGGGTGCTGTATGTTGGTTGGGTGCTGGGTGTATGATGGGTGTTGTGCCCAGGCTGGGTGCTGTATGTTGGATGGGTGATAGGTGTATGATGGATGCTGTATGTTGGTTGGGTGCTGGGTATATGATGGGTGCTGTGCCCAGGCTGGGTGCTGTATGTTGGTTGGGTGCTGGATGTATGATGGGTGCTGTGCCCAGACTGGGTGCTGTATGTTAGTTGGGTGCATGATGGGTGCTGTGCCCAGACTGGGTGCTGTATGTTGGCTGGGTGCTGGGTGTATGATGGTTGCTGTGCCCAGGCTGGGTGCTGGGTGTATGATGGGTGCTGTGCCCAGACTGGGAGCTGTATGTCAGCTGGGTCCTGGTTGTATGATGGGTGCTGTGCCCAGACTGGGTGCTGTATGTTGGTTGGGTGCTGAGTGTATGATTGTCGCTGTGCCCAGGTTGGGTGCTGTATGTTGGTTGGGTGCTGAGTGTATGATTGTCGCTGTGCCCAGGCTGGGTGCTGTATGTTAGTTGGGTGCATGATGGGTGCTGTGCCCAGACTGGGTGCTGTATGTTGGCTGGGTGCTGGGTGTATGATGGTTGCTGTGCCCAGGCTGGGTGCTGGGTGTATGATGGGTGCTGTGCCCAGACTGGGAGCTGTATGTCAGCTGGGTCCTGGTTGTATGATGGGTGCTGTGCCCAGACTGGGTGCTGTATGTTGGTTGGGTGCTGAGTGTATGATTGTCGCTGTGCCCAGGCTGGGTGCTGTATGTTGGTTGGGTGCTGAGTGTATGATTGTCGCTGTGCCCAGGCTGGGTGCTGTATGTTAGTTGGGTGCATGATGGGTGCTGTGCCCAGACTGGGTGCTGTATGTTGGCTGGGTGCTGGGTGTATGATGGTTGCTGTGCCCAGGCTGGGTGCTGGGTGCATGATGGGTGCTGTGCCCAGACTGGGAGCTGTATGTCAGCTGGGTCCTGGTTGTATGATGGGTGCTGTGCCCAGACTGGGTGCTGTATGTTGGTTGGGTGCTGAGTGTATGATTGTCGCTGTGCCCAGGCTGGGTGCTGTATGTTGGTTGGGTGCTGGGTGTATGATGGGTGGTGGGTGTAGGTTGATTTGTCACCACAGCCGGCCCCGCTTACCTGTGAGCCTAATAAAGCCGGAAATACTGTCCGGCACCGGCAGTCTCTTCAGGTAGGTGGGAAGATGCACCTTAAAGACTCAAGCTATGATCTCCTGCCCTCCCCCTCAATGTGTGGCACCCGTGGCGGACCGCTCCCCCTCCTTCCCCCATTGGTTATGCCACTGTCCAGCTAAGAATTGTAACTGCCACCATTTTATTCTCCAGGGCCTCTGTTTTCAGTAAAAAAATAATTCCTAACAAACAGTACAGATTTGTTTTCAAAAATGAAATGCCCCGGTAGACGTGTGGTTAATAATCATGAGACTTTGACTCACCTTCAGACTGAATTCTTGTAGATTCCTCCATCTCGGTTGGAATCTTCTCTAGGGAACATACACACTTACCTTGAAAACAAAATATTAAAAGTATTCGATTATTACAATGTGTCTTCAACGAGTTCCCATCACTTCATGTCACAAGTTAAATTCATTTTATTAAAATAATTCCCGGCGATCCTGCCATTGAAGGCCCTGACTCACTTCCTGTTATAGGATGACAACACTCAGTTCTTATCTTCCAATTGTGTTCCTGCGTTGTCACCCTGGGGATGTTGTCACGCACATCACACAGGCATTGTCCACTGTTGTCACCATCATCCATCATTGTGTTAAAATACTGAGCTGCAACAGCATTATGGCGCGCTCCCATTGCCCTTAACGGGCGAGTCTGACAGGCGGTGCCACCTGTCAATCTCTGCCAGAGATACAATTGCATAGCATGCGTACAGCTGTGATGGTAGAATTCAGGTAGGTGGTTGGGTGGGAAGTGATAAAACCAAGGCTCAAAATAAATAATTGTTTTGGGGGAGGGGCGGAAACAACCCCCTCTTTTTTACTGCACCACTGTCTCCTGTGTGAAAGGAGCCTACTTTAAAGCTGAACTCCGGGGCACAAACACCGGCCCTTAAATAGTTTTGCCCAATAGCCACAAAGGATATAAACCCACTTTGTGGGCACCAAATCCCCATTTGCAAACCCAGATATTACTTTGTAAAAGTAGCAATGGTATCATCAATGCACTGTACATAGTCTGTGCAAGTAACAGGGCTGTGGGAGGGGCCAAGGTGCTCCACCCACTACAGAAAAAAAAATGACAGAAGGGGGCGGAAACAAGACCAGTCACTCTGCACAAGGAGGGGGAGCAGAGCGGTGGGAGGGGCCAGGAGCTCCACCCCCTACAGAAAAAGTACAGGAGAGGGCGGAAACAAGACCAGTCACTCTGTACAAGGAGGGGGAGCAGAGCAGTGGGAGGGGCCAGAAGCTCCACCCACTTTAGAAAAACTACAGGAGGGGGTGGAAACAAGATCAGTCACTCTGTACAAGGAGGGGGAGCAGAGCAGTGGGGGGGGGGCAGGAGCTCCACCCACTACAGAAAAAAAACGACAGAAGGGGCAGAAGCTTAACTGGTCACTCTGCACAAGGAGAGGGGGCAGAGCGGTGGGAGGGGCTCAGGAGCTCCACCCACTACAGAAAAAAACTACAGGAGAGGGCAGAAACAAGACCAGTCACTCTGCAAAAGGAGAGGGGGCAGAGTGGTGGGAGGAGCCAGGAGCTCCACCCACTACAGAAAAACTACAGGAGAGGGCGGAAGATCGGTCACTCTGCACAAGGAGAGGGAGCAGAGAGGTGGGAGGGGCCAGGAGCTCCACCCACTACAGGAGGTGGGCTGAAACAATATCAGTCACTCTGCATAAGGCGAGGAAGCAAAGCTGTGGGAGGGGCCAGGAGCTCCACCCATTACAGAAAAAAAACACAGAAGGGGCGGAAGCAAAACTGGTCACCCTGCACAGGGAGTGGGGACAGAGCGGTAGGAGGGGCTCAGGAGCTCCACCCGCTACAGAAAAACTACGGGAGAGGGCGGAAACAAGACCAGTCACTTTGCACAAGGAGAGGGAGCAGAGTGGTGGGAGGGGCTAGGAGCTCCACCCACTACAGAAAAAAACTACAGAAGGGGCAGAAGCAAAACTGGTCACTCTGCACAGGGAGAGGGGGCAGAGCAGTAGGAGGGGCTCAGGAGCTCCACCCACTACAGAAAAACGACAGGAGGGGGCGGAAACAAGACCAGTCACTCTGCACAAGGAGAGGGCGCAGCAGTGAGCGGTCTTTATTACAGGAAGTCTCACACTGGAATACTGCACAGATCCGGAAGAAATACACAAAGCTCACCGAGATTTAAGAATGCACATGATGAATGGATAGAGATGATATTTGTAAATCCTGGAGTTCAGCTTTAATTACTTTGTGTGAGATCCGTCTGGTGGAGTCTAAAAAAAGATAAAATAAAATAACATAAAACAAAATGAAATAAAACAAAATAAAATAACAAAAAACAAAATAAAATAAAAAAAACACAAAATAAAATAACTTAAAACAAAATGAAATAAAACAAAATAAAATAACATAAAACAAAATGAAATAAGATAAAACAAAATAAAATAAAACAAAATGAAATAAAATAAAACAAAATAAAATAACATAAAACAAAATGAAATAACAGAAAACAAAATGAAATAAGATAAAACAAAATAAAATAACATAAAAAAAATTAAATAAAATGAAACAAAATAAAATAACATAACAAAATGAAATAAAATGAAACAAAATAAAATGACATAAAAAATAAAATAAAATAAAACAAAATAAAATAACACAAAATGATATAACAGAAAACAAAATGAAATAAGATAAAACAAAATAAAATAAGATAAAACAAAATGAAATAACAGAAAACAAAATGAAATAATATAAAACAAAATAAAATAAGATAAAACAAAATAAAATAAGATAAAACCAAATGAAATAAAATGAAAAAAAAAATAAAATGACATAAAACAACATAAAATAAAACAAAATAAAATAAGATAAAACAAAATGAAATAAAATAAAACTAAATAGGGCGTGGCTTGGCCGCTGACCGGAATGGCCGCATAAGTGCTGAGCTCCTCTCATCCACTCAGCTACCCACAGCATCCAGCGCCATCCGCCACCGCGATTCCTTCCACGGTGCTCCAGGGATCACCCCGCACCTCCGGGGACATGACCCGAGGCAGATCCGCCGTTCACGGGGCGAAGAAGCTCACAGACTTCTACATGAAGCCGGCCGGCGCGCAGGCCCAAGATGGCGCCGCTCGGGACGAAGGCCTCACTCCTCAGCAGAAACCAGCGGCCTCGGCAGCACCTGCACCCACAGAGGATCATCTATCTGACATGGAGGACTCTGGAGAGCGGCAGCGTTCGCCCTCCATGTCACCGGCTGACAGAGGTAAGAGAGCAGCAATCTCCCCAGCACACTCTCCCTCTAAGCCTCCATTAATGAAGAAGCAATATGGCGCTGGCACTTGTAGTCCCACAGCAGCGCTGACGGACACTAGCTCCTCACTGGCCGCTTACAGTACATCAGATAGCCCTGCATCTGAACATACACTGAAAGCCATGCTTCTTTCACTACAAGCTGACATGCAGAAGGAGCTCAGATCCTCCATTAACCATTTGATGGACAGAATGGAAGACATGGAAGAGCGCATAGATCATATAGAGCACCATCTCTCTGCTGCTACTAGCTCTCACAACACTGTAGTTGACATTCAGGATGAACATACTTCTGCGATTCACCAACTGCGTCTTAAAGTCGCAGACCTCGAAGACCGCTCAAGGCGGAATAATATCAAGATCAGGGGAGTCCCAGAGACTGTGTCACCCCCCGATATTGTCCCCTACTTGCACCAGCTGTTTCACAAGCTTATACCGGCTCTTACACCGCAGGAACTCCTTATTGACAGAGCACACAGAATCCATAATCCGCAGCACCTCCCAGACACAATACCCAGAGATATCCTGGCTAGGATACACTTCTTTAATACTAAGGAGCAGATTATGAGGGCCGCAAGAACCATACGCAACCTCCCTGATCCCTTCGCTAAGATTCAGCTATACAATGATATCTCAGCCGCCACCTCACAGGCACGCAAGGCCTTCTCTCAAATCACTGCGATACTTATTGAACATAAAATCGCATACAAATGGGGTTTCCCCACCAAGCTTCTTGTAAACTACCAGCAACAACAAGTCACATTCCTGACCCCCAAGGACGGTTTCAAACAACTACACAACTGGGGCATTGCCCCTCATGCTCCCCCGGCTCCGCCTCTGAACACTAGACCTGCAAAGATCCCCAATAGATGGGATACGAAACCTAAATCCTGAACCTCCAATCATAGGGGGCCGCCCCCCTGGGCAACCCCCCCTTCTGGCAAGGCGCTTGACTTCTCAGGTTAAAGTGGATGACAGTTTCTTTCTCCTCCTTTGAACCCCCACACGCCGAACTGCCACTGTGTGCTAAGCACACGGCATTATTCTTTTCCCATACCTACCTGCGTACCTTACCCAAAGCCACCTTCTGTTCCTTCAGGAACCAATTAGACCCTTGGCTCACGTCTCTATATCTCCCGGTCATAGATATAGGCACATTACTACTGTTTGTTTGATTTATTGCAACTTCGTTTTTGTATTTTTTTTTTCTTTTTTAAAGTTACTGTTTAGTTACTTGTACACCTTGACTTACAATCATTGATTGTTGTGTTCATTCTCTGCTCGCAGAGTTAGTATTTGTACTTAGTTCTGTTGTAAAGGTCCGTCAATTCCAGTACCATCGTGACAACTGACCCTATTTGCTAATGTCCCTTACAATCACGTCCCTTAATGTTAAGGGACTGAATAGTTCTTTCAAGCGCTCCCTCTTATGGAGGGAAGCTGCGACTTCCCATTCTGATATTTTATGCATACAGGAGACCCATCTCTCTTCCCGGAACCCACCACAATGTACCAATAAACGCTACCCACATATCTTTCATTCCCGCACGGATAAAAAAGTTAGAGGTGTTATGATTGCAGTGCGCTCTACGGTGGCACTTACGGTTTCCAATGTAGAGCAAGATCCCGAAGGGAGGTTCTTGATCCTTTCCGCTTCCTTCAATAACAAACCCATGGTGATTGTGAACGTATATGCTCCCAACACTCACCTAAAGCCCTTTCTTAAGTCCATTCTCGCCAAAATACAACACTACCCGAAAGATCAAATCATTTTTTGTGGAGACTTCAATGCGGTACCAGATCACGCATTGGACTCCTCATCCCCCCAAAGGAGAAGGTCCTCTACCCTCTCCTCCTTTTTACATCTGGAAGAATTTTATGACCCCTGGAGGTGTCAACATGGTACTGAAAGAGACTATACGTTTTATTCCACTGCTCAGAGGTCATATTCCAGGATTGACCTGTTCCTGACATCCAAAGTGCTACTGCAAGCAGTTGCATCCACTAAAATTGGTGTAATATCGTGGTCTGATCATGCCCCCATCTCTATGGTTCTCAATCTTTCCCCTCCTACCTCCCCATTCACAATTTGGCGACTAAATCCCAACTTGATAAGCACCAAGGACATTAGGGAACAGGTCAAGACTGCCATAATTGATTATTTCGATGTAAACCAGCACTCTGTCCCCAAGCCCACCACACCCTGGAACGCACACAAAGCAGTTCTACGGGGAATTTTGCTACGACTAGGGGCTCAGGAGAAGAAAAAGCGCACAGCGACCCTTAACACTTATCTAGATAAGATAAAATCTCTAGAGAAGGTTAATATGAAATCCCCCTCTGCCTCCACGCACGCAGAACTCAGCAAACTGAGATCAGAATTGAGTACTTATCTTCAGAATAAACACGAATTCTATCTCCGAAAACTTAAACTAACTTGGTACTCTCAGGGTAACAAATCAGGGAAAGCTCTAGCCCAACAATACAAACACAGGACTGCCCAATCCACAATCTCCCACTTAATAGATTCTAAAGGCAACAGACTGACTAATCCTAGAGACATAGCCAACTGCTTTTGCGCATTTTATCAACAATTGTATAACTTAAAAGACTCCACGACGGAAACGCAGCCCATGACAGAGAATATCCAGACATTTCTCTCCAACGTTACCCTCCCCTCCCTCTCCCCTTCTCAAGCTGCTGACTTAGCATTACCTTTCTCACAGCTGGAAATTAAAAACGCAATTAAAAGTCTCCCCCTACATAAAGCCCCGGGTCCAGACGGTTTTGGAAACGAATATTATAAGACGTTTGTAGATGAACTGACCCCGCATTTATGCAACTCCTTTAATCACATGCTGGCCACAGGGGAGATCCCCTCAGAATCCCTAGAAGCTACCATCTCCACCATACATAAACCAGGAAAGGCCCCGTATGACCCGGCTAACTATCGTCCTATCTCACTACTCAACACCGATCTAAAAATGTATGCCAAGCTTCTTGCCACCAGACTCTCACAACACATGACTTCCCTCATACACCCGGATCAGGTGGGCTTTATTCCCCGTCGCCAAGCCTCAGATGGCACTCGCAGGTTTGTAGACCTTATCCACTGGGCGGAGCACAGTCGAACGCCTTCTCTGCTGATATCACTGGATGCAGAGAAGGCGTTCGACAGAGTCCATTGGGGTTATCTTGAGGCAGTTCTCCGGAAATTTGGCATAGAGGGCGAGTTCTTAAAAGCTATTCTAGGTCTATATACCTCACCTACTGCGAGGGTCCGCACTTCCGGCATTCTCTCAAATCCCTTTAGAATCACTAATGGTACACGCCAGGGCTGCCCACTCTCACCCTTGATTTTCGCGTTAGTCATGGAGCCTCTGGCGCAGTCCATCCGCGCGCACCCCCATATACATGGTATTAATGTGAAAGATACCTGTCATAAGATAGGTCTCTATGCAGACGATGTCATCATTGCTGTCTCTGATCCAGTGAAATCCCTTCCCACCCTGACTGACGTCCTCCATAAATTTAGTGAAGCTTCCCTTTACAAATTAAACCACTCAAAATCAGCCATGCTTGGCATAGAGATTTCGCCAGCGCTCAAAGCAGAAATTACTAAAATAGCACCCTTCTCCTGGGCCCCCGGCTCATCCCTGCAATATCTAGGCATTCAACTGGTCTCTCCCTCCTCTGGTTTATTACAAAGTAATCTTGTCTCTTTATTCACGAAACTGAACAATTTATCCTCAAATATGACCTCCTTGAAAGCTTCATGGGCTGGTAGGATAGCCCTAACCAAAATGTTTCTCCTTCCACATGTTCTTTATTTCTTTCGGACACTCCCGCTTCCGATTCTCTCAGCAGACTTAGCTAAACTACAGCGTACCTTAGATTCATTCATTTGGGCAGGACGTAAACCCCGCTTGAAATCTTCTATTCTAAGCACTCCCTCTACCTCTGGAGGGATGGGCTCACCGGACGTTAAAAAGTACTACAAAGCAATCATACTAGACCAGGGGAGACAACTTTGGTCGCAAGACCCCAACACGAGATGGCACCAAATTGAAGTAGCAACTCTCCCAGCTGACCCACAACTGACCCTAGCAGCAATCTGGTTATCTCTTCCGATCACACGATCCATCCTTCCCACAGTAAGGGCCTGCCTATCTCAATGGAGTGCAATACGCAAAGATCATCTGGGCATACACAGAGCCGCATTGAACAATCTCCCCTTACTAGCGCTACAACTTCTCTCTCCGGACCTATCAATTAAGCACTGGCATGAAGCCGGAATCACCACCATCGGAGCCCTGTTTCTTGGTTCGGATCTAAAAAGCTTCCAACAGCTGATTTCGGACTTTAGTCTCTCTCATAAGGACTTTTATATCTACTTAAGGCTTCGACATATTATCTCTCAAAGCTCGACGACTCCAGACCCCACCTCCAAGGAACTTCTCCATTTCTATAATCGCCCTCTTACAGTTTTAAAGGGCATATCCTTCATCTACAAACTCCTCTCCAGACCCACCTCATCCTCAAAATCTTCGAGCATACTCTACTGGGAATCCCTGCTACATTGCTCTTTCCCCATGGAAGATTGGCATCGAGTACTTCGCACCCCACTAGTCATCTCCAAAAACATTACACATTGGGAAGCGGTCATGAAACTGTTTCATAGGTGGTACTATACACCGCAAAAGTTAGCGACCATCTTCCCCACCCACTCCCCACAGTGTTGGAGAAATTGCAATTCCACCGGGGACTTATTTCACATCTGGTGGAGCTGTCCGGCTATTGGACCCTTTTGGCTACAAGTTTCCTCTCTGGTTCAGACCTTAACCAACTCTCCCCAACAGCTGACCTCGCGAATGGCTCTCTTTGGTCTGGATTCCCAATATTGGCCCTCCTCCTCTCTACCCGTGGTACACCACGTCTTAATCTCAGCGCGCCTGCTCATAGCTCGTGCGTGGAAAAACCCCCTCCCTCCAACCCTAACTGAGCTTATTAACACACTTAATGTTCATTGTCGCATGGAATTTCTTTTCTCCAGAGTACACATGACAGAATCTAGATTCAACAAACAATGGTCTTCCTGGTTATCACACCCAAAATGTATTAAGCTTGTCTAACTAGTAATTCATCATCCCCAGACCAAGTAGAGCCGGCAGCGAAAGTCACTGGTTCAATGTACTATTTCTCATACAGTATTTGTAAGTTAGCTCTGATTATCCTGCAGCTCAGGTTTTTCGATTCAAGCATTTCCATCAATTTCTTCCTCTATCTTACCTGCTTCTTTTCTCTTCTCTTCTTCCTGATCCTTTTTACAACCGCATTGGGACTAAATTCCACTCTCACTCTACCTTACCTTACACTGTTTTATCTGGCGTGGCGTCCCCACTCGACACAGCTCATTGAGGTGTCGGGAGGGGACGGGATGCCCCCGGACCTACCGGACCTAGCGATAAGGAATGTATAGTATACAGCATCTGGGCCCCAGGCCCATAGGCCTTCTCCTTTTTCTTTCTCTTTCCTCTGTTAGTAACAAATGTTTTTCAATTTATCCGGGCACTTCCTGCTTGTCTTATTTTTCTTTGGCCCGTCAACTCTCTGTATCTCATATACAATGGTTGTTATCAATAACTGTTATTGCATTATTCTACAATAAAATCTTTTGGGAAAAAAATAAAACAAAATAAAATAAGATAAAACAAAATGAAATAACAGAAAACAAAATAAAATAACATAAAACAAAATGAAATAACAGAAAACAAAATGAAATAAGATAAAACAAAATGAAATAAGATAAAACAAAATAAAATAACATAAAACAAAATGAAATAACAGAAAACAAAATGAAATAATATAAAACAAAATAAAATAACATAAAACAAAATGAAATAACATAACAAAATGATAAAGCAAAATTATATAAATAAATATTGAATTTTTCCACCTCCCCTGGAGTGCAGCCATTGAAGCAAATTTACTTTCACTTTCACACCATTTACATTTCCTGCTTCTGTCAAATGATTTTAATCTTGCAACATAACTATGCAACTACGTTTTACTTTGCTGCACAACTGATTATGCTTTTTTTTTTTTTTTTTTTACATTCCTTTTTTTTTTCTTTTTTTAGCAAGGTCGATCAAAGCTGAAAAAAATAAATACATTTGCAAACGTCATGTAACAAATTGTCTCAGTAATAAGGCATGAGACGATTACAAATCTAAGTATACAATGTGACAATTACCTGGGAACTTGTTTCTGGAGACTTTTTTTTTGTTTTATTTTGATCGATGGAGCTTCTGCAAGAGACTGTGTGCAAAATAAGGAGTGTCACAGCGAGCGAAGGACTGAGAGCCAGAGAGGGGCTGGACCAGGAAGTGCTACAAGTCACATGATATCACCAACGTCATATGTGCATGTATATATATGATCACAGGTTTACTACTAAAACAACAACAACAAATTAGGATTGTTTCAAGTTAAAACAAAATGTTAATGTAAAATTCATAAGTATACATGCAATAAAAAAAAAAAATATATATATATATATATATACAGTACCTGCAAAAAAAACCCATAAATAAATCTATATCTATCTATCTATCTATCTATCTATCTATCTCTATCTATCTATCTATCTATCTAGTGTCTTGCAAAAGTATTCACCCCCTTGGCATTTTCATGTTTTGTTGCCTCACAACCTGGAATTAACATGGATTGTTTGAGGATTTGCAACATTTAACACTTGCTTACTGGGCACCTAATTCCCCCGCCCAGACCAATTTTCAGCCTTTGAATGACAATTGCACGGTCATACAACGCTGTGCCCAAATTAAATGTTTATCATTTATTTCCCCACAAATAGAGCTTTACTTTGGTGGTATTTGATCACCTCTGTGGTTTTTTATTTTTTGTTAAAAAAAAGTTAAAAAGACCGAATTTTTTTATCAAAAAATACAAAACTGTTTTATATTTTGTTAATAAATTTTGCAAACAAGTAACTTTTCTCCTTCATTGATGTACGCTGATGAGGCTACACTGATGGGCACTGATAGGCTGCACTGATGGGCACAGAAAAGGTGACACTAATGGGCACTGATAAGGCGGCACTGATGGGCACTAATAGGCAGCACTGATTGGCACTAATAGGCGGCACTGGTGGGCACTGATGAAGTGGCACTGGTGGGCACTGATAGGTTGCACTGATGGGCACTAATAGGCAGCACTGGTGGGCCACTGATGAGGTGGCACTTGTGGGTACTGATAGGTGGCACTGATGGGCAGCACTGAAGGGCCCTAATAGGTGGCACTGATAGCTGGCACTAATGGGCACTGATGGGTGGCAGTGATGGGCACTGATGGTGGCAGCGATGGGCACTGATTGGCACTGGTAGGTGACACTGATTGACAGCACTACTAGGTGGCAATGATTGGCACCACTGGTGGCATAGGTGCCACTTGTGGGCACTGATAGGTGGCATTGTTTTCTGGCACTCATTGCGGGCATTGATTGCTGGCACTTTCTGAATTCATGGCACTGGTAGGGAGCACTGGCAGGTGGTACTGGTGGGCACATATGAGGCTCTTCCTCTTCGGGACCGAAGTTGGTGATCGGCTTTTTTTTTCTCTTTGCACTGTCAGCGTGAGAAGAAAGAAAAAAAATTACCGATCCTCTGTTTACATCACATGATTAGCTGATTAATGCCTCCTTGCCCGCTTCGTGAGTTTTGTGTGCGGCCGTCTCTTGGCAGGTTTGCTGTTGTGCCATGTTCTTTCCATTTGGTTATGACAGATTTGATGGCACTCCTAGGAATCATCAAAGATCTGGATATTTTTTTATTACCTAACCCTGACTTGTACTCTCAACAACATTGTCCCTTACTTGTTTTGGAGACTTCCTGTCACGTACCTAGTGGTGAGCCCGGAATGCAGAAGGAGACCTCTCTTGCGTCCCCCGACTCACGCCCCTGATGATGGTGACAGGAGGCACGGGAGTCAGAGGTAGCACGAGTGCCTGGCAGGATCAACAGCCGGTGGATGGGATCTGGCTGACTTCAGGAACTGTAGCTGGACAAGCAGGCCCCAGTGACAGCAGACAGGAACCAGTAGACAGCAGGAGACCAACAGGAACAGGTGGATCACTCAGGGGCAGGCACACAGAAGAGTCAGACAAGCCGGGTCAAACCAGACAGTCAGTACAGGAACAGATGCAGCAGAGAGGCGGGAACGTGGAACAAGCCGGGTCGATAACGGATGAGCACGGATGGACCAGAGGATGAGACAGGTGCAGAGTCGTAGACAAGCCGGAGGTCAGAGGCAGGCAGAAGGCAGGGAAGGTCGCAGGTCAGGCCGGGTCAATACACAAACAGATCAGATTCAGGTAATAGTCTCAGGAACGCTGTAGATCAAGCAGCAAGATCAGAAGGGAGAACTGGGTTTAAATAGCCCGCCTGGCGCCGGTAACCGCACCGAACCCGCACGGCCGCAAACGCGCGCACACGCGAATGCGCGCACCCGCGCGGCCGCGCGCAACCGGGCGACCGCAAACACGCGCACCAGGCACCCGCAGGCGTGCACAGACAGGTGACGGACCACTGTCCCCAGCCAGCCTTTCCTGACATTGCCCCCTCCCAAGGGGCAGCCTCCGGATGCCCAACCGGGCCATTTTCTCAGGATGGGATCTCTTGAAGGCTTGTATCAGATGCTTGCATGTATGTTGCTTTCAGGCTCCCATGAGTTTTTCTTGGAACCGTACCCCTTCCATTTAATGAGAAATTGGACACAGTTATTCCTCTTCCTGCAATCCATTATTGCCACCACTTCGAACTCCTCTTCACCATTGACCGTGATAGGAGGAGGGGGATCTGTGGCTCGTCCTGGGAAAGGGTTAGAGATGGCGGGTTTCAGGAGAGAAACATGAAAAACGGGGTGTACCCGAAGTGTTCTGGCAGTTCCAGTTCGTAGGCCACCTCATTGATTCTCCACTTGACTGTGAAGAGACCCAGAAACTTAGGACCCAATTTCTTTTGAAGGGCAAGCGAGTCAGAGATTAACTGTAGACAGCCAAACCTGGTTTCCAGGTTTCAGAATCAGTTCCCCCCGTCTGTTTTTATCAAAAGTCTCTTTGTTTAGCGCTTGTGCTCTGGTCATGGTTTCCTGCAACAGTTTATTGTTGATACTGAAAAAATCCACAGTCTTGAGAACGGCTGGCACAGAACATTCAGGAACAGAGTTAGGTAGAAATGATGGGTTGGAACCATAATTGGCAAAAAACGGGGTCTGCTTGATGGTAGAATGGATGGAATTATTATAAGCGAACTCGGCCAGTGGCAACAGAGAGAACCAGTCGTCCTGGGAAAAGGAGGAAAAGCAGCGTAGATACTGCTCAAGAGTCTGGTTAGTTCTCTCTGTCTGCCCATTTGTCTGAGGGTGGTATGCAGAAGAAAAAGATAGCTCGATGCCAAGGGAACTGCATAGTGCTCTCCAGAAACGAGAGGTAAGCTGCACCCCCCTATCTGATATGATGTTGGCTGGAACTCCATGAAGCCTGATGACTTCCCTGATAAAAACTTGTGCAGTTTCCGGTGCTGATGGTGTTCCCTTCAAGGGGATGAAGTGTGCCATCTTGGACAGCCGATCCACTACCACAAAGATGGCTGTATGGCCTTCTGAAGGGGGAAGTTCAACAATAAAGTCCCATGGAGATTAACTTCCAGGGTCTCTCTGGAGCAGGTAGAGGTTTGAGCAGGCCCAAGCCCTGGCCTTATTACCCTTGCTGCGATTACAGATGGAACAAGACTCCACATATCTTTTGCAGTCCTTTGCAACTTGCGGCCACCAGAATGTGCGTTGCACGAGGTCAGACGTCTTGGAGACACCGAAGTTGGCCGGCTAGTACATGGTCATGGCAGAGCCCGAGTATGGTGGCCCGAAGGTTTTCTGGAATGAAGATTTTGTCCTCAAGCCAGAACAGACCGTCTTCGCAAGCAGCCTTGATCCTGCAGGAGGGGGTCTTCACTGGAAGCTTGCTTAATCCTGCTTAACAGATCTTCCTGAAGAAGGAGAAAGTTTTCCGCGACAGAATAGTATCCGGAGAGGTAGGTACTTTGGGATCATTGAACATGCGGGACAATGCGTCCGGTTTGGTATTTTTGAACCCGGTCTGTAGGTGACATGGAAGGCAAACCTGGAAAAGAACAGCGCCCACCTGGCTTGACGCGGCTTCAACCTTCTAGCAGATTTCAGGTACTCCTGGTTTTTTGTGATCCGTATAGATCAGGATCGGGTGAGCTGCTCCTTCCAGAAGGTACCGCCACTCCTCCAAAGCCGCTTTTATTGTTAATAGTTCTCTGTCTCCCACATCATAATTTCTTTCAGGAGCAGAAGCTTGTGTGAAAAGAAGCCAACAGGGAACAGAAGAGACTTGGGGCCTTGTCGTTGTGAGAGTACTGCCCCAACGGCGACTTCGGATGCATCAACCTCCAGAACAAACGGGAGAGCCGGGTCAGGGTGTTTCAGTATGGAAGCGGAGGTAAAAAGTCTCTTAAGGGTGTCAAAAGCAGTTTGAGCTTCGGAAGTCCAATGAAATCGAACTCCCTGCTTAGTCAGCTGGGTAATAGGTGAGATGATGGCTGAGAATCCTTTAATAAATTTCCGATAAAAGTTCGAAAAGCCCACAAACCGCCTGAACACCCTTTTTATCCCACAGGAGCAGGCCAGTCAAGGATAGCGGAAATTTTTTGAGGGTCCATTTTAATGCCCTCAACAGAAATAATTAGTCCCAGAAACTGTATACTCTGTTGTTCAAATTCACACTTCTCAGGTTTTGCATAAAGGCCATGCTGACGGAGTCGCTCTAACACACACTTGACATTTTGACGATGGCTACTGATGGAGGCAGAAAAGATCAAAATGTCATCCAGGTAGATGATGAAGAATAGGTCCAGGAAGTCTCTGAAGATGTAATTTATAAAATGCTGGAAGGTGGCGGGGGCGTTGCAGAGCCCAAACGGCATAACTAGATATTCGAAATGTCCGAATCGGGTGCGAAAAGCTGTCTTCCATTCGTCACCCTCTCTTATGCGGACCAGATTATAGGCCCCCCGTAGGTTTAATTTAGTAAAAATGACTGCTGCCCCCAGTCTCTGGAAAAGTTCTGGCACCAAAGGAAGAGGGTATCGGTTTTTAATGGTCACCTTGTTTAGTTCCCGATAATCGACACATGGTCGAAGGGTGTGGTCCTTTTTTTTCCACAAAGAAAATGCCAGCTCCTGCAGGGATGTGGAAGAGTGGATGAATCCTTTCTTAAGATTTTCATCAATATAGTCCTTGAGTGCTGCCAGTTCCAGTTCAGTTAAAGGAAAAAATTCTTCCAAATGGTACTTCAGCCCAGGGAGGAGCTCGATAGGACAGTCATAGACCCGGTGAGGGGGGAGAGTCTCTGCACCTTTCTTACTGAAAACATCCATGAAATCGTGGTATGCCTCTGGAACTAATTGGTGAGCTTCCGTATCCAGGCACATCAGAGCTGTGGGCTGGTTGGAAGTCCTTGGTAGACAATGTTGGAAGCAATAGGGTGAAGGAAAGGTAACATCTCTGGTAGTCCAGTCAATGCGAGGGTTGTGGGCCTGGAGCCAGGGCATTCCCAGGATAACAGGAAACAAGGGTGAGGTGATGATGTCAAGGCATAAAAGTTCATGGTGAAGATTGGATATGCTGGCAGAGATGGGGATGGTTTCCTGGGTGACAGGACCAGACCGGATGGCGGATCCATCAGCAAAAGGTATCAGTAGTCCTTGGGTCTTGGAGCGTAGTGGTATGTGATGTTTTGCTGCAAAAACAGAGTCCATAAAGCAGCTGCATGCTCCCGAGTCACCGATAGCGGGAACCTGGATGTTCTTTCCGGGGAGCTGCAACAAAACGGAAAGAGCAAGATGAGGGGAAGCATTGGTGATTGCAAGGACTTGATCAGCAGAAGGAGGAAGCCACTTACGGATCTTGGTTGGGCAGGACCTCACGTAGTGCCCAGGCTCCCCACAATACATGCACAGATCATTCATGCGGCGACGCTGACGTTCTTCAGGTGTGAGCGTTGGTCGTAGCAAACCCAGCTGCATAGGCTCCGGCACATCAGTAGTAGGTGTAGACTGAGCTGGTGGCATAGTACTTGAGTAACTGGGCACTCTTGGCAACATCCAGGTGGGACGTGACGGACCTGCGGCTCTCTCTGACCTGCGTTCACGTAGGCGCCTGTCAATCTGTATGGATAGATTGATTAATTCATCTAGAGTCTGAGGAACCCCTACACGGGCGAGTTCATCTTTCAGGGGATCAGACAGACCCAACCAGAACTGGTAGCGGAAAGCAGCATCGTTCCAATTGGTGTCTGCACTCCAACGCCTGAATTCTGCAACGTAGTCTTCTGCGGCCCTGCGACCCTGCTGTAATGCATGGAGAGCGGCTTCGGCTGTTGCTGAGAGCTGAGGGTCCTCATAAATTCGGGCCATCGCGTCAAAAAAGGTGGTCAGGTTGGAAAGTTCGTCAGCCTTTTGTTCAAGAAGGCGATGTGCCCATGTCTGGGGTTCGTTCTGGAGCAAGGAGATCACAAAGCCCACTTTGGTGGCTTCCAAAGAAAAAGTCCGTGGCTGAAGAGCAAAGTATAACTCGCAGGAGTTGCGAAAGGCCCTGAATTTGCTGCGTTCACCAGAAAATCTTTCAGGCGTGGGCACTCGAGGTTCAGGGGGTAACATCACCACTGCTGGAGGAGCAGGCATGCTGGCAGAGGCGGATGGTGACCCCTGGGTAGTAGCTGGCGGGGAGAGGGCTTGAACACGTTCCTCCAAACGGGAATAGCTTTCTTGAAGGCCTTTAACTGCCTGGGTCAAACCCGCCAGATGCAAACACAGTTCATCCAAAGGAGAGGCCTCCCTGCGCGGGCTCGGTCATGGCTGCTTAGTGGTGAGCCCGGAATGCAGAAGGAGACCTCTCTTGCGTCCCCGACTCACGGCCCTGATGATGGTGACAGGAGGCACGGGAGTCAGAGGTAGCACGAGTGCCTGGCAGGATCAACAGCCGGTGGATGGATCTGGCTGACTTCAGGAACTGTAGCTGGACAAGCAGGCCCCAGTGACAGCAGACAGGAACCAGTAGACAGCAGGAGACCAACAGGAACAGGTGGATCACTCAGGGGCAGGCACACAGAAGAGTCAGGCAAGCTGGGTCAAACCAGACAGTCAGTACAGGAACAGATGCAGCAGGCAGAGGCGGGGAACGTGGAACAAGCCGGGTCGATAACGGATGAGCACGGATGGACCAGAGGATGAGACAGGCGCAGAGTCGTAGACGGCAGGGAAGGTCGCAGGTCAGGCCGGGTCAATACACAAACAGATCAGATTCAGGTAATAGTCTCAGGAACGCTGTAGATCAAGCAGCAAGATCAGAAGGAGAACTGTGTTTAAATAGCCAGCCTGGCGCCGGTAACCGTGCGCGCGCAACCGGGCGACCGCAAACACACGCACCAGGCACCCGCAGGCATGCACAGACAGGTGACAGACCACTGTCCCCAGCCAGCCTTTCCTGACACTTCCTTGGTCTTCATGGCAGTGTTTGGTTAGTGGTGCCTCTTGCTTAGGTGTTGCTGCCTCTGGGGCCTTTCACAAAGGTGTGTCTATGTAATGACAGATCATGTGACACTTAGATTGCACACATGTGGACATCATTTCACTAATTATGAATAGTGAATACATACGCACATGCCAATTATCATTTTTTTTATTTCTGAAAAATAGTTTTATGTATATATATATTTCTAATTTTACTTCACCAATGTAGACTATTGTGTTCTGATCCATCACCTATAATTCAGATAGAAAAAAAAAATTAACTAAAGGCTATAATGTAACAAAATAGGTAAAAAAACCAAGGGGGTGAATACTTATATATAAATAAATAATAATAATAAAATAAAAAAATAACAATAATAATAATAATAACATTATATATATATATATATATATATATATATATATATATATATATATATATATATATACATATGCACTGTGTGTGTGTGTGTGTGTGTGTGTATATATATATATATATATATACATATATATATATATATATATATATATATATATATATATATATATATGTATATATATATATATGTATATATATATATATATATATATATATATATATATATATATATATACATATATATATATATATATATATATATATATATATATATATATATATATATATATACATATATATATATATATACATATATATATATATATATATATATATATATATATATATATATATATATATATATATGTATATATATATATATATATATATATATATATATATATATATATATATATATATATATATATATATATATATGTATATATATATATATATATATATATATATATATATATAAATACACACACAGTGCATATATATATACACACACAGTGGATATGTATATATATATATATATATATATATATATATATATATATATATATATATATATATATATATATATATATATATATATATAAATGTTATTATTATTGTTATTTTATTTTATTATTATTATTATTATTCTTTTATTTATGTATATAGTGCCTAAATTGTATGTAAACCACTCAATCACATATAAAAAAAATATATATACTT